>NC_073252.2:137500000-138125000 GCF_029289425.2 Pan paniscus | reverse complement strand
GGCGGGCGGATCACGAGGTCAGGAGATGGAGACCATCTTGGCCAACATGGTGAAACCCCATCTCTATTAAAATACAAAAAGTTAGCCAGGCGTGGTGACGCATGCCTGTAATCCCAGCTACTTGGGGAATCGCTTGAACCTGGGAGGCGGAGGTTGCAGTGAGCTGAGATCGCACCACTGCACTCCAGCCTGGCGACAGAGCAAGACTCCGTCTCAAAAAAATAAAAATAAAAAAAATAAAGTGTGAAAAGTCGAAACATTGACCAAGACAAAATGCGAACCCATGCAAGGAAATCCAATTGGGAGCCAAAGAATTTCACCACTGAAACACAATTAAAAATCACCACAGAATTTCAATTCTCAAATAGGAGTAATGCTCTAAAAATATAAAAGCGATGGAAAAATAGAGAAAAAAATCAGAATATCCTGATGAGGCTGGCAGGTGGAATATGGTGTCCATATGCCTCCTGGTTTTAGACCAAACTAAATAAAAATCCACAGACCAGTGCCGCAAATATCACCGCCAACTTTTTGAGCCAGTTCATGAGCCTATTAGACTGCTTCACATTAAAGGATATGCTAGATTCACCAACATGCCCTGGAGTGCAGCCAGCCCACCAGGACTGAAGGGATGTCTTCTGGGCTGGCCAAATGTTAAGAAGGAATGTCAACAGGATGCTCTTAAAGTTGCCCTGTGGTGAGCTGCAGTGGGACAACTTGAAGGAGCAGGCCAAAGGACCCATGTTAAGACTTACTCAAATGTTGCTTTTTGTGATGACTTCTAGCAGTAACAGCTTTACAGAGACAGCAACAGACCTTGCTGGCCAGCAGCAGGGAGAAACAGAGCAGATCCTTCTGACCAGAGGCATTTGAGGACTGGCCCCGCGAGGGAGCCCATCTGGAAAGAGCAACCAGCCCTGTGAACAAAGATTGGAACCATAAGCCACAGGTCAGTCCTTGACTTTCGTACAACCCAGATGCAACCACCAATTGTTCATCAGTGGATTGTGGCAGTTTGGAACTCAGGTTATAGAATCAGATGGCCTGGGTTCAAATCTTGACTCTATTGTTTAGTAGTCAGATGACCACAAGAGAGTTTCTCAACTTCCCTAAGCTCATTTCTTCACCTATAAAATTATAATAATCATACCTACCTTATAGAGGAGTCTATGAATATGTATGCTACTTGTTAGAACAGCGCCTGGCACATAGTAGCTGCTCAATAAATGTTTGCTAGATTGTTATCGGTCTTTATGGCTCCTCACAGAGAAATGGAGGTCATATTATAGTTTGCCATCGACAGGTCTGTGTTCATATTTCTGCCATTTACTATCAAACACTGAGGGCAAATTATTAAGAATTTTACAGGTCAGTTTCTTCCTCTGGCAAATACAAATAATAATACCTTGTGGCTTTTACAAAGATTAATTAGATAATAGGCACTAAACACAAGTGACAGGGTGTGGTATGCTATTGGGGCTCAGTATATGGTAATTATTATTATTTGGTCCTGATGGCCGAAGGTCTGGAAGGTTCTGCTATGACAGCAGTGTTCCATATCTGTACTGTGTAATGTTGTAGCCATTAGCCACTTCTGGCTCCTGAATACTTGAAAGGTGGTTAGTACAACTATGGAACTAAATGTTTAATTTTAACTTAATTTTAACTTAAATATGCACACATGGCTTGTAGCTCATTCATTGAACAGCATAAGCTGGGTTGCTCAGGCCTTATCCTGTCCTCTCCATATTCTTTCCATGCACATGTCATGTATATCTCATTGACCTCTAGTGTCTATACCAGGGGTTTGGAAAAGAGCAGAGGGTGTAAATGTAGATTTTGGCAGGTTCATAAGTCTTGTGGCATAATCAAAGAAGAAAAGTTGGTGAGTCTAGGGAGACCATTCCATTCCCAGCTCTGTGTAATGTCCTTGGGCAGGTCATTTAGCCTCATCTTCAGAAGGGAGGTTTGATACTGACGTGATTTCAAAGTTCCCACTTATCATATCACTATGGGGAGTGGATAAGAAATACTACACAAGAAATACTACACAAACTTAGACTTAGATTGTTTTTCAGGTTCTATGAGTTGCATTTAGCTATGTTCAATGTCTCCCAGATTTAAAGATGAGTTATGTAAGTGTTGATATACAAACTAATATAAATGAATAGGCACAGATAAAAAAGAAATTGAGGCCAAGCAGAAATTAACCTCAGAGCAAAGAAAAGGGATATTGAAGAAAAAGCACGTGTGTTCTGTCGGAGCCGAGTGCTCCTGCCATATCTTTTTGCAGCGATGTGGCCTTGTGACAGTGTGGACCAGCGCAGAGAGTGCTGGGGAACACTTGACTAGTGAAGACTTTGGATACATAAACCCATAACATGATGTGTGGTCTCCAGCTGAGTACAAAACCTAAAGGAAATTCTGCAAAACAGATCTCAAATCCACACTGAGTAGAAAGAGCACGGGACAAGGAACCTGGAGGCCAAGATTCCATTCCTGGATCTCTGACCAACCAGCTGGGTGACCCACCCTTCATCTTGCTAACTTCTTGGAGCCACAGTTTAATCATCTACACAGTGAGTTGGTTGGACCCTACTCCTGCCAGCTTGAAAAATCTGTGATTATGCTTAGAACCCTAGAAATTTCAAAGATGCTTTTCTATGCCAGGAACCTAAAGTGTGAGAAATTACAGGAGCTAAACCTGGTACCAATTCCCACATACAAACACACACACGTGCACACATCTTCTGTTAATCCTGCTGAAGACTGAGGCCATGCCCTATCTAATATGACCCTGCAGTCCCTATCTGAAGCAACATATGGACCATAGGTGGTGGTACCCGCTTGGTTATAAGCATAATTGTGATGATTAGCCTTGATGGTACCCAAGGAGTATTTTTAGATTATTTAAAGAGACAGAGCAAAGCAATTCTTTGCATTATCAGGTTGTTATTGGTGGTGGTGGTGATATGTGTGTGTCTGTGTTAAAGCAAAATGGGAAAGCTCACCACCTGCTTCTGTGAATGTTGAAAATATAATAAACACTGTTCTCACTGGGGATGTGCTGGTTCATAGCAGGAAAAAACAGCCATGATTTTCAGAAAAGGAAAACCAGTGGCTAATGAAAACCATCCAGATAATTGAGTTTATTAATCTATTTGGCTTTAAGTCATCTTTCTCCACCATTTCCTAGTCTCTAAGTTCACAAGCTCTTTTGAAGCTCAGCTCCCTCCCTAATTCTCCCAAGGCAGCTGTGCGATAAATAACACTCCTTGCCCTCTCCTCAAACAACAGAAAGTGTTGGTTTTGGAGAACACCTGGGGAGTGAGTCCCCAGACATGCACACACCATTTTCAGACCGGGAAGTCCCTTTGAGGCGGTACTCACTGGACCCTGAACCCCAATCATCTCAGGAAGGAAATTAAGAAACTGCAGTGTTAGCTGAGTCCACTGCCCATGTTCATTCTGTGCTGCTTCTCGGCCTTGCTGCCCCTCCAGCACCCAGACTGGCTACACTCTACACAAGAGCAGTCTCCGCTGCAGCTTTTACTTCCTGGTGACAGCCTGGCTGCCCTAGTAGGCGGGGATTTTCTCTTTTGTTGGAGCCCTTACAACTAAATTTATGACTCTTTTATTAGTTTGGCAGGTGCTTTAAGTGAGGGAGGAAAGAAGTGGCATAGCTTGCAATGTAGTTTCCGTTTGGAAAACGAGGAAATAGAAGTATTTATCCACAGTCATTTTCTGCTAAAAGCTTGCAAAAGTTTTCAGGTATCATTAAGAAGGGGACTTCTCACTGCTTCAAGCCTAGGTTTCTGGAACATGAAGGCTAGAGGGAGTCTGTAAGATCATGAAAACTTCTGCTGGTAGGAAAGGGGCCTAGACAGAGAAGTTAAATAACATGCCCAAGATCCTGCATTGCACAGCGAGTGAGAGCTCCAACACTAATGCCTGGATCAGCTCATTTCCCTGCATCTCACCGCAACCGCGCCCCACTTCCTCTTTATCTCAATTTCTCTCTCTTTTCCTCCCTCCTCTGTATCACCTTCAAAAGGAACCTTTTTTGGTGGGCCTAGGAAGAAACAGTAAATCTATGGAAGAGACAAAGAAGGTTGCCAGCCTTTTTGCTTGCCTGCCTTCCTCCCTCCACTCCTTCCTTCCTGCCCTTCCCTTCTTCCCCATTCTTCCTTTCTTGATATTCGCTGTTCTGTCCTTGCCCAGGAAATAAAACTGCATTTTAAAGAAAAGTGCTTGTGCATGTGTGTATATGTGAGTGTGTGTGTGCATGTGTGTGAAGTGTGTGTGTGTGTGAAGAGTACATGTGTGTAGTGTGTGTAGTGTGTGTGTGTGTGTGTGTGTGTGTGTAACCATGACTATCTTTCTGGAATAAGCCAAAAAAAATGTAAATGGCCTTCCAAGCAAGTGGAACATATAAAATGATAGCTTTGTTTGCCTGTTCCTTGAAAACCTTAAAAATCAGTGTGTGGACAAATGATTCACACACCACAGACCCTGGGTTGCTGCCCTTCCTTTTGTTTTTCGAGATCATCCCATTTCCTTTGGGCTTCTCCCGGCTCTCCTCCAATCCACTCCTACCCTTGCCAAGTTGTCTTTTCCATTATTAGACATCCTAATAAACACTCCTAATAAATGCAGACCCTATAAACCAATCCAGGATGCTGCTTTTGGCTCCTCTGCCACCTTTAGGAAAGACTGATACCTGCATTAACTTTGTCATCTGTCCTGGAGAAACCCAGCTGAGATCTCTAACATATTCTGCTGCAAGCTGCAATATAATGGACATATTTAGTATACATTCTGTTGTTAAATGGAATCTGCAATTCTAAGTGAACTAAAAATGCTTAATTATTAATAAACTCCCCAGGGATTGGTGACATTTGGAATGATTTTATCATGCTGTAGATATTTAACAACACAATATGTATGGTGGTGTCTAATTCAACCTCTTTTGTTTAAAAGAACCTTCCTCCCAAAGTCATTTGGACTCATACACTATGTAGATTAGTCTCTGAGCATCCAGACCCAGGTAGAGGTAGAGGGAAGTCACTGAAAAATGGGATGGAGTTGAAGCTAGGGCAACAGTGCGGGGAGGGGTGGAAAGAGGCACCGAGGAGCCACATCCTGGGAGCTGGAATTGGTTTGGGGTGGGCTACAACAGGAGCTTTCATTGAGGCGGAGGCAATGGTGGCAATAAAAAGTTAATGGAAAGATCACAGGACTAGGAATTAGGGCGCCAGGCTTCTAGTTCTGCACCAATTTGCAGCCTGACTCTGAGCAAATTACCTCTCAGAGACAGAGTTTTCTTCTATATATGAAAGGCATAATTGCACCTTCCTTAGCTACCTTATAGAATTGTGAGCAAGGTATATAAAAGTATACCTTGGCTCCAAAAACTCAAGCATTTCATAACAAACATATTCAAAGGGGGAAAAAGGAAATAGTATTCACTAAGCACTGTCTACGTGCCAGGGGTTGCTTCCAATACTTTTACAAACATGAAGTCAATTAGCCTTTGCAAAAAATCTGAGACAAACCTGACTGCTCCCATTTGCAGAGTAGGAGATTGAGGTTCAGGGCCTTTGCCGAAGGTCACAAAGCTAGTGGCTGAGTCGGGCTGAAAGCCTAAAGGGAACAGGTACATATTTGATCCGACAATATGTGAAGGAAAATGGGTCACAACTTTAATTTTTAAATAGGAATGTTCCATCAACCTAAGCATTTGGTTGACTTATACATGGTGATATGCATTATCACAACATATGAACATTAACATGAAATTTTAATTATTTTGCCATCCATCTAATTCTTGGCACAGTTCTGATATTAAGGAAGGAAAATCTCTTAGTGTCAAAAATAGATTTTTAAATAAAGTAAATGTGGCTGGGTGCGGTGGCTCACGCCTGTAATCCCAGCACTTTGGGAGGCTGAAGCAGGTGGATCACGAGGTCAGGAGTTTGAGAACAGCCTGGCCAACATAGTGAAACCCCGTCTCTACTAAAAATACAAACATTAGCTGGGTGTGGTGGCACATGCCTGTAGTGCCAGCTACTTGGGAGGCCGAGGCAGGAGAATCGCTTGAACCTGAACCCGGGAGGTAGAAGTTGCAGTGATCCGAGATCATGCCATTGCACTCCAGCCTGGGGAGCAGACTGAGACTCCGTCTCAAAATATATATATATATATAAATAAAGTAAATGTTTAGGAAGTCCTGCCATTAGGTTTATAGGATCTTGATCTGTTAGTAGTGGATTGACTGATGATATTGAATTTAACACTCATTACTTCCTCATTTCTGGAATTTCACTGTGAGTCTGGGTTTGGATGGCGTTTTAGACTCCAGTAGTAACAATTATTTCTCCTTCCTCCATTCCTGTTCAGCACCCCGTGTTCTCCCCAGGATGGTGGAGAGCTCATTTGCATACAAATGCTCAGCACATTGTGGGTCCTGGTTGGCAGCATTCAGCCTGGAGATAAAGTTATTAATGGCTGTTTATAAGAAAGACAAATTGGAGCAGGGTTTGGAGCAAGAGACCAGAAGCCAGTCCATCACCTGCTCCCTCGGTGACCTCGCGTCACCTCTTCATGCTTCAGTTTCTCCATCTGTTGGTGGAAAGAATGATACATGATACCTTGCTCTCAGACTGTCAGGAACATCTTTGGAAAGCACTAGGAGATGCTGGAAGAGGCCCGAAAACCTTCATAGTTGCGTTTATGTGGTAAAATAAAACTTCATCTGATGGTTTATAAATTACAGAAAATATGATTTTTTTCTCTCAAAATAAGAAGATGAAAAAGTACTTATATTTCTTCATTCATTGGTAGATAGTATTTCATTAAATCCACTTCTATGGCTGGACCTAATGATTCATTTAAATATAAACAGATAACCTGTAGAAGGTGCACAAGTAGATGCTATTATTACCAATAGTTAACTTTACTACTGCGAAATGCATTTCTACACTACTTTTAACGTTTTTAGCATGCTTCCTCTCTCCCCCTCACTCCACAGTCACAGACACACACGCTTCCCCATGGTAGAATGGCAGAGAAATGGTATAATCTCCTCTATTTTACAAATGAGAAAACCTAAACTAGAAGAAGTCAGTAAACTGCCAACTCCATGCAGGTAATTACAGACAGAGTTAGAATAATCTAAGCCTTGAGACCCAGCGCTTATCCTTCCCAACTTCATTTTTTATAACCCTGAAGACTGGCTTTTTTTTTTCTCTTTCTGTTTTTGTACATCTTTTTTTCTCCCCTCCACTTACTGATCTCACAGGGCTACAGGTGCCTTCTCCATATTCCTTCTCTAGGAAGGCTTCTAAAGCAACTCTCATCTCTGAGGTTCTCAAGTAAAGTTTGCAGGAAAGTGAGAACTCAGGCATGACTGTTTGCTTGTTAAGCTTGCTCCTCCTTGTAAGCCCGAAGAAAAACCTGCCGAAAATCATATTACTGCGTCACTGGGCCCTCCAGACTGCTCTAAGTGGAGGATCCAGTCATGCTGCACAAGTCATCTGCAGGCCGAAATAGCTGCGTCGTGATGCTATTACGGACATGAGCTTGTTTTGTATGAGCTTCTAAAGTGTAGCCAGGCTTAAGAATCAGAAGAGAAAGCATGGGTTGAACACCAAAAGAGCACCTTAAACTGATACTTTTTTCCTGTCGGAAATTAAATTGTAAAGCTTATTAGAAACTGATGAAGAGACACAGAAAAGCTATAGCTGATAATGTACCAACCCCGTTGTTCACACATATCCAACAACGACTTAATTCTCTGCATCCCATTTGCCAAACCTGTCTGCTATTATTCCTTCCCAGCAAGTGCCCCCGAGTACCTGCACAGTACCACTCAGCCAGAAAAGTTTCCTGAGATTTTTTAATACTGAAACAAAGAGGTCTGCAAATGGGAAACCCAATATAATAGACAGCTGGCTGCTGCTGGCCATGGCATGACTGCCCAAGCTCAGACAGAAAGAACGAATCTTCTCGAAGATGTTCCTGTCTGCCCCACTTGAGCCACTACTGCCAGGGCAGGCATCCCTGGGAAATTGCCCTGTAAAATGAGCAGCTCCTTTTCAACAGCAGACTCCCAGCTGCTTCCCACCTCGGAGGCTGCTATTGGGCATGACAGGGCAGTCCTCCTGGCCTGGCTGGCGCTCAGTGGGACTATTAGGAGCCTGGGCTGGGAGGCACAGGTGGGTGGGGGCAATGCGGCAGCCCCAGGTGGCACACCTGCCCCTTGCAGGGCCCTCTCCAGCTTTAGATTGACGGGGCTGGTGCTTCTAGGGTTGGGTGCCCTTTCCAAGTGTATTGATCTCCCCTCCTCTTCCCAAATTGCGCCATGCACCTTCACCCACGCTAAAGCCCTGCCTGGAAACAGAACGCTGTGGCCAGCCCTTCCCCCAAGAGCCAGAAGGGCCAGCTCTGGCCCACAGCCAGGCTCTAAAGAAACAGCATAGGGCAGAGAGAGGCGGTGGGTGGGGCCGAGAGCCTTGTGTTACACATTCAAAGCCTAATTTTGGATCAGAGTCATCCTTGTAGCCAAGCCTGAAAGATCACTGAGGCCCCAAAATGAACCCGCAGCTCTGAGGCGGGGCCTGGACGAACCCTCAGCTCTCTTGCCCACATGCTGCCCTCCTTAGGGAAGTTAAGTTAGGCTTGTTTGGATTTTCACTGGTATTTTTTTAAGCAACATCAGTTGTCTTTTAGCCTCATGCTAGCCGAGGGCAGTTCACGTTTCCTACCCCTATCTCTCTGTACACATTCACAAAATGCCTCAGCTGAGAGGCTGACCAGAAGCCAGGGCTCCTAGTGCTACTGCCTAAGACACGCCATTCTGCTGGTGGTCACACCAGTCAGACAATAGGCCAGTCGGATGAAGGCAGCTGCAGGTGAAAGCAGGCACCTTCCCATTAACAATAGAACCAGCTCTCTCTGACTGACATGCAAGAGTCTTGTGAGAGGAGAAACCGGACCAGAACCAGCGCTGGCCTCTGGAAGCCACAGGAGAGAGAGAAGGGCTGCTCCCTCTTCTTACAAGGGTGTGGGCACTTCCTTCAGAGAATTTGTTGCTGCCAAGATCAGGCTGTTGCCTCCCAGGAACTCAAGGTATCGGGATGCTTGTTTGCAGAGCTGGCCAGCCAGCAGCCCAGAGCAGCTGGTTGTAATTATGCGTTGCAGCTTCAGAGGAAGTTGCTGGCTGCGGAGCGTGTGCTGGGCCTGGCTGCACATTGGCTGCTGGGCTTAAGGGAACAATGGAGATAGAAACCAGTGGCAGCAGGGGAAGGGGAGGAGCGGGACGAGGGTGAAGACAGGCAGAAAGAAAGGGCAAGAGCTGCTCCCAGCGCTGAATATGGAAAAACCCACATCTGCACTCCAAGGATCCGTCTCTTGCTCCCAGACTTAAAACAAAGTGCATGCCCCTCTGTGAACAGCCCCCTGACTTTTCTTTTTAAGCTGTACCTGCTGCACACTGTATTTAGAGAAGTGTGCCTGGGTGACATATTGAATAGCACTCCTCAGCCTGTTTAATCTAAATTGACTGCATCTTTGTAGCAGCTGGCCACAGGGAAAAACAAAAGAATTCATGATGAAAAAGGCAAATCTCTCTTGACGAGAAAGTACCTCAGCAGTGGTAGCAGCAGTTAAACATTTCAGTACCTTGCTAAATGCTGTGCCCAGATGCGTACATCAGGAGGAAAAGAAAAAAAAAGACAACTTTATAGAAGTGAAATGTGGGTTAATTAACAAGTTTTTTTTTTTTCCTGGATGGAGAAAAACTTATTAATGTCTGGTTCTTTATACTTTCCAAGATTTCTTCAGTGTTTCCTAATTAGAACGTAGCAGGAAAATGAACAGAGGGAAACCGGTGAGTTGTTGGGGGTCAGAGGGCTTTCTTCCTGCTGCCTGTGTTTGGAGCCCCCGCCCCACCAACTTCAAACCAGCAAGGATCTTCTATCACATATTTATGGACAGTCTCATCTACTTAGTCTTTCTGTGGTTCCTTCCTCCTTCAGCCGGGAGCTTGCTCGTAGCATTCACACAGCTCAGAGTTCCCAAAAAGTATGCAGAATCCCATGTTTCTGCCAGCTCAGGGAATATGTTGAAGGCCCCAAATCAGACAGTGCACAGGCCTGAGAGTCCTGTGGCCTCTTGGTGACCCCTCTCTACTCGTACAACTCCTGATTTATGTTGTTTTAAAAGGGCGGGTGTCCTACCTGTTATTGGGCACCCTTGATGTATAAAACTGACAGCCACGCACAATGACACATTATTGGCTTGGGTTGGTAAATGAGGAGGCAATTTCATTACCTTTTCCTCTTATCCATTGCCTAGCACAAGATTACTTGAAATGCTATCAGTCAGTAGGGATGAATGCAGGGAAGTGCCCAGCTTGTGTGTGGGCATGGCAGCCTTGTGCCCTAATGATTACAGAAAATAAATGATGATGCTATTGTCTTTAGGACTGATTGCAGGATCTCCTTATTGCCTGAGTGAAGAGATTGTGGTGACAGGTCAAAAGGATTTTTCCAGTAAGTTCTGAGTAGGTACTATTTTTTCTTCTTTTTCCTTCCTTCTCTTTCCTCCCACTTTGGTCCTAGTTTTTTGAGGTTTTTTTGTTTTTGTTTTTTTGAGAGGGTCTCACTCTGTTGCACATGTTGACCATGCAGTGGCATGGTCATAGCTACTACAGCCTTGAACTCCCGGGCTCAAGACATCCTCCCATTTCAGCCTTCCAAGCACGTAGGACTACAGGCACATGCCACCGTGCCTAGTTAATTTTTAAATAAACATGTGGTCTCACTTGTTGCCCAGGCTGGCCCTAGCTTTTCTAAACACACATGTACACGTACACATACACAGTTAGTTTTCTAGAGCTGGGCTGTTCAGTATAGTAGCCACTTATGGGAATTTAAATGAATTAAAATTAAATAAAATGTAAAACTCAGTCTTACAGTCACACTAGCCATATTTCAACTGCTCAGTAGCCACTGGTGGCAGTGGCTCCCATATTGGACAGCACAAAATCAGAGACTACTTCCATCATTGCAAAGTTCTACTAGGCAGCCCAACCAAGAGCATCTATTTGCTCTTATATCTCAGGACTCCTGTTCCTTTTAGAATCCTTTACCTATAATTTCTTTAAAGGTGAAACTTTTTTTTAAAATCACAACTTAAAACTAATTAGCTTCCTCCCAGCAACTAAGGGAAAGCTGTCCAGCTACTCTGCTGATAGATCTTCTAGAAGAGTTAGTTTGGCAGGGTGTGGCAGAGTAGACACTGAAAGGACATAAAGTCAGCTAAACTAGTTTCAGGCTGTCTGACCCTAACTTATTTCTTTAGATAATTTTCCTAGATAATTCTTAATAATAGCTAGAAGGAGCCACTCTGAAGCTAAGTGGTGTGTCAAGAAAGATACCGGGGTATCTCCATAAAAATTTGCACAATAAATAAAAAGTAATAGCTCCTTTAGAACTACACGGTACACACTGCACTACAAATTCCTGCAGTGAGGCTTTGAAGTTGGGCGGAGATGCGCAGAGCAATGAAGCACTTTGATGCAGCTGGAAGCATCTTCAAAGCTTCCAGAGGGAAAGATTAAAACAACTACCTGTAACCAATTGTTCAGGTCTTTTGTGTGTGTGTTGGTGGGGGTAGGGGCTGGACCACACAAAAATTAAACAAATAAACCAAAAACTGCATGGAAGCACTGTACCCAAACTAACTACAACAAAATGAAACAAAAGATGGGCTATTTAATTTAACACTTTTGCTGGGAAATAAACTGCACCAAAATTTTTAATTTTTATTTTTATTTTTGAGCTTAAAATATAACCTTGTTCGCATATGGCACATACGTTCAATATTTTTAAATTTTTCATTTCAAGTTCCTTTTGCAAATCTTCCAACTCTGCTTTGTTCTCATCTTTCCTAGTGATAAGATAAACTATGTATCTTATTAACAAGTTAGACAACATGAACACAAAGTTTATCCTGAGCCTCCCACAATTTAATTTAAGATGAAAGTGTTCAAAGTGCAGGCCCTATGAGTATGTTATTATTCACAAATTCTTATGAACTTTTATTCCACTCTATTGTGGTGAGGGTATTGGTGGGTAACGGTGCGTTCCTGGAAGCACATAAACAGGATATTGCCAAAGTTGCTTTTTTAGTCAAAGCTACTTTATCACAAAGCAGCCATTATATGTTACTGCCACAACCCTGGGTGATCAACTGGCCTGATTTTCCCAGTTTTCAAGGCATAAATGTGAACTTGGCCTTGTTGGACAGTGAGGCTGAAACAGGGAGGAAGAGCAGAAAAGAGACTGGACCAGTCAAGTCCAGCTTGGGAAGTTTCTAGGGAAGGAGTTAGAAACATTTAGAGTTCAAGATCTCAGCCTCTTCCTTTCTGACCCCTGCTGGGGAGACTGGGATGAAGATGCGGGGAGGGAGGGCTGTTGAATGTTCCCTGTGGACCATTTCAGAAAAACAGCTGGAGATGTTGTCCTACTCAGTGAGTCAGGGAGACAATCTGACAGAAGCTACTAGCCTGGGTGTCAATAAAACTTCACCCCTTTTTAATCATTTTCCCCATGCCTTGGGCTGTAGACCAAACTTTGAAGTAAGCAGTTCCAGGCCCAAACGATACCTCTGATAGTCAGTTTGGCAGGTTTCATCGTCACTAAGGCTCCTGTGGCAGGTGAAAGCCACAGATCTCTGTTTGTGGCTATCTGTTCTCTTGTTAAACTAGAGGTTCCCTTCTTTATGCTGGAAATAGAGCAAATGAGGAGGAGGGAGGCAGGAGGGTGCCCTCTGACCACTTGCTGGCCGAGGCAGGCTCACTGTTTCACTCAGAGAGTAAGCAAGAAAGGACCAAATGGTACCATGATCCTTGATGAACAAATCCTCTGAAAACAAAGCCCCTTCGTAATGAAGCTGGCTGTTTTCTTTTTCTTTAAGTCTTCATAAATCATATGCAGCAGTGTTGGCATGAGTCATATGGCTCGATAGCAAAGCTCCTGCTAAGCCACACAGCTGCACGGGACAAAAATACCTCGGTGAATAGAGCATGTTTGTCCTGCATGGTTTATGGTATAAATAAGAAATCAGTGAAATTTAGGGTTTCCCCAGCCTCTCATTTCTGAGTCTCATAATTCCTGGCTGCCTCCTCTGTCCCTTCAGCTGCCCAGTGTCAACCCATGTCCCAGCATCCTTGCTTCTGTCCAGAAAGCCAAGGTTCTGATCAGGGTCATCTTCATGTACTGACTGTCTCATTCATTAATGACCTACACTTTAGTCCAAGTCAGGTTTAATCAACATGGAACCCCAGCCAGGTAAAAGTACTTGGTCCTTTAATTCTACAGACTAATGAAGGATGGCCACCTTATTAAAGGACTTTTTTTTAGACAGATTCTCACTCTGTTGCTGGAGTCATATGGCACTGGAGTGCTGTGGCATGATCTTGGCTCACTGCAACCTCCAGCCCCCTGGTTCAAGCGATTCTCCTGCCTCAGCCTCCCAAGTAGCTGGGACTACAGGTGTGTGCCACCACGCCCAGATAATTTTTTTTTTTTTTTGTATTTTTAGTAGAGACGGGGTTTCACTATGTTGGCCAGGATGGTCTCAATCTCCTGACCTCATGATCCATCCACCTCGACCTCCCAAAGTGCTGGGATTACAGGCATGAGCCACCACGCCTGGCCTAAAGGACCCTTAATGGATGGGGCAATATGGAGCACAACGAGATTACATATGTGTAACTCCTACCCTGATTTTGCCTTGTTGGGTTTGGGGGCCTCTTGTGAAAGGTGCCGGTGGGGGTGGTGGGGGTGGGGGCAGTCAGAGGTGCCATCTCTCCTCTCCAGATAGTCTGTGTCATTGCAGAGATGTGTCTGGGCCAGACCCAGCTCCCTCTTCAAAGCCTGTTCCGGGCTGTGGGGGGTGATCGAATAGGGCTGAGTTTAATCCAGACTAGTCTAATCTAGTCTATCGCATAGTCTTCTTTTTCAAACCTTTTCTCTGCTTCCCTGGAGGGTCACAGGTTAGCCCTTTGATTCCAGCTTCTTTTTAATTATCTATCCCTATCTTAGAACTTCCAAATACTTGTTTTCTGGCGCTGTTTGATGTAATTTTGTTTAATATTGAATAATGTCATACTGTACCAACCTCTTTTCTGTCTTCCTTGGATGGGTCCTTATGGCTTCTGTGTTATTGCTTCACCAGGCAATGAAGTTTCTGACACTAAAGTGTGCTGCTAGAATGAATTTGCCTCATTAACGGAGGTATTACCATGTATGTGGGTCACTGAGTATCTGTTAGGTAGCATATCTCATTTACCTTCAGATTAGGGTATCGTTTAATATGTATTTAGGGCCTTGGTTTTAAGAGATGTATTTCTTTAATTAAGTACATATTTTGAGTCCTGACACTTGACATGTTTTGCTTATATATAAAATGTTTATATAATTTGCCTAAGTTCAGTGAAGTATAAAATACACTAATGAATGATAGTTAATCATTCTACAAATATAAGCCTAAATTTTTGTGGCTGGACTCGAAATAGCCTAAGACTTTTTGAACATTCTGGGCACTGTTGCTTTTGGATTTATTTTCCTCAATACACAGGATAGATTCTTGCCTGCAATGATACTTTAAAACAGTTTTCCAGCCACATTCTGTTTGGGGACTTTGGGTGTGGAAAACAAGGAGAAAGGTAGAAGGCAAGATGTTTTCAGTAGTTGTCTTTTCTCTTTGAACTTTCTGTTTACTTCCCTGATCCTTCTTAATGTGGAAAGACAAAATGAACTTCAATGTCAGAAGGAACTAGATTTGAATCTATTAGCTTATAACCTTGAACAAGTTGCTCAACCTTTCTCATCCTTGTTATTCTCATCTTTAAAAGTGGATGATGATATACATTTCCTAGATTGGTTGTGAATTAAGGGTGCTTAGCCCAATCCCTATCTATAATGGAATTCAGTAAATGCCAACTCTTTTCCTATCTCTATCTTCACTTAGATATCAGTATCAGATAACCATATTTAGAAGATAATACGTGAAGGTGTTTTAGTTTTGTCCCCATCATCTTGTAAGGTAATTAAGCTACACTGTCAAATAGAATGTGCATCTAGAAAGTTCCATTGGTCTCACAGAATATGGATGTCAAAGCATCAAGCCCCAAGGCTCTTTTGTCTGTTCATCTGCAAGTGGTCACATGGAATCAATCCAGTGCGAAACTGGGCAACCAAGAGTCTAGCCAGTCTCCAGGCTGGAGGAGGACCGAGTGAGGTGCATACCTACCTGCTGCCATCAGCTCCTTTCTAGATGTGGTTTGAAGACCACAGACTATTGCCTGCTGCCACCCCACCTCCAACAAGTCTCTGCTTTCCTTTCGTTTAAGAGCTTGTCAGTGAGAAATATACAACTCAAACCTAGCTTTAAAAAAAAAGTTCGGCGGTGGGGGTTGTGGAGTGGGGATCTTACTAGTTCACGTAACTTGAAAGCATAAGAAAGTGACACTGACTTCCAGTACATCTGGAAAACATGTTCACCCACTAAACTAAACCCCATGGTTGGGACAGGCAATTATTTAATTTGTTAGACTTGAGTCACAAGTCTACCCCTGGAGTAAGGGGTAGAATCAGTCCTACCTAAACTATGTGGACAAAGAGTGAGTATGGGGTGGCTTGCGAAAATAAAAATATTGGTTTCAGCACATACAAATGCAATAGATACAGATTGCAAGCTACTCATAGAGGAGAAAATGTTGTGGGAGTGTTAACATATGAATCCAGATTGTCAGCTGGTATCAGTCGGGTTCAATCCAAAGGCAGAAACTAACCCTGTTATTTTAACAGAAAGAAATATGGTATAAGGAATTCAAAACTAGGCAAAACGTTGTTAACTAAGTAACTGTGGTGGTGGTTAATTTTATGTGTCAACTCGACGAGGCAAAGGGATGCCCAGATAGCTGGTAAAACATTATTTCTGAGTGTGTCTGTGAAGGTGTTTCCAGAAGAGATTAGCATTTGAATCAGTAGACTGAGTAAAGAAGATTGTCCTTACCAATGTGAGTGACCAGCATCCAATCCATTGAGGGGACTGAATAGAACAAAAAGGAGGAGAAAGGGTGAATTTACTCTTTCTGCTGGAGCTGGGACATCCGTCTTCTCCTGATCTTAGACATTGGTGCTGCTGTTTCTTGGGGTTTTGGACTCAGACTGAACTAGACTGACTCTCCTGGGCCTGCAGCTTAGAGATGGCCGCTCAGGGGATTTCTCAGCCTCTGTGATTGCATGAGCTGATCCCTCATAATAAATCTCTTTTTACGTATCTACATAAACCCTATTGGTTCTATTTCTCTGGAGAACCGTGACTAATATAGTAACTAAAAGTATAAAAAGAAGATATTAAGATACCCTAGAGGTCACAGCCACAGGAAGCAGCTTTAACTATTAGGCTTGGGGAAGAAGGGAAAGGATGGAATTGTTAAAACCTAGAAGATTGGAGGAGATGCCCTGCAGACCTAAAACTCAGCTCTCTGAGAAGAGGCACTGCTCAACAAATGCCAGTGACCAAGGGAACACAGCACAGCTGGTCCTGCAAGCATTGGACAAAATTGACACTAGGTTCACTCACTGCTAGATGAAAAAGAAATGCTGCTTCTCAGTGAAGGAGCATAGCTGCGGGCTGCCCACAGCCATGGCAAGCACACATCAAGCCAAGAGGGAGCAAACAGGAAGGAGGTGGTCCCTTTGCCTCTTCCAACCTTGCAGGCTTCCTCTAATACCCTCTATTTTCAGAGCCTACCATGGACCTGCTGGTGGAGGAGAAACGTGGTTTGTAGAGTCTCCACCTCAGAATCATAAATCCAAGTATACGAGGGCGGGTGTGGAGCCCAGAGACAATACCTTCATGACTGGCAGGTGATCACACTCTAGTGTGCATTTGGTGCTTCCTTAAAGACTAGCAGACAGTGAATGTGCTAAAGAAATGGAAGTTTTCATATACACCATGGAATACTATGCAGCCATAAAAAAGAATGAGATCATGTCCTTTGCAGGGACATGGATGAAGCTGAAAACCATCATCCTCAGCAAACTGACACAGGGACAGAAAACCAAATACCACATTTTCTCACTCATAAGTGGGAGTTGAACAATGAAAACACATGGCCACAGGGAGGGGAACAACACACACCAGGGCCTGTTGGTCAGGGGGTGGTGAGGGAAGGAACCTAGATGATGGGTTAACAGGTGCAGCAAACCACCATGGCACCCGTATACCTATGTAACAAACCTGCACGTTCTACACATGTATCCCGGAACTTAAAGTAAAAAAAAAAAAAAGAAAAAAAGAACCATATTCAACTAAAAAAAAAAAAAGAAATGGAAGTTTGTACAGCATTGAATAATGCATGGAGAGCTCAATAATGTTTCTCTGCTACTGTCCAACTCAAGGTCCTTCCTGGGGCAGAGCAGACCTGAAATCAGTAGGGCTATACTAGGTGTGGCCATGAAATAAAGAGAGAGCGTTCCAAGGAAAGCATCTCATCACCTTGAGTGATGCTTTTGGGGGTCCATGCTACAAGTAGGTCAAGCTTTGCCTTTTCGATCCAGGCTGTAGGTAGTCAATGTCTTGGTAATTACTGAGCCATGTTGACCAAAGTTCATCGGAAACTTTCCAATGACTAAGCATAAACAACCTTGCCAGAGGAAGGAGACAGCTTATTTACACAAAATGTTTGTGCTTTTCTAAGGTAAGGTTCTTCTCTTGGTCAAAATTTTTCAATAACTCTGTCACTTGAGATTAGCTCTTGAAGCCCTGAAGTTTCAGAAAAATCTGATTTCTCTGGTTGTTCTAACCATACTAGGATGGCCACTTTGATATCCAAGCAAATTGTGTGTGTGTGTGTGTGTGTGTGTGTGTGTGTGTGTGTGTGTTTAATAAGGCCAGGTGGAAAACACATATTCTGTAAGCAATAAATGTCAGAACACCAAGTACAATTTGGTGAACTTTAGTAGAACCATTATTAAGCAATACAGCCCTTCTCCTTGCTGCAACAAATTGTAAGGGCTCAGCTTTTCAAAAAAGGAGAAAAGCTGAACAGTGCTATTAAATCAGGGCTCCATTTTTTGCTTATTGTTAGCAAGGGTTGTCATCAAAACTAAGGTCATGTCTGTTAATAAATAGTAATAAATTACAATTGTTCCAAGTTAGGATAAACTTTTAGGAAAAAAATACGGATCTAGAAATCAGTCTTCATAAGTGACTTTGAGCATAATAAAAATCATAAAATACTCTAATGTATTTAAGCCAACTGCTTTACAGTTTTCAAAATGGGTTCATTATCTATCTTTCCATTCAATCCTCACAGGAACTGTGTGAGGTAGGTAAGATTTAGTGTTCAACTTTGCATACATACACATACACACACACACACACACACACACACACACCCTGATGCTCAGATAAATGGAGGAGCTAGGGTCAAGAACCAAGTTTTTGAATTCTACCTTGGCCCTCTTTTCATTGTTGCTCCTTTATAAACTCCATGGCCAGATTTCATAAAATGTATAAAAGTAAAGGATCATAGTCTGCTATTTCTTAAATATGCAAAAGTAGTATATCTATCATTTTAGATACTACACCTGAAATATAACTTACAAATAATTGGGAAGCAAGATTAGGAACCAGAAGAAGAATAATATGAAGAAGAAGGAGGAGGAGGAGGGAAAGAATGGCAAACATGTACTGATGGTAGATACTTGCCAATTTTTCTCCTTATTGTCTTTCCATTTGTGTTGCTATAAAGGAATACCAAGGCTGGGTATTTTATAGAGAAAAGAGGTTTGTTTGGCTCACAGTTCTGCAGGCTGTACGAGAAGCATAGCACCAGCATCTGCTCAGCTTCTGATGAGGGCTTCAGGCTGCTCTCATTTATGGTGGAAGGCAAAGGGGAGCCGGCTTGTGTAGAAATCACAATGTGAGAGCAAAAGTGGGAGAGAGGGGTGGGGAGGTACCAGGCTCTTTTTAACAATCAGTTGTCCTGGGAAACTAATAGAGCAAGAACTCACTCATTACCCAAGCACGGCACCAAGCCCTTCATGAGGGATCTGCCCCCATGACCGAAACACCTCCCACCAGGCCCACCTCCAACACTGAGGATCAAATTTTAAACTGAGATTTGGAGGGGCAAATATCCAAACAAATATCATTTATGTAACCCCTAAAACTACCTATGAGGTATATTTTTTTTAGCCTCATTTTGCAAATGAATAAACCAATGTTCAGGTAACCTTCCAAAGTCATTTAGCCAGTAAGTTGCAGAACAAGGATCAAGTCAAGGTTTGTCTGATCTAGAGCACACACTCTTCTCTACTCTTCCATGAAGCTTCAACCAGTGGCAAAGCTGTTTTAAATGCTGATCCATCCCATTATCTCAGACCTGCCCAAACACAGAGTAAATAAATAGCATGAGGCCACAGCCTGACGCATTGCAAATATAGCCTCCCTTCAGCTTTGATTTGCCGTATGGTCTTGGGTAAGGCTCTCCTTCATGTTCTTCCTCTGTTAACAGGGAATGGCAATATCAGGGCTATCTCACTGGCTATTTGCCTCTGATTTACCACCATTACACCTGGCCACCAAAAGGGCAGACCACTGACCAGAAAAGTAGACATTTCCCTCTGACTTTGTTTAATAGCTTATAATGAAAGATGACATGTAAATCCCCATTATTACCTAATTAACTGTAATGGATAATATTTTTCATATTGTAGGCCTGAAGGCAGAAACTGAAATTCAATGCTGGTATAAGCAGTGGGGTTTTTTGAAATATTCTTCACAATATAGCATATTTCCCCGCAAGTAGTTTAGTTGTTCTTACTAGCTTTGTGTTGTCTTCATAACATACCAGAGGCATTAATCCATATTATGGACTTGTAACTTTCTTTTCTCTGCTTAAAGTCTAAGCAATTTTCAACTTATAAAACTTAAAAGTGCCTGAAACCACAAAACTTTTTTCAGCGCCCATAACTAAAAAAGAGCTGGCTTTTCCCCCCGGAGATTTTCATAAGAATTCGCTCATAGGCTGATGCTTATTAACTGGAGTTCTTTATCCTGACCAACTTTTAATTTCCTGAAAATTGGGGCTTATAATGCAGAGAAGACGCAAAGAAATCCTAATCTAGGATGATGAGCTGGATGAGTAGATGAGTAGATGACTGCTACCCGAAGATTATAATGTCCACAGGTTTTTTTTTTCTTCCAATTAAGTGTAGATGTGATTATCTGAACATGCAGAAGTATTCCTTTAGT
Organism: Pan paniscus; assembly: GCF_029289425.2. NCBI lineage: Eukaryota > Metazoa > Chordata > Mammalia > Primates > Hominidae > Pan > Pan paniscus. The sequence goes on along the minus strand of NC_073252.2, from coordinate 138,104,660 downwards.
AATTGTGCTAGACTAACAATCTAAATTTATTTTATATAATATTCTTTTTAATAACAGTGTCTATTAAAGACATCTGTCAAAAGTCTGTAAAGCTTATTTCATGGGTAGGCAGCATAAAAGTGTCCTTTAAGAATTCTGTTTTCTGTTTAATGTTATGGGCTGTTAAGGAGAAGGTTTATGGGTGTAACATTATTAGTTGGAATTCGACTCAAATTGAAATCAGGCCCAAGAATTTACTTATCCATAATATTATGAAGGGCTTTTTAAAACATTAAAAAGTTTAACTAAACAAGAATATTAGTACAATTTAATGTTTTACCTGCAGTTCTCAAGGCCATTCAAAACACTTTCTAATCACCAGATTTCAAATTCATATGTTAGCATGTCTCTCATACTACAAGGCTTTTAAAAATCAGAGATTTATTATATCTGGCCAATACTTTAACTGTGACAGAAAAGGGAATATATGTTTTCTGAATTATGTGACTATAAATGAAAAGGAGAAAAATCCCATATGTCATGCACCCTTTGTTAGGATTTGAAGCAGTAGCTGATCCATGGGGATGGTGCTAGAATGGGGAGCCACAGGGCCCCAACCCAGGCTTGGCCTGGACAGAAGCCACCATCCCTAACACCATTGCCAACTAGAAATTAATCACCCTAATCATCCTACCCATTGGCTAGGCTTAGCATTCCTATAATTTTATTTTAAAACCTCAATGATCAAGATTAAAAGAAAGCAATAAAACATATCAAATTTTTACTAGAGCAGTTTGAAGAGCCCCCCATTCTCCATGTCTGTGGCCTTGACACTTCTTTTGGCATCGCTATTAGTGACATGAGGAATAATTCACCACTGTCAGGGAATTTGGCTGTTTCATCACCTACATAAGAGACCTGCATAACTCCATGGTGATTGCTGTCTAGATGAATTATGTGTATCCTTCATGCACTTTTTGATTGAACAGTGATAACAAATAATGCATTATCCTGTGCCACTGTCGAAGACGAACCTGCTATTTTTTCTCACCGAGCAGTCAAAGAAAGACCTTATAGAGGCATTTAAAATGACATCATGATACCAATCCCAATTTATTACAATCAGTAAGAAGAAATTGCCAGGCCAGATTAAATATAATAAAGGTAAATCTCAGTGACAACACATTCCATTGTTTACAGCTGCTGCTAATTGGTCATCACGTGCTTAGAAAAGCACAGATTAAATAATGCCCAAACTGTGGCTGATAAAATTTATATTATAATTTCATATTCACACCTGCCAGTGAGGATCTACTGGCTTTGCCATTCATTTATTCATTCATTCAACACATATTGTCGCACACCCACTAGAGGCCTGAGCTGGGCACTAGTGATTCAGCAATAAACCAGACAAATAGGGTCATTGCTCTCCAATGGCTTATAGGCAGTTGGGAAGACAGAATTTGAGTACAGCTGACTCGAACAATATGAGTTTGAATCTGCACAGGTCCACTTATACATGGACTTTCTTCTGCCTCTGCCCCCCACAGAGACAGCAAAACCCACTCCTCCTCTTCCTCCTCCTCTTCAGGCTACTCGGCATGAAGACGACAAGGAAGAAGACATTTAGGATGATCCACTTCAGCTTAATGAATAGTAAATATATTTTCTCTTCCTGATAATTTCTTAATAAGATTTTCTTTCTCTAGCTTACTTTATTGTGAGAGTACAGTGTATAATATACATAACACACAAGGTATGTGTAAGTTGACTATGTCATCAATAAGGCTTCTAGTCAACAGTAGGCTATTAATAGTTAAGTCTGGGGGGAGTCAAAAGTTATACATGGATTTTCAACTGTGCAATGGTGCTGGTGTCCCTGACCTGTGCATTGGTCAAGGGTCTAGAGTATTTACAAGTGTGAAGAATATTGGGAAGAGATAGGCAGGATTCTCTAGAAGCATGTCGCAGGAAAACATAACCCAGTCAGAGTCAGAAAGGCTTCATAAAAGAAATGATGTTTAAACTGAGATCTAAAGGACAGGAGAGACTGGGTACCGTGGCTCATACCTGTAATCCCAGCACTTTGGGAGGCCAAGGCTGGCAGATCACTTGAGGCCAGGAGTTCGAGACCAACCTGGCCAACATGGCAAAATGCTGTCTCTACTAATAATACAAAAATTAGCCAGGCATGGTGGCGCATGCCTGTAATCCCAGCTACTGGGGAGGCTGAGTTGGGAGAATCGCTTGAACCCAGGAGGTGCAGGTTGCAGTGAGCTGAGATTGCGCCACTGCCCTTCAACCTGGGTGACAGAGCGAGACTCCGCATTTAAAAAAAAAAAGGACATGAGACTGGAGAGGGAGCACCATCAGGCAGAGGGAAAGACAAGCACAAAGTCCCTCAGACAGACAGGAGACACAGGGCAAACCTGAGAAACAGAAAAGTCCACTGTGGGTGTGACATAGACAGTGAGGGGGAAGCTGGCCTTATATGAAGTTTACTGATGATCCAAGCTGAGCCGTGAACAATAAACCAAGAGGAAAAAAAAAGAATTATTTTATCAATAAGACTTTATTATAGTATTATTACAGAGGCATGGAGAATCTTAAAACTTTTCTTTAATGAGGTATATTTTATATACTGAGGAACACACACACACACACACACACATACATACACACAGTCATGCACTGCATAACAACAGTTCAGGGTTCAGTCAATGACAGACCACATATACAACAGTGGTCCTATAAGATTATAATGGAGCTGAAAAATTCCTATTGTCTAGTGTCATAGCCATCATAATGTCAAAGGGCAACGTGTTACTCACAAGTTTGTGGTGATGCTGGTGGAAATAAACCTACTGAGCTGCCAGTTATATAAAAATATTGCACATACAATTATGTACAGTACATAATACTTGATAATGATAATAAATAACTGTGTTACTAGTTTATGTATTTACTATACTTTTTATTATTATTTTAGAGTATACTTCTTCTACTTATTAAAAAAAAAAGCTAACTGCAAAACAGCCTCAGGCATGTCCTTCAGGAAGTATTCCAGAAGAAGGCATTGTTATCATAGGAGATGACGTGTGTTATTGCCCCTGAAGACCTTTCAGAGGGACAAGATATGGAGGAGGAAGACAGCGATGTTGATGATTCTGACCCTGTGTAGGCCTAGGTTAATGTGTGTTTGTGTCTTCATTTTTGTTGTTGTTTGCGACAGAGTCTTGCTCTGTTGCCCAGGCTGGAGTACAGTGGCACGATCACAGCTCATTGCTGCTTCAACCCCTTGGGCTCAAGCCATCCTCCCACCTCATCCTTCCAAAGTGCTGGGATTACATGTATGGGCCACTATACCCAGCCTGTATCTTATTTTTTAACAAAAGTTTTAAAAATTAAAGAAAATTACATAGAATTGAAGCATTTTAAGGATAAAAAGAAAGAATATATATATATATAATTTTAGGAACAGAGTCTTGCCCTGTAGCTGGAGTGCCGTGGTGTGACATTGGCTCACTGCAGCCTCAAATTCCTGGCCTCAAACGATCCTCCCATCTCAGCCTCCAGAGTAACTAGGACTACAGATGCACAACACCTTGCCTGACTAATTTTTTCTTTCTTTTTCTTTCTTTCTTTTTTTTTTGTAGACTGTCCCTCACTATGTTGTCCAGGCCAGCCTTGAACTCCTGGCCTTAAGCAATCCTCCCACCTTGGCCTCCTAAAGTGCTCCGATTACAGGGGTGAGCCATCATGCTAGACCTGACTGATCTAAAGAAAGAAAATTTTTTTGTACAGAGGTAGGATGTGTTTGTGTTTCAAGCTAAGTGTTATTATAAAAGAGTCAAAAAGCTTTTTTAAAAGTTTGTAAGTTAAAAAGTTACATAAGCTAAAGTTAATTCATTATTGAAGAAATAAAATTTTTAAAAATGAATTTAGTGTAGCTCAAGTATCCAGTATTTATCAAGTCTACAGCAATGTACAGTAATGTCCTAGGTCGCCACATTCACTCACTACTCACTCACTGACTCACCCAGAGCAACTTCCTGTCCTGCAAGCTCTACTCAGAGTAAGTGCCCTATGCAGGTGTACCATTTTTTAATCTTTTATACTGCATTTTTACTATGCCTTTTCTATGTTTAGATATGTTAAGATACACAAATACTTACCATTGTGTTACAATTGCCTACTATCATGCTATACAGGTTTGTAGCCTAGGAGCAATAGGCTATACCTAGGTGTGTAGGAGGTTACACCATGTAGGTTTGTGTAAGTACACTCTATGATGTTCATACAATGACAAATCACCTAAGAGACACATGATTGTATATACAGTGTGTGTGTATGTATATACAAAATATATATTAAATGTAAATATATAAATATATAATATATATTAAATATATAGGCATATATAAACTATATAGGTATATATAGTTTAACTTACTGAACTATTCATTTTCAGCTCCATTGCTACTTGGAATAAAGATGGGTAACAAAGGCCAGAGATATTAATGAATAAAAAGAAATTTGAAGATTGCCTCTAGATTTTCAAAATTCATAATATTTTGCTTCTTTCACCACAAATTAAAGCTTAGCTGTATATTGAAGTTCTATTCTATTGCCATGAAAGGAAATGTTTGTACATCAATGTGGATGAATCTCAACATATTTTGTGCATAAAAGAAAGTCTCAAAAAAATATAGAATATAATTCAGTTTATATAAAATTCAGAGAAACACACAACCGATAAACTGTTAATAATATGCATTTATGTGTAAAATAAAAATGAGAGAAAGGAAATATGTTGAAGGGGGTATAAAGAGTGATTTAAAAATTACAGTGATGTATTTCTTAAGCTGGTTGATGGCATGACATGATATAAAATAACCATTTTATTATTTTTATTTAACTTATAATTTGATAAATATATACCTATATAGTTTATATATGCCTATATATTTAATATATGAACAATAACTTTGCCAAATAATACCTGATATTTGCAAAAGACTTACTACTTTCTGCAAGGTGATCATTTAAGCCTCACCACAAATGTAGGAAGTAGGCATACCCCAAGTTTTCAGTTCGACAGGTGAGGGAATTGAGGCTTCGAGATATTTGGTGACTTTACTAGGAAGCCCTTGATGTGGCAGAGAGATACAAAAATCCACTGCTTTTCTCTCTCTCTGCTGCATGCCCATGGATTGATGGGAAATAAGAACAAGAAGGAACTACAGGCTTGAATGACTTGAAAATGTTGTGGTTGGGTGCAGTGGCTCACACCTGTAATCCCAGCACTTTGGGAGGCCGAGGTAGGTGGATCACTTGAGGTCAGGAGTTCGAGACCAACCTGGCCAACATGGTGAAACTCCGTCTCTACTAAAAATACAAAAATTAGCTGGGCATAGTGGCGGGCACCTGTAACCCCGGCTACTCAAGAGCCTGAGGCAGGAGAATCACCTGAACCCAGGAGGCGAATGTTGCAGTGAGCCAAGATGGCACCATTGCACTCCAGCCTGGGCAACAAGAGTGAAACTCCGTCTCAAAAAAAAAAAAAAAGAAGAGAAAGAAAGAAAATGTTGTGAACAGTTTTTCCTGATATTTCATAATCTCATTTTAACCTTTGGGTGTGAGTCTGAAGAAAAACCCATTCTGATGTAATCCCCACAACTGAAATTCAGCCTTGCTTCTGGCCTTCTAAAGCTTTAGAGAAAAGTGACATCACACATTGCTGCATTGGCCATGTGAAATCTGCATTCAGAACCTCTTTTCTGTAACTTTGTAGTGCAGAAGAATGTTTAGTGATGATATTTGCCCCAAATATCTTGCATTTTAAGTTCTTTCACATACTTGGTTTTCATTTATTTCTCACAACCCAGTAGCCTTCACAGGCAGCGCTGGCTCTAGGGTGAACCTGGATTTGGCAGGAGTTAAATAACTGTTTGGGAAGAAGAGGCTGTGAGGAGCAAAGTGCTGATCGGGACAATGATCTCCTTATCCCAGATCTAGTCTTGTCCACTAGAGCATACTCTGTCTACACCTGAGAGTATTTTCAGTTATGGTGCTGGCAAAGATTGTCTCTGAGGTCCTGAATCTAAGTGGACCACTAAGCTCATCCTTGAGCTGGTCTCATGGCAGAAACAGTTTGCAGTGGGCTCCTTTGTGTAGAAGCTCAACTTCCCTGCTGGATCTGCAGTCCCAGGGCTGTGTCATAACTGGATGGGTTTAGAGACCTTGGAGATGATGTGAAACATAAAGCCAAAGATAGTGTCTAACTTTCTTGCCAACTTCTAAATTTACATTTGTATTTTTTCATTATCCTTTTACCCCATTTCCTATGTTTTGAAATATTTTTATTTATAAAACAAACCAGTATCAAAATATATAGGTCTTGTGGCCTTGTCTTGCATCAATAAATGCCCTGTTAAGCATGTTGCTATAGTTCTTGGGCCTCCATCCTATGCCCAAGGACTGTTAGTGTCTGCAACACAGGTTCCCTGAGGTCCACAGTAGTCCCTGGGTATTTGGGGAGTAGGATTCGCTGCTTGAATTACTTAGGAGACCCAAGGGACTCCTGACCTTTGCTGATTTGTAACTTAGCTAAGTTTGATTAAGATGAGCTGCAAGGCTAGAAGAATACTTTTCTAGCTCCTGAATGAACCTAGTCAACTGCTCATGATCTGAGTCTTGGAGCAGTTCATTGTTCTCTTTTCATTCTTGAACACAAATTATGGGAGACATTATATGCTAAAGTGGTGTTTGCCTATTGAGGATTTACAAAGGTCTTGGGTATCCTTCTCAAATGCCAGGCATTTGCTCTAGTCATGTACAGCATACTTTATTAGGCTGACTGAATAATGCAGAATACAATATAATATATATTGTATATATATGTATATATGTATATATATATACACACACACACATACATATGTACAACATATGAAAAAGATTGCAACAGACTATTCACATATGAAGGAAATTGGCTCAACGCAGTGGCTCACACCCATAATCCCAGCACTTTGGAAAGCCGAGGCAGGAGGATTGCTTGAGTCCAGGAGTTTGAGGCTACAGTGAGCCATGATTGCGCCACTGTACTCCAGCCTGAGCAACAGAGTGAGACCCTGAGGAAGGAAGGAAAGAAAGAAGGAGGGAGGGAAGGAGAGAAGGAAGAGGGAGAGAGGGAGGGAGGGAGGGAGTCCACTGTGCCCAGGACAGCCTTGAGGACAATTTTCCAGTATAAAAATGTCAGTAGTGCCAAGGTTGAGAAATCCAGAATTAGAGTGATAGTCTGTCTATTCCAAAATCTTATGACATTTCCTTGATGTATACATTGTTACATAATGCCATTGTATTGTGTGTGAATATGTGTGTTTTCTTCAGTAAGTTTTGTCATCCTAAAAACAAGCCATTATCATCCTTAATTACCAGACAATTTCCTTTATGATTAAACTAACACCCTCTGCTTTCCTCATGGAAAAGCCAAATATGAACCCTCTATGTTTTTGGTAAATCTATAGTTGAGGACAGAATTCACGATGTTACTAAATTCACCATATATAAAATGCTACCAAAATTAAATTATCTTAGGTTTCAGGGCCACCAAAATCTCACCTTTCTTGGTGAATTGATGTGTGTGTGTGTGTATTTTTCCTTTCTCTTTCTTTTTCTTTCTTCTTTTCCTTCTTTTCTTTCTTTCTTTTTTTTTTTTTTTTACTTTTGGGCGATAAGTACGATGTGTTTCTTTCTTTGCTTTGGGAAACTCAATGCTAAGTTTTTCTCTCCATTGTCCTCATCCACTCACTCACTTTACTTTTTGATTCTCATCTTCTTATGTCTTGATCATTTGTCTATGTTGCCTTTTCAACTAATTAAATAATTAATTAACTAAAAATGTTCTTTCCTCCTGTCTCCATTTTCTTCCCTACAATTAATTCTTTGTGTGTTCTCCTATAGATTTCTTTATTTCCTTACTTTCTATTCCATATCTTACTTCTTTCATTTTTAAATGTAATTTTAAATTTTAATTTCACAACTTTAAATATTGCTAATTTATTGTCTCTTTCAAATTGTTGCATTATCGCATGTAATGTTTGATGTTTCTCCTCCTGACATCACAGTGATGGCTGCCTCGTGTGATTTTTAATTTTTGTGTGTGAGTTTATCTTCAATAGGGATTATCGTTTGTTTGTTGTTGTTGTCACTGTTGTTGTTTTTCCTTAATGGAATCCATACATCCTTGTTAGTTGAGGAATTAGTATATGTATTCTTTTTGAAAAAGTTATATTTTCAAAATATACATGTAAGCTATATTTCACAGTAAAACTTAATACAATGGCAGTATTAAAAATTATTTGAAATTTTTTATTACTTCATCATGTAAATAGTAATGGAATAAACATACCCTCACATACCTGAGCATTGTTAAATAAGAACATGTATAGCATTAAAATATGAAAGATAAATCTATAATTTAAAAACAAATTCCTGGCTGGGCACACAGTGGCTTACGCCTGTAATCCCAGCAATTTGGGAGGCCAAGGTGGGCAGATCACTTGAGGTCAGGAGTTTGAGACCAGCCTGACCAACATGGTGAAACCCCGTCTCTACTAAAAATACAAAAATTAGCCGAGTGTGGTGGCTCACACCTGTAATCCCAGCTACTCAGGAGGCTGAGGTAGGAGAATTGTTTGATCCCGGGAGGTGGAGGTTGTGGTGAGCTGAGATCACGCCACTGCACTCCAGCTTGGGCAACAGAGTGAGACTCCGTCTCAAAAAATAATAATAATAAAAGAAATAAAAACAAATTCCTGGCCTGGAAGTAATATATATCACTTTTCTTTATATTCCCGTGGCAGTCATTCTGATGGCCAAACTTAGACGCAAAGGGAACCATAGTCCGTAGCTAAACAGTTGTTTCTCTGCTATGAGAAGAGTGTGCATTTTGGTGGTCAGCTTGCCATCTCTACTATAGCAGACATGATTCTAAAGGGATCTCTTCTCTTCTCTTGCCTTGTCTCCCCAAGCCTAAGCCTTTAATATGCTGTGGTACCTCCCCTGTCACAGCTCTCACTCCACACTCACTACTTCTCTAAAGATGGCATCAGGGGCTGGGAGAAAGACCTGTGTGCCCACCCAAGTGTTAATGGAGTCAGTCCTTCAACATGGAGAAGTGGTGACAAGCTATGTGCTCTCCACACAAGTCCACAAGAAACTTAACTCTGTGAAGACAAGCACTCTCCCTGTCTTGTTCACCACTGTATCATCGGCACCTAAAAAGTGCCTGGCACATAGTGGGTGCTCATGAAAATTTGCTAAATGAAAGGCTAAATAAATACATGTTTCTTTTTCTCCCTTCCCATTTAGAAGAAATACAATATCTCTCTGATCCTTTCATCTGTTCCTCCCAGCCTTTATGTCTTATTGGACACCCACCTGTCCCATCTACAATTATGCCAACATTTTCTATTTTCCCATTAATCACCCCATTCTATTGAACTCTCCTGTTTCTGCTGTGCTGTGCTCCTCTTGTCTCCCATTGTTCCAGAGGGTAGGAGACAAGAGGAGCAAAACCTCAGCTGGTTTGTTGTGCTCATCAGTGTCCAGACCCTCTTCCTTTCATTGCAGCCTTTTTTATTTCACCTTAGTGATGCTTAAAGTGTAAATGAATGTCTTACAGAATATCCTGCCAATGTCCATTTGCATCCTTTGATTTGTGTGATGTCTCAAGGAACCTGCAGTGGGAAAGCAGCACTTGACTTCTCCCATGACTGGATGATCTTTCTGCTTGACAGGACAGCACAGGTTGAGCCAGGAAACTTGGAGTGGCCACAATGCTTCCCGTTCCCCAAAGACAGCTGCTTCACACCCCCATGCACTGTCTCCTGCCTGTTCCTCCTTCACACAGAATCCATGACCTCTGTCCTTTATTTATTCCTAAGTATTTTCTTCTTTTTGCTGCTATTGTAAATGAGATTGTTTTCTTAACTTCCTTTTGGAGAGCTCATTGTTTTTTGTGTAGAAACACCACTTATTTTGGTATGTTGATTCTGTATTGTGCAACTTTACTAAATTCATTCATTAGTTCTAACGGATTTTTTTGGTGAGTCTTTAAGGTTTTCTACATATATGATCATGTCCTCTGCAAACAGAGATCATTTTAATTCTTCCTTTCCAATTTGAATGGCTTTCTTTCCTGGCCTCCATCCTCTATGCCTGGCCTGTTCTTTGGAGAATAGAGTGTAGCCATTCCTGAAGGTCTCCTCTCATTCCTTAAAGCCTCCTCCTCACAGCCCATCTGTTTCGTGTGAAGGAAGGCAGGGGACTGCCAGCTGCCCTGTGTTTGTTTGTTTGTTTGTTTGTTTTGAGACATGGTCTCATTCTGTTGCCCAGGCTGGAGTGCAGTGCCACAATCACGGCTCACTGCAGCCTCGACCTCTTGGACTCAAGCAATCCTCCCACCTCAGCCCCTCGAGGAGCTGGGACTATAGGTGTGTCCCACCACACCTGGCTAATTTTCGTATTTTTTGTAGAGACCTGGTCTTGCCATGTTCCCCAGGCTGGTCTCAACCTCCTGGGCTCAACCAATCTGCCTGCCTCAGCCTTCCAAAGTGCTGGAATTACAGGCATGAGCCATCGCACCCTGCTGCCCTGTGTTTTAACACCTCCAAAGTATATTATGTAGGACTCACAAATCCAACTTAAAGTACTTTAATCAAAAAAGGGAACTTTGTGGGAAGGGTACTGTGGAAACTCTTGAGAGTCAAGGAAGAGGCCCCAGGAGAAACAGGCATTCTGGAGCACTGCAGGGGTTCTGTCTCTCCTCTCTACTTCTTTTGTCACATCTGTGGCATTTCTCTCATGCTGCAAACTGGTGTCCTTTGCTCCTTGGTCCACAAGGCAGTTTCATGCGCGTCCATGTGAAGAGACCACCAAACAGGCTGTGTGTGAGCAATAAAGCTTTTAATCACCTGGGTGCAGGCGGGCTGAGTCCGAAAAGAGAGTCAGTGAAGGGAGGTAGGGGTGGGGCCATTTTATAGGATTTGGGTAGGAAAAGGAAAAAGGGGGGTTGTTCTCTGGCAGGCAGGAGTGGGGTTCACAAGGGACTCAGTGGGGGAGCTTTTAAGCCAGGATGAGCCAGGAGAAGGAATTTCACAAGACAATGTCATCAGTTAAGGCATGAACAGGCCATTTTCACTTCTTTTGTGGTGGAATGTCATCAGTTTAGGCAGGAACCGGCCATCTGGATGTGTACGTGCAGGTCACAGGGGATATGATAGCTTAGCTTGGGCTCAGAGGCCTGACATTCCTGTCTTCTTATATTAATAAGAAAAATAAAATGAAATAGTGGTAAAGTGTTGCGACAGTGAAAATTTTGGGGGATGGTATGGAGAGATAATGGGCTATGTTTCTCAGGGCTGCTTCCAGCGGGATTAGGGGCAGCGTGGGAACCTAGAGTGGGAGAGATTAAGCTGAAGGAAGATTTTGTGGTAAGGGGTGATATTGTGGGGTTGTTAGAAGGAACATTTGTCATTTAAAATTATTGGTGATGGCCTGGATACAGTTTTGTATGAATTGAAACACTAAATGGAATAAGAGAAGGAGAAAAACAGGTATTAAAGGTCTAAGAATTGGGAGGACCCAGGACATCTAATTAGAGAGTGCCTAAGCAGATTCAGCATAGTCCTGCCAGCAAAGATTATTTATTTACTTCAAGAGTTAAGAGTGGCAGTTTGGGGATAGCACCAGGAGATATCAGCTGTGATGGCTTGGAGAAACAGTGTAAACCGGCAGTGTAAACAAGAGCAGGGCAGGTATGAGTAGTTGAGAATGGTGAATAGGAGTATGACTAGATAGAAGATAGTAGGGATGACAAGTTTTTTGGGGGCACAGTCTAAGTTGGTCTGGTGTCTGGAATGAGACTGGGGCCTAATAAAAAGGAGCATCTATATAGGAGCTCAAATGGGCTGTACCTTGTAGCATTCTGAGGACAGGTCTGACTTCTGAGAAGGGAAACTCATGAAAGTATTGTCCAGTCCTTTTTAAGTTGGTGGCTGAGCTTGGTGAGGTGTGTTTTTAAAAGACCTTTAGTCCGTTCTACTTTTCCTGAAGACAGAGGACCGTAAGAGATATAAAGGTTTCACTGAATACTAAGAGCCTGAAAAACTGCTTGGCTGATTTGACTAATAAAGGCTGGCCTGTTATCAGACTGTATAGAGGTGGGAAGGCTAAACTGAGGAATTATGTCTGACAGAAGGGAAGAAATGACTGCGGTGGCCTTCTCAGACCCTGTAGGAAAGGACTCTACCTATCCAGTGAAAGTGTCTACCTAGACTAAGAAGTATTTTAGTTATCTGACTCGGGGCATGTTGAGTAAAGCTAATTGGCCAGTCCTGGGTGGGGGCGAATCATCGAGCTTGATATGTAGGGAAGGGAGGGGGGCCTGAAAAATCCTTGAGGAGTAGTAAAATAGCAGATGGAACACTGAGAAATTATTTCCTTGAGGACAGATTTCCACGATGGAAAGGAAATGAGAGGTTCTAAGAGGCGGGCTAGTGGCTTGTACTATAGCATAGCCTGCCTTTGCTGGTGTGTGGTGATTAGGCCTGGTGGAACTGCCACCAATAAATCAAGAGTGATCAGGGTGAGGAACAGGAAAGAAGGAAATATGGGGAAATGGGGTGAATGTCAGGTGGATCAGAGAGATACAGTCATGGGGGTCAGGTGTGGTATCTGGAATAATGTGGGAGGCCGGATTGAAGTCTGGGCCAGGAACAATGGTAATTGTGGGACTTAACAAAGAGTGAGTACAGCTGAAGGAGCCAGGGAACAGAAAGTATATGAGTCAGGGATGAGGAAGAAAATAGATTTTGGAAGTTACGAGAAATGTAGAGAGTAAGTTGAGCATAATTTGTGATTTTGAGGGCCTCTAAAAGTATTAGGGTGGCAGCAGCTGCTGCACAGAGACATGATGGGTAGGCTAAAACAGTAAGGTCAAGTTGTTTGGACAGAAAGGCTACAGGGTGCAGTCCTGGCTCTTGTATAGGAATTCTGACCGCACTAACCATGCCTAGGAAGGAAAGGAGTTGTTGTTTTGTAACGGATTGAGGTTTGGGAGATTAATCGGACATGATCAGCAGGGAAAGCACGTGTGCTTTTATGAGAATTATGCCGAGATAGGTAACAGATGAGGATGAAATTTGGGCTTGATTGAAGTAATGGGGGCTGTCTGTGAAGCCTTGAGGCAGTACAGCCCAGGTAATTTGCTGAGCCTAATGGGTGTCAGGGTCAGTCCAAGTGAAAGCGAAGAGAGGCTGGGAAGACAAGAGCAAAGGAATAGTAAAGAAAGCATGTTTGAGATCCAGAACAGAATGATGGATTGTGGAGGGAGGTATTGAGGATAGGAGAGTATATGGGTTTGGCACCATGGGGTGGGTAGGCAAAACAATTTGGTTGATAAGGCACAGATCCTGAACTAACTTCTAAGGCTTGTCTGGTTTTAGAATAGGTAAAATGGGAGAATTGTAAGGAGAGTTTATAGGCTTTAAAAGGCCATGCTGTAGCAGGCGAGTGATAACAGGCTTTAATCCTTTCAAAGCATGCTGTGGGATGGGATATTGGCATTGATCGGGGTAAGGGTGATTAGGTTTTAATGAGATGGTAAGTGGTGCATGATGGGTCACAAGGAGGGAGTAGAGGTATCTTATACTTGTGGGTTAAGGTGGGGGAATACAAGAGGAGGATGCAAAGGAGGCTTTGGATTGGGAATAAGGGCGGCAATGAGATGTAGCTGTAATCCAGGAATAGTCAGGGAAGCAGATAATTTAGTTAAAGTGTCTCGGCCTAATAAGGGAACTGGGCAGGTGGGGATAACTAAAAGGAGTGCTTAAAAGAGTACTGTCTAAGTTGGCACCAGAGTTGGGGAGTTTTAAGAGGTTTAGAAGCCTGGCTGTCAATACCCACAACAGTTATGGAGGCAAGGGAAACAGGTCCTTGAAAAGAAGGTAATGTGGAGTGGGTAGCCTCCGTATTGATTAAGAAGGGGACGGACTTACTTCCCACTGTGAGAGTTATGTGAAGCTCGGCGTCCGTGATGGTCTAGGGGGCTTCCAAGGCGATCGGGCAGTGTCAGTCTTCAGCCACTAAGCCAAGAAGATCTGGGAAGCAGTCAAAGAGCCTTGGGCCAGAGTTCCAGGGGCTCTGGGAGTGGCTGCCAGGTGAGTTGGACAGTCCAATTTCCAGTGGGGTCCCACACAGATGGGACATGGCTTAGGAGGAATCCTGGGCTGCAGGCATTCCTTGGCCTGGTGGCCAGATTTCTGGCACTTGTAGCAAGCTCCTTGGGGAGGAGGTTCTGGAGGAAGACCTGGCCACTGCGGTTTAGGCGTTTGGAAGTTCCTGTGTGCTGGAGATGTGGCTGGGGTTTGTCTCACAGTGGAGGCAAGGAATTGCAACTTTTTTCTATTATTGTACACCTTGAAGGTGAGGTTAACTAAATCCTGTTGTGGAGTTTGAGGGCTGGAATTTAATTTTTGGAGTTTTATTTAATGTTGGGAGCAGATTGGGTAATAAAATGTATTTTGAGAATAAGATGGCCTTTTGACCTTTTAGGGTCTAGGGCTGTAAAGTGTCTCAGGGTTGCTGCCAAAGGAGTCATGAACTGGGCTGGATTTTTATATTTGATGATAAAGCGCCTAAACGCTATCTGATTTGGGATAAAGAAAAAGGAGCATTAACCTTGACTATGCCTTTAGCTCCAGCCACCTTTCTAAGAGGAAATTGTTGGGCAGGTGGGGAAGAGCTAGTCACGGAACTAAACTGTAAGCTGGACCAGGTGTGAGGAGGGGAAGTAATAAAAGGATTATAGGGTGGAGGAGTGGAGGCTGAGGAAGAATTGGGACTTAGCTCGGCCTGGCGATGAGCAGCCTAGGGAGGAGGGGAAAAGTCAGATGGGTCTGTAGAAAAGGAAGACTGGAAAGACTCAGCGACTCTTGGGGTTGGGACTGAGGGGACAGGGTGAAAAATGCCTGGATGTAAGGCACCTCAGACCATTTGCCCATTTTTCGACAAAAATTATTTAGGTCTTGTAGGATGGAGAAATCGAAAGTGCCGTTTTCTGGCCATTTAAAGCCATTGTCAAGTTTGTATTGGGGACAAGTGGTGTTGCAGAAGAAAATAAGGCATTTAGGTTTTAGGTCAGGTGTGAGTTGAAGAGGTTTTAAGTTCTTGAGAACACAGGCTAAGGGAGAAGAAGGAGGAATGGAGGGTAGAAGGTTGCCCATAGTGAAGGAGGCAAGCCCAGAGAAAAGAGAGCGTAGTGACACGGAGAGAAGGGGTTCAGGGGTTCTTACCTCCAGAAAAGGGAAAGGGGTCGGGGTGCGGAAATAAGGGATTGGGGGTTCTTGCCCCCTAGAAAAGTGGGACTTGCCACTAAGGGTGAAGGAGAAGGGGTTGAGGGATACTTGCCCCTCCCCCAGAAAAGCAGAGAAGGGGTATAGACACGGAGAGAAGGGGTTGGGGTACTTGCCCCTCCCCAAGAAAAGCGGGACTTGCCGCTAAGGGTGAAGGACCAAGGCAGGTGTCCCTGCGTGGTCTGACACCTTTGAAACGTGGGTGAATAATCAGAGAGGCATCCCTGCAATGATTAAACACGAAGGGAAGGCTGCCTTACCAGTCTGTGACTGGCACCAGAGTTTTGGGTCCATGGATCAAACGTGTCTCCTTTGTCTCTACCAGAAAATGAAAGGAATTGAAATTAAGAGAAGGGAGAGATTGAAGTGTGGTGCCAAGATTGAAAGGAGAAAGAGGTTGAGGGATAGTGAGGGATAGTAAGTAGTGAGCTTCTACTTACATACAGAAAGCATTGTGCTAGGCAGTGAGGATACCACACTGACAGACTCATTTAGTCCCTACCCCTATAGAATTTATATTCCAGTAGGGAAGACACATCATACACATATACTACATTATTAAATTCATGAATTACAAATTGTGATGATGGCTTTTGCTGGCCATGAACATGTGCTGCTTGGTCTGTTGCAGCAAGCATGATTGACTGGTGGCCCCTGGCTGCTGCTCCTCTGGATTTACTGCAACATTCCTGCAGGGACCCACCCACTCCTAATGTGCAGATATACCTTATGGTGACCCCCAGTGAGTCACACCCTGGAAGACAACCCTCCCTTGAGTGCTGGCAGAACTTGTGACTCACTTCTAGCCAAAAGAATACCAGCAAAGGTGAAGGGATTTTGCAGATGTAACTAAGTTCCCAAATCAGTTAACTCTGAGTTAACCAAAAGGGAGATTATCTTGGTTGTGCCTGACTTAATCTGGTGAAAAACCTCCAAAGAGGTACTCAGATCCTCCCAGAGATCAGAGTTCTCCAACTGGCCTTGAAGAAGGGTGCTGCTGTGTTGACAGAGGGCTGAAAATGAGAAGTACACATGGCAGGGGCCTGTGGGTTCCTCTAGGAGCTAGAATGGCCCCTACTGACAGCCAGCAATAATATGGGGGCTTCAGCCCTGCAATCTCAAAGAACGGAATTCTATCAACAACCACGTGAACTTGGAAGAGGATCCTAAGCTCCAGAAAGAAAAACACAGCCTGGCTAACATCTATATTACAGCCTCTGAGAGCCTAAGGAGAGGACCAAGTTCAGCCCCACCCAGACTCCTGACCCACAGAAACTGTGAGATAATCAAGGGTGTTGTTTTAAAACACCAAGGCTGTGGCAATTTACTATGCAGCAAGAGAAAACAAACACATCTGGTAAGAGCTAGCACTTTCCCCATAGTGCCTCATTCCCAAGAGCAACAAGGAGCTGCCCTCCTCGTCTCTGGTTGCCAAGCTCAAAACTAGAGGTACATGTGGAAATCACAAGGTATCTGAGACAGGTCTCAATCAAGTTAGAAAGTTTATTTTGCCAAGCCTAAGGACTCACTCGTGACTCAGTCTCAGGAGGTCCTGACGACATGTGCCCAAGGTAGTCAGGGTACAGCTTACTTTTAGGCATTTTAAGGAGACATGAGACATCAATGAATATGTGTAAGATGTACCTCGGTTCTGTCCAGGAGGGCAGGACAACTTGAGGGGGGGGCTTCCAGGTCATAATTAGATAAGAGATAAAGATTGCATTCTTTTGAGTTCTTGATCAGCCTTCCACGGAATACACAATTTAGTGTGGCTCAGTGAATCTGCCTTTTTACCTAAACAATAGGGCAGAGGAAGCAATCAGATATGTGTTTGTCTCAGGTGAGCCTCAGCTGGATGACTTTTGAGTTCTGTCTGACCTTTGTCCTCAAGGAATTTCCTTGTGGGCAAATTGTGAGGAAGGTGTGTAGCTTTTTACCTTTGTAGCTATCTTCTTTAGGAATAAAATGGGAGGCAGGTTTGACTGACATAGTTCCCAGCTTGACTTTTCCCTGGGGTCCCAAGATTTATTTTCCTTTCACACAAGCCAGCAGAAACTGGCTAGGTATGTGCTGTTCTGATAAGGGGAGAAAGGATGATACACTGAAGGTATATCATCTCTGGTGCAAGCGTTAGTTGTCATGTACCAGCAGAAGCCAGGGGAGTACCCCTGGGATTAGATTTTGAGGGTGTTTGACGGATAGGGTCAAATGTAAGACAGATAAGTAGTATATTAAGGACATCTTCACAGGACACTGGTTTAACAACCTGGTGAGGGCCTCAGGGAGCAGCATGGTTCTTAGAAGCCTAGAGGTAGTGCTGGACAATGCTGGGCAAAGTGCAAATATCTGAGTTGTCCTGGCAGATAGTAGAGGAAGGAATACAAAGGCTGAAGGATGTGGGCATGATGAAATGGATAGATATATTATGCCCAGAAAATCCATCAGGATTATGTCAGGTGGGAGGGCCCAGAGGACACCACACTGTTTATCAAGCCAATTCAGCTACTGTTGCCTGTGGTTGCCCAATTTGTCAGCAACAGAGGCCAATGCTGCACTCCAATGTGGCACTATTCCTCAAGGAGAACATCTGGCCACTTGGTGACATGTCAATTACATTAGGCTCCTGGTATGCTAGAAGGGCCAGCTGTCTGTGCTCCCCAGGATAGATTCCTTTTCTGGTACGACTTTGTCTTTCCTGCACATAGAGCCCCAGCCAGTACCAACAAGGAGCTTATACAGACATTATGTCCCATACATCATAACGTCTGACCAGGGAACTGATGTCAAAGCAAAAGATGTGTGGGAGTGGGCCTATGATGATGAGATCCACTAGTCATATCACATATTGTATCCTCCAGTCTCAAAGAACAGAAGAACAACCTTCTAATGTCACAGCTGAAGTGTTAGCTCAGATGTAATACTTTGCAAACATTGAGTGCTGTATGCATTAAATCAGAGAGAACTGTCTCTGGTGATATGTCTCTAATAAGAAGAACCTATGAGTCCAGAATGAAGGGCTAGAAATAGGTGATACCATTTACCACCACTCCCAGTGACCAACCAAGGAATGAGTTCTAGCTCTGTGATCTTCAAGGTTGGAGGGTCCTAATCCTCTAATCTTGCCAGGGACATATCAAGAGTCCATTGAACTATAAGATATGACAGGGCAATTTAGACCCTTAGTGTCCAGGGACCAGCAGGCAAAAGAAGGAATCACCCTAGTGGCAGGGTAATTGACTTGATCAGCAGGAGGAGGTAGAATGGTTTATATATAAACAGGGCAGGAAAGAGTATGTGTGGAACCACAGTGATCTCCTTGGATGCTTTCCAGTACCCTTTTTTCCCTTGGAAACTGAGAAGATTGTGGTAACCAAGAGCTTAGACTCCTTAGGAATGAAGGTTTTGTCACATGAACAGATAAGTCACCAAGACCTTCTGAGAGGATAGCTGAGCATAAGGGAAAGGTAGAATAGATGGTGGAAAGTGAGAGGATGAGTGTTAGTTGCAGCCCTGAGACCAATTGCACAGATTGGGACTATATTTTGTACCACTAGCTTCCCTTTTCTAAGTTTTCCCTCAGAAGGGGAGGACCATAGGACACATCAAGGAGCTGCTATCTAACCCTGCATGAAAAGGAAATTCATCTGGGACAAGGAGTAGACCCTGGTACCTTTGTCAGCTTGGGCTGCTGTAATAAAACACCTTAACTTGGGTGGCTTAACCACCAGCCACTTACAGTTCTGGAGGCTGGGAAGTCTCACAATTCTATAGACTGGGAAGTCCAAGATCAAGGTGCCAGCGTGTCTAGTGAGGGCTCTTTTCCTGGTTTGCAGAGGGTCCTCATCTTGCTGTACCCTTATATTGTGTAGGGAAAGCAAGTTCTGGTCTCTTCTTCTTAGATGGGCACTAATTCCATCATAAGAGCACCAGCCACGTGATTTCATCTAAACCTAATTACCTCCACACAGCCTTACCTCTAAATGCCATTACATTGAAAATTAGGGTATTAACATATTAATGGGGGGGGCAGGGAGCACACAAACAGTCAGTTCATAGCACTTGGCAGCCATGAAAATGCACCTGTCAGCCGGGCATGGTGGCTTACGCCTGTAATCCCAGCACTTTGGGAGACTGAGGCAGGTGGATCACGAGGTCAAGAGATCGAGGCCATATTGCCCAAAATGGTGAAACCCCATCTCTACTAAAAATACAAAAATTAGCTGGGCATGGTGGCTGGCGCCTGTAGTCCCAGCTACTTGGGAGGCTGAGGCAGGAGAATCGCTTGAACCTGGGAGGCAGAGGTTGCAGTAAGCTGAGATCGTGCCACTGCACTCCAGCCTAGCGACAGAGCGAGACTCTGTCTCAAAAAAAAAAAAAAAAAAAAGCCAGGCACGGTGGCTCATGCCTGTAATCCTAGCACTTTGGGAGGCTGAGACAGGTGTGTCACCTGAGGTCAGGAGTTCAAGACCAGCCTGGCCAACATGGTGAAACCCTATCTCTACTAAAAATACAAAAAAAAAAAAAAAATTAGCCAGGCATGGTGATGGGCACTTGTAATCCCAGCTACTTGGGAGGCTGAGGCAGGAGAGTCACTTGAACCAGGGAGGCGGAGGTTGCAGTGAGCCAAGATCACACCATTGCACTGCAGCCTGAATGACAAGAGGAAAACTCCATCTAAAAAAAAAAAGAAAAAAAAATGCACCTGTCAGATAACTAACTGCAAGGTTGTAAATGACTAAAGGTCCCAGATACTGCCCTTCTGTACCCATCATTGTGTTTGCAACAAGGCCAAACCTGTGGGCTCCCAACCAATGACTGAGCATGGCACCGGTACTAATGAAGACCCACTCCTACAAGATGAGGGGCTCCGTCTCCAGTGGGTGCCTTTGGCTCAATGATTCCCTGTAGGCCTTGTTGAAACTTTCTCTGACATGTGCCAAAGTTTGAAGCTCTTCAACTCTACTCTTCTTCCTTCCTTTGCTCTCTCCTCACAGGTATCAGACCTGCACTGCAGTCTGATGGCACTCCTCACCTCCTCTTGCTCCCTCTCCCTTTATCCTTCACAGGCAATTCCCCCAATAAATCTCTTGCATGTCTAATCCCACCTAACCATCTGCTTCTTATCAGACAAGACTAGGTATTCCATAAAAAATGTAAGAAGTTGGATGCTGTGAAGAAGAATGTGGTGATACAAGGAGGGGGGACTACTTTACATAGGCTAATTGGAGGAAGCATTGGTGAGATTTGATCCCAGACTCTAAGGAGGTAACTTTTGAGTTGGGATGTTAAATAAGGGGAAGCAAGAGCTATGCAGACAGCAAAAGCATTGTATTCTGACATGCGGGAGACCAGGAAGGTTGGAGTCTAGTGGCAAGGGAAAATGGCAAGAATAATATGGAGAGTTCTGCAAAGACAAACCCAGTAGGGTTTTGTTGATCATCTGGATAAGATGAGATAGAGTTACTGTAAACAAGGGGAAAGCTATACTATATGTGCAAATAACACCATAATATAGAATTTACAATTTTGTGTGGCAATGTCTTCCAGTACTAATTTATTCATTCATCTGCTATGTCATTCATGTTGAAGTTTCTACGAAACAGAAAACTATTCTCTGCATATTCATGTCAGGCCCGCAGAGCAAAAGCTTGTTTATGGGCATTATAAAATTCTAGGGTCTAGACCTCAGCTTTTCAGGTTCAGAAATGCAATGTTTTCTGTGTCCTAACAAAATATCAGACAGTCCAGGATAGTCTCACTCTAACCAAACTCTATACAGGCTGATGTCTACCCCAAAATTGTACTTATAAAAGCCAAAATGTTAATTGGTCATTGTATTCTTGCTCTATAGCAGAATCTATCCAAAGAGTTAAAATTTAATCACAGAGTTATTTTTATCAACATCCATCTCCTAACAGATGAAACCATCCCTCACTTTCCTCTAATAGTCTATGTTCTAGATTTTACACAGATCATATCCACACTTCTGTTCACACATCATCGGACAGAGCACAGTGCAATTGATTAGATTAAAGCTTTCCTTATTATGATCTCATAACCACCATGCTTCCCTTAGCCTACCTTCCAGGTTATTATGAATGAGTTTGGGATTTTCCTGTAATTTTTCAATTGCACATTTATTGGAAAGCTTCTTGGACTATAAAAATAGTAATTAGTAGTAGCAAATACGATTATAGATGTCATATAATACTTGCTTATTATTGGTTAAGCCCTTTACGTAAGTAACTTAATTAGATTCTTAAAACTACTGTGCTGGAAGTCCTAGCTAGAGCAATAAGACAAGAGAAAGAAGTAAACCACATCCAAATTGGAAAGGAAGAAGCCAAATTATCCTTGTTTGCAGATGAAATGGTCTTACATTTGGAAAAACCTAAAGACTCCACCGAAAAACTATTAGAACTGATAAACAAATTTAGTAAAGTTGCAGGATACAAAATCAACATACAAAAATCCCTGATAAGAAATTAATAACCAGAATATATAAGGAGTTCAAGCAACTCATAGAAAAAAATCTAATAACCTGATTTTAAAATGGGCAAAAGATCTGCATAGACATGTCTCAAAAGAACACATACAAATGGCAAACCAGTATATGAAAAGGTGCTCAACATCACTGATCACCAGAGAAATGCAAATCAAAACTACAAAGAGATATCATCTTACCCCAGTTAAAATGACTTTTATCCAAGAGACAGGCAATAACAAATGCTGGAAAGGATATGGAGAGAAAAGGGAATCCTTGCATCTTTTTGGTGGGAATGTAAATTAGTACAACCATAATGGAGAATAGTTTGGAGGTTCCTCAAAAAGCTAAAACTACCATATGATTCCAACAGTTCCACTGCTAGATATGTATCCAAAAGAAAGGAAATCAGTATATCGAAGAGATATCTGCACTCCCATGTTTATTGCAGCACTATTCACAATAGCCAAGATTGGGAAGCAACCTAAGTGCCCATCAATAGAAGAATGGAGAAAGAAAAGGTGGTACATATACACAATGGAGTAATATTCAGCCATAAAAAGAATGAGATCCTGTCATTTGCAACAACATGATGGAACTGGAGGTCACTATGTTAAGTGAAATAAGCCAGATGCAGAAAGACAAACTTCACATGTTCTTATTTATTTGTGGAAGCTAAAATTTAAAACAATTGAACTCATGGAGATAAGAGAGTAGAATGATGATTACCAGAGGCTGAGAAGGGTAGTGGGGACAGGGGGGATGAGTGGGGATGGTAAATTAGAACAAAAATATAGTTAAATAGAATGAATAAGATCTAGTATTTGATAGCACAACAGGGTGACTGCAGTCAATAATAATTTATTATACATTTAAAAATAACTAAAATAGTATAATTGAATTGCTTGTAAGAGAAAGAAAGGATAAATGCTTGAGGTGATGGATACTCCATTTACCCTAATGTTATTAGTATGCATTGTCTACCTGTATCAAAATGTCTCATGTACCCCATGAATATATATACCTACTTTGTACCCACAAAAATTCAAAATTAAAAAACCCTACTGTGTGCATGAGACATTATAATCCGCTTTTTACAGAAAAGGAACAGGTTTAGAGAAGTTAAGTAACTTGTAACTTCCAAGCCAGTCCTTGATTTCTTCAATTCTCTGTTGTTTTTTGCCTTTTCTCTTCCCCTTTATCCTTTTCCCTCTTTTTCTCTCTAATTTATATTTTAAAAACTATACATGCAACATATTAAAATATTTCAAAATTACAGAAGGGGATAAGATGAAAAGTAAAAATCCTATCTTATCCATTCTCACTTCCTTACCCCAGCTCTGGCCCACCCTAGAGAAAGTAAATCATTCAGTGTAACAGTTTCTTTTGTATAAATCTCATCATATTCTAAACACATGCACATATGTGTGTATATATGTGTACATGTGTGTATAGTATATATGTGTTTCCCAAAACATACATACTGTGCACAACGGGGTATCTTCAACCTTTTCCCACCTTATTTCTTCCTGATACATTTCATTCTTTTAAATGGATTCATCCAGACGCTACTATTTTCCATTGATCTGCCTATTTGGACAAAGTATTTTAATTGCTATAGACACATTTTAGTATAATATAATTCTTCTTTTCCTTTATTTTTAGAATTTTCTTGACAATCTTCACATTTTTTTCCAAATGGATTTGAGACACGCCTTTTTCAAGTTCAAAACAATAAAATGATGGGAAAGAAAAAACTGCTTACATTTTGAGTGGGATTGTATTTAGATTACAGACGAATTTAGAGAGAATTGATATTTATATACTATTTTGTCTTGTTATTTAAAAACATGGAGTACATAATTTAGCTACAAACAAAAAAAACCCACAATTTTTAAAACTAGTTAACACAATAGAGTGTAATAAGTGTGGAAGCAACGTATGTGAGGGTGTTATGAGTGTGTGGGAAAGAAGAGAAGAGGAGCTCATGAATTCACCTTTGCGGTTGACTTCTGGATTGAAATCCATCTCCCAGTCATCAACTCCCTGGTTCTAGTTATGGCTTCTGAAGCTACTCAGAATTTTATCTCTTCCTAACTGTTGAATAGAGTGTTCTCAACTCTTTAAAACTTTATTCCAGCTAAACATCACCAATTTTTTAAATGACACGATTTTTCTTTCTCTTACAGACATCAACCTCTGAGATTGTGGTGTCCAGAATTTGATGCAGTGGACCCTTGGCATGTGAGAATTTTTAATTTTGCAGTTTCAATAATTTGTGTGAAGTTTCATGACACCCAAATTTGAAACACAAATTTGAATCATGTAGGCTTCAGTGGAGACGTATATTCACTTATTCATCCATACTTGAGTTCACAATAGTTTATATGGATGCAAGAATAATTCCTTTGTGATTCTCTCTGGTTTTCAATCATCTGCATATGAGCCTTACTGAACCGTATGCTAAAGTGCATATGAATCATGTGAGAAACTGTGTGAAAGTTCTATGTGAGGGATATCATCAAATACCTTGCTTTGTATGCTATCTTTCTTTTTTACGGTTTTTTGAGGTATAATTGATGTACGACACACCAGATTTTCATTGTACAATTTGATGAGCTTTTACATATGTAAAAATTCAGGAAAACTTCACCACAGTAAATATAATTAACATCTCCATCTCCCTGCTAAATTTCCTCCTGCCACTTTGTAAGCCCTCTCTCTCTACCCTCCCATCCTTCAGTCCATCCTGAGGCAACCAACTACTGACCTGCTTTCTGTCACTATAGATTTGTTTGCATCCTCTAGAATTTTATATTGATAAAATCAAATATATACTCTCTTTTGTCTGTTTTTTTTTCCACTTAGTATAATTACTTTGAGATTCATCCATGTTGTTTCTCGTATTAATCCCTTATCCCTTTCATTGCTGAATGGTCTTCCTGATATGGATTTGGCACATTTTGTTTATCTATTCACCTGTTTATGGACTTATAGTTTGTTTCCAGCCCGTGACTATTACAGATAAAGCTGTTATAAATATTTGTGCACACATCTTTGTGGAGACATATCTCTCACTTCTGTTGAGTAAGTGTCTAAAATGGAATGGATGAGTTATGTGGTAGATATATGTTTGACCTTTTAAGAAACTGCCAAGCTGTTTTCCAAAGTGGTTGTACAATTTGACATTGCCACCAGCAGTAAATGAGAATTAGAACTGCTCATTATCACTGCAAATACATGGTATGGTCTGTCCTTTTGATTTTAGCCATTTTAGTATGCATGTTATGGTATCTTATTATGGTTTTATTTTGTATTTATCCAATGAACAATGATGTTGAGTATATTTGTCACCTGTATATTTTCTTTGGGAAGTGTACATTCAAATCTTTACCAATAAAAGATTGCTTTTTTATTATTATTGAATTAAAATGGCTATTTTTTCTAAATACAAGTTTTTTGTTAAATATATGTCTTGAAAATATTTTCTGTAAGTCTGAGGCTTGCTTTCTCACTTTCATAATAGTGCCCTTTGAATAACAAGTTTGATAAAACCCCATTTATTTGTTTTATCTTTTCTAGTTATGTCTTTTGTGTCCTATTTAATAAATATTTGCCAAACCAAAGGTCATTAAGATTTTCTTCTGGATTTTTTTGTCTAGAAGTTTTATAGTTATAGCTCTAACACTTAGGTATGTGATCCATTTTAAGGTAACTTTTAGACATTGTGTCAGGTAATAGTCAGGTTTCTTTTCTTTGCATATGTTATCCAGTTGTTCCACCACTATATATTGAAAAGATTGCTTCTTTCTGTTGAGTTGCCTTGGCACTTTTGTCAAAAATCAATTGCCCATTGTGAGTCTATTTGTGGATTCTTCTCTTCTATTGATCTATGTTTATTCTTATGCCAATATCACACTACTTTGATTACTATAGTATTAGAATAAGGCTTAAAATCACATAATGTAAATCTTTCATACTTATTGTTTATAAAAGTTGTTTTGGCGATTGTAGGTTCTTTGCATTTTCATATAAATTTTAGAATCAGCTTGACAATTTCTTTTTTTAAGAAGCTTGCTGGGATTTAATTTGGACTGCATTGAATTTATGAGGATAGTTGATGTCTTAATAGTAATACACCTTCCAATTTATGAACATTGGTATATCTCTTATTTATTTTTTTACTTTCTTTCAGCAATGTTTATAGTTTCCAAAGTACAGGTCTTGCATATCCGTTGGCAAATGTATTCGAGTATATCATAAAAGTATTTCATATCTTTATGCTCATGTGAATTGTATTTTTTAAAATTTCCATTCCCAATTATTTGTTGCTAGTATATATGGAAATGCAATTAATTTTTCATTAACATTGTATCTTAAATACTTGCTGAACTTGGCCAGGGACGGTGGCTCATGCCTGTAATCCCAACACTTTGGGAGGCCAAGGCGGACGGATCATGAGGTAATGAGATCGAGACCATCCTGGCTAACACGGTGAAACCCCATCTCTATTAAAAATACAAAAAATTAACTGGGCATGGTGGCACATGCCTGTAGTCCCAGCTACTTGGGAGGCTGAGGCAGGAGAATTGCTCGAACCCGGGAGGCAGAAGTTGCAGTGAGCCAAGATCGCACCACTGCACTTCAGCCTGGGTGACAGAGCGAGACTCCATCTCAAAAAAATAAATAAATAAATAAACAAAAACAAAAAAAAACTTGCTGAACTTATTAAGTCTAGTTTTTTTTTAATTTCTAAAAATGTTCTGCATAGTTGATCATGTTGTGGCCAAATAAAGACAGTTTTATTTCTTCCCATTAAATCTGCCTATTACCTCAAATACAATGCTAAGTAGAAGGGGTGAAAGCAGACACTTTTGTCTTTTTCCTGATCTTAGAAAATATCATTTTTTTCACCACTGAGTATGTTACCTATCAGTTCATACTATAGGCATCACAGTATGCTTGTAGGTTCTTTGTAAATGCTTCCCTAATGGTTCGTTGTAAATGGTTTTTATCGGGTTGAAGATGTTCCTTTCTAAGCCTAGTTTGCTGAGAATTATTTTTAGAAGTGAATTTTGGCTGGATGTGGTGGCTCACGCCTATAATCCCAACATTTTGGGAGGCTGAGGAGGGAGGATCACTTGAGCTTAGAAGTTCAAGACCAGCCTGGGCAACACAGCAAGATCTTGTCTCTACTAAAAATTTAAAAAAAAAAATTTAGCCAGATGTGGTAGTACGTGTCTGTAGTCCCAGCTACTTGGGAGGTTGAGGTGGGTGGCCCAGTTGAGCCCCAGAGTTTGAGGTTCAGTGAGATATGACTGCACCACTACACTTCAGCCTAGGCAACAGAACAAGGTCCTGTCTTTAAAAAAAGTAAAATGAATTTTGTCAAATGTTTTTACTGCATCTATTGAGATGATCATGTGGTGTTTTTTTTAGTCTGTTAATATGGTGAATTACATTACTTTTTTAATATTAAGGCAATTTTCCATTCCTGGGGAAAATCCCACTTGGTCATGATGTCATAAAATAATAAAGGATTATTGTCACCAATATCCTTCCTGTATATTATGAGATTTGATTTGCTAAAATTTTGTTGAGAATTTTTATGTCTATTTCTATGAGAAGCATTAGTCTCTAATTTTACTTTCGTGTAATGTATTTGTCTGGTTTTATATCAGGGTAATGCTGGAGTCATAAATAAGTTGAGAATTCTTCTATTTTCTGGAAAAATATGTTTAGCATTGGTACTAATTTTTAAAAAAGATTTGGTAGATTCACAAGTAAAGCCACATGTGCCTGCAGTTGTTTGAATTTTTGGGTTTTTTTTTTCTGTTAGAAGACTTCAAACTGCCAACTCAATTTCTTTAATAAATATAAGGCTAGTCAGATTACTATTTCTTTTTTAATGAACTGTAACAATTTGTGTCTGTCAATTAATTTGTTCATTTCAGCTAAGTTGACAAATATATGGAGATTCAGCTGCTCACTCTACTCTCTTATGTTTTCTTAATCTCTGTAGGAACAATTGTGACATCTTTCCTCTCATTTCCTATAACAAACCCATTTTTGATATAAAGATAGAAATAGGCTTATAGTAAGAGAATGGAAAAATATATACCACCCTAGCACTAATCAAAAGGAAGCTGGAGTTGCTACATTAACATTTTGTATCTTCTCTCTTTTTTTCCCCAACCAACCTGGCTGAAAATATCCTTTGGTCACATTGTTTTTTATGTATTGCTGTTTGAATTTTTAATTAATTTCTGCTCTAATCTTTACTATATTCTTTATTATATCTACTTGGATTTCATTCGTTCTTTTTTCCCTTCTTTCTTAAAGGTTGAAGTTGTTGATTTGAGATCTTTCTTTTCAAGTACTACAATTTAATGCTATAAAATTTCCTCTAATTTTAAATTTTCCTCTTTAGCTGCATTCCACAAATTTTGGTGTTTTCATTTACATCAGTTCAGAATACTTTCTAATTACCTTTTTTATTTCTTCTTTGACCCATGGGTTATAGAGAAGCCTATTATTTCATTTTCAAATAGTGGAGGAATTTCCAGCTAGTTTTTAAAAATTAATTTTTAATTTAATTTCCTGTGGTCCAACAACATCTTTTGTATTTTCTGTCTTCTCATTTTATAATTCTTAAGAGAGTTATTTGCAGTCTCATATTATTATAATTATAGGTTTTCTATTTCTGCTTTTGACTCTACCAAAATTTTGCTTAATATATTTTGAGGATCTGTTATTAGGTACCCACATGCTTAAAATTATTATCTTCTTTTGATAAATTGACTCCTTTATCACTATGCCATTTAACCTTAGTAATATTCTTTATTTAGAAATCTACTTTGTCTGATGTTAATGTAGCAACTCCAGCTTCCTTTTGATTAGTGCTAGGATGGTATATATTTTTCCATTCTCTTACTATAAGCCTATTTTTATCTTTATATCAAAAATGGG
Organism: Pan paniscus; assembly: GCF_029289425.2. Lineage (NCBI taxonomy): Eukaryota > Metazoa > Chordata > Mammalia > Primates > Hominidae > Pan > Pan paniscus. The sequence continues at coordinate 138,075,809 of NC_073252.2, read as the reverse complement.
TTTGTTATAGGCAGCTTAGAGTTGGGTCTTGCTTTTTCATGCAATTTGAAAATACTGGCCTTTTAAATGGAGCTGTTTACACCATTTACATTTAATGAGATTATTAATAAATTTGTATTTAAATATAATATGCTGCTAGTTGTTTTCTATTTGTCCCATATCTCCTTTATTCACATTTTTATATCTTGAATTAACTATATATGATTTTCCCTGTTTTGGTAGCTTATTAGCTATATCTCTTTGTGTTTGTTTTTAGTGTTTGCTTTGGAGTTTATACATTTCCAACTTCAAGTAATCTATCTTCAAGTATTATTGTATTATTTCATGTAGAGTATAAGAACTTAGTGATAGCGTGCTTCCATTTTTCCCCTCTGGGCATTTATACCTTTGTCCTATATTTTATATGTAATTGTTATAAATGCACAATACATTGTCATTATTTTTTGCTTTTAACAGTCAATTACATTTTAAAGACATTTTAAAAATAAGAAATAGAGCTTTTTATATTGACTGATGCAGTTACAATTTCTAGTGTCCTTTATTCTTCTGTACAGATACATATTTCCATCTGATGTCATTTTCCTTCTGCCTTAGCATGTAATATAGTACTGATCTGTTGGTGATGAATTATTTCAGCTATTCTGTATCTGAAAAGTCTTTTTGCTCTTGCTTTCAATAGGTATTTTATGGTATATAAAAATATAGATCATATTTTTAAAAATTTAGTACTTAAAAGATGCTTCCCCATTGTCTTCTGGCTTGCATTTTTCCCCACAAAAGTTTGCAATAATTCTTATCTCTGTATGTAATGTCTTTTCACTGTTGCATCCTTTTAAAATGTTATTTTTATCACTGCTTTTAAGCAAGTTGATTGTGAACTGCCTTCTTTATGTTGTTATTATTTCATTGAACTGCTTTCATCTATGAATTTATAATTTTCAGCAAATTTGGAAAATCTTTATTCTTTCTTCATAGGTTTTTTTTCCATCCCCTCTTCCCACTCCTCTCCTTCAGAGACTCCAAATACATTTATATTAAGCTGCTTAAAATTATCCTACAGCTCACTGATACTCTATTTTTTTCCTCAATTATTTTTTTCTCTCAGTTTCACCTTCAATATAGTCTATTGCTATGTCTTCAAGTTCAGCATTTGCTATAGTGTGTATGTTGTGTCCCCTCAAAATTTATATGTTGAAACCTAATCACCAACATGATAGTATTAGGAGGTGGGCCTTTGAGAGGTGATTAGGTCATGAGAGTAGAAGGCTCATGAAAGGGATTAGTGTCCTTGTAAAAGAAGCCGCAGAGAACTGCCTTACCCCTTCCACCATGTGAGAACACAGTGAGAAGCTGCCATCTATGAGAAAGAAAGCTCTCAACAGACACTGAATCTGCTGGCACCTTAATCTTGGACTTCCCAGCTTTCAGAACTATAAGCAATGAATTTCTGTTGTTTATAAATTTCTGTTGCCATGGAGCTTTCTGAAAGGGTTGCAGATTTATATGTCATAGAAATAGACATAAAAATTCTCAAAAAAATTTTTAGCAAATCAAATCTCATAATATACAGGGAGGATATTGGTGATAATAATCCTTTCTTATTTTATGACATCATGACCAAGTGGGATTTTCCCCAGGAATGGAAAGTTGCCTTAATATTTCCATTCCCCAGGAATGGAAAGTTGCCTTAATAACATATTAAAAAAGTAATGTAACTCACCATATTAACAGACTAAAAAAAAACACCATATGATCATCTCAATAGATGCAGTAAAAACATTTGACAATCTAAGGTATTTTGTTTTAGCAGTCTGAATAGACTAAGATACCAATCTTTTCTTCTAAACTCTCTAATCCATTTTTAATACCATCCACTATATTTTTCATTCCAGACATTGTTTTCTCATCTCTAAAAGTTTAATGTATGCCTTTTTTACATCTTGCATGTCTTTCTTTAACATGAATATGATTTCATCTACCTTCTTGAACATATGGGATATAGTTACAAGAACTATTTTAATGTCTTTGTCTACTAATTATATCATCTGTATCATTTCTCAATTGGTTTTGATTTTTTTCTCATGTTTCATTTTCATTTTCTGTTTCTTTGTATGTTTGCCGAGTTTTGATTGGATGCTAGACATTGTGAATTTTATCTTGTTGGGTACTGAGTATCTTGTATTATTTTAAATATTCTTGAGCATTGCTCTGGGACATAATTAAGTTTGAAAACACTTCGGTGCTTTCAAGGCTTGCTTTTAAGCTTGTTTGAGAAAACCAGAGCAGCCTTTATTCTAGGACTAATTTTGCTCCACCACTGAAGCAACATCCTCTGAGTACTCTACCCAGTGCCTCATCTACTATTAGGCTTTTCTACTCTAGCTAGTGGGAACAGGAACTATTCCCAGCCCTGTGCGATTTCCACACATTTTTACCTCTACTCTTTGAGTGGTTCTTTCTTGAGACTTGGGTTATTTCTTCACACACATGCACCAGTGGTATTTAGCTGATTAACCAAGGAATACACTCTGAAGATCTCTGGAATTTTTTTTCTAGGCAGCTTTATTTTTTCTGATACTCTACCCAATGAACATAAGTGCCTTGGTCTCCTTGAGCTCCCAACTTTATCTCTTCAACGTAGGGAGATTGCCAGTCTCTTCCCGGGTTTCCCCTCCCTGTATTGTGGCCTGAAAACTTTATCTAGGTAGTACATTGAATCAGTTGTAAAGATCAGCTTGTTTGCTTCTCTCTCAGTGATCACTGTCCTGTGCTGCTTGTTATCTAATGTCTGAAAAACAGTGTTTCATATTACTTTCTAGTGTTTTTAGTTGTTTAAGGAGAGAAGGTAAATCTGATCCTTGTTAATTCATCTTGGCAGATGCAGAAATTCCTTATATATTCCTATTAGTGACAACTAAGATTGCTTTTACCCATTTTAAAAGCTAAGTTTTTAGCTTGCCATCTATCACAATCTATGGGTTTTTCATTCTTAGCATTCAAATTCCTGATAGGTAAAATCTCCTTGATCTTGTACTTGTATGATTGATTTATCCATGTGAACTCAGATCTTTTATTTATTCTGTTAAATTTTTTTATATTAATTTTGATCCTTAGGTCTTTTTGAATATTGCTTCTGCCATGCATTCTACTGTCTATTCAATTTATGCAATGAATATTTGTCGATGCCAGTTACGTGCCTGGAACTGTTCTAGATGATATGGGGCATACAAACACAGTTTTTGTTCTCATGGAATTGATTTTGGGGGTTGGGGAATAAACAATAAACAGATTAAAACAGAAACATAAGTACATTATTTCAGATTAGGATTTCAGCATACAAATTTGGGGGGTGGGAATGGGTACAATCGTTCACTTCTGTAATTCCAATACTTTGAGAGGCCGAGACAAAAGAATCACTTGAGCCCAGGAGTTTGAGGCTGCAGTGAGCTATGATCATGCCACTGAACCCCAGTTTGGGTGACCAAGTGATGCCCTGTCTCTAAAATAACCAAAAAAAAAAAACAAAAACAAACTTGAGGGGGCACTACCAATATTCAGTATATAGCAGGTAGTGCTATGAAAAAAATAAAACCGAATACTGTAACAGAGAATAAGCAAGACAGAGGAGTGGCTACTTTAGCTTAGATTTTTCAGGGAAGTTCTTTGTAAGAGTTATTGGTTGCAAACAATAGAAGACAATTCTGCTTAACTTAAGCAGGGAAGACGTTTTGTGTAAAAGTATCAGGTAGCCAATAACATTGATACATTGGCTATTGAACCCAGGTTCAGGAAGACCCAAAGGAGGCAAAGCACAACCAGGATAGAATCACTGGATAGTCTGCGTGTTCGCTCAACACCAACTAGCCACAGCCACTGCTAGTAGAACCACCACTCAACAACCATCACTGTGATGATCATCAACCATCATGTCTGCTAACATTCCACCAGACTATCATGGCACCAGAGTTGCCATGAAACTATAATTGCCCCTGCCCCAATACACCATGCTCTTGAGATATGAAGTCCAGGGTCAGGAACTGATTGGCTACACTCAAGCCCATGTCTTAGTTCTCACAGGGAGTGAAAGAGAACACCTGCCTCTTAGCAGTTTCCATAGTGGGAGCCAAGGATGTATGTTGGGCAGATAATAAACCATATCTCTACAGCCTCTCTAAAAAGTGACATTTGAAGTGATATTTGAATAAGGAGTAAAGGCAGCCACGTGAAGATCTGGAGCAAACACCCTCTAGACCAAGAGAGCAGCAGAAGCAAAGAGTCTAAAACAGGAATCAGCTTGGAGTTTTCAAGGGACAGAAAGTCCCTGGCTGGTTGGAACGTAATGGACAAGGGAAAGAGAGTCAACAAATGGGATCCAAAAGGTGGCAGAGACCAGATTTGCAGACTCCTAAAGACCATGGAAGGACATTTGCATGTTATTTTTATTGAACAGGGAAAATATTGGAGAATTGGAGGATTATAGAAAAGGAAGTTATATGATCTTTCCTGACGTTGTGTCACTTAACATTTTAAAAACGTTTTTTCTTTTTTATATTTGGTTGTTAAAATGTTATAGCCACATTAAAGAAGTTTAGAAAAAAATCATTTTAAATTCCATTCTGTTGATCCTATTTTCATTCCTGCCTATTCTCTTCAAATTTGGCCTATGATTTTATATCACTATTTTTATATCACTGCCCATTGTACATATACTTTTACATTTTATTATTTTTACTGAATATTATGTATTCTACATTGTTCAACACTAGGGATAATCCTATATTATAAATTTGCCCTTGCAAACTTTCTTTAGGATGAACATTTAGGAATGAAACAATCAGGTCACAAGATATGATGTCTTATTTAAAATGCAATGCACATTGCCATGGAGCTTTCTGAAAGCATTGCAGATTTATAATGTTACTGAAGTCCGTGAGAATATTAGTCTCACTACAGAATAACTTTTAAATAACTTTGTTGACTTTGCAGATGTCGTATGATCAAGGCCACTGTCATTTTCATTTATTTGATGACTACAGCTATCCATGTTCATTGAGGCCACAAGGAAAGAGTGGAACGAGGCAGTGGACTTGTAGGAAGAAGTAAGAGGGGAGGCAGTGTATCTCTGGCCCAGCCTTTAGCCCTATCTATAATGGTGAAACCACAGCCTTCCATGCTGCTCCGTTCTTTCAAGCTTGGGGTTCCTGAAGTGTCTCAACAGTGACTGCAAATGGCCACCACGTGGCGTTTTCTTCACCGTGGCTCCCATTAATGGCTGCTTCCAAGTCAGCTCCAAGCCTCAGAGCCTAGGTCCTCCTGCCCTTCTCCCTTTCCCTGACTTCCCACATATCCTCTGCCTTGCTCGACAGGCAGCCACTCCTCCCTTCTACACTTCCAGATCAGGTTGTCGAAGTGGGGAAAATTCCTGCCGCCCCCACAGCCACTAGTTTTGCTGCAAAGAGTGCTTTCTGGTCATCTGTTTTCTTAGCAATTCAGAGTCATTCATTCATTCATTCAACACTAATTATTCAGCAGTGTATCAATCAAAATCCCAGTGGGTAACAGATGGCACACTCAAATTGGGCCACTGAGAAAAATTTAATAAAAAATTATTTACAAATATGGGAAGACGTTAGGGAAACCAACAAAGGATGATGTAGTACCCAGGGGCTAGCAACAAACAGGAGCTATTGCCACCTAAAGGGCAAGCAGAGAGAGTGGTTACAGGGGTCCAGAGAGAGTAGCTTGAGGGAGAGGGCTTCCTGGCAGGAGCCGTGGCCTTGGGAAGAAGGATGCAGGCAGACAATGGCAACCCCACCAGGAGGACTTCAGGGGAAGGCACACTCCCTGAGTTCACCCTCCTCCTGTCCCTGGTACAGCACCATGCCTCTTACTGGCTGACTGCAACCACACACCAGAAGGCAAGGGAGCCTCTTAACAGATTCTGGAGTTGGAGGACAGAGTGGAAGCATCACTGACCAGGGTTTAACGATGGCCTGGGCATCCTGAGCTTCTCGTGACAGCTAATGTAAACAGGAATGAAGGCCATGATGAAATTCTTCATTGTCTCAAGGCAAATAATACTGCTGAGGCTGCCACTAATATTTGGAGGGGATGGAGGGAAGGATGAGAGTCTTGTCAAGAGTATGCAAAGTTCTGGTGCCACCTCTTCACTCTTCTTAATGATGAGAAGATGTCTGGGGAGGACAGGATTTTGCTGAATTCACCAGCTCTAAGGCCTACTCTTAGACTCACGCCATGGGAGTGTGGAGGCCGGGTTGTAATTTTACTTTCTTTGTTTTGCTCAAATCACCCTGCGGCCTCCCACTGTCCCTCTACCAAGAACATGTATGCCACTTATTTCATAACTAACAAGTGTTGGGTCCCTATCAGGTACAGGACTCTGGGAATAAAAGATGCAAGCCATGGTTCTTCCACTCAAGAAGCTTCCAGTCTGATGGGGAAGATTGCACATAAACGTATAATTAGAATACAAAATAATAAGCACAATGAGAAAAATACGGAGAGGATATCGCAGGAGCACAAAAGGGAAGTATCTAATGGCGGAGGTGGGTGTAGATGTCAGAAAAGTCATCGTGGGAGAGGTGATCATCTCTTCTGGTGGAGGAGATTCTCTGCTAAGAGTCTTTTGTCCATTTCACAGACAGAGCTTAGTCGGATGATGATCCCAGACACTCCCTGAGACTCTCACCGCTCTGCACAGTGTGAACTGCTCCTCCTATGAATGTATCTTTTAAAGAAGTATATTTCCTCCTCTGTGAATTATTGTTTCTATTCATCATGTTTTTTCTTATAAAATTTAACCTAGTTTTTTACATATTATAGATATTATTCTGTCATGTTTGATGAAAATCTTTTTCACAGCCTGATTTTTTTCCTTTTAATATTAGTGATCTTATTTTGCATTGTATGGAAGTTTTTAAATTTCACATATTTAAACCCGTTATTTGTCAGTCTTTTCTGTTTAGATTATGTTTCTTTATAGCTGAGAATATTATCATTCCTCTATAGCTCTACAAATATTTTACTCTTTTTCTTTTTTTTTTAAATTTTTTTTTTTTTTGAGACAAGAGTATCACTTTGTCGGCTAGGCTGGAGTGCAGTGGCATGATCTGAGCTCACTGCAACCTCTGCCTCCTTCGTTCAAGCAATTGTCATGCCTCAGCCTCCTGAGTGGGACTACAGGCATGCACCATTACTCCCAGCTAAATTTTGTATATTCAGTAGAGACAGGGTTTTGCCATGTTGCCCAGGCTGGTCTCAAACTCCTGGCTTCAAGTGATCCACCCACCTCGGCCCCCTAAGTGCTGGGATTACAGGTGTGAGCCACCATTCCCAGTCTACTTTATCCTATTTTCTACCAGACTTTTGTATAATTTTTAATTACTCGACAATGAGTTTACATGTTTTTAACATATGGACATAAATTAATTCTCCTCCCAAATATGATAATAGTTTCTATACCATCCAACTTATTGATAAAACTGTGGGAAATTCCAGAGCCAAGCCCGCCACCCAAACCACTGGAAGCTTCCTTTGAGGCTTATCCTAATCTATTAATATTCTTGGTAAGTCCCCTACAGATCACCCATTTCATTGTGTGTATTTTGCATGGTACTTGTCTCATTCCTGCCAGAGATGGTAATGGTAGGCTCCATGAAGTCAGGAACGAACACACTTACCACCTGACACATATTATTTATTTGGCACTATAAACATTTGTTGAAAGAAAAAAAGAGAAAAGAGAAAGAAATTAGATAGCTGAGAATCCACCCACTATCTTATTATTCATCTTCCTGTAAGTACACTAGGATAATGTGAAAGACTCTCAAATGCTACTTAAGCCACCTGACTTATATTATTTCCTTGATCCACTAGTCTAGTAACCTTATCAAAAGAGAAAATTATGTTAGGCTCAACGCTTGTCCCTAGTGGACTCATACTGACTCCCAATAATCACTGCTGTCTTGTCTAAGTGCTCTCAAAACATCTGCTTAATAATCTTTTCTAGAACCTTGTCTGAAATCTCCAGTAATCTTCTTGACTTCCAGAATCCATTCTCACCTTGCCCTCACTCCTTTTTGAAAACAAGGACAGAGGCCATGTTCTATTGGACTTTGTATCCTTTTTGCTGAGTACTGTTCTGGAAAATAGAAAGTAGTTGCTTAATAAATGTTTAATGCACAAATGACCACATGAAAAATAACCGATTATCATCCAACAAAATCATCTAGACAGCTTAAGTGAAATTATTCAAATAAACATGCAATGTTGAGTAACACGTGCCAACAAATCAGCTCTGTTTCGTTGTCCTTCTGGGTATGATGTACAGGCAGCCATGAAAGAGCTCACTGCATTAGAAGGGATTGACAGAGAGGCAAAAATATTAAGCTAGTCCCTAAAGGGGGTTCTGACATCAAAGAAAAGTGCTGCCTGATCAATATGGCAATCCCCAAGTTTAGGTCTTTTGAGCAAGATATGACCTAGACTGTGAAATGGTTGCAGAGATATGGCTTCAACACTGATTTGCTATTGTTTGAAAGGTCTTTTATTCTATTCCTTTGTCATTAAAACAAGGAAGAAAGAAAGCTTCGTGTGCCACAATGTCTTCTCAGGTCTGACTGCTTGTGCAAGGGTCTAAGTTGAATTGCTAGTCTCTGGGTGTACAGGAAAAAATATTTAAAAAGTGAAATAAGCTGCATTAGTGAGTTGTCTGCCTTTGAATATTTAACTTAATTCTTAAAGTTATTGCCCACGGATGGTATGTTTAGCACCATTTGTCATAAAGCAGAATAAAGCTAATCTACTGAAGGTCAGGCTGAAGGTCTTCCAGTTTAATGAAGCATCAATATTAAATTGGAATGAATAAATTTGTATTAGGAGGATCTGATAAGCAATGCCCAATCTAGGAAGAGGAATGAATGCAAGGCTAACTAAGGCCACATTCTGTAATGACGTGTTCTAACCAAAGATTATCAGGCCCCTCTGCTGGCCTGGAGACCTGTCGGTACAAGTGAAGAGAAAGGGTATACCCAGAGTAAGCCCCCCACTCCAGAAGTGATGGGCAACAGGGGTCATGGGAGAGCCCCGCTTGCTGGGCTCCACACCTCCCTGCAGGACTCACATGCCAGCCTCCAACCTCATCAAGCTCCTGAAGGCACTCTTGCCCTTCCTGTTCACAGCCTATCACCACCTACCTTGAGACTGTGAGGTTCAAGGTCTTCGTACCTGTAATCACTGTTCATGTCAGTCCCACAAGAAGCCCAAGACTCCCAGATTGCCTCCCAGTGCCAGACTGTCATCTGCAGTATCTCATGTTGCTTTATATGACCCCCATCTCTCACTCCTCCTTGCCTCCTGCAACCCTTTCCCTGTGGTCTCTGAAACTCAAGGTCAATAATCATCAATAAAATCCACTCCACCAGGGTTGGCAAGCTTTTTCTGGAAAGAAGCAAATAGTACATGTTTTAGGCTTTGTGGGCCATATGATCTCTGTTGCAGTGGTTCAGCTCTGCCATTGCAGCCCCAAAGCAGCCATAGACAGTGCATAAATCAATGGGCATGGCTGTGGTGGCTGCAGAAAACCTTTATTTACAAAAATAGGCAGCCCACAGGCTATAGTTTGTTGATATCTGCCCTATATTCTCAGCCTCTTCCAAGAACATTCCTTGACTTTTTTTGGCGGCCTCCTTGAGGATGTGTCTTCCCCTGCAGCCCTGTCGGGTGGTCTGATAGCTATTTATACTTTGTGTGATGGAGTCAGAGGTGGAATAGATACTCTTCATGTTCTACATTGTTGCTTCAAGCCTAGTCTCCTTCACTTCTTCCTAAAAATGCTCAGCTTTAAATCTCATTAATCAGCTGCTATCACCTCCTCAACCCCTGGTTTCAGCCATCAACTGACCCCAAGGCCAGTACCCCTCATGCCTTCAAAACTGTAGCAACCAATTCACTATCACTCTCTTCAAAACCAGTCCAATTATTATTCCTGTGATTTGAATAATCAAATATTCTTTCCAATGCCTTGGCCTGGCAATTCCTTAATCTCCTTTCTCTAAAGGCCTTGTCCTCACCTCAATCTCTGCGACTCCCTTCTATGGTTATATCTTTGATCTTTTCATTGTTAATAATTTCAACACCTCCAAAATCTTGATTTCAGACATCCTACTCTCTCACCACCACCTATCATCTCTCCAGCTTGTCCTCTCTGCACCCCAATACAACCAATCCTTCTACAACACCAGGACTTTAATGCAACGATCCTATCTCCTTCTCCCTGTTCAAATCCCTCAGCATCCTCTCTCCCCTCCCTACCCAGTTTCATTCCATGGTCTATCTTTATAACCATTCCCTTGCATGCAGATTTGACTCCTTTGCTCCTGTCTCTCTCTCTCTCTCTCTCTCTCTCTGGAACTGGCTTGGCTAAACCAAAACCTTAGTTAAATTTCAACTGAGCCTATTGGTCAAGTATCCCCTCACTACCAAATAATTCTTAGCAACAAGCATGTTGTTAGTTTCCCATTTGGAAAAAAAACAACCCTCTTGACTCCACTGCCCTGCATTTATTAATATCTCTTTCCCTTTATAGCAAAACCTAGGAAAAGACCTGTCTATTCCCACTGTTTGCAATTTCTCTTCTCCCATTCTCCCTTACGCCCTCTCTAATCAGGCTTCCCTGCCACCACTCCACCAAAGTTGCTCTTATCAAGTCACCACGTTGCTCAGCCTCAGTGGATGGCACTGAGTCCTCATCTCACTGAGCTATCAGCATTTTTTCTGCCTACACACACCTGAGAGTCTGCGGTAAACAGTGCCTCTGAAGAATGGAAATAGGGTTCTTGTTTTATGAAATTAAATTTGTGGGATATGAACAAACCAATCTATAAGAATATGTCTTATAGCTACCCACCCATCTGCCTTCTCCGAGTTAACGATGATTTATGACAGAGCAGTAGTAAGGAATGTTAATTGGCTTCACTTTAGTACACGAAGATTTCTTGCCAGGGACCGTGGATTGATAGGAGAAAAATTTTAAGGAACATTGAAATTTTTGTTTTCCAACTGAAACAGCTCCTCCACTCTTCTATCCATCTTAATAGTGGGAATCACAGAATAGTGTTAGATTTGGAACATATCTTACAAAACAACTAGTCAAACTTTTCATTTGACAGAGAAAGACTGTATTAGTCCAGAGAGGCTAAATGACTTCCCAAAGCCTCATAGCCCATTTGAGAGTGGAACTTGAACTTCACATTCTGTGTCCTTTCTATCACACTCACTGCTGCTAAGTACCCTTACGGTTCTCTCAACATTTATATTCTGTGGTGATGCTTTTCATTCATTCTCAAGAATCCTTTTATTCCCCTGGACTGTGTGGGGTCTTTAACAATAACATCCCTTCCACTTGCAGCGCATAGGTTTTCCCTTTTTTTTTTTTTTTTTGAGACAGGATCTTGTTCTGTTGCCCAGGCTGGAGTGCAGTGGCACAATCGTAGCTCACTGCAGCCTCAAACTCCTGGGCTCAAGTGATCCTCTTGCCTCAGCTTCAGTAGCTGGGACTATGGATGTGTACCACCACACCTGGCTAATTTTTTAATTTTTTGTAGAGACAGGGGTCTCACTTTGGCACCCATGCTAGTCCCAAACTCCTGGCCTCAAGCAATTCTTGCTCCTCAGTGTCCCAAAGTGCTGGGATTAGAGGCATGAGCTACTGCACCAAGTCAACTGATAGATTTTTGAATGTGTACATTCTATATTGATGCATTTCATTCACTCTTCAAGGGGTCCTATTGTCCTCTTGAATGAGTTGGGATCTCTGGTTCCATCAAGGAACACACTTCACTTATTAGGGCTAAAACTGACAGTGGCTCTGATTTGTTGCTTTGCCCCCAAGTTGTAAGAGAGATATACTTGGGAGAGTCCCGGACTGCATTCCAGAGCCAAACACTTAATGATATTCTTGATTGTGCAACATTTGAAAATATCCTCCTAACATGAAATTCTAGGCTTGCTGCCTGTTCAGCCACCAGTCGAATGCAGTTGCAGTGCTCCGGCTCCATGCTTCCAGGAGTCTTCTGGCCTCTGCCCCTCCTGGCACTCTGAGTCCTGTCCAAGTTGTTCTGCAATAGAGTTGTTTTTCTATGTATCTGTATAGTCAGGACAATGGAAGGAGAAATGAGTCATCCTCCTTACCCAACACACAAATGACAGACCTCTTAGGATGATGATAAGCAAAGACCCCTCTTTTTTAAACCACTTTATTGAAGTTAGATAAAAACATGTACATATGTAACATATATATCTGGATGAGTTTGGGGATAGGTATACGCCCATGAAACTATTACCACCATCAAGGCCATGACCATGTCCATCATCTCCCAAAGTTTCCTCCCACCATCCTTATTGTTATTATTATTCCTGTTGTAGTTTGGTAAGAACATTTAACAAAAGATCTACCCTCTTAGCCAAATTTAAGTATATAGAACAGATTGTAGGCTATAGGCACTATGCTATAGAGATCTGCAAAGACCCCTTAACGAGACCAACTGGTTCCAAGAACAGCATAAAACTTGCTAAAGACTATTAACATACCTAAAAATGACTGTGGCAACTTAAAAGGGGGTTCTTAATAGCAGCAATAATGACGACCAACACTTAACTATGCATCAAATACTATCCCAGGCTCTTCATATGCATTATATTTAATCCACACAACAACTCTATAAAATAGGTACTATTATGGATGAGAGAGCAGATGCAGAGAGATTAAATATCTGCCCAATGTCACATGGCTAGAGCAATGGCAGGACAAGGTTTGAACAAGGGGCATCCTGACTCCAGAGTCTTCACTCTTAACCACTGCATACCCTGTATCTCTGGAAGCTATGAATAAGGGAGCCAGAATCTACCCTTGGCAGAGCCAGACAGGAATGTGAGGATAAAGGGTTTCCCTCTAAATAACCCTGTGGGCAAGGCTATCTCTTTGCTGGAGAAGAGTTCCTCAATGGATGCTGTAGCATCTATTTTTCTGAATCTCCACTTATAAACTCACTTTAATATTGTAATTTGGTCCCTCATGAAGCTTAACCTGCAGAGAGAGAATGCCAATCAACACATGGGCATTCTGGTTTTCTTCTCAGACTCTGTGGGTTTTGGTTAACATGAGTCTAACAGTTCCTCTGAATTCACTCTCCAGCTGCTGACAGATCAAATTCAGGGCTGAGAACCAAAGGTCTGAATGTAGCAAGTACCACCCTGGGGAGATCCAGGTGCTGATCTCTCCTCGAAACTGCAGACATCTTGGCACCATGAACCTTTTCCTTTGAAACTTCAATGGGCTTATCTCCCTTATTAGAGTGGTGGCTTCTTGATGGAAACTACAGTATTTTCGATGCCTTGGTTTTCCCCCCTGTGCCTGTCATTGCCCTGCCCAGGTCCCTAGGACATGCCAACATGCTTCAGCTGACTGCCTACTGCCAGAATCTGCATCTCTGTACTGAGGGCTTTCCTGCCGCAGAACAGCAGAGAGGGAAGCCATGCAGCAGGCTGAAATTGCCTGGCAATTAATCTACTCCCCTCCCAGTAGCCCTCAACCAATGATTCTTGGGAATAGGTGTATAAATACCCCAGCACTCTCCTCCCTCGGGGGGAATAATTCTGAGGCTCTGTGTTACACTGTTCCCCTGCAGGATTAAGTTCCAGCACCCACACTGGTATCTGCTTAGTAATATATGTTTACTGGCAGCTTCCCAATCTCTGCTTCACTTCCCCACTCCCCTGCAGCATCCCTTGTGTCCTGGAATCCTTGTCTCTGGGTCTGCTGTGCTTGAAACCCAAAATAAGATAGGGAAGAAGGCAAGTAGTGGTTTCAGAATGCCTGTTGTGCCTGGCATTGCTACAGGTATAATCTTCTTGAGTCCTCACCACAGCCTTGGTATAAAAAAAGCTATTTCATAGAGGTGAAACCTGAAGCACAGAAGGATGTGTAACTTCCTCGTGGTCACCTGGCAGCTCAGTGGTCAAGCTGGATGCTGAATACTCACCCATTCTCTTTGGCCTGATGGCCATCCTGCTTCCATCCTATCCCCGTGGCCTAGGCCAGGGTTTCATACTCTATAATAGAGATGCAAAAATATGTGTAAAATAAATCTGTGGATATTTCTGGAATAAACTCTGATGACTTGCCATCCTATTACCTATTCTGTGGCTACAGCTGCAAAGATAAAACATGTATCAACATAAGCAAGTGTTTTCAAAACACCTTTTCCTCCTCTGTTCTGTCTCTCTTCATAGAGATTGAGACTGTGCCAAAGTTAAGGCAGGGAGCGGGCATGACTCATTAACAGCCTGCTCGGCAGGCTGGACTGTGAAACTCTCCATATACCCACTGATGACACAGACACAGAGGCGAGGAAAGGAGGAGACCAGGTGAGGCATGAAGGCGGATGCCCACACCGATGTGCCTGGCTTGACTCCTGAAAAAATGCTGTGCTTTTGTGTAGACATTGCCTGAACTCCACTGAGAAAGACAGCTCAGTGAAGGGTTAGTGTCTTCTCATATCTGGCAAGAAAGCAACCAGATTTTTTTTTTAACCTCAGAGGAAAGCTACAGTTTTTAGTCTTTTTTTTTTTTTTCCTCAAAGATCTCTCTAGGGTTAGTCAGCCAGTCATTATTGAGCATACATAGAATATAAACTTAGCAACAGGTTCTTATCCTCAAAAACTTTAGGGTCTAATCACAGAACTTAGCAATTGAATCCTCCAGTTGGACTGAAGGGTCCTGCTCTCCCTGTTGTCCTGCCTCACCTGCAACTCAGACCCAAGGGTGACTGCCTTAAGTTGTCCCAGGAGACAGCACTGCCCGTTCTGCTGTCTTTTCAGTGATACTCTAGTAAGCGTCCAGCTTCTAGGCAGTCCTCAACCCCGGAGGCAAGGGAAGTGGTGTTGGCTAGGGATTCTCCATCCAGATCACCTGTGAAGACCTTCCCTCTTGATAGGACGAGATGGATTGTCTGTAAGGGAGTAATTGTCCTATATCGCTACTATTGATTAAACGCTGAGAAACATGCTTAGGTTGCATTTGCTGTCAGCCGAACTAGTGATGGTTCCGTGTCTTCCTATAAATTCTTTTCCAGCTGGGCTTTTTTGTGGTTTAGTATTAAAATAGACACTTCCTAATTAGACAGATCTCTGTCGTGAGGATCAATCTGAGAATTTCTGTGGTGTTTTCATATTAGATATCTCTTCACAAATCAGCCCTGTGCTCTCCAGCTTTTCTAAATCATAACTCACTGAATAGCTTCTTAAGCAGGCAACAGCCACATAACTAGTAATTAGAGTCCTGTCAGCTGATACCAGCAGCATTAGTTTTCAGCGGCTGACATCAGCAAGTCCATCATATATTTAAAGCCATAGCTACTCATAATTGTGATGAATACATCAGGAATATCCAATTAATAAGAAAATTGTTTTTTTAAAAACAAGTAAAACCATGTTTGGGTGAAAATATAGAAAACAAGTTAAAATCAGAATTACAAGCCAAATATCAGCACAAAAATGAGTCTGTAAGAGCCCATAGATCCTAGACAGTCTTCCAGAGTCTGGCACAGACATCTATCATAAATCCACAAACAAGTCTGCTCTTTCTGATTAGAGAATGGAGTTGTTTGGTCAAGGTTATAGAGAACATCTGTTTTAATGACAGAAGTCAGGAGAAGAGCAGCACTTTGAGCATCTCCATTCTTTATTCAGATTGCTCATAAAAGAGCTAGTGATTATTTTCTTTCAAATATGTTCTGATTTAAAATAAAGCGTTGACTCTTATTTGGAAGAAAACACACCATAGAAAGCTTGTGTTTATTTAAAAATTCAAAAACTGAAATTTCAGAATAACACTATTTGAACAATAGCCGTATATTTTTCTCAAAATAATTAAGAATTGATATGACTATAATACAGAAGAGGAAAAATAGAATAATTTCAAATTAATTAAATATAAATATTATGAAAGCTATTTTGTACTTAGAAAATAATCAGAGAAATAATAGTTTTCTTTAAGGAATGTATTTCATCTATTATTTAACTGCTAGTCCTCAAAAATGCTATCAAAGTGATATCTATTTTAGACTTTGTTCAAGGCTTTGCACCAAATGAATGATGGCTACACCTGCAAAGGCTTACCTATCAAATTGAGTTAGCATGAACTAGACCGCAGTTGCAACTAAACCTATCAACCTCCAGGAAACTCTGTCTGCTGCCACCAAAATACAAGGGCTAAAATTTAATAAAGGAATTCTAAACAGGTAACATTTTTCTTCCTCCACAATTTGAGACAGCGTTTGTTCATCATATAGAAATGGCAAATACGCATGTTGGAAATTCAGAAAACAAATATGTCAGGAAGCATTTTATGCATCATTTAAAATTATATTTAAACAGTTCCCTGGCTGTAAATTAAAGAAAGGAAAAATGATGTGCCTAAGCTTTCATAAACGTCATATACCAAATTCATAGAAATTAATAAATACAAATCAAGTACAATTTATCTTTTTTTCATTAAATAAAGCAGTAATTCACCAAGGCCAAATGAGAGTTACAGACACTAACACATTATTAAAGGGAACAACGATACTGTATTACCAGAAATGTTTGTAACACATTAGATATGTTGCCTCAAATGGACAGGAATAAATTAGAAATAGTATGTATATTTTATGACATATTGATAGTTTTTCTTCCTTGTTTAATCCACCCCTCTTTTCTCATAGTTTAACCCTTCCTCGGGGCAACAAATGCTATCAGCTCATGTCACAAACCAGTTCAAGACGATGCAATGGCTAATAAACCAAGGGCAATGCATAGTAAGGAATATTTATATACTTGAGCCAGATCGGAGAATAAAGTGCTGATCCTTCACAAGCTCTTCTTGTTTGTTGACCCACACAGACATCTAATCCTGCTTACATTTTTGAGGATAGTCTGGACAAGGGGGCAATTTATAATGGTGGCTTGTAATTACCTGCAGTGCACTATAACCCAGGGATCTCTATGTGCTCTGTGACCTGGTGCCAATTGGACTAGAGAGGGAGACAAGAAAGGCACAGGGATGAAGGTTGTTTTCTTTATTTAAAAATAGCTTTTTCAGGCCAGGCACAGTGGCTCACGCCTGTAATCCCAGCACTCTGGGAGGCTGAGGTGGGTGGATCACTTGAGGTCAGGAGTTCAAGACCAGCCTGGCCAACATGGCGAAACCCCGTCTTTACTAAAAATACAAAAAAAAAAAATAGCCAGCTGTGGTGGTACACATCTGTAATCCTAGCTACTTGGGAGGCTGAGGCAGGAGAATCGCTTGAACCAGGGAGGTGGATGTTGCAGTGAGCTGAGATTGTGCCATTGCACTCCAGCCTGGGGAGAAGAGGGAAACTCTGTCTCAAACAAACAAACAAAAATATATATACAGCTTTTTCAGATGATAAAATTTATGTTTGTTATATAATTTGGAAAATACAGAAAGATTAAAAAGTAAAAATCATCAATCCCTTAACCTCTCAAAGAAATTATTGTTAAATTTTGGTGTGCTTCCTCCTGGTATTTTAATATATATGTAAAAGACACAATTTGAAGTATATCTTATATCCTGCTTTTATTTGTGGGCATATTTCCATCTTATTAGGTATCTCTCAAATGTATGGGGTGTTTTGTTTGTTTTTTGGCTGTATAGCATTTTATTGCAAATACTGTCATTTATTGACATCCCCTGATATTGGGCATCTAGGTTGTTTCCAATCATTTTGTGCTCCAAATAATTTTGTAGCAAAAACATGCTTGCATCTTTTTTGCAAGAATACGTACATTCTATGTGCATCTTTGATTACTTCCTTGGAATTAATTTCCTATTATGGTAAATGTGCTCTTATTACATCTCGCCAGATTCCTTTTTAGAAAATACGATACAGATTCAAGTGGCCAACATCCATGATCGAGGGTAAAACCTAACCGCAGGCTTACCATCACTCATTATTTTACAGTCATACATCACTTAATAACGAGGATACGTTCTGAAAAATGTGTCATTAGGTGATTTCATTGTTGTGGGACTATCACAGAGTATACTTACACATACTTAGATGGTATAGCCTACTACATACACACCTAGGCTATAGGGACTAGCCTATTGCGCCCAAGCTGCAAACCTGTACAGCATGTACTGCACCGAATACAGTAGGCAATTGTAACACAATGGTATTTGTCTATCTAAACATATCTCACCATAGAAAAGAAACAGTAAAAATACCATAGAAAATTTTAAAGTGGTACACCTGTATAAGCCACTTAATATGAATGAAGCTTGCAGGACTGGAAGTTGCTCTGGGTGAGTCAGTGAGTGAGTGGTGAGTGAATGGGAAGGCCTAGGACATTACTGTACAATACTGTAGACTTTAAACCCTGTATACTTAGCCTACACTAAATTTCTCTAAATTTTTTTCTTTCTTCAATAATAAGTTAACCTTAGCTTACTGTAACTTTTTCCCTTTATAATTTTTTTTTTTCTTTTTGAGACAGAGTCTTGCTCTGTCACCCGGGCTGGAGTGCAATGGCACAATCTCAGCTCATTGCAACCTCCACTTGCCAGGTTCAAGTGATTCTCCTGCCTCAGTCTCCCAAGTATCTTGGACTACAGGCACGTGCCACCACGCCCGGCTAATTTTTGTATTTTTAGTAGAGATGGGGTTTCACTAGAAACTTTTACACTTTTTTTAACTTTTTGACTCTTTTGTAAGAACACAGCTTAAAACGCAAACACACTGTGCAGCTGTACAAAAGTGTTTTCTTTTTTTGTATTTTTATCCTATAAGCTTTCTCTGTTTTTAAATTTAAATTTTATTTTATTTTATTTTACTTTTTAAACTTTTTTTTTAGAAACCAAGACACAAACACACACCTTAGCCCTGGCCCACACAGGGTCAGAATCATCAATATCCCTGTCTTCCACCGCCATATCCTGTCCCACCGGAAGGTCTTCAGGGAAATAACACACAGGGAGCTGTCATCTCCTATGATAGCAATGCTTTCTTCTGGGTACCTACTGAAGGACCTGCCTCAGGCTGTTTTACAGTCAACATCTTTTCATGAGTAGAAAGAATACACTCCAAAATAACAATTAAAAGTATAGTATAGTAAATACATAAATCAGTAACAGAGTCATTTATTTATTATCATTATCAAGTATTATGTACTATACAAAATTGTGTGTGCTCTACTTTTAGGTAACCGGCAGTAGATTTGTTTACACCAGCATCATCACAAACACATGAGTTGTGTTGCACTGCATATGATACTATGACAGCTATGATGTCACTAGGCAGTAAGAATTTTTTAGCTCTGTTATAATCTATGGGAGCACTGTTATATATGTAGCCTATTATTGGCCAAAACATTGTTATATGTTACACGACTGTAAATTTTTTTAAGTGAAAATGCAAATAAGTGAAAATTGTTTTTTAAATTTTAATTGACATTTCTAAGTGAATTGTGAATATCTATTTCAATAGTTCTTGTTATTTGTATAAAAATACACATGAACATTAAAAATATAGAAAAATTGCAAAGAACATCTATTATCTAGTTATAACTGGAGCTAACCATTAAATTTTATTTATCCCTTCTGATATATATATATTATATAGATATGAAATTATACTGTACATATTTTATAATCTTTCTGTTCAACAAAATATTTGTACAACTTTCCATAGGATATAAATTTGAAGCATCATTTTTAATATTTGCTATGTACTAACATCTTCTTAGCTAGATTCCTATTGATCGGCATTTAGGTGATTCTGAGGAAACTGAACATTTTGATGATTTTTCTTTGTCTTGATTTTTAAAATATAATTTTAAATTTAAATGTTTTAAATAAAATATTTCAAACCTACATAAGGGTGTAAAGAATAATGTAATGAAATTTCTATGCCTACCTCTGAGTTTCAACAAATTCCAACATTTTGCCATAGTTAGCTAAAATCTTTTTAAAGAAATAAAACCATATAAATATGGCTAAGGCCTCTTATGTATATGCTTTCCAATCACATTCCCTTTATTCTATCCCCCAGAATAATTGTTGTATCACGTTCCTATGGCTGGTTTTATTATAAATTATATCTGCAATTACATAGTATATCCATAAACAACATATGTTTTTTGTTCTTAAGCTTTTAATATTATTATGCTCCATATATTCTCCAACTTACTTTTTCGCTCAGCATTATATTAAGCTTTATCCCTATTGAAACATGTAGCTTTAGGTCCTTCATTTTCACAGCTGCACAGTATTTTGCTATATGACTGTATTTGACAATTTACATAGTCATTCTTCTACAGGCATACCTTGAAGATATTGTGTGTTCAGTTCCAGACTACTGCAATAAAGTGAATATCACAATAAAGTGAGTCACACAATTTTTATGGTTTCCCAGTTCATATAAAAGGTATGTTTACACTACATTGTAGTCTAGTGTATGAAATAGCATTATGTCTATAAAAACAATGTAATACCTTAATTTAAAATACTTAATTGCTAAAATATGCTAACGATCACCTGTGCCTTCAGCAAGTCATAATCTTTTTGCTGGTGGAGGGTCTTGCCTCCTTGTTGATGGCTGCTGACTGATCAGGGTGGTAGTTGCTGAAGGCTGGAGTGGCCGTGGCAATTTCTTACAATAAGACAGCAACAATGAGGTTTGTCGTATCAATTTCTTTCTTTCTTTTTTTTTGGAGACAAAATCTCACTCTGTCACCCAGTGGCACGATCTCAGCTCACTGCAACCTCCGCCTCCCGGGTTCAAGCGATTCTCTTGCCTCAGCTTCTCAAGTAGCGGGGACTAGGTGTGGGCCACTAGGCTAACTTTTGTATTTTTAGTAGAGACAGGATTTCGCCATGTTGGCGAGGCTGCTTTCAAACTCCTGACCTCAGGTGATCCACCTGCCTCAGCCTCCCAAAGTGCTGGGTGCTGCATCAATTTCGAGAAAGATTTCTCTGTAGCTTGTGATACTGCTTGAGAACCCTTTACTCATTTCTGTCAATATTAGAGTCAATCCTCTCAACCTCTGCTGCTGTTTCACCAACTAAGTTGATATAATATTCTAAGTAATTTGTTGTCATTTCAACTACATTTAAAGCATCTTCACCAGGAGTAGATTCCATCTCAAGAAGTCACTTTCTTTGCTCATCCATAAGAAGCAGCTCCTCATTCATTCAAGTTTTCTAGCAAGATGGCAGCAATTCAGTAACGTCTTCAGGCTCCACTTCTATTTCTAATTCTCTTGCTATTTTCACCACATCTGAAATTACAATAGTAACATCAGAGATCGCTGATCACAGATAAAACAGGTACAATAATAATTAAAAAGTGTTAAATATTGCAAGAATTATCAAAATGTGACACAGAGACCTGAAGTGATCACAGGCTGTTGGAAAAAATGGCCCCAATAGACTTGCTTGATGCAGGATTGCCACAAACCCTCAATTTGTAAACAAAACAAAACAAAACAAAACAAAACACAGTATCTGTAAAGAGCAATAAAGTGAAGTGCAATAAAACAAGGTATACCTGTATATTGAAGGTGATTTCTGATATTTTGCTACTACAAATAATGCAGTAATTAATATTCTGGTACATTATTCCTATGTAAGAGTTTCTCTCAACTAGAGAATGTTTTCTAGAAATTGAATTACTGGATGGTTAAGTATAAGCATCTCAACTTTCTGTTCAATTTACTCTCCAAAGCTGTTCTACTAATTTGGACTCCCAACAGTAATAGCATATGAGCCCCTTTTAGAGTCAAACTTTTAATTCTACTAATATGATAGATGTGAAAGGGTATCTCATTTTTATTTGCACATCCCTGATTGTTAGTAAGGTTGACCATCTTAACATATGCTTATTAACCATTCAGTTTTCTTCTATAAATTGCCTGTTTATGCCTTTTGCCCATTTATCTATTGTTTGTCTTACTAACTCTTTGTGAGTTAAATACATAGCAAATATTTCTCTTAGTCTATAGCTTGTCTCTACGTATTTTGGCTTTTGTTGTTGTGTGGTTGTTCTTTATCTGATGTTAAAGTTTTAAATTATAATATTATCACGTGTCCATTTTTTATGGTTTGTGCTCTTATGTCTTATCTAACAAATTTTTCCCTACACTGATTTATTGGAATTAAAGTCCCAAATTTTATCTTAAAAATTTTGCTTAAAAAATTTAATTCTCTAATCCATCAGGAATTTTTTTGCATAGGACTCTTATTTCTTCTCCATATGAATTGTTTTTGTACCATTTATCAAATATTGATATTAAATTGTGATGCAACTGCTCTCCTATACCAACTTTTCCATAGGCCAATTTCTGAACTTTTATATTTTGTCTCATTGATTTGTCTCTTCTTGCCCTAAAATCACACTATCTTAAATATTCTCAGCTGATATTGGTTTGAGATTGTGACATTTTGTTCCACTTCAGAATTTTCTTGGCCAGTTTTTATCCTTTACTATTCCACATGAATTTTAGGATTAGCTTGTCAAATTCTATGAAAAACTCTACTGTAGTTTTGATTGGATTTGTATTTACCTTGTACAATAATTTGAAGGAAATTGACTTCATAGTGTATTAAGTGTTTTTATCTAAGAACATAGAATTTCATTCCATTTTCTTCAAATCTCCTTTCATATTCTTCAACAATTTTTTGTGATTTTTTTCAAAAACTTCTTACACATCTTTGTTGGACTTACTCATAAATAGTTATCATTTTTATTACTCTTGTAAATTATCCTTTGCTTATTATATTTTCATATTTATCATTACTTATGTATAGGAATGCTATAGATCTGTACTTTGATCTTGTATTAAATGTATTTGAAATAGGTCAAATTCTCTTATTAGCTCTAACAGCTTGTTCAAAAACTTTTTTTTTGCACTCCTTTTATAGACAATCATATGGTCTACATATAAAAATAATTTGTCTCTCAATTTCCAGTTCTTAGTCCTCAAATCATTGCTTTCATCTTACTGCATTGTTGAACAGCAGAGTAATACCAAATATTCTTGTACCTTTTCTTACTTTAAAGTTCTAAAATTGTTCTATTAAGAAAAAGAGTTCTAGCTGGGTGTGGTGGCACATGCTTGTGGTCCCAGCTACTCAGGAGGCTGAGGCAGAAGGATCAATCAGCCCCAGGAGTTCGAAGCTGCAGTGAGCTATGATTGTGCTACTGCACTCCAGCCTGAAAACAGAGTAAGAGCCTGAAAAAAAAAAAAGATAGAAAGAAAGAAGAAAGCAAGCAAGCAAGAAAGAAAAAGAAAGAAAGAATGGGGTTTCTATCTTTTTAAAATATTTCATACCCATTATCAAATTTATTCTGCCTTTCATTCCACACATTCTTATTCAGAGCTTACTCTTTGCCAGGCACTTCTATAAGTGTTGCATATAGAATGGTCAATGTGACAAAGTCCTTCATGGAGCTTGCAAAATAGTAAACAAAAAATATATACATTCTATATTATAGTTATATTATATGTAATAATTATATTTATATGTAATATACACTGTAACATATAATATTATATATGATATATTATAATATATGTTATATATATACACACACTTTCAGGTATGGATACATGATATGAAGGGAGATAAAGAGTGACAGATAATGCATTGTAGATAGAGTGTTCAGAGACAATCTCTCTGAGAAATTAACATGTGAGCCAAGAACTGAATAAGTGGATTGGGGTGTATTTTGCAGGCTCTGAGACAGAATTCAGTATGCAGGTCATCCAGGAAGTGCCCTTGGGACCAACACCTATGAAAGCAAATGGAAGAAAAGAAGAATGGGTAGAAGGAGAAATTGAATGCATGGCAGGTCCAACCACAGCCTTGCCCAGTTCTGATAGGGAGCGTTGAGCTAAAATGATCCCATTTAGGAGTTAGAATAAGTAGGAGCAAGGGTACTTGGACTTTATAGCCTTGCAATGATCAGACGTTGAGCATGAGCCACCCAGAAAGTAGTAGGACCATGAGCAAGGTTGCTTTCTTCAACTAAGACAATCCCCTGAAGAGGCCATCCACTCAGGGCTGTCCATTGAGATTCTAGCAGGTCAGATAACAAGACCTTCTGAAAAGGATCTGGCTGGTGCACCATAGGCCATGTGACAATCTCTATGCAAGAGGCAATGAAAGAAATGACTGAGTTAGGTATGAGCCCGGTATGTCCAAGAAGCTGAATGAAGGGCAGTGTGACTAGAAGGGAGCAAGCATGGAGACTAGCAGGAGATGAGTCACTAAGGTAGACCAGGGTCAGGCCACAAAGATGCTAACAAGAACTTCAGACTTCCTTGGGAGGGAAGACTTTAGGGAATTATAAAATGGAAAATTATATAAACTGAATTATGGGCTGGGCACGCTGGCTTATGCCTGTAATCCCAGCACTTTGGGAGGCCAAGGCAGGCGGATCACGAGGTCAGGAGATTGAGACCATCCTGGCTAACATGGTGAAACCCCGTTCTACTAAAAATACAAAAAGTTAGCTGGGCATGGTGGCATGAACCTGTAATCCCAGCTACTTGGGAGGCTGAGGCAGGACAATCGCTTGAACCCAGGAGGCAGAGGTTGCAGTGAGCCAAGATCGCACCACTGCACTCCAGCCTGGGTGAGAGAGCAAGACTTCATCTCAAAAAAAAAAAAAATCAAATAAAATAAACTGAATTATGTTTTAAGAAGTTCTCTCTGGCTACTGTTGGTGGAATTAACGGTAGGGGAACAAGAATTGAAGCTAAGAAACCAGTTGGGAAGCAACAGCAATCATGTAAGAGATTATGTTGGCTTGGACCATGTTGGTAGCTATGAAGGTAGCATGAAATGGATGGATTAAGGATGTATTTGAAGATAAAACCCACAGGATTTAATGGTGGATTTAATGTAAGGTTGGGGAAAAGAGAGCAGTCCAGGATGAATCTACATTTCTGGGCTTAGCAATTGGTAAAATGGAGTTGCCTTTACAGAGTTAGAAAGGACTTAGGGAGGAAAGGGCTGAGGAAAGGGAGGGTGTTAACTACAAGGTTGGAGCGGGATGTGGTTTGGATGTCATTAGTGTACGCATGGTATTTGAAGTCACAGGAATGAATGCAATCACAAGGATGGCTGATATAAAGAGACGAGGTAAAACTAAGAAAATATAGGGCTGCGCTCCAGGGAACTTTGATATTTAAATATCAGGAAAATATTGTGGCCCCAGAGAATGAGAATGAGAATGGATGACTATTCATCTAGGAGGAAAAACCAAGGGCATGGAGAGTCACAAAACCCCAGGGAAGAAAGTATTACAGAAAGAAGGGAGAGATTTTCCATGTCAAATGCTGCTAAGAGACTAAAATAATAATTGCCCAATAAATTTGGCAGTGAAATGGTGACGATTATACCCTGATTTAGTTGGGTTGAGGTAAAAATACTAGATAGTGAGTCTAGAAATAAGATAAGGAAATTCCCTTCTATTCATAATTTACTAAGACTTTAAAAAATCTGAAATATTTAATTTTATCCCAGTGTATTTGTGTGTGTGTGTCTATTGAGAATTGTTTTTCTCTTTCATTCTGATAATGTTGGATTACATTTATGTGTTTTATGATGTTGAAACATCCTTGCATTATGGGAAAGCTCCATTTAATAGTGATATATAGATATGCAATACATATGTGTGTTTAATTCAATTTATTCTTATTTTGCTTAAGATATTCATAAATGAGATATGACTGTTTTATGATGATCTTTTCTTGTACTCTCCCGTTTTACTCTTACTTTCAAAGTTATACTAGCTCCATAAAATGAAATTGGTAGGTTTTCTGCTTTTCTAGTTATCTAGTTATCATACAAAATAATTTGTATAACACTAGGATTATCTGTTTAATTTTATAGAACTGTCTGGCCCCATGGTCTTTGGGGCAGGGGGTTAGGAAGGTTACAGAAGATATTTACCTGTAGATTCCATTGCTTTAATGTTACAAGTTTACTGTTGTTGGGTTTTTTGCTATTTTCTTCTCCTTGATTTAATTTTGAAACTTGTTTCCTATTTGCTCTCAGGTCAGTTCTCTGTCTTCCTGCTGCAAATTAGATGTAGATTTCTAAGACTCCCTATCCAATCAGTTAGTTTTGATCAATGGGAGGCACTACTAGAAGACTAGTGGGATGGCAGAAAGAGAGAAACCAAGCTATTTCCCCTGCCCTCTTTTCTGCCTCCAGCATTGGCTGTCTCTTCCAGGGTTCCAGGTCCCCACTAGATCACTTTTCCCTGGCGTCCCAGTTCCCTTTCAGCCTCTGTCATAAGTCCAGTTCCCACCAGTGACCCTGGGTCTTACACTCTAGTAATGCCAACTCCCCTCTTGGTCCCTCCAGTCCTAAGGGTGTTAATAACTTCCTGATGTTACTAATCTCAGGCTTGCCTCATCACTCTCTGTTTCGCTTTGAGGTTCTCCCTTTGTAGTGACTCTTCTGTATTAAATTTCTTTTACCAGACTACCTGGAGAGGCTGCAAATCTATAAATCTCAATGTATAAATCTAACAAAATGTGTACAGAAGCAGTATGGTAAAAATTACAAGGATCCAATGAAAACTAAACATGATCTGAATAAATGGGGAGACATCAGGGGCTCATGGATTAGAAGGCTCAACATAATAAAGATGTGAATTCTTCCAAATTGATATACAGGCTTAGTGCAATTCCTATGAAAATATCAGTAAGACTTTTTTGTAGATATAGTTAAGATTATTCTAAAACGTGTATGAAAGGCAAAGGAACTTGAGTAGCTAACAATTTTGAAAAAGAATGAATTGGGAGGAAACAGTCTACCTGATTTCAAGTCTTATATAGCTGCAGTAATCAAGACTGTGGAGTATTAGTGGAGGAATAGACGCATTAATCAATGGAACAGAATAGGGAACCCAGAAATGGATCCACACAAAAATACTCAACTGATTTTTGACAAAGGTACAAAAACAATTCAGTGAATGAAGGATAGCTTTTCCAAAAAATAGACTGAACTAATTTGATATCCATAGGCCAATAAATAAATAAATAAAGCCTCAACCTAAAGCTCACACATCTTACACAAAAATTAACCCAAAATGTATCACAGACTTAAATGTAAAATGTAAAACTATAAAACTTTGAGAATATCATTGGAATTTAGACCTAGGCAAAGTTTCTTTTTTTTTTTTTTTTTTGAGATGGAGTCTCGCTCTGTTGCCAGGCTGGAGTGCAGTGGCGTGATCTCACTGCAACCTCTGCCTCCTGGGTTCAAGTGATTCTCCTGCCTCAGCCTCCTGAGTAGCTGGGTCTACAGGCATGCACCATCACGTCCAGCTAACTTTTTTGTATTTTTAGTAGAGACAGGGTTTCACCATGTTGGCCAGGATGGTCTTGATCTCTTGGCCTCGTGATCTGCCTGCCTTGGCCTCCCAAAGTGCTGGGATTACAGGCGTGAGCCACGGCGCCCGACTGGCAAAGTCCTTAACATCTTTTTTTTCTTTTTTTGTAGCGACAGGGTCTCACTTGCTGCCCAGACTGGTGTTGAACTGACTTCAAGCCCTCTTCCCACCTCAGCTTCCCAAAGTACTAGGATTAAAGGTGTGAGCCACCATGCCCTACCAAAGTTCTTAAACTTGATGCCAAAAGTGCAATCCATAAAAAGAAAAACAAATAAATTAGACTTCATCAACATTAAAAACCTTTGCTCTGGGAAAGATTCTCTTATGAGGATGAAAATACAAATTATAAATTGGGAGAAGATATTTGCAAAACACATATCTGACAAATGACTTGTACCTAAAATACATAAAGAATTCTCAGAGCACAACAGTAATTTACAAACAATCAGATAAGAAAGTGAGCAAAAGACATGAACAGATACTTCACCAAAGAGGGCAGACAAATGGGAAATAAGCACATAAAAAGATGTGCAACCTCATTAGCCATTGCTACACATCCATTAGAATGACTATTTTTTTCTTTTTCAGAGATAGGATCTCTCTCTGTCACTCAGGTTGGAGTACAGTGGTGCAACCATAGCTTACTGCAATCTCCAACTCTTCGGCTCAAGAGCCCCTTCAGCCTCAGCCTCCCAAGTAGCTGGCTCTACAGACACATGCCATGCCTGGATAATTTTTACAATTTTTTTGTAGAGATGAGGCTCTCACTATTGTTGCCCAGTCTGGTTTTTTGTTTTTTAAAAATCTCCTTCTTCTCAGGAATGTTCACTTTTAGTTGATTTCTATAAATAACTACTCAGTTGTGTAAATATATATTTCTATATTGAGGTAAAGAAAATTTAGGACTTTGACTAACTAAATTTTCAAGAGAGTAATGCTTTAAAACTCACTCATTCTATTTTACATAGTTACAATATTCAGAAATTGAGTGCCTATTTTCTGTAAAAATCACTCCTTCGTGGTGATGAGGATTCTTAAAATATCTCATCTTGTTTAGCTCCCTATTTCATTACACTCAGGGAATCAACTATGTGCACCAAACATATTCAGACTGTTCTCACATTCCACAGAATATCAAAATGAAAGGTTGCAGCCATGCAAAAATATAGTGACTTATTTTACTTATTCCTTATTTCTTCTCAGGCAATGCAATGGGCCCGGGTTAATTCGCATGGCTCATAGAGGACAGTAATTGGGAGCCTCCTGGATTCAGAATACTACTGGTCTTGCCACAGTTCTGACAACCTGTCTTCAACTTCCCATTAGAAAGCACCTCAGACTCATTCTTCTATGCAAGGGAGCCCAAGTTGCCGGGGCAGAAAAAAATGTTAGGACGTATTTTCCTTATCAAAAGGAGGTTGACACCAAAGCACTTACTCAATGGTCCCTTTCAATCTGAAAAAATATAGCCGGTTGTCCTGGATTAATTCTGTTTCATCGGGAGTTCAGACTCAAAGTATCCTTTTTATCTCAAAGAATCCCAAGTCCTCAGAAAGTTATGTGCCAGATGACAAGTCCTCATCTGAAGACCAGCCTCCTCTGAAGTGTTGGTCTGGACTGAATCTGAAATCTGATATTGATTTTTAACTGCTGTGAGGTTGGTTAGAGTCACTGAACAACAGCAAGGAAGCCCTCAGTTTTCATCTTGTTGTAAATGGTATAAGATATAGTAGCATCTGCATTTTCAATAGCATTGAATACCCAAAGTTATTCAAACATTTTTCAAGGAGATGAATGTATCACATATCCTTATACTTTTAAAGGATGTATGTGTGTTATTACTTTAATCCTTGTTACTATTTTGTTGTAGAGGCCTGTAGCAGTGTTTCCAACTCAAAACGTGAGAGTCCCTTTTCTTATCTTTTCCTTGATAGGTCCCTGTATACCCAAATTCACTTTAATACACAAAGTGGAATAACTTTCTTGTTGATTAGCTTTATTTATGAGGAATAACAGAATTCTGGAGCTGAAAGATGATATAGCTATTAACCTTCTGATATACATAGTTAAGATAACAAAGCACCAGTAAAGTCAATATCAAACAATTAATTAGTATCAGGCCTAGGATTTTAGAATTTATGTCTCCTAACTCCTGGCCTAATGTTCATGAAAGCAGAAGGGCCTGTGAATAAACAGGAATATAAAGTCCATTGAGAAACCACCTGAGATATCCCTGTATTTTATAATGAGTCTATTAGTAGTATAAAAATTGTTACTTCTGACATGTTATAAACAAAATCAACAATCTCATGGACTCATTATGAAGCACTTAAAAACTATGTTTTGAGGGTTTGAAAGGCAGAGAAAGATAGCCAAAGGAGCTGTCTGCAAACGGGCAGCTTTCCCAGATAGCCCCAGAAGGAAGAATCAACAAATTAATGAATCAGACTTCTTTTAATAGTTCTATTATGTTATCAAATCGTGAGTATAAGACCCTATGACTTCATCACAAGGTTTAGCATGCTGGCTGAAAATGTTAACTAAACTTGCATTTTTTTAAAACACTAAAATTTTAACAAGCTCTTGACATTTGGAGGAAAAGAAATCTACAAAGCTCTATGTTCATCATATACACAAAACCACATTCAGTATCACAAAGATTTTATAAGTCTGGCCTCATCCTCACAGGTAGTTTATTTCTGAATTCTTACTATTTGTTCGTGTATCAGGCAAGCTCATATAATCCTCCAAATAAACCGGTGTGGTAGATCTTATAATCAATATTGCCTCCATGTTATAAACAAAGAAACTAAGATTTATGGAAGTTATATAACTTACCTGAGGTCAGGCAGCTTGTATCAACAGGGCTGGGGATTTGAACCCTAGTTACTGACTGCAGAGTCTAGATCCAAATCACTATGATATATAAGCCCCATTTCATTACAGGTAGAGAGACAGGAAATTTCTATATCTCCAATGCCCAAAATTGTGCCTGACACCTGTGAGTATATAGTAAGTATTTGTTGGATACCTAAATGAATAAATTTACAAAGGTAAAAAGGACGGACTGCATCTTCAAATGGGCTTATAAAGCTCCTACCAAATTTATAACGTATGCGTAACCCACGAAGTCATTTCAAATAAGTCTTTGCTGTTATCTTGTTGTTCTCAACTAAATTGTTTCGAAGGTCAAAATGTGAACTGCAGAAGAGTCCACCAAGCTTTCCACTGTCTGTTTACTCTCTGCTGTGCTGTTTAGTTATAACACTGGTAGAGATACTTGATAGTAGGAAATATTTTTATCACTGAGAAGTAAATTTAGGGCATAAGTCTTTTCAATTCTTGCCACTTCTTTAGTGTCTCTTAATAAATATGTGAGAAATGCATTCTAATTGGGAGACCTAGCAGTTATGCATGGTGCCTGGAGTCAGCCTGAGCTGGAAGCTAGGCTCCAACTCTTGTCACCTGTGGGACGTTAGTAAAATTATCTCTGCCTCAGTTTCCTCATTCAGAAAGTGTTGTGTGCCCCCTAGGTTGTTGTGGGAACCAAATGAGATAAGTTAAGTACAAGCAGGGCATTGTGCCCAATAAATAGGATATGATCAGTAAATGTTAACTATTATTACATCAAAAGGATTTTGCTTCCTTCAGTGTATGAAGAAAAACTTAATTCATTCATCAGCAAGCAGGTATGAAGTGCCCCTACCCAGCCCCCAGCCCTTACACCAGCCTCTGCTCCATGTGTAGGAAATTGAGAAACAATGCAATTGTCTGCTTTCATGAGCTCAGGTTCTAGAAAGAGAGTTGGAAGATAAATAAAATAAGATGCACTTATGACTGGTGGTGAAAAGTGGCTCAAAGAAGGGTAAGGGAATGTAGGGAGATGTTGGCCAAGAAGGTCTCTGAGGACCACATCTGAAGGAAATGAGGCATGGGCCCTGCAGACATCTGGGAACAGAGCATTTCAAAGGGAGTTCCGGGCATATTAAAAATTTTTTAGGCCAAGCGCAGTGGCTCACGCCTGTGATCCCAGCACTTTGGGAGGCCGAGGCAGGCAGGTCACCTGAGGTCAGGAGTTCAAGACCAGCCTGACCAACATGGAGAAACCCTGTCTCTACTAAAAATACAAAAAAAAAATTAGCTGGGAGTGGTGGCGCATGACTATAATTCCAGCTACTCGGGAGGCTGAGGCAGGAGAATCGCTTGAACCTGGGAGGCAGAGGTTGCAGTGAGCCGAGATCGCGCCATTGCACTCCAGTCTGGGCAACAAGAGCGAAACTCTGTCTCAAAAAACAAAAAACAAAACAAAACAAACAAACAAAGTTTTAAAGGTCCTTGCCTTTTAAGGAAGAGTGAAGGAGAAATTATAGGATATGGAGCAAAGGAGGGAGAAGGGACAGCCAGATCCTGAAGGAACTTGTACACCACAGTAAGGACTTTGGATTTTACCCTGAATGAGATGGGAACCATTACTAAGCTTTGAGCAGAGGACGGACATGATCTGATATGTATGAGAAGAGTCACTGAGGCTGCTGTGCTGAAAATTGACTGTATAGGGGCAGGGGTAGTATCAGGGAGACCAGTCAGGACACATTGCATTGGTCCACGTGAGAGATGGCGTAAGTTTAGGCCATGACGGTAGCAGAAGACAAGATAAGTGGTGGTCAGATTCTGGAAACATTTTAAAGGTAAAGCTGACACAATTTGCTTTTGATTGGATCTTACACATGAGAGAAGGAAGAGTAAAGGTGACCCCAGGGTTTCGTACCAAGGCTTGTAGTCTAGTGTTGTCACTGGAGAAAAAGGATGTGTTAGTCAGGGTTCTCCAGAAAAATAGAACAAATCAAATGAAGAGAAAGAGAGACAGAGAATTTATGATAAGGACTTGGTTAAGTGATTATGGAGTCTGTAAATCCCAAGATCTGCAGGGTGAGTTGGCAAGCTGGAGACCCAGGACAGCCAGTGGCATAGTCTCAATCCTAAGGCTGGCGGCCTTAAGACCCAGGAAGAGCCAATGTTTCAGCTCAAGCCCAAGGCAGGAAAAAAACTGGTGTCCCAGTTTGAAGGCAGTCAGGCAGGAGGAATTCCCTCTTACTCAGAAGAGGGTCAGCCTTTCTGTTCTTATCAGGCTGTCAACTGACTGGATGAGGCTCACTCACACTGGGGAGGGCAACCTGCTTTACTCATTCTGTGAATTAAAATGTTCATCTCATCCAAAGACACCCTCACAGAAACACCCATAATGTTTGACCAAATATCTGGGCCCTCCGTGGCCCAGTCACATCGACACATAAAATTAAGCATCACAGAAAAGGAACAGTTTTGGAGAGGAAATTGAGAGTTTTGCTTTGGTCATGTTAATTTGGTTCCATTTATTAGACCTCAAAGGAGACTTGTGGCTAAGCAATTGGGTGTAGAGATCAGTGTCCTGGAGATAACGGTATTTTTCTTTTCCCTTGGACATTCCGTATATAATCCTGATGTGAAATTCCTTATGTTAACATTGACTTTAACTGACTCTGCTTTAGTTCTTAAGATTAAATTGTTAATTTAATGACACTTATTTAGCTATATCACATAACTTATTCCTTAAGACATTGTGACTTCTCACTTTTCTGAATCTTCACTTTTGTTATTTCCTCTTTCTGGATGCCCTCTTCTCATCTGTGCCCCCTGCAAAATACCTATTTAAGATTCATGAGATGGCACCACACCCTCCTTGAATCTTTTCCTAAATAATTTAGGCAAATTTCAGACTACAGACATGGCCATTCTTTCGAAACTCTCTGTAAAGTCTCCCTCCCTTCCTTTCTTCCTTTCTCTCTCTTTTTCTTTCTTCCTAAAAAACAGAAAATTGGCCTGGCACAGTGGCTCACGCCTGTAATCTCAGCACTTTGGGAGGCTGAGACAGGTGGATCATGAGGTCAGGAGTTCAAGACCAGCCTGGCCAAGATGGTGAAACGCCACCTCTACTAAAAATACAAAACATTAGCTGGGCATGGTGGCAGGCACCCGTAATCCCAGCTACTCAGGAGGTTGAGGCAGAGAATTGCTTGAACCTGGGAGGCAGAGGTTGTAGTGAGCTGAGATCGTGTCACTGCACTCCAGCCTGGGTGACAGAGGGAGACTCCATCTAAAAAATAAATAAATAAATAAAGAACAGAAAATGTTCAGTTTCTCTCTTTATTACATATACATATATAATTAAAGCAATACAGAAAAGAATAAGGTAGTAAAAATCCCAGAGTGGTGATGTTTAACTAGCTTTCTGAAGTTTATTAGATTCATACACACAAAGTTACATGATTTCATAAAATGAAAGTATTTTTGTAACTTGTTTTCTAACCTGCTTTTAATTTTTTGTTTAAAAAAAGTATTTATGCCGGGCATGGTGGCTCACGCCTGTAATCCCAGCACTTTGGGAGGCCGAGGCGGGCGGATCATGAGGTCAGGAGATCGAGACCATCCTGGCTAACACGGTGAAACCCCGTCTCTACTAAAAATATAAAAAATTAGCATGGCGTGGTGGCAGGCACCTGTAGTCCCAGCTACTCGGGAGGCTGAGGAAGGAGAATGGCGTGAACCCGGGAGGCGGAGCTTGCAGTGAGCCGAGATCACGCCACTGCACTCCAGCCTGGGCAACAGAGCAAGACTCCGTCTCAAAAAAAAAAAAAAAAGGATTTATTTATTTTTAAATTGACAAAAATTGAATGTATTTATGGTGTACAATCTGATGCTTGAATATATGTATACATTACAGAATGATTCAATCAAGCTAATTAACATATGCATTGCCTCACATGCTTATTATTTTTTTGTGGTGAGAACACTTAAAATCTACTCTTGTAGCAATTTTCAAGTAAGAATACATTGTTATTAACTGTAATCACTGTATTGTCCAAGTGAACTCTTGAGTTCATTTCTTCTGTCTAACTGAAATTTTGTATCCTTTGACCAATATCCTCTTTTGTACCACCCTGCCAGACCCTGTTAATTACATTTTTCTCTCTGTCTCAGTGAGTTTGATTTTTGAGATTCCACATGTCAGTGAGATCATGTGGTATTTGCCTTTCTGTATGTGGCTTATTTCATTTAACATGATGTCTTCCAGGTTGATGAATGATATTCCATTGTGTATATACTGTATACTATATTTTCTTTATTCATCTGTTCATGGACATAAGTTGCTTCCATATCTTGGCTAATGTGAGTAATGCTGCAGTGAACATGGAAATGCAAATATTTCTTTGACAAACTGATTTCATTTCCTTTGGATATATACCTAATGGTGGGATTGCTGGGTCATATGGTAGTTCTATTTTTATTTTTTTGAAGAACCGCCACATTGTTTTCCATAATGATGTACTAATTTACATTCTTACCAATAGCATATAACTTGCTTTTTAATATTAACAATATGCAATGGAGATCTTTTGATGTCAATCAATATAACTGAATATGTCTTAACAGTTGCTTATTTAAATGTTTATATACAATACATTTTATTTATCCAGGCTTCCAATAATGACACTCAGTTATTTTCACTAGTTTTACTATGACAAGTAATACAATGGTTCATGTGCAGCCTTATGTGTGTCTTTTAAATTGTTGCATGTATTTCATTATTTGGATACAATACAATTCATTTAGCCAATCTCTAATATATTATATTATTTGGATATAATACAATTTATTTAGCCAATCCCTAACATGTTTCATTATTTGGATATAATACAATTTATTTAAACAATCCCTAATATATTTCATTATTTGGATATAATACAATTTATTTAACCAACCCCTAAATGATGGCTATCTCAATCACACTGTGTGTGTGCACATGCACGCGTGCACACACACACACACACACACAGAAAGAATAGAAGCAAGGGCCAGGCGCGGTGGCTCATGCCTGTAATCCCAGCACTTTGGGAGGCCAAGGTGGGTGGATCATGAGGTCAGGAGTTTGAGACTATCCTGGCTAACATGGTGAAACCCCATCTCTACTAAAAATACAAAAATCAGCCGGACATAGTGGCAGCGCCTGTAATCGTAGCTACTCGGGAGGCTGAGGAGGCAGGAGAATAGCTTGAACCCTGGAGGCAAAGGTTGCAGTGAACTGAGATTGCGCCACTTCACTCCAGCCTGGGTGACAGAGCAAGACTTTGTCTCGAAACAAACAAAAAAAAGAAGAAGAATAGAAGGAAGGAAATAAGGAAAATGTAGAAAAATGAAGAATTATTGGCTTATATAATGAAACTTCTATGGCACCTGGCTTTAGGCTCAGCTGGATCCAGGGCAGAAACTGTGCCAAGAGGACTATCTCCATTTCTTGGTTCTGTTTTCTAGTGGGTTGGCTTTATTTTCAAGCAGACTTTTTCATGTTATATCAAAGCTGGCAACTTTAAGCTTCTATGATCCTTAACTTCTGGATTCCTAGAGGAGGAAATGTCCTTTTTTTTTTTTTTTTTTTTGGTAATTCCAACAAAATTCCCAGAGGGAGCTTTAATTGGACCAGCCTGAGTCACTGTCTTTGAATCAATCACTATGGTAAAGACAGACATGGCCTGGGTGAGCAACATGCCCCTGGGACCAGGGAATGTTCACCTTCCCTAGCCTTCTGCAAATTTCATGGGCTGAGAAGGTAGGTAGGATGGTTTTGAAAAAATATAAATGTGTTCTGTTACCAGAAGATACAGGCATGCTTATCGTGAAGCCAAAACCATCAATACTGAGGATGGATTAACATAGTTAAACACTAGTGCTTCTGTGGGGAAGTTTTTAATGATTACAAATCTATAACATCTACCTGTAAGAAGGTGTTCATGGTTTGGAACCTCATTTTAACCAACATATGTTACACTGCTTCTCCATTAAGTTGGAGAAGATTCCTGCCCCTTGCCAATCAGACTTGTCTTCTTGCCTTTTTGCAACATCTGTTTGTTACTCATCCAATGGATGGCGAACAGAGTTGGTTCAATGAACTTTCACTGCCCTGGGCAGCTATTACTTCATCCCTGGGCCAGGTCTGTTCCTTAATGGTAGCTGAGGTATTATCGACTTTTTACTTCTTCTATGCTGAAGATTCGTTGTTTTATTTAGTTTAGTTTAGTTTTTTTAATTATTATTATTTTTTGAGATGGAGTCTCGCTCTGACACCCAGGCTGGAGTGCAGTGGCAGCACTTCGGCTCACTACAACCTCCGCCTCCCGGGTTCAAGTGATTCTTCTGCCTCAGCCTCCCAAGTAGCTGGGACTACAAGCGTGTGCCACCATACCCAGCTAATTTTTTGTATTTTTAGTAGAGACAGGGTTTCACCGTGTTAGCCAGTATGGTCTCCATCCTTGATCTCCTGACCTCATGATCCACCTGCCTCGGCCTCCCAAAGTGCTGGGATTAGGCATGAACCACTGTGCCTGGCAGTTTCTTTCTTTCTTTTTTTTTCTTTTTTTTTTTTTTAGTTAAAGACAGAAGCTCACTCTGTTATCCAGGCTGAAGTACACTGGGGCAAGATCACAGCTTGCTGAAACCTTGAACTCCTGGGCTCAAGCTATCCTCCCTCCTCAGCCTCCCACGTAGCTGGGACTACAGACGTGAGCTGCCTTGCTAGGCCTGAAGATTTTCTTTAAAAATAATTAATAGGAAAGGATGCAGGAGAAATGAAGAACATTCAGCCCAAAGCTGAGACCTTTGTTTTGAATCTCATGGGAACTAATAATACTCTAATTCTAAAATTGTTATATTTCACACTAGATTATTTTCTGGCATCAAAAGCCAATGGGTAATCAGAAGCCTGACTGGACCAAAATATGTGGATGTCCTGGGTAGGTTAACCATTTGGTGGACCTGACACCACTTTGGCATTAATACAATGGAGAAACTAAGGTTAATGGAAGAGCCTAGGTCACTGGTAGTTCTCTTTTCTCCATAGTCTTAAACTTGCATATCCCACTCAGTAAGATAAAAACCCTATATCAGGACACACCTTTCTTAGTAACCACCTACCTTTGCATGGTTCTAGGACCTCTCAAACTCTACCCCACCACTGCACCAGACAGATGATCCTAGTGTTTCTTCTGAACAGGGCGAGCCCTCTCCTGTATCATCCCCCCTTGATCCACCCTCTGCAGTTATAGTAAATTGTTTTTTCCATCTCCTCACACGTGTAGTTGGGCCATCCTTAAACCTTTCCAGCTCAGAGGAATGACAAGAAATTTGAGGGACCTGACAGTGCACAAGTGGATAAGTAAGCTTTGGAGCCAAAGTTAACCAATTTGGAGCCACTGTGAACCACAGTTTGGTGACATTGAGAGGAGAAGTGGAAGAAGCAATCGTACGTGTGTGATGGAGACTGGGGGCTGGGCCAGGGAGGGAGAGATAGTTTGCCAGCAAAAACAAGATGACTCACAGAACTATTTTCAAACTCTTTTTAGCTGTGGAACCCTTTATTCAAAGCATATCTTGCTCCAATTTGAAAAAGAAGGCAGCTAAGTTGAAGAGGAGCCAAGACCCAGCCCATTTCCCCCTTCCCATACAACAGCCCCTGAAACCCCTCAGAGGGAATTCTTAGGGCTCAACACGGCTGAAAAACTGCTGACCTCGACTGTCTACTGGAGTAAAAGTGAAGAATGCAGTTTGTTCAGAGACAAACTGATGTTGCCTAGGCTTTGTTCCAATGTTAGAAAGGGAGGGCACAGCTAAGGAACAGACAATAGAAACCATTAAACAGATAGATACCTCAGGGCGATTTTTCATCAGACAATGAAAGTGATGCTTTGTGTTCTTCAACATTGTATCTTATTTTTACTTTCAAATAACATGTACAGGATGGGAAACCTTAGTGTTAATATTGGGGGTAATTCTCACTAAGCTTAGGTTAATTTTTTTGTTTTCAAATTCTGTTTTTTCTAGTTTTGTTTTAACTGTGACAAACCTTTTCCTAGTCTCCCTTAAACTCTGCCCAATCAAGAACTGACTATACTTCCCTCTTGCTAGCCTATTTTATTATGTACATTTCCTTCTCACCACCAGATTGTTAAGCTCCTTTAGGGAGGAAAATGTTTCTTTTCATGTATGTATCCCTCGCACCTACACGGGACTTGTCAATTGCTAATAAATATTTGCTAAATAAATGGCACTAGCAGAGACAGAATGGCTACGAGGCCCCTACAACAACAAACACCCCACAAATGGGAATTCAGACTGTGTGGTGGTAGGTAAGAAAGAGGCTTTGGACCTGATTTGAATGCAAGTTATGTAAACTCTTTAAGCCTTTGTTTTATCATCAATAAAACGGGAGTAATAACGTGGTGGAGTTACATCTTTCTCAGGCCTATAGCTGTAATTACCTTAAAATCCCTATGCCTTAGCTTGAACTGCTATAACAAAAATACCATAGACTATTAGCTGGGTGTGGTGGTGCGCGCCTGTGGTCCAAGCTACTCAGGAGGCTGAGGTGGGAGGACTGCTTGTGCCCAGGAGGTCTGCAGTGAGCTCTGATTGTGCCACTGCACTCCAGCCTCAGCAACAAAGTGAGACCCTGTATCAAAACCAACCAACCAAACACTATAGACTAGAACGCTTAAATAACAGAAATTTATCCCATACAGTTCTGAAGGCTGGGAAGTCCAAGATCAAGGTGTGAGGCTGATTTGGTTGCTGGTGAAAGCTGTCTTTCTGGTTTGCCAGTGGACAGCTTCTTGCTGTGCCCTCACATGGCAGAAAGTGGGGGTGGGGTTGGGGGGAAGCAACCTCTCTCCTGTCTTTTGTTATAAGGGCACTAATCTCATTATGAGGGCCCCACCCTCATGACCAAATCACCTCTCCCAAGTCCCACATCCAAATACTATCACACTAGGGATTAGGGTTTCAGTGTATAAATTTTGGCGGGGGACACAAACTCAGTCCATAGCACTTTCTATCAACCATGAGGTAAAGTAAATCTAGTATACAGAGTTTGGCACATTCCTCTATAGACTCTTAGCAACTCCAAAATCTATAGCCCTCACCCCACCATTTATTTATTTATTTAGCTATTTATTTACTTGAGACAAGGGCTCACTCTTGTCACCCAGGCTGGAGTGAAGTGGCATGATCACAGCTCACTGCAGTCTCAACCTCCCTGGCTCAAGCAATCCTCCCACCTTGGCCCCACATGTAGCTGGGACCACAAGCCTGCCACCACGCCTGGCTAATTAAAAAATATTTTTAGAGATGTGGTCTCACTATATTGCCCTGTCTGGTCTCAAACTTTTGGGCTCAAGTGATCCTCCCACCTTGGCCTCCCAAAGTGCTGGGATTACAGCCGCCACCTCCAGCCCCTCCATTGTTTATTTGAGTATGGATGAAGTAGATGGACCCATTGAATTAAAAA
Source organism: Pan paniscus (assembly GCF_029289425.2). NCBI lineage: Eukaryota > Metazoa > Chordata > Mammalia > Primates > Hominidae > Pan > Pan paniscus. Next base: position 138,035,945 of record NC_073252.2, on the reverse strand, counting down.
TAAACATATGTTTATTGCAGCACTATTTACAATAGCAAAGGCTTGGAACCAACCCAAATGCCCATCAATGATAGACTGGATAAAGAAAATGTGGCACGTATACACCATGGAATACTATGCAGCCATAAAAAGAATGAGTTCATGTCCTTTGTAGGGACATGGATGAAGCTGGAAACCATCATTCTCAGCAAACTAACACAGGAACAGAAAACCAAACACCACACATTCTCACTCATAGGTGGGAGTTGAACAATGAGAACACATGGACACAAGGAGGGGAACATCACACACCGCGGCCTGTCGGCGGGTGGGGGGCAAGGGGAAGGAGAACATTAGGACAAGTACCTAATGCATGCGGCGCTTAAAACCTAGATAATGGGTTGATAGGTGCAGCAAACCACCATGGCACATGTGTAACAAACCTGCACGTTCTACACATGTATCCCAGAACTTAAAATAAAAGAAAAAAAAAAGAGAGAAACACACACACACACACACACGCACACACACAGTAAAAATAGTTTTAAGGCTTAAAATATATATATATATATATATATATATATATATACACTTTTTTCTTTTTCTTTTTTATTTAACAAACCAGAAGGCATAGTTTAATTCATGTGTGTTAAAAGCACATTTGGGCCAGCTCTGGTTTCCATACATCCTAGGGTTGTGGGGAATATCACATTGGTTAATATATGGAAAATGCGTTGGCCAGTAGCCGACACCTCGCTGTGATGTACAACAAATATGAGCCCCTTCCCCACCTGACAGACAGCAGAGTGCAGTTGGGGTGAGGGGATCTAAGAGGCTGGCTCTACTCCGCCTCTCTTCCACCTCTGCACCTCTCCAAGTCAATTTATAGAATACCCCAAACCCAGAGACACAGCATTTTGAAATATAAATCATATCGTACTATGATTTTCTTATATTGCATTCAAACAGTTTCTATAGGATGGCAGTGCAGTGCTGCTCTCCTCGGGGGCTATTGCCTGGCACTGGCCACACACAAGTCCCTTTCTGATTTTGTAACTTTGGTAAATTGTGTGCTACCATTCCCTCTTTCATTTACGTGTCCCCCACACACAGTTACAGAGCTCTGTCATGGACAGCCCTGTGTTAGGTCCCAAGACCAATAAAACACAAGTGAGACACAGACAGGTAAATAAACAGTTATAATAGAGTGTAATAATATAAGTACGAAGACAGAAAAATGCCCACTATTCTCAGAGCACTGAGAGGGTGGCTAGCTCAGAATGGGGGCTGAGGGAAGCATGGCCAGAGACAGCTTTCTACAAAAATGACTCCTCAGCTATAACCCCTCTGCAGCAACAAACTTCTGTTAAAATGAGATCTGGGTAAAACACAGTAATTTTATTTTATTTTATTTTATTTTTTTGAGACGTAGTCTCACTCTGTCACCCAGGCTGGAGTGTAGTGGCGCCATCTTGGGTCACTGCAACTTCCGCCTCCCAGGCTCAAGTGATTCTCCTGCCCCAGCCTCTCGAGTAGCTGGGATTACAGGCGTGCGTCACCATGGCTGGCTAATTTTTATATTTTTAGTAGAGACCGGGTTTCACCATGTTGGCCAGGCTGGTCTTGAACTCCAGACCTCAGGTGATCCGCCTGCCTCAGCCTCCCAAGGTGCTGGGATTACAGGAGTGAGCCATCGCCCCCAGCCAAAACACAGTACTTTTAGTTTTGTAAAAAGGTAGAATCTTAAAATGAGAAGGAACCTTAGGAACTTGGTTACATGTTTCTTCCATAGCTTGGTTCAAAGTGGGTCTCTGCCATTTTTAAGCTGTGTGGTTTGGGGAAAGTTCTTTAAGTTTTCTGTGCCTCAGTTTCTATATCAGTGAAATAGAGGATAACAATAGAACCTGGAATAGAGCAAATTTTCAATGACTGTTGGCCATCACAATTAATTATTTCAAGGTTAACAGTTTAGCTGATTATGGGCCTTCAATAAATTTAAAAATTCATAAATATTTTCTTTCAGATGTCTTCAACTTTGTATATGAAAGCCAGACATTGTTCAAGTCAGATGCCTTATTATATTATTTAACCGTGAGAGTAGAAATATATATGAAACAGAATGAGAGACTTTTAAAAAATTTCTCTGCCATGGACTTTAGATAACCTTTCCCCTAATAACCATGAAACCATTATATACATATTAAAATACATGAATAAGAAAATAAATCCTATTAATTCATACTCCTCTCAAAATTTATGACATGGTCTAGGACTTAGTAAACCCCTTCTTAATAAAAAATGAGAATTAACAACATACACAGAATCTTGCGAGAGGTATTTAAATACTTAAGGAAGCAAATTTTTGAAACACCCCTAGTTCTTGAGGCATGTCACCTATATGCAATTGGTTCATAGGTAAAAGGAGATCATTAAAATAGCTCCAAGAGGCCAGTTTTGTTAGGCTAGACAGAGTGCATGCTTCAAATGTAATGAAAATCTATAGCTTTAAAGATATTACATAATCTTTTCAGTTAAATAAGGCCAACCTTTTCTCCTAATAAGGAGGTTTTATTACACAGGGATAGATATTAATATAACATACTCAAAGTACTAATGCTGAAAAAGGCTAGTCAAATTCACCCTTTTGGGATTTTGCCTTTGCGTTGCTACTTCCTCAATATTTAAAGGTCAGAATTCACACACCCAGCTGAGGTTAGGAAGGCCTGGGAGATCTGGACTAGTGATTCTGGTAGAGCAGATGGCAAGGGCCTTGTGGTCGTTGACTTAGGCTACGTGCCCAGGCAATTGTTGTAAATTTAAGTGGATTTAGAACTGCCTTCAGTTTTCACTCTCTCCTATACCACAGAGCTTTCTAGAGTGTGTTCTATTCTGTGGGACATAACAGGATTTTGGCAATGTTAGGTTAAACAAAGTTAAACATGCTTTGCTTCAAGATTTCTTGTGACCTTCAATGTGGTAATAACTCTTTGGAGAGATGCAGTACAGAACATGTCCTAAACTTACTTAGCTCAGAAGCCTTTCTGGTAAAGCATCTTACGGAACCAAGTTTTTCAGACACACTTCTGAAAACGCTATAATAATACATCCACCGCATTGCCAAAGTAAACAGTGTAAATCAGCTTAAGTCCTTTTAATGGCAGCCATTGTCCCAAGGATATAGTCTAAACTGGATGGCCTTGAACAATCCAGGTCCTGCTTGTCTCCCCAGCCTCCATCTCATTTCTCATCACACCCTTTCACACACAATCGTGTGAGAAGGAACTACCACTGGATTTTTTTGGAGACGGATTCTTAGCTCCTCCAAGCATGCACTCTTTTGCTTGTTCCTACACCCACTCCATATTAATTCCATTATGGCATATACTGCCCTGATTCTAGTTGGCCGTCATTGAGGTTGGGACTGTGTTCTATACACTGTTATTATGCTGTTCACCCAGTGCCTACCACAGTGTGTGGCACACAGAAGGCCATAAATATATTCATGGAATTATTGAAATGATACCTATTGCTAGACAGCTGAGGGCACATCCCCCGGCTGCTAGTAATTTAGGAGTGCCTGGGCCCCACTTTGGAAAGATACAAAGGTTTGGTTGCTCATATGTGGGCAGCAGAGGGTTCCTATTCTTCTTTAGCCACAAGATACTCTTTTATGAAAGCAGATCTATTGATCCATAGTAAGAGGGAAACAGAGGGGGCACATAGACTGGAATTTCCGCACAAAGGTCTCTTTCTTGTCACTGGGACACTAGGCCTTCTCAGGTGAATATAGGAAGATGACACAGACTTGGTGTAAAGGAAATGGAACCTGGTTGAACTCCTCAGAACTGCCAACTTTGGCTCAGAGCCAGGACCGCAGGATAACCTGGTGTAGCTACTTATTCATCAAGCCCTTCTTTCCTTGGCATCCAGAGAGATATCATCACAGTTGGGGATGCAGTCATAGTAATTTCTTTCTCATCACTGCTATGGCATCTCAATTATTATTATTATTATTTTTTGTCGTTCAAGAACAATAGCATTGATGCTGTGTCTACCGCTTTCATCCTGAAGTTTTGCCTTGTAGCAGGCTCACAGAAAAGACAAAGATGGTCATGCTGTCAGTGTTCTGCTGTGAGAAGGGACTAAAATTGCTTCTCCAGAACTTGGATTTCTCTATGACTTTCAAGGAGTTCTTTAGGAAGGTGACCAACAAAGCTGGAAACCTTGCAGGACCATATCATGGGATCCGGAAGTAGCCAGCATAAAGGTCTCTGTTTCTTCTAAGGTCACTGGAGTAGATCAACATCTCTAATTCAGGGTGACTGGCATATGTTGCTCAAGATGCAAGCCTTGCTTGCTTCTTGCTTCTTTCTTCTAATCTTCCTGCACAATGAGAATGGGGTTTCTGACCTCTGGTACGTCACAGCAGAGTCCTGCACAGGTCGGTTTCTCAAAGATTCTTCCCCTCTGGCCATCACACAGTTTCTCTTCCTTTCCCCACATCTGGGGCTTGGAGCTTGTGGCTGCCACTCCCATTTTGGAGAGATAAAAGACGGGTGCCTGTGTGTGCGCTTGTTTGTGTGTACACATGTAACAGTTTTTCTTTTGGGTATAGCCCATTCATGCACTAAAATCAGGCAGCAAAGTATACTGTGGTTGTGCAAGAAGAGCTTCATTTGTCATTGGGGAACTCTGTGGTAAAACCACAAAGTGTGCTGTCCCACCTGCTGGTTCCCCAAAGGGAAGGATGCAAATTCTTGTGTCTTTTTGGTTTCCCTTCATGGTAGGAGAGGTAAACAGCTTGAAGGGAATACATGGTGCTGCTATTGTTGCCATTTTTTCCCCAGAATGAGAAACTCTCAATGAATAATTAAATTCTGAGTCACAGGAAAAAGCTAAAATGAGAACCCAAGTCTCAAAAACTAAAGACCCAGTGCTTAAGACCCTCAAATTTGTTGCCTCTGTAAATCAAACTGCAGTCTTTTGTGGGTGATGGAGGCAAGTGAAGGAGGAGGGATAACAATTAAACTACAGTGTGGCCGGGCGCAGTGGCTCACACCTGTAATCCCAGCACTTTGGGAGGCCAAGGCAGGTGGATCATCTGAGGTCAGTAGTTTCAGACCAGCCTGGCCAATATGGTGAAACCCCGTCTCTACTAAAAATACAAAAATTAGCCAGGTGTGGTGGCGTGCACCTGTAATCCCAGCTACCCAGGAGGCTCAGCCAGGAGAATCACTGGAACCCGGGAGGCAGAGGTTGCAGTGAGCCAAGATGGCGCCACTGCACCACTCCAGCCTAGGCAACAGAGCAAGACTCTGTCTCAAAAAAAAAAAAAAAAAAAAAAAAAAAGAATTAAACTACGGTGAAGAGAGAGCAAAGAGAATGCAGAGTCATAGCTTCCCCTCTGTGGCGAAGCCATGTGTTTCCTGAGTTAATAGAGATATTATTTAGTGAATATGTGAAAAAGATAAAGGCCACTTTGCTACCTCTTTTTCTAATTTCTTAAAATTCTCTACATATTTTCAGAATCTGAACGGACTCTTTTGCTACAGACCTAGTCCAGTTAAATTTTCTGACTGAGACTTGAAGAAGGGCAGTTTGATACAGAAATTTGTATATTAACTAAATAGCCTTCAGAAAAAGTGTGGCAACTTCAATGAAATATACACTCTCTTAAGTTGGTTTTACTGCTTAGAAGTAGCCTCACACCGTATTAAATATTTTGCTGCCCATTTTACCATATATCCAGTGAACATTAAAAATATCGTTCACTATATAGAACTGATTAATTGAAGAAAAATATAGCTTCTTATCGCTGACATTATGAGGTTAGAAATAGCATCCTGTGCTAATCTGCAATGCCAAGAAATGAAGATGGTTTAAATCAGATCTCATGACTAATGCATAAGATCCAAAGTTCTTTTATTCCTGGCTATTTTAGAAAACTGGGGTGTATTTTTACCCTAAAAACTAATTCTTAAGATTTATTGAAATAATACAAAATGACTTATAATTAACATCTCACAATCAAGATTTATAGTTTACTGATTATTAGAGAAATAATAATTTCTCCATCTTAATTTTTAAAAATATGTATATGCAATGGTTTAAGTCCATATTCAAGAATATTTGATCCTTAGTTGTTATTTTTTAGATAATATCGGGAAAGATAATGTGCTTTAATAAAATGGAAAGTTTAGATTGATTTCTGCAGTTGCTAGTCCATTTTAATTGTACTTATTGTGAATTCATTGAAATGGAAAGAAATATATCCAGCAATAAAGTAGGCCTGTTATTTTTGCTTGTTTTTGTTTTGGTCATGACAAACTGTGAAATGCTGTGTTTTTTCTATAGTTCTAGTCCGTGAAATCTGCAATCTTTCCACTTGATTTACGAAGGACCTTAATTACTGCTGTCATTAGCACCTAGTGTTCAAAACAGTCTGTTTAAATGTACTGTTAGTCTCACCTCCAAGTCCCTGCTTGCTTTATTTTTTTCCAAGGGTAAGTAAAACAATAATTGACTTAGTAACAACAATCATTATGTACAGTGAGTTAAATAATATTACACATTTTTGATGCCTATTTCTATTTATTTAGAATTTGGTATTTGTGTGTTCAGTCTGGCCTAGACTTGGAACAAGTGTCCGTAAGTAGCGCTGTTACTAGCGCAGACTTATTACCTGGGTTTTAAAAACAAGTCACTCATTTGCCTTTTTCTTTCCACATGGATAGGGATGACAGACAACTGCTGTAAAGCTTCAATGTTTCTGCCTGGTCATGCACAGTTCTGCAATATAATGCATAAATGTATAACAACAACTTGGGATCGCTTGATACTTTCCTTGGAATAAGGAAACCCTACCAGGCGCGTCCCCGCGCACGCGCGCGCGCGTACACAGACACACACACTCACACACGCTCTCACGCACACACACAGGTCAAAAGTTGATTTATTTCTGAGATCCCCCCAGAATCTTTCTTCTCTCCGTCGCCGACGGCTCTGGGCTTCTCGGCGGGGCGGTAGTGTGGTTGGGGGCGTAGGAGGGGCGCCGGGCGCCGAGGCGACGGAGACGGGAGCCGGGTGCTGGTGCGTGCCGCGCCCGCTCCTGCCGGGTGAGAGTCCGGGCCGGGTTTTGCGCCGTGTCCGCGGGCCTGTCTCACGGCCTCCAGCCGCCGCCGCTGCCGTGTTTACTGAGCTCGCGCGTCCTGATATCACTCCGCTGGCATGGAGGAGGAGGAGGAGGTGGAGGAGCGAGAGGAGGAGGAGGAGGCGGCGGCGGCGGCGGCGGCGGCGGCGAGCAGTTGATCATTGTGATGGTGGCAGGAGCAGCGGCGGCAGCGGCAGCCCAGCCGAGCGTTAGGTGCTGCTCTCTGCGCGGCGTTTTGCAAAGGACTTCACCGATCTACTTTTGCAGTCGCCTCGGACTGTCCATGTGTTTACTTCCCCCAGCCCGAGGATTCGATATCTAGGTTCCTGTGAAATGCAACTGAGCAGCCAAAGTACTTTGAGAACACGGGGCGGCATAAACACCAAAACTTTTTTGTGGAAGGAAAATGCAATAAGCAAGCTTGCCGTTTTCCGATGCGGTGTGGAGTGAGTGTGTGTCGCGCGTGTCCGCACTGGAGGCATATGCTTGTGTGTGTACATGGGGTGTGTTTTTCGGTATGTAGGGAGAAAATGCTTGCCAACCACCGGAAATCTCCTGGAATTTATTAGAAAATAATGGATTATAAAAAGAAGGCAAGCGAGGAGCGGATCTCCCCTTGAGTTGCAACCCGATTTGCTGCTGGCTCAGTTTGTTGTGATTCTTTTTGTTGATAGGTGTCTGATGGTATTCCGATAACGTTCCCCCCTTTTCTTCCCCTTGAGCTTTTACAGTTTAAAAAAAGGAAACAAAAACCACCCCAAAATCTCTCCCCCCCCGTTTTTTTCGCCCCGTCGGGATCGCCGTTTCCATCCATGTGCTTGCGTCTCCCCCGCGTTCCACTTAAACTATTTTAATCCTTGGACCCAAGGAGGAGGCTGATAGGGGGGTGGATAAAAAAAGTTCTTCCAAAATAGTGTGCCCGGGGAGCAGGATGGGGGATTTCGCAGCCCCCGCTGCTGCCGCGAATGGCAGTAGTATTTGCATCAACAGTAGCCTGAACAGCAGCCTCGGCGGGGCCGGGATCGGTGTGAATAATACTCCCAATAGTACTCCCGCTGCTCCGAGTAGCAATCACCCGGCAGCCGGTGGATGCGGCGGCTCCGGGGGCCCCGGCGGCGGTTCGGCGGCCGTTCCCAAGCACAGCACCGTGGTGGAGCGGCTCCGCCAGCGCATCGAGGGCTGCCGGCGGCACCACGTCAACTGCGAGAACAGGTACCAGCAGGCTCAGGTGGAGCAGCTGGAGCTGGAGCGCCGTGACACCGTGAGCCTCTACCAGCGGACCCTGGAGCAGAGGGCCAAGAAATCGGGCGCCGGCGCCGGCACCGGCAAACAGCAGCACCCGAGCAAACCCCAGCAAGATGCGGAGGCTGCCTCGGCGGAGCAGAGGAACCACACGCTGATCATGGTGAGAGCGCACGGGCAGCGGGCTTGCGGCGCGCGTTGGGGGTGGTGGTGGTGGTGGGGGCGCGTGGAGCTTCTTACATGGGGGTACAAGGGTCTGATTTGCACGGTGGGTGAGGTGGGCTGAAGCCTAAGGGTTAACGTCAACTTTTCTTAGGGAAAAAGCTGCCGTCGTCGCTACCTGTTAATCTGTCAGGGTTGTCAGATTTGGGGAGGAGGGGGCGAGAGGGGAGAAGCCAGTCACGACTGCGAGGGGCGGAGGGAGCCTAGAGGAGCGTCGGAGTGAGGTGCTGGAAAAGTTTCCCCCCTTCCCTTTCTTAAGATACCGATTTGAAAGAGTGAACCCCTGAGTTGAAACCTTGCTCCTCCTCTTCGCCGCTCCCCACCCCACCTCTAGCCGCGCCGCCTCGCCTCCCCAGACCCGTCCCCCTACGCCCACCCCTCTCAGCACATCCGCCGGGTGCGTGGAAATATTGATGCTGTCGCAGGTTCTGGGCGGGCACCAGGCCCTCAACCCCTAGGGGGGAAGCGGGGAAGGAGAGCCTCTCGCCTCCTCTCCCCAGCTCACCCCCTTTGGGCTGAGAAAGTCTGAGAGTTTTGTGAATGAACTTTGAAGTGGGTGAGAAACGAGCGAGGGTGGCTGCGCGCGGGGGTGCTCGCGGGAGCGCGCGCGGATGCGGGGCGCGGGTGCGCTCCGCTCTTTGCTCGCGACTCGGGGCTAGCCCGGCAGGTGGAGCGGCTGGGAGGGTTAAGAGGGGACCGGCCTGGAGGGGGCGGGAGGGGAAAGCAATAGCCAGGGTTTGCGCCAAGAGGCCCCACCACACAACTTCGCTTGGGATTCTTTCCTTTTTTCCTTTTAAACTTGCGTGCACGGAGTCTTTCTCCGCTTGGCGCCCCCCGCCCCGCTGCCCGCCAACTTTGGGGGCCTGCTTAATAAGCCCAGAGCAATGGAAGGTAGCAGGGAGGTAAAAGAGGCTTAAATGGCTGGGTGGGCGGGTTCGAGGTAGGATGAGCAGCCAATGGCTTAACTTCTCCAGGAGGAAGGGGCAGTTCCCACCCCCCAAGCCGGAGGCTAGAATCCTTTCTCTTATCTCCCCTCTCCCATTCTTTTGCTTTCCTTTCTGGGTGAGGGGAGGCCGGAAGCTTGGGAAAGGTGTCTGCCCCCCCCCCCCACCGCGCCGCCCGGGTGCTGGGTGGGCCAGGCGACGGGGATCCTGGAGCGTGCCGGGGCCGCGCGCCTTCGCCTGTTTCCCGTGCAGACCGCCCAGCGATCGGCGGCGCAGAGCCCGGCAGGGGCGGCCCTCCCGTCGTGCGGTTTAGAAATCGCACACGTTCCCGGTCTGTGAGTCCCCGGCGCCGGGGTGGTGCCAGTGCTGCCGTGGGCTTTCGCCGGGGGCTCGGGCCGGCGCTCGGTGACAAAGAGTCGGCTTGGGGGAGGGGAGGCGACGCCGCAGTGTTCGCTCCCCACGTCCCCCCACCCCGCACGTGAAGAGGAACAATTTGTTTATCTTGGGCTTCAAGAATCCTTCCCTCCTCCCAGTTCTCCGGGGGCGCTCAACCCCTCCTCCCTCCCCTCCCAGGTCGGCGCGATCCTGCCCAGTCCCGCCGGCAGCACCTTCCCTCCTCCTCCCCCTCCCCTTCCTCCTCCCTTCCTCCTCCTCCAGCCACTCTTGCCCGCCTTCTCCCTCCCTTTTGGAACGTGGCCGTGGGGGAGGGAGCGGGAGGCGCTTTGTCCGCCTCGCGGCCCAGCTCAGCCCCCGGGGCCGCTGGGCTGGGAGGGGTGCTGCGCCCCGTGGCCCTGCCCGCTTCATCGCGGCTGTCCCCGCCCCGCCGCGCCCCCCATGCCCCCGCGTCCCTCCTCTCCGCTCCCCCTGCGGCTGAGCCTGCCCCGAGCGCGAAGAAGGGGCCGTCTCGGTTGGTTTTGAGGAAGAACGACAGTTCCAGAGTCGGGGGAGGTTCTCGCTTTACAAACAGGAAACCGAAAACCACTGACACACTGTAGTTTTTCTGATTGTAGCCGGAGGCGGGGCCGGTCCTGCATCTCGACTGTAGCTCCGGTCCCTTTCTCCAACCTATTTCTCTCCCAGCCCCCGCCCCCCTAGCGCCCTTCCACGGAGGAGGAGATTCACTTTGTGAACCTGAGACTGAGAATTTAAGAGGCACTGAAGGTTTCATGCCTGCCCACCCCGCGTCCTCTTTTCGTGTATTTGTACACCCCACGCGCATGGATTGCGGAGAAATGGGCTCCTTTCGGGAGGCTCCAAAATTCCCGTGCCACAGAATCTCTCACAACCTTTGGGGATCAAGGACTGCTGTGGCGTTTACCTCGCCAGCTGGGCGACCCTGGAACAAAAGCCAGTGCCGTTCCCAGTGCCGGGTCTCTGGACACGGCAAGATGAGTAGAGTTTGCGACCAGAAACTTTCGGTGTTTGGGTTGTGTTCTCTGGTTTCCGCCCTGGTGGAGGGAGGGCTCGGGTGCGCGCGCCTGGTTTGTGATACACTCGCAGGTGGAAGCAAGCCCAGCCTCCTGACCTTACTGGGAAGAAGACAGCAAGCCCAAGCCACAGCTTACTTTTGAAAATAGAAAGATAATGCTTGCTTCAATAGACAGAGACATCAGCTGTAGATTTCATAGTGAATCCCAGTTTAGCAAATTAGCAACAGATAGACTTGAAAGATGACTGCCTGAAAATAAAATTTTCTATCATTTTATGACAATGATTTAGCCTGTTGATTAGACTTACGCACTAATAAATGCCAGGGCTATGTACAGAATAGTAGTGTATTTTAGCTTCAGCTGTTTCACATGCATCTCTCACTGGTATGTATGATGAGTGTGATGAATGTAATGTAAGCCTTAACTCTAAGCAGAGTTGCAAGTAAATTCTGTGTACCAAAAAAAAAAAAAAAAGAAAAAAGAAACATGCTCTACAAGTTATATTTCCTTTTAAAATAATTAGTTTAAAAGTTAACCTTGGCTTCTGAGAGTATTTTAACAGTCTGTATTGAGGTAAAATCTCAAAAATAGAGGTTGTAAAGAAAACGTTGCTCTTCATTTTCTTGAATTGACTGCAGGATTATAGTTGTACTCCAGTGAGGCACAGAACAATTAAATGTAGTTCTCAGATTGGGCGCTCTATTTGGAAAGCCCTAAAGAAAAACAATGATCACCCACAACCAAATAATAATAACGGTGATATAAAAATAAAGATGAATAGGATTCTTTACTGTTTCATTGGTATTGTTTACTTTCTAAGGACCAATATGTCGGAAGTACTAAATATCGATTAATTATCTTTCTGCCTCGCTTGGATTAAGAAGGCAGTCTAATGAGGGCTTTGCCTCTTTTGATTTGTTTTCCTATCTTACACATTTACAAGAATGGGCATGAAAAACAACAACAAAAAAAATAGCAAACAAAAAGCAGAGTGGGTGAGGGGTAAAAAATTTTCCTTGGCTCCAGGCTGCCACAGAGGGGGCTGGGTTCTGTGTGAGTCCTCACCAGCCCTGTTGATAGAGCAGGTGGCACAGACCTGGGTTTGAAGCTGCACTACCTCAGGTATTAGGTCCGTTCTGAACATGTAGTCAAATGATCCCATCCCAACCACCACCACTTTATTGACATAGTTTTTTTCTTCCCCTCAAAGACTTGGTGAAAATTATTGACTTCACCTATCAGAGAGCCTCAGTTGAAAAGATGGCTTTTAATTATCTGTGGTAACAAAAGGGGGCATTGTTTATTTGCTGTATTTGGAACTGAGGTCCTGGTTAAAATTTTAAGGTAAATTTCAATTGACAAGTACATTTTCAAGCTGAGCAGGCACATCAAAAAGCATGACAGTGCACAGTTTTCAAAATTTTAAAATGGTGATAGTCTTAGTTGACTTAGATAAGACCATATTATTTTCATGACCTCTTCACTGTATTAGCACCATCGTAACTTTCAGAGTGTGCTTAATTTATATACAGCTTACAGACTGCATAAATCTATGTGACCCCTGTTCTGAAGAGCTTATCACAAAAAATTCATAACATGCATTTAATAATAAATGCGTTATTACCGAGTATTGGAGACAACTACAACCCATCCAAAATGTTCCATCCATTCCTGGAATAGATTCAGGAAATGTCAACATATTAGTCCACTGCTGAATGTCCTTATACATTAATCTGGCTTCCCATTTCTTACCCTGTTGAAGGTAAATTACTGGCTCTGTATCAATTTTTTTGGCAAGCTCGTATCACCAAGCTATTTCTACATCTTCCCTATGATAACCTTTTCTTTGGCTTATCCTGTTCTGCTGCTAGCATGGGTAACAGGACAGACTGTCTTTCGGAAAGCTTTCCATTGCCCAACACAGCGTGCCTTAAGTTTGTGGAAAACTTTTTGAAATTTTGTTTTTTCTGTCCTTCATATGTATTTTTTTCTTTTAATTCTCAAGAAGCATTTTTTTAAGCTCCAATACATATTTAATTCTATTATGTTATTTGGTTGTGGTATATTTTATTTAGTACTGGGCAGCCAGTGGTCAGAAAAGTAGAAGCAGAGTTAGTTAAGCATTAATCATAATCTACAAAATGGTCTTCAAGCTGAGTTCCTTCCCAGGGAAAGCCAAGTTTTCAGGAAGCTAGTATGCTTGATACTTTCTATCCTGTCTCATTAGAATTATAAGGGCAAACTTTAGAATCTTTTTTAGGATTTCTGCCACCTGACAGGAGAAAAATGGGCAGTCCTGGTACATAGTTTACTGACATCTCTGGAAGAAGAAGGATGAGGAATTTAATATTAAAATAGAGTTATATGGAGTTATTTTCTGAATATCGCTGTGAGACTAATGGCCAACTGTTGTTAAAGAAGTTTTCCTGCCCATTTGGTTGAGATAGGAATATAAGGCATTTCTCTCTCTCATGCATGCATGTGCACACACACACACACACATTCACTCATTCACTCACTCACCCTGGTGTGAGTGTCATAGAAGGGATCCAGTGTAAGAACCTGTTTTGCATGTTAAATAGTAATTCTTGGATATATTTGAAGTACTTGTGTGATTACTGTTCCCTGTTTGTTAAGTAACAGTCCTGTCTTATACTCTTGAGCTTAAAAAGGCTAAATTCTGTTGTCTTTTTCCACATTACCCATCTTGGAGATCTGTGAAATCAATCAAACAGACATCAGACTCTTATAAAGAGGAACATATTTAAAACTCACTGTCAAGATTTTCATAGTGTCTACCTTTTAAGTCTCCCAAATAGCTTTACATTTTTCACTCTATTATTCAAAGGCTGATTATTGAGTTTTCAGATCCCCTGGCTGCTTGCTTTGTTTTTCCTTCCCCCACCTGCTGCCAACCTTTTGGTCTTTTCAGTGATCTTTAACACCGTTATCAAAGAGTGGGAAGAAGCAATAAGAAGAGAAAAAATTTAATTTTGGTGCTCCTGACTCTCAGAACTAATGAAACAATCAGATACAATACCATTTTGGATTTAGTATGGATTTGCCTTTATTCTTACTTAGCACAAATAATAAAGACTGAGTTTCTAATTTCATTCATTCATTCAGCAGCATTGGTACATTGTCCATAGTGTTTCATGGAAGTTAAGATACTAAATCACGCTCTTGCATCCAAGACTTTGACAATATATATTCTCTGTAGATTTTCAGTATTATTCTAGCCAGATTCAAGGGCATAACAGAATTTTTTTTTTTTTTTTTTTTTTGAAATGGAGTCTCACTCTGCTGTCAGGCTGGAGTGAAGTGATGCAGTCTCGGCTCACTGCAAGCTCTGCCTCCTGGGTTCAAGTGATTCCCCTGCCTCAGCCTCCTGAGTAGCTGAGACTACAGGCATGTACCACCACGCCTGGCTAATTTTTTGTATTTTAGTAGAGACAGGTTTCACCATGTTGGCCAGGATGGTGTCGATCTCGTGATCTGCCCACCTCAGCCTCCCAAAGTGCTGGGATTACAGGTGTGAGCCACCGCCCCCGGCCAAATTTTTAAAAATCAGTATAGTCATTGTCACTAACGACAGCAGTTTCAGGCTTCAGGGTGTTATATCACCTTTCCATGATTTTTAAGGAAAATATTATAATATGCTTTACTTTCCTGTTGTTTCATACCAATTTGACATTGGTATCTGCAAAATAAGTTAATTTGCAGATGACTGCTCCAAAATTACAGGATCCCCCAACAAATTAAATTTTTATTACAAATACAGCCTGCTTTCCAGACAGATTCCAAAAATTCACTATTTAGTTTTGTGACTTGGAAATGTAGCTTCTGAAAAATCAGCTGTCACCAAGAACTGATTAATTTAGTTTAATTTTTTTGTTGTTTAAATCTAAGAAAGTTTAAAGAACAAAAGAAATAGGGTTAGATAAAATTATGCAGAAAATGGAGCGGAGGGCCTGCTGTATAATAAATATACTTAAAGATCATGGGGTTCCTATTCAGTGGATCAGAGAAGGAGCACACTTTTTTTAAAGTCTACTTGGCAATTCCATCTGTTAAACAGTGGAGGGGTTTTTGAGTTCCTTTCTCCATTTAGGACAGAAGCACAGCATTCGGCGTTCTCTGAGGGCCGCATGCACGCATGGATAGGAGCAGGAAGTTACTACTATGGCAAGCTGTGTATACTATTCTTGGAGAAATTTAATTAAAAAATCTCAAAAGGTGGCCGGGCACAGTGGCTCATACCTGTAATCCCAGCACTATGGGAGGCCGAGACCGGTAGATCAGTTGAGATCAGGAGTTCGAGACCAGCCTGACCAACATGGTGAAACCCCGTCTCTACTAAAATACAAAAATTAGCTGGGCATGGTGGCACACGCCTGTAATCCCAGCTACTTGAGAGGCTGAGGCAGGGGAATTGCTTGAACCTGGGAGGTGGAGGTTGCAGTGAGCCGAGATTGTGCCATTGCACTCCAGCCTGGGCAACAAGAGTAAAACTCCTTCTCCAAAAAAAAAAAAAAGAAAAGAAAAGAAAAAAAAGGCCAGGCGCAGTGGCTCACGCATGTAATCCCAGCACTTTGGGAGGCCGAGGGGGCAGATCACGAGGTCAGGAGTTCGAGATAAGCCTGACCAACATGGTGAAACCCCATCTCTACGAAAAATACAAAAATTAGCCGGGCGTGGTGGCGCATGTCTATAATCCCAGCTACTTGGGAGGCTGAGGCAGGAGAATTGCTTGAACCAGGGTGGCAGAGTTTGCAGTGAGCTGAGATCGTGCCACTACACTCCAGCCTGGTGACAGAGTGAGACCCTGTCTCAAAACAAAACAAAACAAAACAAAATCTCAAAAGGCTTGCAGTACTTCCTCTGACATAAAGAAAGTGATTCCTCAATAATAATTTAGGCACCTTTTAATTATATTGGACCTCCCATTGGTTGGAAATGACCTTTATGCTGAAGTAGAACCTTTTAAAATGCTAATAACTAACATTCATCCCCCTTTTGCAATGGCTTAACAACTGTAGAAAACTTAAGTGAAATATTTAGTTTTTAACTACCAACTTCCAGAATTTTCCTAACTCCTTTTATTGCCATCCTGTTGAGTAGAATCTGGTTGTGTATCATTTCATGTTTATGGACCCTCCACCCCTCAACTGTTAACAGTGTTTTACTTCCATGGGTAAAGGAGGTTATTAGGTTACACTGCTGTGTATCTCTCCTTCCCTTTCCCAGCATCTTTCTCCACCTCCAGAGCACGTCTGGACAGGGGCTTCTATCTCTTCAAAGGAAAAGGCCGAAGTGCTCTAAGTCTATTTGTGTAGATTCAACCTGGGTTGCAACTGTGACTCAAAAGGATTGCACAGCTCTGAAAGACATGCTCTGCTTGTGCCCTTTATTCTCACTCTGGTTGGTTATTTTTCTTTGTTTGTTAGATGCTGAAAGTAGCTCAGCGATTGAGAGTGAATCTAAAAGGCTGGGTACCCAGTAAAGGGCTTGAACTAGTGTTAAGGTAGGAGAGGCAAAAAAGGATGAGCATTTTGGAGGCATCACCTAGAATGGATATCAGAGGAGAGAGACATGTGAGAGCAGGTGTGGGTAAACAGACTATATCCTGGTGCTTTGGGAGTTTGCAGAAGTAAAGCATGCTTTTAGTAACCTATTCTGAACTTGGAGAACTTGCTGAAACTCGAATATATATTTTTAAGAGCTAATGGCTATATTGTTTGTACCTGGAAAGCAAATCATGTTCCTGAAATATTTCTGTGCTCTCTTAAATTATTACTACTGCCATGTGAATGGATTTACTGTAGGATTCCTTTAATTCTTTTTTTTTTTTTTTTTTGGTTTTGCTTTTTTTTCGGAGACAGGGTCTCACTCTGTCACCCAGGCTGGAGTGCAGTGGCACAATCCACCTCCCAGGTTCAAGCAATTCCCCTGCCTCAGCCTCCCGAGCAGCTGGGACTACAGGTGCTCGCCACCACTCCCAGTTAATTTTTTGTTTTTTTGGTAGAGGTGGGTTTTTGCTGTGTTTCCCAGGCTGGTCTCAAACTCCTGAGCTCAGGCAATCTGCTGGTCTTGGCCTTCCAAAGTGTTGGGATTACAGGCATAAGCCACTGAGCCCGGCCTTAATTCATTGATTATTAACTGGTAGAGGTTTGGCCATACCCCAGGAACATTTGGCAATGTAGGGAGACATTTTTGGTTGTCACAGCTGGAGGGCTGCTACAGGTGTCTAGAAGGCAGGGGTAGAAGTGGGTAGAAGGAAGGGATTCTACTAATATCCTACAAGAGATTACACCCGTAACAGAGAATTACCTGATCCAAAATATTGCTGCTGGTGAGGGGCCCTGCTTTAAACAAGGAGCTCTCCTAGGGTTTTGAAAATATGAAAGAAGATGGGTTTACACATGCGGCATTACTCTCAGCTTTTTAAAAACATCATTACTTGAAGAGCAGAGAGAGGCAGAGGTGCCGCGATGAGGTGAAGGATGCCTGGGAAGAAGTTAGAGGACTGCTGTGTTGCATGGCAGCGCCATCCTAGCTGGCCACGTGGTATGATGTTCTGGCTGTTTACTTCATGATTGTTATCTCTTCTTGCCTGTCAGAAAGGTGAACGGTTGTCTTTTTTTGAGACAGAGTCTCGCTCTGTCGCCCAGGCTAGAGTGCAGTGGTATGATCTCAGCTCACTGCAACCTCCACCTCCTGGGTTGAAGCGATTCTCCTGCCTCAGCCTCCCGAGTAGCTGGGATTACAGGCGCCCGCCACCACGCCCGGCTAATTTTTGTATTTTTAGTAGAGACGGGGTTTCACCATGTTGGTCAGGCTGGTCTTGAACTCCTGACCTCATGATCTGCCCGCCTTGGCCTTCCAAAGTGCTAGGATTACAGGTGTGAGCCACCGCGCCTGGCCAGTTGTCATTCTTTTCACCTCACAGAGTCATTGATCAACGAGTTAGTATACGTAAAAGTCCTGAACACCTTATGGTGCTGCACAAATGCTAGGCATATTTTAATGAGTGACTTTCATTTCACTTAGTTGTTGCCTTCTGCCCAAATGCAGACTTAAAGTTGAGTGATTTGAGGCTTATTTCACTCGTGCACAAGCCAACGTCTCCTGAACATGTACTGAGCAACTGTTGCACGTTGGGCACTGTTCTAGCCACTGAGGATGCAGTGGTGAACAGGACGTCCTTATTCTCACTGGGCTGCAGCAGGACATAGTTTTACATTTCAAATTAGTTTTATGAAATGGTATTTGTTGTCTTATTAGACATGTAAATGGAAACACTTAAAAAAACTAACATTTAGGAAAATCCTAAGGGCGTCAGATGCTTTGTATCTTCTTGCAAGCATTGCTTTCTGTAACAAAATTCATTTCAAATAAAACTGTGCAGAGGAGAGGGTTAGTTCGTGTGGTGGGGAATAAGATTAAGGTATGGTATAGTTGTTAGAAATGAGGCAGATCATTGTCTTTCTTTCCCCCCTTGTTTTTGGGACGAGGTGACACTTGTAGCATCATGATCATGGCTTGACACTGAGCTTTTAGAGGAAACTAGACAAAGAGGAGAACATTTAGAAAGAAGCATACAGGAAGGTGCAAAGTCTTGAAACGATGTCACAGGAAGAACAGCTGGAAGACCTGGAGGTGTTTAGTCTGATTTAGGGGGTGATAGGATTGCTTTCTTAAAATATTTGAAGGACTGTCACTTGAAGAAGGGATTAGATGTGCTCTGTATGGCCTCAAGGGGATAAATTTAGGATCTCTGGTTGACAGTTATTAGGATCCAGGTTGTGGTTTAATAGATATATTTAAAAAGCCAATCTTATGAAAATTTAAGCTGTTCAAAGATGAAATAGGCTGCTTTGCTGAGTAGAACTGTCCCAGCAAAAGTTGTTCATTTGGCTGGAACATTGGAGAGGGACAGGGACTTTGTCTATTCATTATTATATTTCTATGACTTGAAAGGACCTACATGTACATAGGAGGAACGCTAAATATTTGTTGAATAAATTACTAAATGAAAGAAAATAGGTTAAGAAGTGACTTAATTCCTCCCCTCAATGTTATTTCCTTTCTCGGAAGTAGCTACAGTCTGGAATCTCTTTCTCCAGACCCTCTTCTGTTCACTTACATATATATTATATATTGTACATAATCACATATTCATTTTTTCTACATAAATGGAATCATGTATACTTGTCTGAAATACACTTTTTTCTCTTTCATATATTTTAGAGAGCCATCCAAGTTGGTGCATATAGATCCTCAACTCATTCTTTTTAACTGCTATATAGCATTCCATATTGTGACCATTTCATAATTTATTGAATGATTCTCTATTGATTGATACTTTGGTGGTTTCTTATTTTTTGCTAATTAAATGTTTCTGTAATGAACATCCTTATCCATATATCCTTGTACATATGTGAGCATTTCTGTAGCACAGATTTAGGGTTCTTTCTATAGATATAATATGTATAAAGAGAAAAAAGTTGGCGGAAAAATCTCTTAATCTAATATGGTTTAATATAGCACCTGAATCTTATTACAGCCCATTTTAGGGCAAATGATAATTATGTCTCCTTAACAATATGGCTTAAAAAAGTATCAACTCTAGTAACTAGTGTTGGTCTTTGCACAGAACATTACTAGTTTTTAAAGGCCGTGTATTTGGCAAATAACACATCTTACAGGAGTGACGTTCCTTTTCCTCAGCTGGCCCTTAAAGAGGTTTTACTGAAGGAGGAACCTGCTCAACCAGGTCCTGCTCATTCTGTGAAAGTGGGAAATTCACTTCCTTGAACAATTTTGTGGTTCTTTTTACCTTTCCTGAGCTTTGTGTTTCACAGGCTTGATTATATGGCTTTATTTGCAAAATGTATTTCAGTGGGTGATACAGAACCTAGGGTGTTCGTGGGTGCAGATTGGAGTGGTCATAAAAATCTCAGGTCTGTGAGTTGCCACTTCCTACAGGTTAAATTACCCTGACTAATCCAGTCATCTGTGTAACATGGTAATAACAACCTGCTGACCTGGCCAACTGTAGAAAATGCATCAAAATGGACTTGCTTCGACAGGCACCTTATAGCATTTGTTTAGACAGTGAGAAGTCCTATCAGTTTTCATTATACACAGGTGCTGCAGTGGTCTGAAGACTGCCCTTCATCAGAGTTCTTAGTTATTTTGCTTTCCCTTTGGCATAGCAGCCCCTTACACTAAGATAATAATAATTATCGTCTATATTTTCACAGTAGCTGGAGCAACCTGGCTCCAGAATCTGTGCTCTTGGCTACTATATTTTTCTGCCTTCACCTGACTGCAGTGTTTCTTCTTGAAAAGGTTGTCTGAGCAACTGCATTTTCTAAATAGCCGTGTTTTGGCAAAGAGCAGTTCTCATCTATTTGACTTTCCTTTATTGGTCTGAACAGGAGCCACAATTCAGGGACATGGTAGTGCTGGTTCTTGCCAGGCCCTGCTGTTTTATGATGAGGTCCCCAACTTTGCTGTCTCCTGGCCTCACATACCCCTGGCCTTGAATGTTTCTCCTCTCCCCATCTCCTGTCCCACCATGTCATGTTCCACCTTTGTGACAGTGACAGTAGGACCTGGAACCTTGTACAAGGTACATGTGGCAATGATTTGACCCAGAGAGATAAACCAAGGGTGGGAATGTACGTGATTCGGCGCCTAAACTTTATATGTCATTCTCTACCAAATGATTCCAATAAACTAAGTATTATGCTTCAATTTATGATCTAGATTTGGTTTAGCCATTTTTTTGCCATTTAGCTGGGCCCATAGCATCTTATTGCTTCCTTGTTTATTCTGAACCTTTGGCTAGCTAAGTTAATGCAGCTATGTGCTCACTGTAAGCTTTAGGAAAGGGGGCTTCCTCATTCCATAGATAGCTAGGTGCCTTCTGTTTCAGTGGCTTAAATAGCAAAAGTTGGTTGTATACATAAAATTAAAAACTTCTCTCTTAATCTTGCACCTAGGCCATCCAGTATGATAAATTAAGAGATTCTTTTTTATTTTTTTTTTTATTTTTTTTTATTTTTTGAGACGGAATCTCACCCTGTCACCCAGACTGGAGTGCAGTGGTGCGGTCTTCGCTCACTACAACCTCTGCCTCCTGGGTTCAGGCAATTCTCTTGCCTCAGCCTTCCGAGTAGCTGGGACTACAGGTGCGTGCCACCATGCCCGGCTAATTTTTTTGTGTTTTTAGTAGAGACAGGGTTTCACCATACTGGCCAGGCTGGTCTCGAACTCCTGACCTCGTGATCCACCCGCCTTGACCTCCCAAAGTGCTGGGATTATAGGCGTGAGCCACCGCGTCCGGCCCCAAATAAAGAGACTCTTAAAGGTGCTGCTCTGGTCATGCAATACAATTTCAACCTATAACTTTTCCTTAATTCTTTAGTTTAGCTACTCTACTGTCCCTCTGAGGAGTGCCATCTTATTTTTTGTGTGTTTGCTTCTAATATTTCATGGTTCTATTTCTTTTATTTCTAGCACTAGAATGTTTTCTTTCAAGGATGACTTTCACCTATATGCAAGGTAGACAACTGTCTTGCATTTTGCATGAAGTACACTTCCCTTTATATTGATTATAGATAAATGGTTATCTAAATGTTTTGAATACCAGTTATTTCATAGCTATCTGATTATAACAACTATTAGATAAAAACTATTTTCCAAAGACTATCGAGATTACAGCTGTTGCAATAAACATGTAATTTCTAATTCCTTTGGAAAACATTTTATTTTTATTTGAAAGAGTCCGGAGATGATTTATAATAGGTAATAAATGACTAAAATCAAATCTTAACCTTACTATGGATTTTGTTGTTGTTGTTAAGAGATAGGGTCTCGCTTTGTTTCCCAGGCTGGTCTCGAACTCCTGTTTTAAACTATCCTCCTGCCTTAGACTCCCAAAGTGCTGGGTTGATAGGCATGAGCCACTGTGCCCAGCTGGATTTTTGTTTTTAATATAACTCAAAAAGTGAGTGTTTCAGACCGTTTCTTTAAAGAAAAATGTGGCAAAGTTTCAAGACTATTCCAGCCTGGGCAACAGAGTGAGACTCTGTCTCAAAAGAAAAAAAAAAAAAGACAACAGGGACTTGCTCTGTCACCCAGGCTGGAATACAGTGGCACCATCTTAGCTCACTGCAGCCTCCAACTCCTGGGCTCAAGGGATTCTCCTGCTTCAGCCTCCTGAGTAGCTGGGACTACAGGTGCCTGCCACCATGCCTGGCTAATTTTTAAAATTTTTTGTAGAGATGGTTTCTCACTATGTTGCCCAGGCTGGTCTCAAACTCCTGATCTCAAGCGATCCTCCTGCCTTGGCCTCTCAAAGTGTTGGAATTACAGGCATGAGCCACTCTGCTTGGCCTAAAGGCTAATTTTGACAGAATAGCCAAATAGCCATATGAATTTATAAATAGGAGTATCTTGTTAACATATACGCAAAGAAATTTGACATATGTCAGAATTCAACAAAATTTTCTGGATACTAAGTCAAAGAAGATATGAAATTTTAATTCTTTATTCTTGAGTTTGGGCTTCAGGATGCCTAAGTGATAATACCGCCAGAGTCCCCAGCTGGGGCAAAGCATAACATTCCCTTCCTATGCTGCCATCTTCTGTTCCTGGCTCCTTTTGTGCCCAGTTCTAATCCACTGTGGGACTTCAGTCCATCGTTTCCCCTCTCTCACTGGGGAGAGTGTGTGGCGATAGCAGTGGACGCCTTTGCCAAGCATGCAGGTGGCGTTTGTCTTTAATCACTTAAGGTATTTCCTCACGGTGGTGTGTGCAGATCAGCACCTCATGGGTTGTAATATTCTCTTACTATTCCCATCCTGCAGTAGCCCTCTGCCCGGAGATTCTCTGATGTTTGGTAAACAGAGGTGGTTTATATAAAGAAGCAACTTTCTCCGTTTAGAAGTTGTTATGGCTAAATGGTTGAAAATGTATTTTGCAGTTTAACTAGGAATTCTTAAATGGTTTGCAGCTGCTATTGGATTTTTTCACGTTCATTTTCTTCAATGAAGCATGGAGACAATGATTTTAGATTTGGATTTCATGCTACTTAATTCTTAGAACCTATTGAAGGAATATTTGAAAAAGTTGTTTGTGAAAATCGTAAATAACCACACTCAGAAATACTTCTGGCAAGTTGTATTTGTTAGAGTGGAATATGTCTGGATCCCACAGTGAACTAGGAACATGAAATGGTGACTTGGTGGGTGACAAAATGTGACAATCGGGGATGTCTGGCATTCAGGCTATTGAAATTTAAATGGGCTATTGCTTTTTTAGTGTTGGCTCCTGTTCTTAGATTTAAAGGATTTATATGAATCATTCAGGGGCTTTTTATTAACTTTCAGTTTGTGGTTGAGATTGGAATTGGAAGGCTCAGAAAGATGTAACAGTAGTTTCAAGTAAAGGGGCTTAATGATAGTGTGTGCCTGTGAGAATCATGCCTTCGTGCCCTCCACGGAGGCACAGGTTGTTTGTGTTACTGGTTTGGTAGGGTTCGTGTTTATCTGTGGTCTGGAATGTCAAAGGATTGCAAACTAGAGAACTTTGCTTTCCTCTTTATTCTGAAGTAATGGTGTAGGAGTTTCTGGTATTGACTTCTGGGGGTGGGGACCACCATATATGGAAGAAGAAAGGAGGATTGGCTGGCTTTGATATTCTCATCCACTTTTTCTAATGCCGTTTTCATTACTCTATTAACAAAGATAGTGCATACTTTGAATATTTATGTCTATCTTTTCCTTCAAAGTGTAATGCACACTTGTTTTCTTCAACTTTTTGTAATATATGTGTTTATGATACACTAAAGAGCAATAAATTTGAGGAGCGAGATAATTAGCTTTGACAGACTTACAGGAATGAGACTGTAAGAGGAAGAAGCAAGAGGATTGCTTAGAAAAATATTTGATTACTGGGCTTGAGGAAAATTATCTAGAAAGAAAATTTTCAATGTTAAAACCCACAACCATATGGGTGGCACAGGTTGTAGGAAGAAGTGACTACTTTTGTGACATTTTGAAAGAAATTAAACTTTGTTTATAGTTTAAAAAATCTTCTTTAGGCCGGGAGCGGTGGCTCATGCCTGTAATCCCAGCACTTTGGGAGGCCGAGGTGGGCGGATCACGAGGTCAGGAGATCGAGACCATCTTGGCTAACACGGTGAAATCCCGTCTCTACTAAAAAAAAAAAAAAAAAAAAAAAAAAAAAATTAGCCGGGCGCGGTGGCGGGCGCCTGTAGTCCCAGCTACTCAGGAGGCTGAGGCAGGAGAATGGCGTGAACCCGGGAGGCGGAGCTTGCAGTGAGCCGAGATGGCGCCACTGCAGTCCAGCCTGGGCGAAAGAACGAGACTCCGTCTCAAAAACAAAAACAAAAACAAAAACAAAAAATCTCCTTTAAAATTTTCAAAATAGAATTTTTAAATGGAGAAATTCAAAATACTGAATAATGAAATGGGAGGAAGAAAAAGCAACCCAGCCACTGGTGCTAAATTTCCTAAGGTTGTTCACATAGCCCTCTAACTTTAACCTCTTTCTTAGCATCATTGTTTATCATTTTTTGAGGAAACTTTGTTTAATAGCTAGCTTACCTTAAGAAATAGTTTTCCTTTCCCTTTGGTGGCTCATACATTTGGGGAAGTGACCTTCAAGAAACGTGACTCATTTTGCACCAACTTGACTTAGTCATCCATCCAGCCTCTCCCAATTTGGGGATCCTTTGCAAAGGGAATGATTAAACACTGCCCATGTCTATAAAGAGGGAGATTAACCATGGGTTCGGTTAAATTACTCCTAATATTGTACATTATTTTGTATTTTCTGGACTAATAAGAAAACTTGACAAAGTGTAAGCGGTTGATTATGGCACAAAGTGGGGAGGGTTAAGATTCATGTCATCTGAGATAAACAAGGCTCCAGTATCGCCATTATTTCTGTGGCCCTTTCTCCCTGGGTTAAATTATGCCCTCATCCACAATGGAGGTCATGATAATATGCGGTGGGGGAGGGGGGGAAGGGATGTATCTAGAACATTTTGGGATATACTGGGCTTATTGCTTATGAGAGAGGCAAGAGGAGGCTTTTTAGGGGAATTTCACTGAAAAATAAAATGTGCAGACACTTCACAGTCAAGGCTATGGGATGAATTACATTTGGCTCCTGCCACCTCTCAGCAGCAGGGTCTCTACACATGAACTAGGGAATTGCTTGAAGGAAGCCCCTCCCAGGAATGAGTGGGGAGAGCCGAAAGGTTTGGATTTCCCTATAAATTGAACGCACTGTCACCAGAGATCAGTGTGAGGGGCTCTGTTATAACGTCCAGCTTTTCTTCTGTCCACACCCAGGAGTTGCTCCTCTTCCTGCCAGCCCATTCTTAGGTCTTTTGTTCCTTGAATAAATATTATGTGGTTTGGTGCTCATTACTCTTTGATATGAAAAAAGGCAATTCATTAGGTTGAAGGAGAAGGGGGAGGGAGATACCATTTTTCACCGGCGCATCAAGCGTGGTTACACTGATTTGAATTCCCAGAAAAGTAATAAAACAGTGAAAATAATGATAAAACAGCTCCTGGGCTGACAGCTGTGCAGCACATGGGGACACTGAAGACAGGCCCCACTGTTGCAGCAGGACAATATTGTGGAGCATATGGTGCCATGGCAAGCCAGTTGTTGAACTCCGTGGCTGGCTTTTGTTTGGGGAACTCTCTCGGCATTGGGTGTATGGTGGCTCTTCAGAGACTTCTAGTCTCATTGGCAAGAGGGCTCTTGGCCCCATGCCAGCCTTGCTGTACGGTGGCTGACCCAGGCCATGTGGAAAAGCTCATGCTTGGAAAACATTCACTCCTCCTTACTTTGGTCACTAATCAAATCATTTGTTCAACAAATATAAATTGGAATCTTTTTTCACAGCAGCCCAGTGGCTACATTACAGAGGGACAGTTTCCTCCAAGGATGCCAATTAATTTTTAAATGCGTTAATTCATTGGTGCTCAGTACTTCTTGTAGGAGTGAAAGTTGTTTTGTTTTTAATGCTTTCAGAGCACTTTGCACACGACATCTTTATTCTTAAGGCTTAAATAGCTAAAATCAGCAAGTGTCTAGAGCCAGGGTTGCTGCTAGAAAGGAGATAGAGTATTCGTCTATGTGGTTTTTACAAGACAGTGTTAAAATAGGCCTTTTGCTGAGCATGGGTCTATTTTTTAAATGTGTGAAGCCGGCATGTGTATGTGCATAAAAAGTCTAATTAACTCCACTTTCCTCCAGAGGGGTCTCCTTGGCTGCCCTGTGAGTGTGCTCCACTGTGGCCAGAGTTGCACCATCCTCCTGAGCCCTTTATGACTTCAACACCTCTAGTTATGGACACCCATTCTGGTTTCTTTTCTTTTGATTCCAAAGTGCAAAGGATGATCCAGCAGGGCTACTCGGTCCTGGGAGAGGTTCCTTCAAACGCAGCAGAAGGCGAGGCTCAGAGAGAATCACACTCCATGAGGAGGGGCTGTAGCCCGTGCCATTGTGATTCGTGCCTGAGAATATTTTTATTGCAAGAGCTAAAAGGAGAAAACGGGTGATATTCACACTCTGATCGAAGAGCACCAAATGTCACCATATTCTTGGTCTCTATGGGACCTTTTTTTGCAGAACACCCATGAAGGTTGGTGGGGTTATGGTGCTGGGACAAGCGAATTTCTTTTTCTCATGAACAAATGTCATTAAAAGGCCAAAATCTACTGGAAAAAAATACACATGTATGTATATGTATATTTATTTCTGTGGTGTTTTTCTAATCACTCATCGGAGTTTATATTTTAACACTGGGCTCTGCAAGGGGAACTGATATTTTTTCAGGCTTTAGTTTTTACATTTTTAATCACTGGTCTTGAAAAAATGTTTTTAAGTGGAGAATAGATCTGTTTACAAATCTGCTGTAAGTAGATATGCACTTGCTGTAGCATTCAGGGTTGGGGAACATCTATGCCTGTGCCCTGGAGGTGATTCAGAGCATCTGGAGAAATGATTGGGGTTCTGTTTTCTTCTTGACTTGCCTCGCTTGACTTGATTGTACAAGTTCCTTGAGTGTGGGAACATCCTTTCAACCTTTCCTTTCCTTAATGTGTTTATACGAGTCAAAGTTAGGGGAAGTATTTCTGGTTTTACTTTCCCCGTACTTCCTAAGTTAGGGGACCAATCTACATATTCTCCCTTTAAGAAATGGAAGCAAGAAGATAATGAGCCACAAAAGACCTGCAGTTGACTCTTCTTGCCCTGAGCACTGTGGAGCCAGTCATAGATAGCCAGTCCTGGAGGTTTTAATACAACTGTCACAACCTCCCTGGAGGGAGAGATGGGAGAGATGGCAGAAGGGATGAGTATGGAATAAGAACGTTGGAGAAAGAGGAAAATGGTGAGGGTAAAAATGATCAGACATTTCGAGGTGTTAAGTATGGGTAAAAAATCAAATAGATGAAGTATCCTTGTTTCTGTTTAAATCTGTAAATATCTGTATACATATAGCCATTTTATGTTTACAGAATGAAACAGACATTCTGATTATGCAGCATGCTTATAGGATGAGTGGAGCGACAGTGAGACCTAGCTTACTCACTAGGTCACCAAATAAGTAGGTGGCAAAGTAAAAGAAGAAACAGGTTTTTGACTGTTCTACCTTTGCTACAGGTTTTCCAGTTGGATGAAGAAATAGGAATCTGAAAATGTAGCTACGTTGTTTTACAGACTATTAGGAAATATAATCTTCCACGGTTATGGGGACAGTTCAATTAAAAAAAAAACTTGTCCCTTCATGTGATTTGTATTATAATTATTTAATACCTGAAGGACTCTTATGATTGAATTTTAGGGTGCTTCGTTTACATTCTAGCTGGTGAGAGTTGCAATACTATCACTTTGTGGTCCTCTAATTGCTGTCCCAAACATTCAAAAAATGCCCTGTGATTCAATTATAAGTATCTTTTGGGGACTGTGTAATTATATACTATGTAGTTATCATTATAAAGCACCAGGGGACATTAAGCCAATCAGATAGCTTTAGTGGCTGGTTGTTCATAACCCTGTAATTGATACCACAAGGTGCTTTGGGTAATGGTACAAATTTTATAAGGCAGGACCACTGTAGTTTTAGGTTCAGGAAAGAGTTACATACTAATTTTTAAGTTACACAAATAGGACTTTTAAAGTAAACTCTCTTTTTTTTCTTTTTGTTGGCTTTTATTTAAACCTAGTCAAACACTGTAAATAAATATTTACCATGTATATGGCATGTAACAGCACATAGTGGCTCCTTTTGATAGAAATCCATCTCTGTTCTCCCCTCCTTTTAAAATAAATACAGGTATCAAAATAATCTTCAACATATTTTTGATAGTACTTATAGTCAGCACTCACATTTTGTAATAAACTCTTATCAAAGAGTGGACTGACCGATTTGTTCAGAATAAATGAAATAGGAAGTTTCAAGATGTAGACCAAAAACCTCTACAGCTCTCATTGAAAGGAAGGGGGAGGGTACAGTTGCATATGTAAAGCTATGTCTTTGTGAAACTAAAATTAAAGCAAGAACAATACAAGAAAATATGCCGCATATAGGAAATAATTACTAGATATGTGTACCTAGTAATCTTTGAATTACAGAACAGTGAACAAATGTTTTCAGGGATGTTCGTGCAAAGTAAGAAGTCTTCAGCCTGCTCTTCCCAGGGCACCACGAAGGCATTTGCTTGCAGACGTTGCCTTCTTCGGACCTCTTTTAAAGTGGTCGCCAACTCTCAACAGCAATTGCTTCTGAGTAGTGTTCAAACAGCCCTGACATGGGTCCCTTGGTATATCGTTATCTAGTCTCATATTTAACCTTTTTCTAATAGCCTCCCCAAAGTCCAGAGTTTCCAGTTAGTGCCAGAGGAAGTTAGAAAAGGCGTTTTTTTCCTTGTCTTGACTGCACAGCTGTGAGAAGCACAGGTATCTGAGAGTCATCTTTGTTTTTCCTTTCTTTGTCTATGAGGGACCAGTTATATTGGAAAGTAAAGTGACTTGTTCATATAGGCCAAGCTTTGCAACGAGTGTCAACACACTAATAAGAACTTCCCTTTTTCCAGTTTTTTACTGAGCTTCTTGTGGATTCACTCTATTCTTACAGGAGAGAAGGGCAAGGGAGCATGAGCATTCGTGGACTGTGCCTCTCCTCCTTTTCTGTATTCTTCAACTTGCCATTGCAGGAGCATGTGTACCAGTAAGAGGTCCGTACAAGCTGCAGAGTGTGGGCCGGGCCTGAGGACAGTGATTGCATGGGTGTAGGCTCCACCCTGGCACCTCTGTGTGGTGAACAAGACCTGTTTATCCAATTGCCGCACATACACACTCATGACTGCAGTGCCTTTAAATGGATGTTACTTTATTAGGAGAAGCATATGGAAATGATGACATCTCTGATGTCTGAAATAGAGACTGGAGACAGCAATCCTGAATGTATGTGGGTGGGGAACACCCTGGTGTCTCATTTTGAGTGGAGACAAGGGTCAGATGACCCAAAGAGCCTTCTCCTTCACCCTTCACAGCCCCTGGCTTGGTGCTGGGACAGCAGTAGACTGATTGCTGATGTTTGGGCACTGCTGCCAACATCACATACCACTGCTGCCCCTGAACTTGGACATGGAGATGGCAGAGGTGGATGAGATGGGCCATGGAGGGGAGAGCTAGATGGAAGAGGGAGGGAAAAAAATGAAATAGTAAGAGCAAGGAATGGTAGGTGACATTGGATGTTGACTATTACCCAGAATTAGTTTTTGAAATGGTGAGAGGAAAAGTTACTCCACTTTTCTTAGAGATAGCTTGTAGAAATTCCATTCTACTTTTCCTTCCTGGCTTGTTACCTTCTAAAGCATCTTTGTGGTTCTGCACAAATTCCAAGGTACCTTCTGCCTCTGTACTAAGTTCTATAGCAGAAGTAGCATGGAGGTCTGCAGGAGAAGTAAGCCCGCCTCTTGTGCAGAGCTCTTCCCTCTACTCCCTTACCACTGCTACAATGAACTTTGTGACCTTGAGCAAGTCACTTCATCTTTTAGGACCACACAACTCAAGGTTTGATTCAGTTGACTTTTAAGGGCACGTTACAGTGGAAGGAACAGATTTCAAATTTTTAGTAACTTTGCATAGCCATATTGGTACTACCTTAAATCCTAGGAATATCTGCATCCTTCTTCCTGGCTACCTAGAGGTCTCCACCACTACAGAAACAAAAGAGGGCTTGACCTTCACTGAAATGACTGGAGGGTTTTGGCCAGCAGATAATAGTTTATTAATTGAATGTGTATGTGCATGCCCCCTGCTTGGAAGTAAGGTGAGTAGAATTAGGGCTAGTCAGCAAGATGTGAAGGGATTTTTCCTAACTCTGCTGGTCTTCTCTATTTAGAACCTGGGTCTTCCCTTTCCCCATGCTCTCCTAGCACCTTATACATGACGTGGCAGTTGTCCTGTGTTGCTTATGGGTGAGTGGCCAGCGCTGGGTGGTGAGCAACTTGAAAGCAAGGTTTGGATCTGACTCATAGGAGGAACTCAATAAATGTTTCTTGAATGAACCTGCATAATATTGACTATTTCATCATATCCTTATTAATTACAGCATTAGTCCTGAATTTCAGGGCTAGCATCTTGTAATATGGCTTGTAAGCTAGGCCTGTAAGCTTTTCTTCTGGTTAGTTGGGGCCACTTTTTTTGTCTTTCAGTTACACTTATCCGTCTGCTACCCAATGGTGAAACCAAGGCATACTTTAAAAATGCAATTTCTAAATGATTTTTAAGTAAAACTCTTCTTTCAGCAAGGCCAAATAATATCCAAAAGGTTTTAATCAGTTTTTAAAAATCATTGTATAAGCTGCAGTTTTCAGGCCTTTGTAGCAGATAGGTGACCCTCAGAACAATTTTTTAGACTCTCAATTTCTTCCTAGGAGACTGTCTCATACAACATAATACTGTACCACTTTTAGTTGAACTTCTTTTAGAAATATGCATTTGGGCAGATAAAATTATGGGGGTGAGAAAATGGGCCAACCTATAGGACTCACGATATATGCAAACAATAGTCTGTAAGCGTAGACATTGTTCCTTCAATTCTAAGGGTTCATGTCTGTTTTTGGCCTGGGGTTTACATAGTGATTCTGCTGAGATGCACGGATAAACTGCTTGCCCCATGCCACAATTAAAAAACAAAAAGAGTACCTATTTGGTTTAAGTTTGGAAACAGAAGGTTTTTTTCCCAAGTTAACTTTCTTATCCGTCTTTTATCCTTCAATTATGTCTGTGCCTCTGCTAACACCTAGATTTATTATTGGTGCCTTTTCCACTATTGCAGATTCATTAGAATAGTAACAAATATTAGGTTGTTTTGTTTTGATTCTTTTTTTTTTTTGAGACAGAGTTTCGCTCAGGTCACCCAGGCTGGAGTGCAGTGGCACAATCTTGGCTCACTGAAACCTCTGCCTCCTGGGTTCAAGTGATTCTCCTGCCTCAGCCTCTTGAATAGCTGGGACTACAGGTGCACGCCACCATGCCTGGCTAATTTTTGTATTTTTAGTAGAGACGGGGTTTCACCATGTTGGCCAGGCTGGTCTCGATTTCTTGACCTCGTGATCCGCCCGCCTTGGCCTCCCAAAGTGCTGGGACTACAGGCATGAGCCACCGCGCCTGGCCCTTTTGTTTTGATTCTTAATCACCAGTTAGACTTGGGGTCTTTTCGTTGCTGTATGGATTGCGCAGCAGCCTGAAAACTTCTGTTCTTCCTTTCGTTTCTACACGTTTGGTCTCTCTGGCAGACTGAGACTCAGCCTGTCTTTTCAGAGAACCAGGGGAAATTATCAAGCAGGCAAAATCTACCTGCTCTTCTGCTTTACCTTTTAAAACTATGTGCTGCAGCTGAAATCAGTTTTGATTTAATTTGATCAAAAATAAGTGTCTCATTCAAAGAAGGTATGCGTAAGAATTGGGGGTAGGGGGGATTTAGAGTCACCTTCTTTGTAGAATTTTGGTTTGACCTTCAAACAGGACAACTTGTGTTCTAAGTTATTCCTGCATATAGCATCTACGTGGGGTCCAGAATTTGTCATGGCCTAGAAGGGGGCTTCCATGGTCCCACTGATGGAAAAAAGTGATAATACTAACAGCTCACATTTTCTGAGTGTGAGACACTTTTAAATGCTTTGCATGTTATCATCTCTTTCAGTTTTTCACAATGACCTTCTGAGGCTCTTCTAATTATTGTTTCCATTTAAAAGATGAGGCTACTGAGTCCCCCGAGAGTTTTGATGATTTGTCACAGTTAATGAATGGTGGAACAGGGATTCAAACCTGGACATTACTGCTCCTGAGGCTGTGTGACTACGACTCTGATGACCTCTCGATGTTGGTCCTAGGAGGAGACCAATGGATTTAGGTCTTCGGAAGACTACCTATGCTAGTGGAGCGTGATGGAAGGGAAATCTTGAAGCTTCACACCTAGTTGTTACTTGTTCCATTTACTCCCTGCCTGGGTCTCTCCACTCTGCCCTGACCTCAAGGACAGGGAGACGCTTCTGGCTTGCTGGGGTGTTAACTCTTTCTCTTGCCCTGCATGTGGCCCACTAGCGATGGTTGTTGTGAAGATATACTGTCTACTTTATTTGTTTCCCTCCCAAATTGCCACAGTCAAAGTCTTCTCTGGGCTTGAGCACACATCTAGAGGACCACAGCAGCTGCCTTTGTGTGGGGATAGCCTGCGTGGGTGCACCCTTTTTTGACACACAGAGTGCTTTCCAAGAGCTCCAAGTCCTTGGTGTTAGAAGGATACTCCTGCTGCAAAGATCCCATTGCCTATGGGGAGCTCTGAGCTGACATTCCCTAACAGAACACAAGTAGTGATCAGAGCTTGGGGCTCCTTAAAGGCAGGGGTGCTGCTGGGTCTGAAATAGTACTTTGGATATTGCAGGTCCTCCATACATATCCATGGACTTAGTTGATTTTTAGCCCTGCAGGTTGTTCCTCAGCACATGGTTCTTCTCTGAGCTCCATACTGCCCTCATCTTCGCTCATCTGTGACTGTATCTAAACTCTTCTCGAACCTATGAGTATTTTTGGCTTCTGCACCTCCTGAGGTGTGATGAGTTCTCTGTTTTTATGAAGAAGAGATCTTACCTTGTATTGTTCTAAAGCACCGTCTTAATTGAAGGTAGGAGGAGGAGTTTGGAGCAAAACAGAGAGGAATATGGACAAATGAGGGGCAAAAGAGAGCCAGGGCACAGCAGAAGGGGCCTCACCAGGGAGAAGAGGAGCTGCTTGTTCTGTCACTTAGCTCTCCATGATGTGCTGGGATGCTGTCTTTGAGGTACCGGACGAAGGCAATTTAGTGAGGTCACATTAAAGTGGCTCCAAGATTTGATGTCACAATAGGTCACTTTGACCTTCTATTTATGATCAGCTCTTGATGTACACATAAAATTTTGTGAAGTAAGTAAAATATATATGGAGGTTTGGCTTGCGTTCTGGTGAATAAGGTCCAGGAGGTTAAATCTCTGTGCTTTTAGTACAGCTACTTGATATCTGGGCCTCATTTCCCCACCTGTAAAGCAGGGGTAACAGTAGTTCCTTCCTCATAGTGTTGATGTGAGGACTGAGAGATACAGCTCTTGTAGAATTTTCAGTAAAGTTCTGGATCCACAGTGAGCCTTCTATAAATATCAGCTGTTATTATTAGCAAACCACCAAGATGCCCACTATTGTGCCTCATGACGGCAGGCTCAGTGGGAAGCCAACATGTTTTCTCCAAAAAAGTAGAGCATGACTCTAGGTTTGTGATGTTTGTTAGATGGAAGAGTCGAGCTTTTGCTGGCTCTTTGTACTTCTCGTGTGGAAGGTGCTTAGCATGTTTAGGCCCCATTGCAGTGACTATCAATGTGAGTCCAAATTCCCTCCACACTTTCTATCTGTCACTCCTTTTGGACATACCATATACTGTCTCCCATCATTTATCACTGACTGGCCACATGGCACCGCTTAGGAACCAGATGCTGGGCTAAACATTGAAGTGACAACCATCTGGTTTACTGCCCCTCCCCTGCAAGAACCTGAGGGCTCCATGGATGGAGGATGAAGGTACAAAACACAGGGCATGAGCAGGGAATCATGAGTGTTTTGGTGCTGTTGAAACAGAAAGCTCAGGACGTAAAGTGGTGGAAGAAGGGGCTGGTGAGAGAGGCAAGGCATTAGGACGTGGAGGGCCTTATCTGCCACGCTCAGAAGCATAAGCCCTATGACATAGGAGAAGAGAAACCATCAAAGGATTATAAACGAGGGTGTGATGTCATCATGACCATACGAAAGACAGGTTTGAGACCAAGACTGGATGGAGGGAGGTCGGTGAAGATGTTACAGAATACTCAGCAGAAGATGTTGAAGGGCTTCAAGTAGGTGAGTAGTGGGTAGAGATGGAGATAGGAGACCATTTTCAAAATATATTAAGGAGTCCATTGAGTAGACAGGGGGTACTGAGAGAAATCAGGGATGACTTCCAGTTTTCTGGCTTGGAAAATGGTGTTACTAGCCAATTTAGGTTTTGGAGGGAAGATGTTTGGTTTTGGACATGCGACCTTTAATGGGTGTATTTATGGTCCTTTCTGAAGGGATGTCCGGTAGTCATTTGGATGTATAGGACTAGAGTTTAGCCAGAGGTCTGGGTTGTGGGTATAGACATTGCAGACGGCTGAAATTTCAGAGTGGATGAAATTGGCAAAGCACATAGAGCAGGAAAAGAGAAGAACAATGGCAGGAACTTTGGGAAACACAAGATTCAGTGTATTTCTGAAGGAGGTGATCCTTCAAAGGAGATGAAAAAGGAACAGTCCAGTTGGCGAGGAGCACCAGGAGAGTGGTGTAGTGAACACTAAGGAGAATATAGTCAGCATAATCACATGCAGTGAGATAAGGACCAGTCTCCTGGGATTTGGCAACTGGAAGCTCCTGGCTTTTTGTTAGAGGGTTTACAATAGGATGGTGTCAGTAGAGGCAGTGGATGAAAAGTATGGAAGAGGAGGGGCTGACTTGACTAATGAAGAAACAGCATGTGTATGAGGGAAGAGACCCCACATTTAAGAGGGGCCCCTTTCAAGTAGTTGGTAAACCTTTTGGGGGTTGGAATGCCTTGAATATGTGTGGCTTCCTTTTTTTTTTTTTTAAACAATGCTTATTACAGTCCTTTATTATTATTATTACTCTTTTAAAAGAGGGTCCATTAAATGGAATCATGGTATTGCCTCTTTAACACCTGTACCTTGGCCAGGCGCGGTGGCTTACGCCTGTAATCCCAGCACTTTCAGAAGCCAAGGCGGGTGGATCACGAGGTCAGGAGTTCGAGACCAGCCTGACCAACATGGTGAAACTCTGTCTCTACTAAAAATACAAAAATTAGCTGGTGTGATGGCATGTGCCTGTAATCCCAGCTACACAGGAGGTTGAGGCAGGAGAATCGCTTGAATCCGGGAGGCGGAGGTTGCAGTGAGCCAAGCTTGCACCGCTGTACTCCAGCCTGGGCGACAGAGCAAGACTCTGTCTCAAAACAACAACAACAACAACAAAAACACCTGTACCTTATGGCTGGGCACTGTGGCTCATGCCTGTAATTCTAGCACTTTGGGAGGCCAAGGCTGGAGGATCACGTGACGTCAGGAGTTTGAGACCAGCCTGGGCTACATAGACAGACCCTGTCTCTCTACAAAACAAACAAAGAGACAAACAAAAAACCTGTACCTTCTCCTCTACATAGGAGTGATGTGGTCAGTCAGTTTGCCTTGTGCATGAGTAAGTATATATGTGTCATATAATCTGGATTCTTGCAAAGGACAAATAAGAATAAAGTCATGTGATGACCAATACATTTTTAAACGTCTTTGTTTTTTTGAAATTACTTTTTTTAAGTTTTTAAATTAAAAGTGAGTTTTAAAGAAAATTAGAGACAACGTCTTGCTGTGCTTCCAGGCTGGCCTCAAACTCCTGGGCTCAAGCAATCCTCCTGCCTCAGCCTCCCAAGTAGCTGGGACTACAGGCATGTACCACTGCACCTGGCTCCAATAAATTACTTTTTGTGGTGAATTCGTCATTGTTTCATATTATACACATTTGAGTAGCTTTTATTTTAAAATGTTCTTTTATTCAGTATATATCATTTATATGTGTTAATATTAATTTATATTCTGATATGTTGACATGTCTTTTAATAGAACATACATGAATTGAATGTCTAAATTTCAGAATATAGAAAAATAAGCTAAAGTTGGGCTTAATTAAAAAACCAAAGTTGATGCTCAAACTCTTTAATTATAATTAAAGGACATTAGAAAACAATTAATTTGTATGAATCATTTCTTTTGGAAGAATTTGTTGCTTCTGCGCTGTAGCATCTGACTCTTGGCATTGGATATAGGGCCTCTATCATCTGGGTATTTGCCTGTGAGGCTTGCTTCTGTGTGAGTTTCAGATACTGGAATTGCTCTCGTCATGACCCTAATCATGGCATTCAGGTTGCTCATGGCTCTGCCACCTGCACCGGGGCTTTTCTATATTAATAACAAGGTGTAATCCATGTTTTCTAGCAGTTTACCAGCTAAAGGACTGCGAAGGAGGGCCAACTTAAGACTAATTAGTATTGCAAATAGGTCTGGTAAACCCTGAATGTCCAAATGCTAAATCTACTTTTCTAGCTGTTCCTGCTTTTTAAAGAGGTGCTTAGGCCTCTATTTTGTGATAACTTTTGATTTCTTCTATTCTTTCACCTAGATTTTATTGTGCTTTTGGGGGTAACTTGTGCAAGGTCTCCAGACACTTAAGAGAACACTTCCTAATGGTTATATTTTCCCAAATTACGAGAAAACTTGGAGATGTCTGAGCGTGTTTCCCTCCTAGAAACTCTCGCGGCCATACCTAGTCAGTGCTGTTTAAAAGTGGTTTTCACTGCATTAGGCACCAGCTAAGAGCCACGAAATAAGTCAGTATGGCTC
The DNA here is from genome assembly GCF_029289425.2 of Pan paniscus. NCBI lineage: Eukaryota > Metazoa > Chordata > Mammalia > Primates > Hominidae > Pan > Pan paniscus. Next base: position 137,998,903 of record NC_073252.2, on the reverse strand, counting down.
TGTCTTGGGCATATTGAGGAGCTAATCAAGAAGGTTGTATCTTGGGCAATGTTTCAGAGTAGCCATCATTTTCAGCTTTCTATGCACAGATTTCAAGGTGCTAACATAGACATGACAGTGTGCGTAGTGTGGTGGATTGAGACTAGATGTTCAAGAAGCCTCAAGGAAACTGGAGAGGAAGGGCAGAACGTGTGATTGTTAAAAACCTCAGAGAAAAGGGCAAGGTTAGGTAAGGCATTTTGACTACTCAAGGTAGAAGTCTGAGAAGAGAGAAAGCTAGTAAGTGGTTACTGATATATGTTTGGAAATTCTAGGGGAGAACTCTGGGTTTTTCCTAAAAACTGGAATAAAACAAGGGATTTTCATTTCAAGCCTTAGTCGCTTTGGGGTTCATTGTGAAATACGATGCAAAAACAGTGTTATTTGTTGTGAAGCTGCCTTAGAAAAGGTCTTACCTGGCACCACCTCAGAAGCCTTACAAAGGTGTAGGGTTTTTCCCTGCCCCTTTATCCTTTTTATTATGAATGAGTTCTTTCTTACCTCCCCAACTTCATTTTATTATTCAGAGTCTATGCAGCACCTGCCTACACAAAAAGAAATCAACCATCTTTTAAAGATGTTGGCCCCCTCACAATAGAATTTAAAAACTTTTGCTCCTTAAATGTTTTATCTTATTCAGATCTAAGTGGTGGGGAACAATAATGGACTTCAGATGTGAGTCTTCTGATGGGGTAGGCTGTACTTTTTTTCTGTGGCTCCAAATGACATCCCTCTGGACGGATCAGACTTAGGAACAAGAAAACAGAAGACCTAATGAAAGTTACATTTGAGAGAGAGAAAGAGAAAATAGGAAAGTATATTCAAGAAGTTCACCCACCTTGACATCTTAGAATAATCAATTTCTCACCTACTTGTAAAAGTACATCTTTAAAAAAAAAGTACTCACAATTATACTATTCAGTAGTGACATGTACTATGAAGTTGGGGTTTAACTTTTTAGACCTTTATAATTATGTGAATATAAACATAAATGTACCTTTTTCCTTTTTCCAAAATTGTCAATCCCTTATAAATAATTTTACGGTTTATTCTGTGTGTATTTTTGTAAGGTGTCTTAACAAACCTTGTTTGGGACAGGATAGGACTAAATAAATATGAAGTCACATTGTAGTAGAAAAGTAGCTGTGGTCTGAAATGTGCCAGTCCTTTGTTGATTGTAGCTGTATCTTTAAAAAGCTGCAGAGCAAAAAAAAAAAAAAAAAAAAAAAAAAAAGCCGCAGAGCTTTACCTAGAAGAAGTTTGAAATGCTCAGAATTTCTATTTTCGTCTGATTTTGAGTATCATGGCCATATTGGTTTACTAGCGAATAGGAGAGATTGGAGTAGAGAGTAGGGAATAGGATGAGATAGTAAGAAAAGTATTTCAGGAAAGCTCAGACCTTACCAGCAGGTTAAAAACTCTTAAGTATTTGAAGTCCTTAGAGATATTTACTTCAAGTTAACTATTGGTGTGATTTATTTTAAGAAATGATGGCACTTTTAGATTTTCAAAATGGTTTTATAAAATGGACTTGTTTGGGAGGCTAAGGCAGGCAGATCACTTGAGGTCAGGAGTTCCATACCAGCCTGGCCAACATGGTGAAACCCTATCTCTATTAAAGATATGAAAAGTTAGCTGGGTGTGGTGGTTCAGGTCTGTAATCCCAGCTACTTGGGAGGCTGAGGTAGGATAATTGCTTTAATTGGGAGGCAGAGGTTGCAATGAGCCGAGATTGTGCCATTGCACTCCAGCCTGGGGGACAAAAGCGAAACTCTGTTTAAAAAAAAAAAAAAAAAGGCTCATTTGATTATTCCTGTGAGAAGAATCAATTTCTCACCTACTTTAAAAAATAAGTATTCAAAAAAAATCACTCACAATTGCACTGTATTAGCCTCTTCTCATGCTGCTAATAAAGACATACCCAAGACTTGAGTAATTCATAAAGGAAAGAGATTTAATCGACTCACAGTTCCAAATGGCTGGGGAGGCCTCAGGAAACTTACAATCATGGCGGAAGGAGAAGCAAACACAGCCTTCTTCACATGGGGGCAGCAAGGAGAAGTGCAGAGTGAAGTTGGGGAAAAGCACCTTATAAAACCATCAGATCTCGAGAGAACTCACTATCACAAGAACAGCATGGAGGTAACTGCCCCATGATTCGTTTACCTCCCACTGGGTCCCTCCCATGACACGTGGGGATCATGGGAACTACAGTTCAAGATGAAATTTGGGTTGGGACACAGCCAAACCATATCATGCACTATTGAGCAGTGGCATGTGCTATGAAATTGGGGTTTAACATTTTCTTTAGATAAATAGTTCCCTTCAGTACCTTTTAAGTATAAATACCTCTAGTATATTTAAATTTTGTCTTGGTCTTTAAAATTTGACTTAGATATCACTTTGAGGGATTAAAGCCAGTTAACAAAGTATGTCTGTAAAACTCTAGTTTTTGCTTTGCCATATTGAGTATCAGCATAGGCTAAATCAGTGGCTAGTATATAACAATGAAGGCTTTCTCTCTACTTTGAGTCTACACAGCCTAACACCTCTTTTTCCCTTTCAAAGTGGTGCTTTAGTCACGATTGCCAGCCAAAGAACATTTCTGATTGATTGTAGAAATTGATTGTAGAAGAACCTTGGAACTTGTTTACTATTAGAATCAAGGGAAGGACGTGCTATGTCGTAAAGTTGCTGGGATAGTCTTCTAAGGCTTCCAAGAGTGCATTATTTATTGGAAAATAAGGAGTATTTAACATTTTAAATTTCACCTTGGCCATGGTAAGTGCCAGTGAAATATTAATATTTGTATCTATTTGGCACAATTAGGAATAGCTAAATGTCTCTCCTTCGGATACCACTGTGCAAGATAACCCCAAAGCTTTAAGAAGCCAAGAAATTGAGCCTGAGTTCATCATAGTTTTATGTGTCCAAATGAAAATGACTTTGCTTTTTGCTATTTCTCTTTGCAGCATATCCACCGGCAGAATTTTCAGTGAAACAACTCTTCTGTAAACTTAGAAAAGTGCAGGCTATATTAGAAGCTTAAAGTTAAGTCTGTCCCTCAGTGTGGATTTGGTGTTTAGCCCAAAAGATTTTTGTTGATAGTAGAAGTACATTTTCCATAAAACCACTGTGTGTATTTTTAATAATGGTTAAAGATTGCCACAATGTAACCCATTCCCAAGGATGCTATTGAGTTGTGAACCGAACGTTACTGCAGTGCTTTAGCTCTGGGAACAAGCAGTGAAGGACACCTTTTCCCTATCTGTTTGTAATTTCAGAATGAAAAGAGAGTAAAAAGACCAGTTAATAACATAATCCATATGTTTCTCTATGAGGAAAAAAAAAAAGATTAAGGAGAAACTATTCGATCTTAGCTGTGACCAGTCTTTATATGGGAAAAGATTAATTCTGATGGACTAACTATATCTAAAATTAGAACTGTGGGAAAAGGATTATATGCAACAAAATGCAAAAGATTAATGTGGAGGCATGATGCCTAACGATTGGATACCCTTAAAATATTAATCTACATCAGGCACATTTGCAGTTTCATGTACCAATAAGGAAATAGAGAAACAGAAATGATATCATATCAAGAATGATACGAAGCCTTTTAACCAAAGGTTTTGTTAATTTGTCTTTGGTTAATAACTACTTTTATAAGACATCATCTAGCTTGTATGTGCAGCTTTTTGTATATGGTATCAGTAGTAACCTGTAATTTAATACTGCTCATTACTCATTAGGGGAGGCACTCAGATTCACATTGTAGGTGTCACACTTTGGTTAGCTTTTAACCTCAGGAGACAAACTTGATTGTGATTGGAACTCTCTTTTCAAGCCCACAATAATTACTAATTTTCCTCTCTAGAATAGCTAATAGTAGTTGACTAAATAGAGAGATTGAGAGATGTTTGACCACATAAGAGATCCTGTCTTCAAATGCATAAATATTGTGGATCTTGTTTGCGCCTGTGGTCCCAGCTAGCGGGGAGGCTGAGGTGGGAGGATCCCTGGAGCCCAGCAGTTGGAGGCTGCAGTGAGCTATGATTATGCCACTGTGCTGTATAGCCTGGGTGAAAGAGCAAGACCTCATCTAAAAAAAAAAAAGGAAGGGAGGAAGGAAGGGAGGGAGGGAGGAAGGGGGAAAAATTGTGTATCCCAAAGTGTCTCAGGAAGGAAGGAAGAAAAAAAAATTGTGTATCCCAAAATGTCTCTCCAGAAGATACGATAGAAGAAGTCTGTAATGACTGTATTTAGGTACACTAAACCAGCAGTGCATATCTGCAAATCGGTCATGAGATGTGAGAGAGAAAGGTAAGAAAAGTATATCTAGGAAGGTACTAGGTTAGTTAAATTAAGTTGATTTCTGTCTAATGTAAGACTTTAATGGCTGAATCTGGGTTCCTTTCATGCCTCCTGAAGTGAGTGGGCAAATGGTTACAATGCCATTTCAAGCACACCTATTAAAAATTGTGGACTACAGTAACATCTTATAAAGTGGTCTCTAGGAAGGGTTATGTGGTGGAAACTGAATAGGTTTTTCTGTTGTGTGAGATTGGAGGTGAGAATAAGATCTTGAGGTTGACCTTATCAGGGTGAATTCTGAAAACGCCCGTATACCACACCTGACTTTTGCCTTGAATTCTCTGGGGAATGCCACCATACCCCTTGCCTGTTAACATATGTATTGAAGCTAGCTTTGACTGAAGCTGCTGCTTACTACCATTCCCCTGGCTAACAAGCCTACATTAATTTCCCAAATCCTTTGTCAAAAAAATAATTAGGTTGGTTTGAATGATTACACTTAGAATGTAGGATGCTGCATCCATTCTCTGTGTGCCATCAGAGGCCTTGTGTGGGGGAGGTGAACAGAATCTAATCAACTTGGGTTACTTGATCAGAAGTGGCTCTTACGCATGTTATTTTTGCAATCGGAGAGAATGTTAGGCTCTCTTTCCCTGCTACAGCATGATCGTTTCCGATGGGCCATAATACTTTATGAATATTGACCAGAGGCATGAATCGAGGCTTTCCAAAATATATATTTTTAAATTTGAGATAGGATCTCACCATGTTGCCCAGGCTGGTCTTGAACTCCTAGGCTCAAGCAGTCCTCCTGCCTTCGCCTCCCAAAGTGCTGGGATTACAGGTGTGAGCCACCACACCAGGCCCCAAAATATTTTCAAAGTTATATACTCTTGGTATCTGTATTTTCACCCTGGAATAGAGGTTCCACAAAGGTAGTCAAGGTTATGGTTCTGCTACCTCATCCTCATTTTCATTGTTTATTATTATTATTAGCTAATACTTATATGCTACTTACTATGTACTACACTGTACTAAGCATTTCATGCTTATTAGATCATTTAATCTTCAACCTAATGAGATAGGTGTATATATATACAGATGAAGAAACTGAGGCGCAGAGAGGCTAAGTGACTGGATGAAAGTCATACAGCTAGTACATGGTAGGGCTGTGGTTTGGACCCAGGCATTCTGGCTCCAGAAGACTGCACTCAGGACTATTACTTTTTAAAAGATTGAACACGGTAGGGAAAAAAAAAACAAACCCACAAATATTTTAACCTGGGGGTTGGTTGTAGCTGATATCAGAGAGAACATTTTTTGTGGTGGTTGTCTAGCTGTAGGCTCTGAAGAAATGCCGGCTGTGGGTGTCATGATTCTCATTTTAGAAGATTAAAAAAAATAAATTTAGTGTGTTCTTTTAAGGTTTTATTTCTTTTGTGTATTTGCATATATTACCATGCGTGGTTATCTGTGAAAATCCTTCAAAATGTGTATACACAAATTACCCTTAGAATTACTAGATTAATCTTTCCTTCTTAATCTGAACTATTGACTTCTGATATCGTCTGATGTGCTTAGAGAAACTGTTGGGCTCCTTTGATAATCTCATGTTTTTGTAATTTTATTAAGGATATACCTATAATTTAGAAACATTTTATTTGTATTTTTATGAGACTTGGAAGGTGGCATCAGATTAGATCAATTTTTCTATTCTCTATTAATAATTTTGAGATTATATATACACATACATATATATGTGTATATATATATACCTGTATACACATACATACATACATAGATATTTATATATTTTTTTAGACAGGGTCTCACTCTGTCACCCAGGCTAGAATGCAGTGGTGCAATCATGGCTCACTGCAATATTTTGCAGTATAAAAAACTGATTTGGAATCCCTTGCTTTGTCTCTGATGAAGCATTTGTATATTTTCTTAAGGAAATAAATATTCTGTAAATCATACTTTTAAAGTTTTATAGTTAGAGTATGCTTAAAAACAAAACCACATTAAAGTTTAACTTATTTTTGGAAGTTAGGTTTTAATGTGGTCAGCAGCACCAAGTAAAAGTGTAAATTTAGAAACAGCTTTTAAAAGTCTTACTTGAAAGAGAATAGTAAGTGTGTAAGAAAATACGAGGGAAATATTTGGATCAATATAATTAGGAACCCCAAACATTTGCTTTGGGTTATAGTAAATAAGATGCCAGATAATGGCTTTCCCCATAATTAGGATTTTGCTTATAATAAGACCCTAAAAATCACCCCAGATCACACTAAGGGTAAAAGGAAGAGACTAGAGAAATCCCCATTTTGAGAACTTTAAAATTTTTCTAAGGAAGAGGAAATAGAGCTTTTTAAATTCTGCTGTGGAAGAGGAAAGACAGTCCAAGTCTGGAACTCAGCATGTTCTGCAAGCTAGAGATCTAACATGAGTGGAGGTCCTGGGTTAATAGTGAGAGCACTCTGCGTGCTAGTATTACAGAAGGTGATCTCCATAGCTATACTCTGTGTCTGTATGTAAAGTGCCCTATGCTTTTAAAAAAACCTCATCTGTGAAGGGAGATGGAAACCCAAGTGCTGATCTTTTGTCATCAATAACAATCCCTAGCCACATCTTTACAAGGTAAGTGTTACCATTCAATTGGGTTGACTGTGTTTAGCTTCCTAAAAACCTGCTGCCATTTCAGTTGAGTGAAGCATGATTCACTTCCTGCCCTGTAGGGTACACACCAGCCTTAATGGTTTCGTCTGGAAGTGGCCAGAGCTGTGGAGGATGGAGGGAATGGCAACTTTTGAAGCAGTGGGGTTAGAGGTTAGAGTGGCAGTCTCTAACGTGACTTTCTGAAGGAATTGAATCCAGGCAGTTGGCTCCACGTGACTTGTGTTCTCTTTTGTATTTCTTTGTCAGCCTCCCTGTCCTTTTACTGAAGTAGAATAGACACCGTGTTGGTTTCTGGTGATTGGCAATAGCCCTGAACATGCAAGAGAAATGTTCTCTGTGTAGGTGTCATTTTCAGGAGACCTCATGAGCAACACTGGAGGGCCAGTTTTGAGTAAGGAGCTTCCTGAATAGGAGCTGATTCCCTGGGGGCCCTGGATATTATAGAGTTGTTTTGAACACATGAACACATGAAAAAAGGTAAAGAATTCAGAAATTTAAGAACACAGTATAACTTGATTAATTTGAGCCCAGATGTTAATAATTTGTGGTATTGTCATAAGGCTTTTTGCCTTATATGAAGGAGTGCTTGTAAACAGACTAATAGTAAATAAAGCAGGCATGGGAAGGACATTTAACCTATTCAGCAAGATAAACTGCTTTTATTTAGAATAATCTTTTTTAAAAAAGGGAAACAATGAAATAATTGCAAATAAAATTACCAACTAAAGGATCTTAAAGGACATTTATTTGGCAAATATATGTACTCTATATATTTGTATATACTTAAAAGTAATTCCAATTTTCTATTATTCCATGTCACCTTCCACTAGTGTGAATTAGTAAATATTTTCTATATTTAAATAGACATTTTCATTTTCAGTTTCTTTGTTTTGGTGGGAAAACTTTTTATATTCAAACCTAATTGAAAAAGAATGATTTTTACATTATAAAAAAGAATCTTAATTTCACAAAAATTTGACCTTAATATTCATCTAATGGCAAGATTTTGCCCTACAAATGTTTTGCAGAGACATTTCAATTGGATAAATTGAGTACACTTGCTTTTTGCTCTTTATGTACCTGTTTCCAATTCCAGATTAAGGAATGTTTTGTATGTGTCCAGAGTCACCAAAAAATGAACTTATGTACCTGCTCTTAAGTCTCTCACTTGCTTCTGAATATCTGTAGTCCTGGGGTCTGCTGAAGGCACTGATCACCTCCCAGATCAGTCTTGGTGTTAGTCTCCTGCACTCATTAATTTGTGTTATTGTGGATGAAAATATTTACTCTTATGCATTAATTTGCATGACCACATAAAAATTATAAGGGATATTTGTGGCTTTGCATATTTCATTTGTTTATGAATTGCTCATTGACAGCAGTTTCTTTCTAGCCATAGTTTTATTTTAGAAGTGAAAATTGAGAGTGAAAGCATTTGTGTTAATTGAGAGTGAGCACTTGAGTTTCAGGAGGAAGAGAAAGAAGTACTTTAAGACTTAAAAATAAAATGTATTGTTATGAGCTATGAATAACTCAAAAATAGTGCTAACTCATATGGAAGTTTTTATGGGATAAAATCTTTGAGTAGAAAGGTAATGAACTGAAAACAAATTATTTTACATATCTCCATAGGACAAATGTTTAATAAAACTTCAGCAGCATAATTAGGGTGTTGTATTAAAATGAGACTTCATGTGTCTTGTCCTGAGGAATGCTATGGTTCTATAGGATATGAATTCAGAGCTTTTATTTAAATAGGGCAATTTGTTTATGAGTTGAATGAAGTTATAGTGTACTTTTACTGTTGAAGATCTTAGTGCAAAAGAATTGGGGCAACTGTAAATTTTAACACTCATTCAATATTTGTGATATTAGGGATTATTATTAAATATGTTTTACATGTGATAATGGTATTATGGCTATATTGTTGAAAATAGGCCATAACTTTTAAAGGTACACTCCACAGTATTCACAGATATAAGTTCTGGCATGTGCTTTGTATAATATGGGAAGGGAATGTGGGTTTGGGGTATGGATGAAACAAGACAGGCCATGAGTTGAAACTGGTCGCTGGCAATTTATTACATTCTGGCAACGCTTGTATGTTTGAAGTTTTGAACAATCCAAAGTTTCTTAAAAGACACATACGTGTATACACCCGGCTTATTGGGGAGAAATACATTGATACTTAGTCAAAGGTAAGGAGGGTTTCAAGAGAAAGAGTTGCCTAAAAATATCAGAGGTTTGATTGCACTGCAATTATATGCAGCTATATACAGCTACGTAATTTAAAAACCCAATAATATTGTAGTTTTATTTTAATTAAGATAAGCTTCTACTTAAGTGAAAGGAAAAAGAACACTTGCCTTTTGGCTACAGTCTTTAATTCAGCAAACATTTTTTCAAGCCCCTCTGTGCCAGGTACTGTTGAGATTGCGGGAAATTCAAGGAACAGCACAGATACAGGTAAAGTAGCTAGTGAGATTTCTCCACATCATTCCACAGCGTGATGTGATAAGAGCTATAACAGACTTACACAAAAGTATGATTGGCACACAGAAGTTGGAATAATTTTATTCTACTTTCATAGGGTGGAGGGAGCAGGGAAGGGGCATATTTCGTAGGGCAGAGAGTGCAGGGAAGACTGCACAGGGAGTTGGCATCTGATCTGCCTTGAGGAATTAGCAGCGTTTTTCTACCCAGAGAAGATGGGAAGGCCTTTACAGGCATAGGAAACAGCATGATCAGTAGCACGAAGGTGGGAAAATGAGTTCAGTGAATGGTGACTGGGTTCACTGAGTGTGAAGCCCAGGATGGGGTAAAACGAGGTGGGAGCAGATACTGAGAACATGAAAGTAAGACTCAGTATGTGGGTTTCTCCCTGCCTGGAGAGCAGCATTGCTTACACCTGTCAGCCTGAGTTTCTAGGTCCTGTTCCAAACTGTGCCTGTGACTTTGGATGGACTTTGATTAGAGCAGTTCTAGGTATCCTAGCTGCAGGGTCACTTCGCTTGGGTAGACAAACTGGCATTTGTGCACAGGTGAAGTTAGCTTACAAACACCCGACAAGACTCTACTCCTCTGCCAAACAGGTTGCTCCCAAGCTTTTGTGGGAGTTCTGGTTGCTTTCCTGTTTTATGTTGAAAGATATTGGTGGAGTTTGAAGGCCACCGAGTAGGAATGTAGTTGGTACTGTCTACTGGAATAGAACCTGGAAGATCTGACTCTCCCAGAACAGTGGAAGGGCTGACTGGCATCGTTGAAGAAATAGTCTACTACAGTGCAGGACCTAGTGGTCCATGACAAGAAGGAGGAACTACTTCTGGGCAGAGGAGGACTTTTTCCATGAGACTAATGAAACTTGACCTCAAGTTCCTTCCCTTGCACAGCCCTTTACAAGGTTCAGCGAGGGGCCCTAGAAATTTCATATAGTCGTGCTTTACTTTTTTTTAATTAGTAATTTTATTTTATTTATTTATTTTTTTGAGACCGAGTCTTGCTCTGTCACCCAGGCTGGAGTTCAGTGGCCCTGTCTCGGCTCACTGCAAGCTCCGCCTCCCGGGTTCATACCATTCCCCTGCCTCAGCCTCCTGAGTAGCTGGAACTACAGGCGCCCGCCACCACGCCCAGCTGATTTTTTGTATTTTTTAGTAGAGATGGGGTTTCACGATGTTAACCAGATGGTCTCGATCTCCTAACCCTGTGATCCGCCCGCCTTGGCTCCCAAGGTGCTGGGATTACAGGCATGAGCCACTGCGCCCGGCCAGTTATTTTATTCTTAAAGGATAAAATATTATAGACTTCAGGCCCTACAAAACTCGAAACTCCCCTTGCTTCTGAGCATTGCATGCAAGTTTCTTTATGCTTTATTTTTTCTTTCTGAAAAGAACAAATACCAATATTTTCTCTCTCATAGATGAGTCACAGATTACTATGCAATTATATATGTAAAATGGAACCAGATGCAATTTTCCCGACAAGTGGAATGTGATAAATAATTTGGTCCTGGCACAAGAAGGGAAGTAACCCACACCTCCTGGGCAAGCTCTACTGGTTCTGAAAAGAGTCTTTGCTACATTTGGCCCTGCAGGCAGACTGGCTGGTGTGCTGGCCCTTGTTGCCACCATCTTGCATTATTGCTTTGGAACTCTGATCTCTGTGTTCTCACTTTTCTCCTCCCTGACCTTCAGCTGCCCATGGCTTTCATAGCCCAGCTGTGTGTGGCCAGAAGCAAAGCCAGTTTCAATGTGACTGCAAGTGAGCACATGGAAAAAGCTGCACTCGCTGGCTACTTTCTGCAGATTGACCAGTGATGTTTCCATTCTGCACTGAACAGATTGATGCTTATTTTTATATTGGAAACCACCAAGTCAACATGTTACCTTTAAAAATATGGAGCATGACTTGGAGAAATGGCTACATTCTTGGGCTGGGGCAGGGAAGGTACAACATGGGCCTGAATATCTAGTTGAGCCAGAAAGTAGGGGGAATTGTCAAAGAATCAAAAAGACACAGGGGCCAGTTTGATGGGCTCCCACTGGACTAATTGGGAGAATTTAACCATCAAAATAAATATGGTAATGAATTATAACCAATTAAATAAAATAATAATTTATAAATCCATACTGATATAGAAATTGATGAAATAAACAAATGAGGGGAGAGGTAAAAGCTCTTGTTTAGAGAGTCAACTAATAAGTATAAAAAAGGACATAGCATTATTTCTGTGTTAATGTGAAAAGTTACCAGAGTCTAATCATGACGAAACATCAGATGAACCAGAACCAAGGGTCAGTCTATAAAGGAATGAGCCTCTAATATTCAAAAATGTCAAGATCAAGAAGACAAAGAACTACTGAGGAGGGCAAGGGTGAGGGTTGGGGCCACTGACATGGCAAGCTGGAAGAGGAGAACAAATACTTCCACTCTTTCCATTGATTGTGGAAGCTTTGGGTTAAGGGGAGGTTTCTGAGCCAGTTTACAAAGTTTGCTCTTTGAGGTGGTATAGGAGAAATATTCCTTTTAAATGAAGATTACAGAAGACAAGTTACAAGTGGGGTATTCTCCCACAGTAGGGGTGAGTAACAGGAAATTCCTTTACCAATGACAACTTGAGTTTTCCAGCTCTATTCTATCAAATCATTTATATTTATCTAGCCCTTGTTACCTAAATGATGTTTATCAAATTCCACTATAAGGGGAAGGGGACAAAGCTAGGATGACTAAGTGAAATCCACACACGATTATATGAAAATACTTCATTGAAGTGTTATAAATTGGCAGGATTGATTGGAATGTTCTAGTCCTGGATTGGCCATGTTAACCAAAGATGACTGAACATCCATGTGTTTGCACGCATCTCTATCTGTGATATCCTGTAGAAAATGATGCAAACTATTGAATTTTTCCATTAGTAGGCTAATCCTCAGTTGCATCTCATACTGTCTTTTTCCAGCCTCCTCTGAGGACTGCTAATGAACAAGGAAGTGGCCCAAGGTGATCAAGAAAAAGATAAAAAGGCCCATCCAGCAGCCACCAAATAATTAACGTGGCTGTGTTACAGAAGCCTTTGGCTAATCAGGCTTTCCTTGTTTGTTGTATAATGTACAATAATGTTGTTTAATTATTGTGCTATGCCATGTTTAATACATAGCATAGGTAGTGTCAGTTCATGACTATAATGTGCTGACAGCTGGTTAAATGTTTTACGGCTGTGATTTTTAGGATTTAGCCATAAATAAAACATTTCGGGCCCATTCTGACAGGTGCACAAATACTAATCTAAGAATTCATTATTTATACTTTCTAAAAAATTACATCACTCTTGTCCTTTCATGGGTTGGTATGTATTCCATCATATGAAATTGCTTATTTTTTCTTACTAGGATATTTTATGCTAACCACAAAGCTAGTTACCACTTCATGTAACTTTATTGGTAGTTAGGGAGTGGATAATGGGCACGATTTTGTTCCTGTGGAAATGACTGACATTCAAGAAGGGTGGAGCAGTCTTACTAGGATTTGAGCTGCCTGCACCCGGAGGGTTATCTTTCTCTGTGCCCTTTTGTCCATTTTTTGCTTTTTGTAGTTTGCTTTTCGAGTCCATGTGACTTTGAATGTTGCCTTTAAATTTAATTACTCTTTCCTGTAAGTACTTTTCTCCACAAGGCTTTTTTCCACAGAAAGTGTTTGCTGGTCAAAGTTCACTTTTTAATACTGCATGAATGAGACTTTGCTCAAAGACGGAGTTGTACCCACCACCAGGAATATGCAGTACTGAATGCAAACGCCGGACAGTCAGGTAGCCATCTTATTATTAGAGCGTATCCATCTTATTATTAGAGCGTGAAGGAAAGGTGTGAAGAATGCTGGAAAAACGACGATAGGTAAAGTGTTCGTGTGGAAGGCATCTGCCGTTTCCCCCTTTCCACTTGCCTGAACCGTTGCACTGTGCAGTGTCGCTGTGCCTGCTGCATGCAGTCATAGGGGGCTCATCGCCCCTGTGCAAGCGTTTTGTTGGTAGTAATGAAATGCCTTTAGAATAGGCCAAAAACTAGGACATTTTACCGTCTGATTTCCTTACTCAAATTTTAAAAAATCTTGAGATGATCATCGCTGAACTAGAGTTGTTCATGTATCCTTCTTGCTGGCTGGTGCATTCGTTGGCTGCAAAGGGACAGTTCACGCACAGGCGGCTCCATTTATACCAGTCACAGCCTCCTCTTTCTCCCACCCACCCCGTTTTCCACTTAAGATTCCTTTTAGTTTTTGCAAAGCAGCCATGTGAGAGGAATAAAATAATTTTGAAGAGCATTATATGGTGGGAATTTTGACAATGAGTGGAAGATGGTAATTACTCTCTTCCATTAGACTCAGTGGCTTTGGACAGATAAGCTGTATTGAAACGTGTGACCAGGGCATGGGATCATGGATTGTCTTTCACTGTTGTCATGGCGACAGTGATGCAGGTGGCCTATAACTGCCGGGCTGTCAGATCTTATACATCAAACTGGTGCTAAGTGAAAATATGTTAGAGGTATTGGGGAAAAAATTGCCAGCAGTGTTTATAGGATCAGCTGGAGAAAAGCAAGCCTAGTTAAAGGAAAGCTTTCCGTTATAAGCTCTAGGAGATTCTGAAGAAGTAGGAGTTACTTTTTATTAATAAGATGAAAGTGGACTATTAAAAGAAGAAATCGTTTCTGGGTGTTGCGTGGCTGTCTGCATACACATGGTTAACACGATGCCTTTCTGCTTCCCCCTTGATCTAATGTGTTAATGCAGTAGCTTCAGAGGAGGCAAGGAGACACCGTGTGGTCTAGAAGCTTTGCTTGGGGGCTAGGGAACTAGTTCTGCACTCTGAAAGAGGTTTCAGTCCTCCTTTTTCCAGAGAGCACCCCTGAATTTTTGCTAGTGAGAAGTATAAGAAATCATTATCATGAAATTCCAATAGGGCACTGTAACATACTGCATAGAGTATAGAGTTGTACTCTGTTATGCATACTGGACTACATCTACTTGAATGTAGGAGGATACCTTCAACTGTGGAGCGGTTCCTTTTTGTCAAGCATAGTTATCACACCTCCCCTTTCCTCTTTTTTTCTTCTCTCTTCACTTTTCTCAGTCTCTTCTCTCTTAAACATTGATAAATGCCTTCAACTGAAACCTTCAAATGTTGAGACAATAAGTGTAACTTGTATGTGTGAGTGTGTGGTGCTTTGTCTCAACAAGTTGAAACTAGCTTTATAGTTCTCATTTAGCCATGCAGTCTTGTAAATAAGAAGAAAAATATGTTTCTATATCTATGCTATATTTGAGAAAAAAGAGGGACCAGGAAGTTTAAAAAGAAGTAATCCTGGGCTGGGCAGTGTGTTCCTTGGAGAGCCAGGCACAGCAGATGAGGCAGTGGTTGTTTCCTGGTAGGGCCCCTGAGTTAGGCAGTGTGGCCCCAGCTTCTGACGTTTCACTTAAGTTATCTTCTTTGGCATATTCTTCAGTATTCAAATTTAACTTAACAAGAGTAGGTGAAAAGATTACTCTTATATCCCATGGGATATAACTGATCAGAGTATGAGAGATTCAGTTTAATCCACCACACATGGATTGAACATATACTAAATGCTGGGAATTTTGCTTGGCCCTGGTAATCAGAAGGAAGTAGAATCTAACATTTGTTGATCATTAAATCTTTTAATCTCCACAATAATCTTGAAAAGTAGATATACCATTATCATTTCGCAGATAAGAACCTTGACAAAACCGAGATTCAAATGTGGTATGCCTGACTTCAGATTTTTGTAGTTTTTCTTTGATCTGTGGTTTCAAGAAATGTACAGACCAGCCTTGCCATCAGGGAGCTCACAGTTTTGTTGGAGACTCAAAGAAGCATTAAATGACTACAGTGCAGCTTAAGTGCCATAATAGACATGTACTGAGGAGCACGAAGCAGGGGACAGGCTGCTCCCAAGAGTAGCCCGTGGTAGAGCAGGTTATTAAAGGATAATTTGAAGGTAGATGAAGAGGAAAGGGCATTTCAGGCTGAGGGGCAGCATGAGTAGACACATAGAACAATGAGGCCGTGGCCCACATGTGTATGTTTGCACATGTGCATACATGGTGGGTCGGGAGGGATAGAGGATGGGGAAAGGTATATAAAGTGATCCTCTAGAGTTTGCAGGACAAGCCCAATATGTCTTTTGTCATATATGTGATTGGGGATTCAAAGATGATTGTTGTGGTTATTTCCTTTTAAGTCTTTACAGGCTAGAGGTTGTTAATTTGCATGGTAGTTCCCTGTAGATTTTGTTTTGTTTTTTTTTTTTTTTCTTCCCCCATTTCTTTTTTGTTCCTCTCGGTGCCTTTTCTCAGCATATGTATTTGCTCACCCACCATCATTTTTTTTTTAATCACTCTGGCTGAGGGGTCTTTTCTACCTAAAGAAGCATTTTTTTGGTCGGGCACGGTGGCTCATGCCGGTAATCCCAGCACTTTGGGAGGGCGAGACTGGTGGGTCACCTGAAGTCAGGAGTTCAAGACCAGCCTGGCCAACATGGAGAAACCCGATCTCTACTAAAAATACAAAAATTAGCCATGTGTGGTGGTGGGTGCCTGTAATCCCAGCTACTCAGGAGGGTGAGGCAGGAGAATCGCTTGAACTCGAGAGGCGGAGGTTGCAGTGAGCCGAGATCACGCCACTGCATTCCAGCCTGGGTGACAGAGCGAGAGTCTGTCTCAAAAAAAAAAAAAAAAAAAAAGCATTTTTTCATCTATAGTCTGTGAGACCCTAAATAAGAGGACATATCAGACAGAACAGGTGAAGAGACTGGTAACCCATCAGTGCTAGACAAATAATCTAAATCATTAAAATGAGGAAGGTTTATACAGTCAAAGGACTCAATGGTGATGTAAGCCCCAAGTAACTGATTGAAAACTAGACTCAGATTTAATCTCTATGTTAACCGCTGACCAATATATTTTCATTGTGTAGTTTATATACATTAAGGAGATTGGTCCTCCATTCAGTAATGTTTATAAATTCTCTGCTTTTTTATTTTCTTGTTTCTATAAAAATACCACTCTTTGGCTGGGCGCAGTGGCTCATGCCTGTAATCCCAGCACTTTGGGAGTCTGAGGTGGGCAGATCACCTGAGGTCAGGAGTTAGAGACCAGCCTGACTAACATGGTGAAACCCTGTCTCTACTAAAAATTCAAAAATTAGCTGGGCATGGTAGCAGGTGCCTGTAATCCCAGCTACTCAGGAGACTGAGGCTGGAGAATCGCTTGAACCCAGGAGGCAGAGGTTGCAGTGAGCTGAGATCATGCCATTGCACTCCAGCCTGGGCGACAAGAGCGAAACTCCATCTCAAAAAACAAACAAACACCACCACTCTTCTTAAACCTAACTTGTTTATTAACAGGTTTTACTCCAGAATTAATCTCAGGATTTTGCTAAGCCTTCATATTTTAGACTAGAAAAGAAAAACAGTGAATTGCTTTCAAGCTGTGATTGGTTGCCAGTGCTTTACAAATAGTCTGGGTAGTTGCAACACCAATGATTAAGAAAAAAGGTAAACATTAAAGCCATTAAAAGTGATGAAATTGAGTATTGGTGTGTAGCAGTCTCCATGCTGCAATGAATTCCTATACAATTTTAAATCCTAGTACTTTAGAGGTATTTGGAAATACTGATTTTTTTAAATAAGAAAGCAGAGTTAAGGTCACAGTTGCATAAGGAAGATTCTTCATGACTTTCATGGTCACTTCTCCGTGGGTGTGCACACACATGCCCACACACAAATGCATACTTCTGTTGGATTGGTGCTTCTAAGACTAGGAGCATATAGAAATTTACCATGTGTATCATGTAAGGAAATTTACTTGGGAGAGTTATAAATCCATTGACCAGAATGGGGGCTTATGATAGTTGAGAGCAATTAGAAGGAAAAGAGTATTTCTGTGACAACCAGGGCTAATTAGAAGGATTAGTCAATCTACCCTTGCTTCCAAGCAGGGAATGTCTAATCAAAGAGAAAGATTTTTGGAAAAACAGGAAATGGAAAATTAATTTGAGCCTCCTGTCCCCAGATCATTTTAGATGCTTCAGGAGGGGCTCTTTTTTTTTTTTCTTGAAGTCAGTTTTACCAAGAAATTTCCTGAAGTAAAGACAACGAGTGATTCCTTCGTTTTGGGATGACTGCCCCTAGTGTATAGCATAATGCAGAGTGATGGAATTATTAGTGAGGAGTCCTAAACGTGGGATTAGGAGCCATTGATGTAGAAAAACCAGGCTGGCTCATTTCACATCTTTTGAATTTGGAAAGCTATAGCCACGTTGCATTCAGCTATAATTTTTTTAAGGATAGAAATGTTTTCTCCTAGTTATTTCATCGGGTGATTTGCACACCAGGATCCCAGGAATCCAGCATCCTTATCCTGGGCCAGGCCAGTGTCTCCATCACTTGACTGATGTGTGATGGGTGTATTGACCAGACTGGGGAAGAGCATTTTGTTTTTTTCCTCCATGTCCCCCACAGGCAACTTCCCAGAGTTACATGCTCACTTATTAATTTCTCAGTGAAACTATTTAAACAGGCAGCTGTTTGTTATACTTTATCAATACGAGGCTTTGTAAACACGAAAAATGAGTGCGATCTAACTTGAAAATGCCCTGTAGGGAATAATCCTGTTTTGTCAGACAGAGGATGGGCTGACCCTTTGGGTTTTTTCATGTTTAATTCCTACTATTTATTCCATAAGGTACTAAGAAGGTCTGTGGGAATCCTTGATACTTACCTGGACTTAGTTTAGCTCTAAAAAAGTAGCACAGGAGCAGGAGACTTGATGAGAACTTAAAATGAAGTGTCTGGCTAAGACCAGGATAGTCAAGTTGCTCATGAAACCTCTGGATTCACCGCTGGGTAAATCTGGTATCATGATTGTTTTGATCACCATTTAAAAATGTCTTTTCTCCAGTTACAAATAAGATGTTTTATCCAAGAATGTGCACTAGCACAAAAGGACTTTATTTTGCACAACATCTTTTCTTTGATAGGACACAATTTTCTCAGGCCTGAGTTACATGATGGGGGTGGTGGCTTTGAGGAACGTGGAGGGTCTTTTTGTGGCAGCTAAGTCAGGGAGTTTCAGGATAAGGATGCTGGGACATATTTCTGTTAAGCAGGGGATTCTGGTGGAAATACCAGGACTTTCTTTTACTGCTTACATAAACACTCTGGATCCTCTGTGCCCACTCAGAAAGTTTAGGGAGAAAAGCTGAAAAGGCCTTGAATTAATATCTCAGATGAAGGACAGTGCCACTAACAGTCTATTAAAATACACATTAAAAATATGTAACTTTAAATCCCTTTGGTTTGGTTTAAAAAAAATTAAAGTTTTATAATGATGCCTTTATTCTTTTATTTAAGGTACTTAAAAAATGTATATATTATGGCCAGATGCAGTGACTCGTGTCTGTAATCCCAGCACTTTGGAAGGCCGAGGCGGGTGATCGCTTGAGCTCAGGAGTTTGAGACCAGCCTGGGCAACATGGCGAAACCTCATCTCCACAGAAAACACAAAAATTAACTGGGCATGATGTTGCGTGCCTGTAATACCAGCTTTTCGTGAGGCTGAGGTAAGAGGATCACTTGAGCCCAGGAAGTGGAGGTTGAGCCCAGGAGGTGGAGGTTGCAATGAACTGAGATTGGGCCACTATACTCCAGCCTGAGCCACAGAGC
Source organism: Pan paniscus (assembly GCF_029289425.2). NCBI lineage: Eukaryota > Metazoa > Chordata > Mammalia > Primates > Hominidae > Pan > Pan paniscus. The sequence continues at coordinate 137,979,638 of NC_073252.2, read as the reverse complement.
AAGACCTTCTCTCAAAAAAAAAAAAAAAATTATATATATATACACACACATACATTTATATATGTATATACACATTCGTGTATATATATTATATATATAATATATATATTTTATACATATATATTTTATATATATATAATATATATATATAAAAAATAGGTTTGTTTGTTTTTTTTGAGACAGGGCTCACTGCAGCCTTGACGTCCTGAGCTAAGGCAATCCTCCTGCCTCAGCCTCCTGCATATTGGGACCATAGGTATGTGCCACCATGCCTGGCTAATTTTTTAAATTTTTTGTAGACATAGGGTTTCTATTTGTTGCCCAGGCTGTTCTTGAACTCCTGGGCTCAAGTGATCCTCCCGCCTTGGCCTCCCAAAGTGCTGGATTACAGGCATGAGCCACCACACTTGTTCTTATTATTTATTTTTAATACCAGATGATCATCTCTATTAAAAACAGAAGTGAGTGATATGATGTGTACAACAGTGCACGTACTGTATCTTTACTGAGAGAATAGTGGAGAAATACCCTTGTTTGAGTCATTTCCTGAACAATAGGATGGGGTGGTTTGTAAACCAAAATTTGGTCTCTGCTTTGGTGAAGCTAAGAATGCAGTTTTGATCTTAATATGCTAGTAGCCAACACAACTGAAGGTGATGCAGCATTTTTACCTCATTAGCAGTGTCTTAGGCTTAGCTGGTAAGGCTTCACCAGCTTGCAGTGCCCAGGAAGCTGACGTAATAAGCAGCAGGTCATGGGCAACACGGATGTCATCTTGGTCCAAGATACATCCATCCTGCTGTGTCTCATATTTGTTGTAGAATGATTCACATAGAAAAACCATTTTGATTTTTCCTGTCTTTTAAAAACAATACTTCAGTTTGTCTTCATGCTTTCTGTAAAGTTGTATCTCCAATATGCCGGTTTAATTTTGTATGAAACTGGAATTTTAGATGAAAGGCTTTCTAATGCACAAAAGAACCTCAGCCCTTTCTCAGAAGCACAACAAACACACACATAAACAACAACAATAGAAGAGTTCCAGTTAGGATTTTCAGAACACAAATACCCATTTAAATGTACCTAACATTTCTCTGCTAGAAGCCACTTTAAATTATTGTTCTTTTTAAAAGGAAAATCCAATATAGTTGAAAGCTTGTGCTTTATAAATATGTGATGCTTCCCTGCATTATCTGAAAGAGGGAGAAAAACCATGTCTTGCTTTTTGGGATTTAACCTGTTTCAGCTGATCACAAAATCTTTATTAATTGCATTTATTAGCTATATAGCACTCCAAGGTCTTTGAAATTTTTTGGTTGCAAAAATCTGATGAAAAAATTAAATTGTATATTATCTTGTAATTTTGCAAAAAGCATGTGATTGAGTTGTGCCCTGCCAATGACTTCTAGTAGCAGAGCAAGCAGTGGTCCTTCCTCACCATTGAGAGTGGCGTCGGGGAGTTTCTTGCAGTTACAACAAAGCCCGAATTATGGGGACGGGGAGGGGAGTCTTTGGCCACAGAATAGGTTTGGGTGTGAGCTGCACTTTCTGCCTTGCTAAGTGTCAGTTTTTCTGGATTTTACATTTGTCTTCCTATAGCTTCAGCTTCCCTTCTTTCCTTTACTTCCTACTGTGGCCTTCATTCTCTTCACTTGGTGGTGATGAGTAATTTTACACAAGGCCATTTTCTCTGGACATAGACTGAGGCAGTGATGGGATGGTGAAGCACCACGGAGAGTAATCAGGGGGACCACAGATAATGGCAGGGAGCCAGGGTGTCTACCCTGGCTCTGCACTGACTGGCTTGGTGATTTGTAGAGTTCTTAGGGACTGACTCATGTGCCTGCAAAATTCATACGCTGAAACCCTAATCCTCAATGTGACTGTATTTGGAGGGCGGGCCTTGAAGGAGATAATTAAGGTTAAATGAGGTCATAAGTGTGGGGCCCTAATCCAGTATAACTGGTGTCATTTTAAGAAGGGGAAGAGACATCAGGCATAAGCATGCACAGAGAAAAGGCCACATGTGAGGACACAGATAGGAGGCGGCCATCTGCAAGCCAAGGATAGAGGCCTCAGGAGAAACCAGCCTTGCTTGGCACCTTGATCTTGGACTTCCAGCCTCCAGAACTGTGAGAAAATAAATTTCTGTTGTTCAAGCCACCCTGTGTTATTTTCTTATGGCAGCAATAGCAATTGCTAAATACAAATATAGGAGAAAAATGAAGTCTCTCTAGGCTTCCATTTCCCATCTTGAAGAAGGGGCTAGAAATCGTTTCTACAATAGAGAGTTGTATGAGAATAAACGACATAATGTAATCAATATAGTGCCTCAATTCATGCCTTCTCATAGATGGAGAATTTATGCCCACAAGCACAGGCTAGTGTCCATTTTCTAATAACTCAGCTTTTTGCTGAGTACTTAGCATTAAAACAAAACAACACAAATCATTTATACATGTTAAGTTTCAAGTTTCCCACTTCATTTTGCCTGGCTGATGGCTCTTAGAAGACACAAACTTATGGCACAGATGACTTCTTCTGGTTCTAACTTGTGTTATCTCTTTTTCAAAAGTTAGTTAAATTCTCCATATATTTTAGTGTTGTTCTATTGGCTAGAAAGACAAAACAAGGGGAATCTGGCAAATGTAAAAAAAAAAAAAATGCTCAGCTGACCCTGCACGTGGAATTGCATTTACTAATTTAGGCTATTTTATATAGTGGAACAACATATTTGCAAAATGATGATAGTACCTTGAGTTTACCTAGCCTTTTTTTGGCCAAGGAACTGAAGGTGTTTTCAATCCATAACCTGATTTCATTTCTAATTTACACTGATCTAAGAGGTATCACGTATGCTTCTCTTCATGTGATAGCTAGGCAAATGAAGACACAAACATTTCTTCCTCATATACACAAGAGATGTGGATGGTAAAAGACTGAAATGGAGGGTCTCCTGGCTTCCTGAGTAGAATTCTACCAAATTGTTCCTGAAGTTATTAACCACATTTGCCCCAATATCTGTTGACAGATAGAACAGCTGTGGGTAAACTGAACTTATCTTAAAGAAATGTGTATTATACATTACACAAGTGCATTACAACTGCAACTGTCCAAGAGCCTGGTGAGTTTCTCATCCCTTCAACTAGACCATCAGTGACTTGGGAGCTCTATTCTACACAAGGCCACTTTCCTCCCTTTAGAGGAAAAGTGTTCTATTAGGTAGGGTAGGACTCTGGGCCAAAAGGGATTAAGATTGTGTTCCTGTTACCTATTGCTAACTAGCAAACCACACCAAAACTTGACGGCTTAAAACAACCATTATTTGATTATATCTGTGATTTTGTTCAAGCAGGGCTCAGCTGAGTGATTCTTCTATTCCATGCAGCATCGACTCTGGTCCCTTGCTGTTAGTCAGTCAATGGCTGCTCTGATCTGGAGGATCCAATATGGCTTCACTCACCTTCCTGGCACCTTGGCAAGGATGCCTGGAAGACTGAGCTCCCCACTGGGCCTGTCTGCCTCTCCATGGAGCCTTGGAGCCATTCCATGTGGTTTCTCCATTAGGGTACTCATATTTCTTACAGGAAAGCCCAGGGTTCCAAGAGGCCAAGGCCAAAACTGTTAGTCATATTAAGCACTAGGTTTGGAAATGGCATAATATCACTCCCATATTCAAAATCACTCCCATACTTGATTGGTCCAAGCAGTTATAGGCAACTCACCTTTAAAAGTGGTGGACGCAGAGTGTGGAATAGACACATCTGTCCATGGAAGAAGGATCAAAGAATTTGTGGTCATTTTTAATCTACCACATATGGTGTATACCTCTGTGGTTTGCTGAGGTTTTTGAAATTTTTTTTTTTAATACACCTAAGACTTCATTTTAAGTGCATCTTAGTTTTGCCAGAATTTGAAGCACTTTGGGAATAGCTTGATCGGTTTTTGCATTATACAAACATACACACACATATATGTTTTTCCACTAAGAAATGCCTCTATTCACAGGGGCATTGTTTAGTTACTTCTATCCTCATTCTGTCCTTTCAGTTCAATAAATTATCTGTTTGGTTTTATGTTCTTCTTGCAAGGAAGGATAAAACTTGAGGACTGTTTGTAAAAATGAATACAATTTGGTCTCTGTCATGGAGGAACTGAGTCTAGGGGGGTGGACCCTCATAGATATGGATAACTGGAGAACAAAAGTTTAAATAATAAACTTGAGAAAGGCATAGACACATGAGTGGAGGCTTGAGTCAGCAGAGGAAATCCGGGAACGTTGCAGAGAGGAAGTGGCACTGGGGCTAAGCCTTGAAGGAGACAGTGATCTCTACAGATGGGAGGGGATGGAGTGGAGCTGGCATCCCGGAGGAGTGGCAGTGAGAGTCCATGCACCAGAGCAGATGGCATGCTCCCCTCACAATGACTGGGTGCCTGGAACGTGGGGGCTGCGGTCGTTCAAGGGGGAGGTGTGGGGTGGTCGTGGGGGAGTTGAGGCTAAACAGATGGGTTGGGGACACGTGGACTTTCTCTGAATGCAGATTTGTTCTGAATGTTATCGCCATAGGAGGATTTGTGACAGGGAGTGCCATGATCAAATTTCTGATTTTTGAATGTTGTTTGTAATAGCAGGTTTGGGATGGTTTGAAGGAGTAGTAGACAAAAGGCTGAAAAACCTGTCGGAGAGCAGTAGTCCAGGAGAGATGAAACTGAGTGATAGAATGGAAAAGAAAGGTTTTGAGAGGTGTGTTGGGGAAGGGAGGTTGGAGAAATAACTTTCTGATTGCCAAACATGTGTTCAGACATTCTGCTCATCCTTTATCTAATTTAATTTTCACCAAAATCCATTTTTCATATGCAGTAACTGAGGCTTTGAGATGTTTAAAAACCTCCTAGCTAGAAGTGAATAGGATTGAGATTCAGAGCCAAGCATGTTTGGCTACAAACTGTCTATGATTTCCCATGAAACCTTGCCTTACCCACTGAAAATAACTCCAGGCGGGAGGATTGCTGGAACCCAGGAGTTCGAGACTGCAGTGAGCTATGATGGTGCCACTGTATTCCAGTCTGGGTGGCAGAGTGAGACCCTGTCTCTAAAAACAAAGACAGAAAGAAAGAAAAAAAAGAAAATAGCTACAGATTTCTTACTTGTGAGACTGAGTGGATGCTTGTGCCAGTAACAAAATTAAGAACTCAGTATTTTGCTTAAGGCTTTTAAAAACGTTTTGCTCCTGAGTTGTTTGTGTGCACGTGTGTGTGTGTGTGTGTGTGTGTGATATACTTCCAATGTGAACAGAGTTTTATGCACACTTAAAAGTTTTTAGCTAGTGTCTATCAATTCTATCAACAGGAATGTAACAGATCAAAAAGTACTGTAAAACATACAATTCATGTCAATTTTACTGTCCTTATTTTTTTGTGCATAAATTATTCTTGGCCTTATAACTGATTTTATTGCACATTACAATCTTGTAAACAAAGAGCCTATTGTACCACATATGGAACAGACCGAGACATCAAGGGAGGGCTGGGAAGGAATGGGGAGGAAAAGTAAAAATGAGTCAGAGAAACAATGTAGCAGTTCATGTGGGAACTTCCTCTGAATAGAGGGTATCCCTCCCCCACCTCAAAATAAGTCACCTTTCTCATTTTAAGAGTAAAAAGGCAAGAGAGACAGCAACCTATGTCTCTTAAGTTCTATTTCTGTCTAAACCCTGGAGGCCAGGGTGTGGGTGGCTCCAGGGCTCTGCTTTTGGGTCCCCAGGTGAATAGCCTGATGCAGACCAGTAGCCACATGGCCTTTGTGCCCAGGACTCATGGGCAGCGTGAATCTCACTTGAAAATTCAATCCTTGGTGCAGATCACCATGAGATATTGAAAATAATGGTGTTTGGCATTGGTACTGCGTCCAGTTGGTTTCATTTTCACAGGCTTTCAGAGCCCCTGAGAAGTCCTGGTGATGATATGGGAAGGATAAGAAAGGGGGAATCTGGCTTCTCCCTTTGGTTGGTGAGGCTCTGTGTTTACAACACAGCCTGGCGTATAGGAGGTGCTCAATAAATATTTACTAAATGCGTGATTGCTTGAATGCCATGTGCCAGCTTCTGTTAAGTGCTTGCCAGCTGATATTTCACTTAATCTTCATAAAAAATGATGAAACCTAGTTCCCCATTACACAGATGAAGAAAACAAGGTCTAGAGAAATAATTTGCCCAAGGACGTGCGCATTGTATGTAATAGAGCTCGGATTCAAAAAACCTTTGCCCTTTTGAGCATACTGCGAATATTTTGAGTGAACTACAAATGTTCTTTATCACAATATTGTTTGGGTATAAATAAACACATTTCACAGATGCAAAATAGAAGTTCTCCCAGTTTTTGAAAATGTGAGAACTCTTAAGAACTCCCTGGACCGAGCACATAATTAATAGGTGTTCAGTAAATGTTGAATAAATGAACTATAGCTTATTCTCTCTATTCTAATACTTCGTAGTGGAGAAAAACGTGGAGGACTTGAAGGCTTTTAGCTTTAAATAAAAATGCTCTTTTCAAGACAGGTTTCTTAATACAGGCAGGTTGACAAAAATGCCAAGCCAGTCAGTGATAGCTGGTTCATGCCCTCTATCCTATGCCAGTTTGGAAATATTTGGTGGAAACACAGTATTGGAAATATTGTGGTAACTTCTCCCATCTGGTGAAAAGTCTTCACTTCCCTCTTGTCACCACGAAGGAACGTGAGCTTGGAGATGAGGTTGTGAAATTTCCAGTTTTGCAGGTATGGTCAGATAAGTGGCCAAACTTTAGCTTCTTTCCCATCATTCTGTCCGCTTAACTCTTTGGTATTATTTATAAAATTAACCTTTTTTTTTTTTTTTTCTGGCCACTCTTCACCCCGTCTTCCTTCAGTACATTCCTTCTTCAGTATCCGGTTTCAGGAAGATTTTCCCTTTAATACTTCCCAACTTTTTTTAAAATCCCATTTCAAAGCCCCATCTTTTTGAAAAATAACCAGGTAGCTCTCATCCTTCCCTTCTTTGGATTTACTTTGGTTGTACTTGCTGACCTACTACGGAAATGACCATGGGACTGTAACAACTCGAACAAAACCTCGGCTTCGTCTTCTCCTTCTAAGCAGCTCCTGTACACTGAAGGAGCTGAGATGAGGTGGTGAAAGGTGGAGGGAGAGAGGAAAGGAGAGAGAGACTGAGGAGAGTGGGTTATCAAGACCAAAAGAAGATTATCATTTCCCAAGTGGAACCTGCCTTGAAATAGACTCATCTCTTATGCTCTTGCCCTGAATTGAAATCTTAGTCCGTTTGTGTTTTGCATGGATGGGGAGGTGTGGGACATTCTATATTTGGTAGTTTTCTGGCAGATAGTGTTTCCTGTTTCACTGTGTTTTAAAATAAAACTAAATATACAAATGTATTCTCCAGGGTATTGGGCTGTTTTAGGCTGTGCACTCTTGGTGGGCAAGGCCTGTGCCGTGGCTACTTAATAGTTCCATGCTGGATGAAGTTAAGCAATGGCTCATTTGTCAGGTATCTCAGCAGTAAAATTTCCGGATAAATGCAATCTACTTCAGTAAATGCTAAAACTCCTTTAAAAAAAAAAATCACCTTGATAGAAATCATCTTAAAATATTCTCTCAACTTCCTTTTCTCTGCAGGTAGAAAATATTGCACAGAATGTAACTCTCTCGGTATCTTGCTCATCATCGTGAGGGTAAATATTGTACCTTTGTGTGATGGTGTCATTAGGGTTTGTTAATATGTGTGGAACTCGTTGTCCCTCAACATGAGCCATCCCAAGACTACTATGTACTTTGTGTTCTTTTAAGGTTTGTCAGTGTTCTCTTCTGCACTGCTCCCACTGTGTCAGTCCCCAGGAGCTTCTTGCCACCTCGCCTCTTCTCATATTTTACGTCAAATAACTTGCTGTGACTGAGGAATGAGATCGCATAGATTATCAAGGTGAATGTTAAGCAAGAATAAATAGGCCCTGAATGCAGACTAGATGACCCCTTCCACAAGTTACCTCTTTAACTTGTGTGTGGACAAGCATGTGGACTTTCGGATACGTATTTCAGCTTCTCAGAAGTGTGTCTGACTGAGGGTCCATGCTGTATTCTGGTTAGTTAAGGTTTCAAGATAAATGAGCTGTCATTCTGTGACTCTTCGAGAACTGTTTTAAGCAGCTACACAGCCTTGGAGAATAAAGGATGTCTAATCATCTCCAGTTTCCTGTCCTGGTTGACGTCATTGTCACCGTCATCATCTTCAACTCCATCACGTTATTAAGTACCGCAAAGTGCGTAAGTTGCTAGACAAAATATGTTCCATAGACACAACCCTTGGTGTCTAGGAGTCTGCCTTCTTTAAATAGGTAGCACCAGAATGGGTCTAAGGCATACTTAGGTATTGATTGCCTTGTGGTAGGTAATAGAGAGCATCAACTAGTAATCTGAAAGTACAAATGCAATATCCCAATTGCTGAGAACCTGCTGTGTGTAACAGGAGCCCACAGTGTGTAACTGGGTGCTGAGACTACACAGGGAAATATTACCCAGTCCCTGCCCTTTAGGAGCTTGATCCAATGACAGAAATGTGTATGAAGCACTTAGCCCAGTCTGGAGGTGGGGAGTCAGTGAACAAAGTCAGAGTTATTAGCTGGGTGAAGGGGAGGAGGGGCCTTTCTCTGGAGAGGGTGGAGCCTGAACAGGAAGCAGGAAGCTTCCTGTGGTGGGGTAGGAACCAGTGCAGGTCCCTGCTGCAAGGATTGAGTGGGTGACAGTGGAGAGGAACGTGGGTTCTCAGATGTTATTGGGGGGCTCGGAGGGTAGGGCAGAGGGACACAGGGCAATGGAGTTAGAATTCTGTGTTAGGCAGCCCCTGGAAAGAAGAGGGGGCAAGAAGGGCAGTGAGGAGGATGGATTTGGGCCTGAACTAGGGCTGTGGTCTTATCTCTAGATTCTGGGGGCTGGATTTGAGAAATGTGTGTGAAATAAAATTTAGAAAGCTTGCAGAGGATGTAGGAGATGAGGAGAGGGGACAGTTAAGCCTGACCCTCAGCCTGGAGCGCAGGGTGTTGTTGCCAATTGGGGGTCAAGTGGGAGAGAAAGATGAAGGATTCAGGTTTGGATATGCAGATTTGACCGTCTGTGGAGATGCTCCAGAAGCAGTGGGGGGTCCAGACGAGGCTCAGTGTGATCTCCAACATGGACAGTGGTGGGCCTACTGATTTGCTCTGTAAAAGTTGGGGAGAGCAGCTGGGATTTCTGGGAATAGATTAGGCAGGAAGGAGGAGAGGTTCTTCCTATTCAGGCAAATTGAATCTGAAAAAAGAGAGCAAAGAAAGATGTGTGGCACCCCAAGGGCAGGTACTCTGTGACGTCCTTTGAGAAGGAGGCGGGGCTCCTGCCTGAGGCAGGGTCAGGGCAGCCCCAAGGCTGTGGGTGGCTGCAGCCTGGCTGCAGAGAGGCACCTCTGCTGCAGTCAGGGGCTTGGATCCGCCCTGCTGATTGGCCTGGGTTTTGCTCTTGGCACTCAGTGGCAAGCGTCCAGACCTCCACTGGGCTGCCACGCACAGCGAGAAGGGTGGGAGAAGAGGAACTGGTCTTTCCATACAGCGTCTTCTGGCTTTGAGACAAAAGAAAAAGAACAGCTTATTGCACACTTCATGACACAGAGAGACAGCTATTGATCAGCTGAGAAACATTACAGACAGACAGACAGGAAAGGAGGAAGGAAGCGGGAAGATGATCAAATAGTTTGTTCAGCTTGAAGCCGCATTTTTACAAACACAAAGAGCCCAGAAGAAGAGAAAGTTACTTTTGTGTGGGTCCTTAATTAGGAAGTTCACGCTGGCCACCGGCTATCTTAGGAACTACTTTCCATTATTTGAAGTGCTCTGTCTTCATCAGAGATGGGTCAGGGTGATGACTTAAATGAGCGAGAAAGGAGTAAATTGGTTCCAAGTTTAAGGTTTTCTTAATTAGAAGGCCTGAGAGAAGATGAGTGAGGACAAATCCGAGTTTCCCTGCGTGTGGCTGGCCATGGTTGGCGGTCGCAGCATCACAGCGTTGGCCGGCTGCTGCTTAGCTTTGTTTTACTTGTGATTTTTCTTTGTTATGCACCGAACAGATTCCCCTCTCTGGTATTCAGTGGGGAGCATATAGCCAGAGGATAGCAATTAGCTATAGCTAGGCCTGCTCCTCTTTGCACAGCTCAAGATGACGTGTACAATTACTTTGGCACCTCACCAGCTCTTTCAGACCTTTTCCGTGCATGATGGGAAGACAGGTCCATTCTCTGAGAGTCCCTCACTCCCTCCCCTTCCCAAATTCCCCCTTACCTGGATGAAATCCCGATGTAAATGGACCTTGCCTGCAAATAGAACTGAAGGGACCTGTTACGTCATCAGGCCTGGCAGAGCTCATTGGCAGAGAAGTTAAGAGTTTTATTTTAGACCCAGAGACCAGGCTGTGCAGATCCAGCTAGAACAGGTCTCTTCTGGCTCAGCCTCAGCTGCTGGCCCTCCTGCTGTGGTTACTGGGGCTCCAAAGGATGGAATGTCAGGGGGATCATGCTGCACAGTGAGCAGGACAACCTGACGGCCAGACCAAATGCACTCCAAAGGAAATCTCAGGCTAGGGTAATACAGCCAAGGTGCTGCCTCTACAATCATGGGAGGTTTCAACCTTCTGGGAGAAAAGCCCTGATGCAGCACATGATGGTATAGATTTGATCCAGGAAGGCAGAGTAAACAAACTATTTAAAGACATGAGTCTTGGCTGGGCGCGGTGGCTCACGCCTGTAATCCCAGCACTTTAGGCGGCCGAGACAGGCGGATCACGAGATCAGGAGATCGAGACCATCCTGGCTAACACGGTGAAACCCCATCTCTACTAAAAATAAAAAAAAAAATTAAAAAAAATTAGCAGGGCGTGGTGGCGGGTGCCTGTAGTCCCAGCTACTTGGGAGGCTGAGGCAGGGGAATGGCATGAACCCGGAAGGCAGAGATTGCAGTGAGCCGAGATAGTGCCACTGCACTCCAGCCTGGGCGACAGAGCGAGACTCTGTCTCAAAAAAAAAAAAAAAAAAACCAAACAAACATGAGTCTTAGCTTTTGTGGTTAGGATCCACTGAGCAACCAGAAAGGATATCTTTGCAGAACTGAAAAATCTGGACACATGGTCTGGCAAGCTTTTTTTCTGATTTAGTTATAAAAAGTCACATCTGGTTGTGCCTTGAAGAAATTTTTTTAAAAATGAAATTGTGTTACCAAGTATAGAATATATCACCAGTCTATAATATGGCAATAGAATGCAAATATAATTTTTAGATATTTCAACTCAGGACCGCCTAAGAAAATTCATATGTTCCTCACACTTTGGGGCCAAGTTATAGATGGGTGAACAACATCGTGCCTGGAAATCTGCTCGCATAAAAGAGCAGCGAGACCTATAAGGTTTTCCTGTCTTCACATTTGTAGGCTAGCCCTGGGTGGATTTCACAATAATACAGTGCAGGAATCCTTGCCACTTCCTCTACTTGTCTCTTGTCTGCTGTCACACTAAGCAGCTAAAGTTTCTGTTGCTTTAATATCACCATCCTTATTATTGACTTGGTACTTAGGGCTCAAATTTTCTTCTTTTTGGTTGCCTCAGTGTACAGCCAGGCACAGCACAAAACTGGAGTGTGGTCATGTAGTTTTGGGTCCCTTCTGGAGCTGTTTTGGGAGCCTCTGCGATAGGAGAATACCTTCCAAGCTCCCACAGAGCAGCAGGGAATGAGGTGTGGGCTCCACCCGCGTCTGGAAGCCAGTCGGCTCTCCTCCCGGTGTTTTCTGTTCTGCTGTCGACTGGGCCTGGCCCCTGATGGCACACATTGAAACGCAAATGACAGCAGTAATTGGCTGAGAGATAAACCACGATGAGTGAGTGAGCAGTGCGGCGGGGAGTTAAGTGGCTAAGTGACAATTACTGCTCTGCAGCCTCCGGGATCAGGAGCGGCCGCGCCGTTTGTTCTCGGTTTTAAAGGAGCAATAGCACATTAATTGGAGGAGGGCTTCTCGGTTAACATGCCTCACCCGGCTTCTCATCTGATGCTGCTTTGAGGAGTAGGAGTAGGTGAAGGATTGCCTTGTTGATGATCTTCCCCCAGTCCCACTCCCCCTTTTGGATTAGAATTTTGGAAACCGGTGTCCTTGATTCTGGTAGAATGATAGTTGGTTTACCTTGAAGATTTTCTGCAAGTTTCCTTGCAGGAGGAAGGCACCTGTTGATGCTCAGTCGCAAGGTTTCGGTGTCTGCATCGGGGAAAAGCAAGGAGTTAAATTAAGTCTGAGTTCCCATCTTTCCCTCCAGACAGTTCATTAACCCTCTGAGATTTTATATATAGATATAGATATAGATATAGATATAGATATATATAGATATAGATATATATAGATATATAAAGTTTTTATCTCAAAAATGATCTATAAGCTAGATAGAGCAATGGACAACAGAGATGATACCCCACTGCTTTTTGGAGTGTATAGTCTCGTTTGAAGATAGGAAATAAATAGATAGGAAATAAATAAAACTATGGCCTACTGTTTTACCTGCTCAGAGTGGGGATCCTTAGTAAGGAGAATCCTGGGGTCCTTGGAGAGAACAAGGTTGCAGTCCTCGAAGAGAGGAAGGTTGCTAGCCTGGGTCTGCCCTGCTTTCTTCGAAAGGCCATTTGAACCCTGTTCTGGGCATAAACAGCCATTAAGATGATTAGTTTGGGCTTGATAAGTAGACTAAACAAACCCTTGAACTAGTTGGGAGCCCTTTCTCTCCTGTAATCTGCCTTTCTACTGCATTCAAACTAATTTCTCAGGGTCTGAATACCTTACAAGTACTATCTAATGGGTGTATTGTTTTTGTTTGTGTGGTTTCCTTCAGCCTCAGCAGCTTGGTCCTTGGTCCTGTTTTTTGTTTTTGTTTTTGTTTTGTTTTGTTTTGTTTTACACTAATCATTCCCTCTAGTTGAAAGGGTTCTAACCAGCCTCTTGCCTTGTGCAAGGAATTAGTCATTTCAGGAACAGGAACTTGTCTGCTTTGGGACAGATTTCTACCCAGAGGCTTAAACCTACATAAAATAGTGAAAATGATTTAAAGAAAAGGTAGACCCTAACTGGTGGCAGGTAGGAGAAGCTCAGCTCCTCTCTTGGCTTATCTTGGAAGGCTTTAGGAAAAAAATCTTGCCTGTCAGCTAAAGCCAGCTTTGCTGCGAGCAAGGAGAATGGAATAGGAAAAAGCAGTTGTACCTGATTGTGTAAAATAGTGTATGTAGGGCTTTTTGCTATGCAGACTTCATGAAATTACCAGGCAGAGATGGAGATGCTGGCTTTTCCTAATTAGAAAAAGCCCTCTGTCCAATTTCTTTCTCTTTTTGTTGTTGTTGTTGTTGTTGTTGTTGTTGTTGTTGTTGTTGTTTTGGTTTTGGTTTTGGTTTTGAGACAGAATCTCGCTCTGTTGCCCAGGCTGGAGTGCAGTGGCGCAACCTTGGCTCACTGCAACCTCCGCCTCCTGGATTCAAGCGATTCTCCTGCCTCAGCCTTCCAAGTAGCTGAAATTACACGCACTTGCCACCATGCCTGGCTAATTTTTGTATTTAAGTAGAGATGGGGTTTCACCATCTTTGCCAGGCTGGTCTCAAACTTGCAACCTTAAGTTATCTTCCAGCGTCAGCCTCCCAAAGTGCTGGGATTATAGGCCTGAGCCACCATGCCTGGCCTGTCCAATTTCTGAAGAAAGCCTAGATAAGAATTTGTGGAAGCATGTAGTAGTAGCCACAGACTCTCCACGAAGATGAATAAGTTATCCTTTAAATGAAGCTTTTCTAGGCAGCTTTAGCTTTCTGGTAAGAGTTAGACTGTCTAGGTTTGCATTCTGACTCTGCCACCCACGGGCCAGTTGACCTTGAGAACATTGTTTGATCTTCTCAACTGTCAAATGAGATAGCAGTATAACCCAGTACAGGATTGTTCTGAGAACTAAATGAGCTACTGTAGCACTTCAGCTGTAGGTAAGCACTTAGAACAGTGCCTGGAACTTACTAAGTGCTGATTAAATGTTAGCTGTTGCTATTATTGCTGTGTTGTTATTGTCGTTCCTGTTGTGTGCCTCATATCTTTAGTTTGAATCACAAAGATAACAACAACATTCTAACATTCCATGAAGGCCACACAGGTCCTGGGCAGCCCTAGAATCATTTCCACTAGAGTTCATTTCGCTGTTTCATTGTTGGATATTCCACACTGGAAAACAGAGCTACACAGAAGCATTCTGTAGAATGTCCATTGAAAGATTAACACCACCACCACCATAAAAACACACCGCAAATTATTTGGGTGTAAACCTGTTCATCAGTCTTAAAATGGCGACAGTAAATCCAGAAGTTTGGTGTTAATTTCTTGGGGGATATTGTCCAGCTATTATGTCATCAAAGATGCATTGGATTTGGAGAAATAAATTTTCTAATACCTTAAATCATTTTAATTCACATCCAGTAAAATGTACTCTTTTTGGTGTACCTTTCTGTGAATTTTGGCAAATGCCTGGATTAACCGCTACCACATAGGGTAGGGTGCGGTGGCTCATGTCTGGAATCCCAGCACTTTGGGAGGCCAAGGCAGCAGGATGGCTTGAGGCCAGGAGTTCAAGACCACTGCCACAATCAAGATGTGGAACAGTTCTCTTACCCCACCCTCAAAGAACATTTCCTCGTGCTACCCCTTTGTAGTCAAACAATCCCCTGTACCTCCAATCCCCAGTAACCACTGATCTGCTCTCCATCCCTATGGTTCTGTTTTTTCTGGAATGTCATGTGAATATCATCATAGAGTAGGTAGCCTTTCGAATCTGGCTTCTTCACTTAGCATTGTGCATTTGAGATTCATTCATGCTGTTATATATATCAGTAAAAAGCTTATTTTAAATACTCATAAATCATTGAATTCTGGAGCTAGATGAAATCTGAAAGATCAGAGCCAAACATTCTCATTTCCCAGGTGAAGAAACAGAGACATCCTAGGGTGAAGTGACTTGCCCAAGGTCATGAAACTAATGAAAGAGAGAACATGAACTTGGAATTCCAACTATGAGTTTAGACAGTGTCTGTTACATCATGCTGGGATTAAGGAGAATGTGTAACTGATTGTCAAGGGGGGGTTTCCATTCTTTTTCTTATTATTATTGGTCAAAATCTGATCAAGCAAACTAAGCCTTGCCTTACTTATAATAACAATTTTGGAAGGATTATATTTTTAGGACATGCAATGTCTTTAGAAAGTATATGGATTAGTGTCTTGGTAACACATTTCTTCCTGAGGCACATCCATATCTTTGCTGGTGTCAGTCATAGGTATGATATGATAATAGAGCTTCACCTGAAGGCCTGTCATTTATTTTGTGTTTACAATAATTTCTTTTCAAAAACAAATTTGTGGGAGTATTTTGAGTATTAGTATCTTCCTTGTCATTGATGTTTTAAATACCAATATGTTTCTAGGTGGCTTATTCTAGAGCACTCAACCAGTGGATTCAATAAAGAGCAATTGGTTCCGTAGTTCATTTGTTCAATGATGATTTGTAGAAATTCCACACTGAAAGCACCGAACTGTGGGAGATACAATTAAGATACTGATTTTACTCAGCTTACATCTGATGACTGGGTATTGTGAAATAGTACACAGAAAACTCTAAATTAGTTCTTTTGAGTACTCTTAGAGTCTTGCTAAGCACTATGACAAGCACACTCACATTCCTTAAGAAGCTTTTAAATACCAAAGGAGGTACCAGTGAAGAGCTCCTGGCAATGCGTTTTCTTGGTGAGAGCCAGTTGGGATATGGTTTGTCAGTGCATAAAGCACCTCAGAATTTTGTACACTGCAGAAACAAGGTCAGAGCTGTACTATAGGAAGTTCCTCTGTTAGTACCACGTAGAATAGGACAAAGACTAGAAGCTGGAACATGAGTTTGCTAGTCTGGGCAGAAATGAGGAAGGCCCAAACCGTGGAGCAGTGGGAATGGAAAGGAAGAGGTGTTTTGGACATAGAGATAACTGTTGAGGTAAGAAGGAGAATCATTCAAAGGATAAGACTACATCTTGATGACTTTTTGGACAGCCCTGTCATGATGGAGAAATTGGGGTTTGTCTGAAAGAAGGGGATAGGGGAGAGAGGAGGGAAAGGGTTCTCCCTCTTAGACCAGGTCAATTTTCCTTCCTCCCTTCCTTTCTTCCTTACTTTTCTTTCTTTCCCTCCCTCCCATCCTCCCTCCCTTCCTCCCTCCCATCACACTTTTTTGCCCAGGCTGGAGTGCAGTGGTGAGATCGTAGCTCACCATAACCTCGAACTCCTGGGCTCAAATGATCCTCCCTGTGTAGCTGGGACTACAGGTGTGCACCGCTATGCCCGGCTAATTTTTAAAATTTTTTTTGGAGTTGAGGTCTCGCGATGTCGCCCAAGCTGGTCTCGAGCTCCTGGTCTCAAACAATCCTCCTGCCTCAGCTTGGCCAATTTTGTTTTCATGTGCTTATGTGTGAACCTGTTAACAAGTATTTATGCTTGATTGTTACTCATTTTCAGAAAGCTAAATATAATCTCATTTTCCTGAAGTAGAGAATTCTGTTTTTCATTGTAAAGAGTTGGTTGTATAGTTATGATTAAACAATTATTTTTGGCCCCTTCCTCCACCTATGACATGATTCAGTGCTTAAAAAGAGGCAGTGTGAGTAGTGAAGGAGACCCAGGATGAAATATAGATGATAAATTATCACCCTGAAAAGTACACACCCTCATTAGGAGCTGAAAGAACATATATTAAGACAACTTTAAAGTGAAGTTATATGCCTAAGACACTTTAAAAAAATAAATGTGAGTTTTAAACCCAGCATTGATTAAAATGTGGAAAAACATCTTCACTTACACTTTGGTGATGTTTCTGTAAATGGGTACAATATATCCAGGAAAGAATTTCACAATAATTAAAAAGAGGTAAAACTTTATTGTTCGTAGCGTAGAAACCACAGGAAATTCCAAATCATTGTGAAGAATAAAGTTTCTCATGGTAGCATTATTTCCAGTGAAACTGAAACAGTGCAAATTCCCAAATAACAGAATGTCAAGGCAAATATTGCTTCATAAGACAAAAATGTCTTTAGAATGGGATGCTATGGCAGGGATGAGTATATGAAGTCATATTCATTGAGAGGATGTATAAGATAGCATGGACCCTCTGATTACTAGTAAAAGAGAACATCACTAGTAAAAGAGTCACACAAAAAATAGAAAATTTCAATTCTGAGTAAGGATTGGTAGGAGAGTGTTTTGTATTTTCTTTTTTGAGATGGAGTCTTACTCTTGCCCAAGCTGGAATGCAATGGCACGATCTCAGCTCACTGCAGCCTCCACCTCCCAGGTTCAAGCGATCCTCCTGCCTCAGCCGCCCTAGTATCTGGGGTTACAGGCATGCACCACTATGCCCGGCTAAGTTTTGTATTGTTAGTAGAGACGGGGTTTCGCCATGTTGGCCATGCTGGTCTCGAACTCCTGATCTCAGGTGATCCACCCACCTCACCCTCCCAAAGTGCTGGGATTACAGGCGTGAGCCACCGTGCCCGGCCTATTTTCATTCTTTTTTCAAAGTGAGCAATAGGGACATAGCTTAAAAGAAAGAAAATTTCTTTTTAAAATCTCTCTTTTTTTTCTCTACTCCTATGACAGGTTAGAAACAAAGAAAATTTCTAGTGAAATGGTTTAATGTTCATGGTCCCCTTCCCCTCTTCTCTCGTTCACCCCACCCCACCTTTAAGTGGTTCAGTTTACATTTAGGTTTACTCTATATTATGAGAGAGAGTAGGAGGATGAATTCACCATATTCGTGAGGGTCTGAACACTGGTACTTTAGTTCTGATTCTGCCATACCTGTAAGATCTTGAGCTGATCGCAAAATAATTGATATTTTAAATGCCTTTTTTTTCCCCTTAAAGAATGATTGAAATTTCTTCATCCTCTCTGTTCTCACATTGATACTGAGAAGATCGTTGGAATAAAGCATGTAAAACCACTTGAAGCATTTGGATGACGAGACAGTGTATTGTTTAACTCTATTGTGGGACAAAAGAAAATGAAAGAAATGGATACTGGAGATGACCTGTTTGAGTCCAAGCATGTGTGCTTATCAAAGTGAGATTCAAGGAAGAGAAGTTTCAGGGGACGCCGATGGGGCAGGGTCTTACCCAGACACATTTGTGAGGTAGCGCCTATGTGCGGATGGTGGAGGGTCAGATCAGCCATTCCCGCCTTAGAGCAACTTTGGACACATAACTGAAGCTTTTAATGTTTTATGTATATGTACAGAGAGATCCTCTTAAATTGGAAAACAAACATTTGAGGAGGGCGTGTAAGAGCCATTTCTTAGATTAGAAAAGACTTGTGCTGAATCCAAGAAAAGAAAACATCACGGTGAAATGGAAAGTTTACATGAGTTTTAGTTAGAGCCAAAATTTTCTTCACTAAAGTAAATTTAGACCAGTAGTAGTTAAAGGGGAAAGCATAAATTTTCCACTGGCAAAAATGATAGAGGCCAAGAAGAAATCTGTAGGACAAATGGCCACAGATATAAAATAATTAAAAAACGACGGTTTTCAGTGCAACTGGAGCTACGGTCTCTGAGAAAATTTGACTAATGAAGGCAGCAGCTACACCCAATAGGTAGGATTTTGGGTGTCTTATTCTTTATTTTGAAACTGTATTTATTATACATGAACATTGAAAGGTACCCGTGGGTTAAGCATGCTCTTGTGTGAGAGACAGGAAAAGCAATCGGAAGTATTTTCAGAATTCTTTCCATGCCCGTGTGTTTGCCCGTTTTGGCCAAGCAGCTCTGGAAACAGCTGCCCTGACCCTTCTAAGAGGTTTGCATAAGGGCACAGAGAATGGAGTTCGTAGCGAGTGGGAGGAACCAGTGCAGGTATCTATCATTTGTTTTCCTTTTCCTGAGTCAAATGGGGCAAAGTAGAGAACCTTTTAGCTTCTGTGCATGTGCACAGTGTGATTCAGGTAACCAGGGGCGGGGAATGGAGTAATTCCCTCCTCGGGTTTTATGAGGGTGCCCTGGGGCCTGCGCTCTGTCCCCTGGGAAACAGATCCAAACTAGGGTGTCCTTTGAAGTTACTGGCTGCTCCACTTAGACCAGCTCTATGACTGCAAAGCAAGATGAGTAACTGGTCGCAAATGTTTAACTACCCATTACCCGTTTGTTAAGAGCTTGGGAAGAAATACGCAAGGAAAACACAAAAACAGATGAGACAACAGGCATTTAGACCTTATTTGTTTCTTCTTGCTGTGGCTGGTATGTAAACAAACCCTTGATTTTGTGAACTCTGTTCACATCCTGCTAACAGCTTCACTGTGGTCTGGGGGCAGATACTGCGATGCCAGAAGCATCAGAGGGGATATTCAGGGGAGCATTTCCAAATTATCACCAAATGATAGCAACAGCAGCCACAACAAGGACTATAACCCAATGTAAACCGTTATAGCTATCCTCCCCTGCTGCCCCCCCACCCATGTTTTTAAGGTTACATTGGACTAGGGTGATGCATTGTAGGCAAAAAAAAGGTAGTATTTTAAATACTAGACCTTTGTATTTTTCCCATCGTTTGATAAAACCTTGAACACAATGTGTTCAAGTCATTTGTTAGTCCTCAAAGTAGGTTAAAGGATTCTCTTTCTTTGGAAAAGTAAGTTTTGTTTCTGGGGCCCAAAAATAGTTGCTAAAATTTTTTCCATTTTGTTTGTTTTGTTTATGAGTCTTTTCATTTTGGAGGTCAGGAAATAAATGCTGGCGTTAGGTCGTGCTTCATAGTAATGAGGTGAAAAGTGGAATATTAGGAATAAAGTGGTGGGAAAGGAGATAATGGGGAAATCTGAGACATAAATACTCAGATACAGGAAGTTGAAGAATTTAGGAATAAATAAACCTTCAAATGGCTGATCTAGTAGTGAAAATGTATAAAGAAATACACAGCATTACTGTTGTCTTTGAGGAGCCTGCCTGATATTTAGGGTGGCAGTGTGCCAGGTTTCATACCTTCATTCCCTGTGTATACATGCACATTAGATTGTGCACGTGGCAACAAACCATCAAAAATAGTTGAGAAGAGTTTTGTAAACAAATAAAACATTTAAGTGATTGTAACAAGACAAGTAGGCCTGGCTGTAAAGTTGTGTCTGCCACTAAAGGGTAAATCCCTGAGTAGTCATCGGCCCTTTGCCTCTCTAGTAATTTAGATTTTCAGAAAGCGTTTGATAAAGTTTCTCTCACGTGCATATTATCAGATAATAGTAATCATTCATTCATGCATTCATCCAATAAATACTTACTGAGTGCTAAGTGATGGTGACATATTATAGATTTCAGATTTCTAGAAATAACCAGAACTGGGGAGATGGGGTTGGCCATTCTCTGCCGGCAGGAGGGTGAGTTCCATTATTAGTAGGTTTCTCTCTCTCTCTCTCTCTCTCTCTGTGTGTGTGTGTGTGTGTGTGTGTGTGTGTGTTTCAATCTAGGGTGTTTCTTTTGCCGTTGGGCTTTTCTGTAGCCTACAGGAGTCAGTGTGTTGGGGCGAACTTAAGGCCTGGAGGAGGAGTGGAGTGGGCCAAATGCTTGTAAACTGCCTGGGAGATAGGTAGAGAATGGCAAGTGGATCTAAAACAAAATAAAATACCCAGACCCTGCTGTTGGCAAAACATCAATTGGCCTAGTTAATACAGGGGAAACTTAGGGGAACCTTCTGGTTAGACTGAGAGGTAAAACTAAAGAATAACTGGAGTTGCCAGAAAAGTGGATGGTAGCGTGATGTCATAAATTTGACAGGCAGACCTGCATGTTAGGAAAAGCACACGGTTCAGGAAAGGCTCAAGTGTCAGGTCTGAGAAGCCCAAATGGCATTTATGTGCAAACAAGGAACATATCCATCTGTATTCCTTCCTGTTTTTCTGACTACTTAAGATTCCATATTAGATGCTCCTGACCTCCCTAAATCTGGCCCAGGGCAAGAAGGGTGACTGTGCATTGGAATGGCATGCATGGGAGTGCTCATTTATTCAGAAATCATTTGCAGAGCAGCAACCATGTATTAGTTATATGTGTAAAAGTAGTGGGCATTTTCTTCCAGCACCTAAGAGGAGTGGGCAATGTGGGGAAAGATAGGGAAAATGTTTTACAGATGCCACAAAGATGAAGCTTCTTTCAGAAGGTGAGCTATAATGTAGTGGAAAGAGACAGACAAGACCTGAGCTTTATTTGCAGTTCTTTACTTATTAGCTAGGTTCTGAGCCTTAGATTCTTTTCCATAAAATGGAGATAATAATTTCTATCCTTTTCCCTCCTAGATTTGTTGTAAACATAGAAACATATTCATAGAAAGAATACAGAGTAAACTGTTAAGCACTATATACATGTTTGTATAATCAGACGATTGTTTTCAAAAGTAATAATAGCACACCCTGAGCAGTTACAGTTGCTGATGAACCTTGCCTGTTTTCAGGGATTGCCTCCTTGGTGGAGCGTCATGAGTCCAGTTCACTTGTAAATAGAACCTTCCCTAGTTCTTTTTGACTTTAGTGCTATTGGTACGAGCTCAGCCCCGGTGGGACCCAGGAGTTTCACAATGGTCTCCAACTTCGGGATTTCTGACAAGCTCCTAATACAGTTTATTTTAAAAAAGATAAAAAAAAAAATCCTAGAGTGGTTGAGTTGCCTTCTGGGGAAAGCCTGGTGGGGGTGCGTTGGTGCCTTGGGATGAGCAGGACTTTGTGCCCACCCCATGTGAACTTTTACTTCCTGACAGCAATAGAGATGGACTTGCCTGTGAGGTCGGGAGCTGTATGCTGGGGACTGCGAAGGCCATGCCTTGGTATGGGCTAGTGGCCATAGTAACGACACTACTGTGGGCAGAGCTCCATGTTAGGCCCAACAGGCAACCAGGCAGGGAGGAAGGACGCTGGGAAGCAAATACAGGCAAACAGCATCTTCAGATGTGGAGGTGGTCCCAGCCAGTACTGCAGGCCCACCTTCCTCTCAGAGGCAGTCGCTGCTTTGGCCAGTGTGTCTGTGTGGTTTGTTTTAAATTAGACGAGGCCTGAAAAATGAAAGGAAAACAAGAGAAGAATTTCACTATGAGAACATATGGAGATGACCAGATTCGTCCCACTTGAGCCCCTGGGCAGAATAAACTTGCACTGCTAGTGGTGAATGGCAGTGTGCAATAAAACATTCTTCCCTTGAACCCTTTGACTGTGAAAGAGGCACAAGGGGAGAACGCAGCAGGAATTCTTTCTTTTCAGCTGCTTCCTACTCTGTTGCTTACATTCACTCCGCAGATCTTATTGGTCTGCTACTGTGTGTGAGAGGGAGAAAAGACTGAGTGTGTGTTTTATGGAGGAGACTGATTAGCTTTGGCCCTGTTTTTGTGTCATTGGTGGTGCTATGGATCCTATTTTATGTTTACTGCCCCTTGACATTTCTTAAAAGGAGTCTTCAAAGCAGAAGGTCCTATTCTGAAGATAGGTTTCTGGGCAGTAAAGTTGACAGGGTTTAACATCAGGAAAATAAACCTAATAGAAAAAGAAAGAAGCATAAACAACTCCAGCTACATTCCACAGTGGCCTTTGATGGGAAGAGGCCTTGTTTATGGAGATCTACGGGCAGCCTAGACGGTTCACATCCTCTGGTGTTGTGCAGTGTGAGGTCTGTTTCCTACCCTCCCCATTAGATGACCCCAGCATTTGTAGCAGCGGCTACATATTAGAGCCATTAGATAAAATCATGCCAATGAGACTTCAATGTTTACTCACAGAATTTCTCAAATTGGGGCACTGTTGACTTATTCCTCCCTCATCTCCCTTAGCTCAGCCAATCCCAGTGCTCTCTCTTCTTCAGCCAACCAATGCCTGCATATTTAGTGAATTTTGCATTTATGTTATTGAACTTGAAAGCAACTTGCTTAATATAACCAAGGAAGTACCTAAAAAGCTTTATTTCAGTAAGCACGATATTGGTAAATAAGGAGAGTGTTGTCTTATGTTCCTTGGATATACTATTTTTCTTCTCAGTGATAAGACAGTGAGTTAATGAGGATTTTGCTTGTGGAACTTCGGGTGTAGGTTGTAGATGTGTGTTTACATTTTGTGTTCATGTACAAATGTGTATGTATATTTGTTTTTTTTTTAATGTGTTTAATCTCCTGACAAAGACATGTTATTTTCTTTTTTATACCCATACCTCTTATAAACAGAATTCCAGAGGGAAAAATCTAGGCAGAGGAAGCCTAAAATATTTTTAGCAGATAAAAAGTGATGTTGCTATAACCACAGATATTCAAACAGAAAGTAAAGTAGACGTGAGAGAATGCAATGTGGTCTATGCATTGTAACATTTTCCTTCATAGTAAGGCATGGGAGTTAGGGGGAAGAACCCACCTAACAGCTCATATATTTTGTGTTTAATGATGTGTAAATATTTGGCTATATTTAATAATTAAAACTATGGATTCCATTTTTCTATATAGAAGGCTGCTCAATTCAGAATTTCTTTTTATATACAAACAAGCAAAAAGATTGAGTGGGATTTTACCTTATGTGGAATAGCACAACAGTATAAAGCCAGGTGTTGGTTTTAGTAGAATCAGTGTTTCAGGCAAAAATAGCTATCATTGCTGCCTTTTTTCATCAGTTTCTATACTAACCAGGCAGGCCTCTGCATTGGGAAAACAAGTTGGAGTGGAAACCGAACAACGGGAAGTTTTCATATATTTTCTTACCTCCATGTTGAGTGCTTACCAACTGCAATTTTAGAGGGTAGGTTTTTTAGAGGTGCTCTGCAAACTGCCTATGGTGAAAGACCAGTTTCTTCTCCTTCTATTTCCAATCCATTTCTCACTGTTACATTTAGAAAATACAATAAAAATGTACTACTAGAAAAATGATCATGTGCTCGAATGTTCCTTTAATTACAAATTGCTGTGGGCCTCTCACCATGCACTTTTAAATTTCTGTGCCCTGTGGGTGTGGAACATTACCGTTTAAAGGATGAGAACCAAGTCCAGACACCATGCTTTGAGTAACACCATCTTTGGGCACATTCAGACCCATGAGTAGAGCTCCTGTCTGTGATGGTTAAATGAGTGGAAAAGCCTAAAGAAGAGACATTTCAGCTGTTTGCCTTTTCTGCAGGCATTTCTGTGCTAGCTCCTTCAAGCTCCCTCTTTAGTCTTTGCCTCCCATTCTTTCTATTGTGTACCTTTGGGTTAATTACACATCTTAACTTCCTGTTTCCTGCAGATTAACCTTCACTTCAAAAATGTAAGTGATTACATGCACTTCTTTTTCCCAAAATTAACTACCATACACTCCGTATTCATCATTCAAGGGAGTATCGTATTTTTTATTAATACATTTGAAATAAATCCAAACACCTGTCTTGCATTTTGTAAACATTTTCTCAACTCCATGTTGAGTGCTTACCAACTGCAATTTTAGAGAGTAGGTTTGTATCTTAGAGTGAATTACACCTTCTATGAGTACATACATTTTACAGGTCAGTCTGAGACATTTACATAACAATTAAGAAAATTAATATATTGCCGACTTCCTCTCTTTGGCTTTGAATGCCTATAAATGGCACTAAATAAGAAGGTCATGGTATTAGTAATGCAGAATTCAGTCTTTGGTCTGGGGTCATTTGGGAAATATTAACTACTTTCTTATATATGGCTAGACCTTGACTAAATGCTTTTTAGTATTCCTAGGATTTTTGGGGGGATGGGAGTTGTTTACTCTTTAGTTTCCCAATGCAAGGAGGAAAAATATAAATATGTAGAACTATGGCCAGGTGTGGTGGCTCACGCCTGTAATCCCAGCACTTTGGGAGGCTGAGGCAGGCAGATCACTTGAGGTTAGGAGTTTGAGACCATCCTGGCCAACGTGGTGAAACTCCATATCTACTAAAAATACAAAAATTAGCAGAGTGTGGTGGTGGGTGCCTGTAATCCCAGCTACTCTCGAGGCTGAGGCAGGAGAATCTCTTGAACCTGGGAGACGGAGGTTGCAGTGAGCTGAGATTGCGCCACTGCACTCCATGCCTGGGCAACTGAGCAAGACTCCATCTAAAAAAAATTTTTAAAAATTAATTAATTAATAGAACTATAATTTGCTTCATGTTTCCTCCTTTCAGAAGGATGTTCATTCACAAATCTAATTTTCCCTAATTTCTTCCTTTTTTAAAAAGACGGTTGACTATCATGGCTGAAGAGGTTACCTTCCTTTCTGGAAACTGAGTCGGAGGTCTCCTTACCAGTGGTGGGCACTGTATAAAAGAAGGCACTGAGCTCTTGATTCCTGGTTTTGCCTTCCTTCTTATCAACTCCAGCATGGGATTCAGAAGGTGGACTTCCCATATCTGTATCAGCAGAGACCTGCGAGGTTTTTCATATACCATTGTAGACATAATTATAATTTAACACCCACCCAGACTTTCTCTCTCCGTCTGCTGCCTCTTTTTCCTCCTGTGACAATGGTCTCTAAGGCCTGGTGGTTGGAAATCACCCCTCTGTTTCCTTTCCTTTCCAGCCCTCATGGTGGGCCCTGGGAGTCTGTGCTGAGTTGGGAGGGTGGGTCCCTTTTCTTGGAGCCTGGCACGGAGAAGTTCCTTTCATCCTGGCAATGGGAGCTGGAGACAAAGCTTAATTTCTTTGACTCTCTAGCTTTCTTTTCATTTTTATGCCTGCCTCGTCAATTCTTGCTCTAGTCCCTCTTTTCCAGGAATCTTTAGCTTTCCATCATTTTACTGTTGTTCTGAAGGCACAGATTGTTCATCAAGCCTTCAGGGAGTTCTGGGTCTTCCGCCCAGGCTCCCTCCTCCAGCCCCACCCTCCCCCATCCTGTGGCGAGTGAGATCCCTGAAAGCAGAGAAGCTTGGAATGGCCTTCTCTGATTACCACAACATCGCTGGTGTCACATTAACAGCCCTGAGCTCTTGTAGCTTTCCTCAAAGCTCTGTGTGGGAGGCAGAAAGTGTAATACAAATAGTAATGATTAAAAGAGTCCTATTTTTCTCTAGCGTTCTCCCATTTCTAAAGTAAAGCAAGGGTCGTACGGCTCCTGTTTAGTAGCTTGATAAAGTTGGAAATTATTAGTATGGGAGAGGGTGATTTTTTTTCTTAAAACCAAAACATCTGATGCCTTTTCCTTGGTGCTAGAGCTATGGTGCCTTCTTGTCCTTTGCCTATACTTTTTATCCCTGTTGTTTTCAGACCCTGTTACAAGGACAGGGAGTGAAGAAGGGAGGACTTAACTTCTAGGAAAGACTGTTGTGACTGATTCATTTCCAGAAGTGTTTGGGAACAGAAAAACCTGTCTTTATTTATTTATTTATTTATTTGAGACGGAGTCTCGCTCTGTTGCCAGGTTGGAGTGCATTGGCACGATCTCGGCTCACTGCAACCTCTGCCTCCTGAGTTCAAGTGATTCTCCTGCCTCGGCCTCCCGAGTAGCTGGGACTACAGGTGCCCGCCACTATGCCCAGCTAATTTTTGTATTTTTAGTAGAGACAGGGTTTCACCATGTTGGCTGGGATGGTCTTGAACTCCTGACCTCATGATCCGCCCACCTCGGCCTTCCAAAGTGCTGAGATTACAGGCGTGAGCCACCATACCCGGCCCCTCTCTTTATTTTTAACCCTGCTTTGCTCAGAAAGGGATAGTGGCTACCTTGGTAAATAATACTAGCCTACTTCTATGTTCTCTGTGCAAAGATTTGATATATATTCTGCTTCTCAAACCCCACCGCAACTGTAAGATAGTTACTATCTATCATCAGCCCCACTTTGAGGATAAGTGAACTGAGGCTTGGAGTGGTTTAGTGGTCACAGAGCTTTATGATAGTTGGAATTTGAATTCTAATCTGTTTGGCTCGAAAATTCAATGTTGTATTGAGAAGGGGGCAACGTGATGGAAGAAAGCATTGGCCTTCCCAGTGGAGTGATGCTTCAGGGCTGCCTTTGATGCGGGGCTGCAAGATTTTGTTGGATGAGGAGGGAACAACCCTCTGCTTCCTTTTATGGCAGTACTGATGGGGGAAGTTTTGTATGAATCAGAAACATTGATTTTGTAAGTTATGTTGATAAGATTCCTGCTTAGACATGGAGAGATCAAGAATGATTCTCCATGGCATTTCAGGTTAAAGAACTTGAAAATGTTTATTGGAGATAGGATTCCTGCCAGGTGCGGTGGCTCATGCTTGTAATCCCAGCACTTTGGGAGGCTGAGGTGGGTGGATCACCTGAGGTCAGGAGTTCAAGACCAGCCTGGCCAACATGGCGAAACCCCAAAAATACAAAAACTAGCCAGGCGTGGTGGCGGGCGCCTGTAATCCCAGCTACTTGGGAGGCTGAGGCAGAGTGAATTGCTTGAACCCTGGAGGCGGAGGTTGCAGTCAGCCGAGATTGCGCCACTGCACTCCAGCCTTGGCAACAGAGTGAGACTCCGTTTCAAAACAACAGCAACAACCACAACAAAAAAGAAAAAAACAAAAACAACAACAAAAAAACAAAAACGAGATAAGATTCCTTCCCTGTGTCTGCCCGCGAGCTGTCTGGAACCATGCACCAGTCAGGAAATGGCAACTT
Source organism: Pan paniscus (assembly GCF_029289425.2). Lineage (NCBI taxonomy): Eukaryota > Metazoa > Chordata > Mammalia > Primates > Hominidae > Pan > Pan paniscus. Next base: position 137,951,911 of record NC_073252.2, on the reverse strand, counting down.
GTGGCAGCCCATCTTGGGGAAGAACAAACTGGATGGTTAGAAGGGACAGAAAAGATGCAGACAGGTTTCAGGGAAAGATGGTGTCCACACAAAGGCCCATGTGTTAAAGAGGCCAAATACTAGCTCAGAATCAGCAGCTAAGAAAAGGCACTTTCTGGAAGCCTCAATAAATCAGGCAAACCAAATGGCAGCAAGAGAAGTAGGCATAGGTGAAGCAGGACTTCCAGGGGCCTGGAGCCTAAGACTTTGAAGAGACAGGAGAAAACTGCAGAGTCAGTACAGGATGGAGGAGAGTTTTTTCATTTCAACCACAAAAGTCTCCTTTGTCTCATTTTCGTGCTCACACCTTATCCTGAGATCTCCACCAGCCAGGAAGTTTGCCTGAGCTTTATTGCTCTTGTTTTACAAAAAAATGCATTTTCACTTTGAACGTACAAAATTAAAATGGTAACTTAAAAATATATTGGAGAAAATATCTAAGGGAGAATCCTTAGTCCCCATAATATCTTATTTGATCTTCACAGACCTTGGTTGGGGGATAGAGAGGGAATATTCCTAGAAAGAATAAATAATAACTTTTATACTATATTATATATATATATAAATGGGCCAGGTGTGATGGCTCATGCCTTTAATACCAGGGCTTTGGGAGGCTGAGGCAGGACGATCACTTGAGGCCAGGTGTTTAAGACCAGCCTGGGCAACATAGGGAGGCTGGGTGTGGTGGCTCACGCCTGTAATCCCAGCACTTTGGGAGGCCAAGGCAGGTGGATCCCTTGAGACCAGGAGTTCGAGACTAGCCTGGCCAACATGGCAAAACCTCATCTCTACTAAAAATACAAAAAATTAGCTGGGTGTTGTGGTGCATGCCTGTAGTCCCAGCTACTCTTGAGGCTGAGGTGGGAGAATCGCTTGAATCCGGGAAGCAGAGGTTGCAGTGAGCCAAGATCATACCACTGCACTCCAGCCTGGGCGACAGAGAGAGACCCTGTCCCCCTCCGCCCCCACCCCCAAAAAAGACTAGCCTGGGCAACATAGGGAGACGTCATCTCTACAAAAAAAATTTGAAATTGGCCAGTCATGGTGATGTGTGCCCATGGTCCCAGCTACTTAGGAGGCTGAGGTGGGAGGATTGCTTGAGCCCAAGAGTTCCAGGCTGCAGTGAGTTATGATAGCACCATTGCACTCCAGTCTGGGTGATAGAGTGACATCCTATCTCTAAAAATAAAATAATATGTATCTATGTTTAACTTTCACATTGTGCTTTAAAATATATAAAGTGCACATACATATATGTTCTTCATAACGCTCTATGAGGAAAATTGGTTAGCGAACTCATTAATTGCTAAACATCTAGATTTCGGTGTTAAGAGCACAAGAGACTTGCATTTTGTTAACTTGTTTTTTTCTACACATCTATATTTTACTTTTTTCTTAATTCTTTAATGCAGTTAATTTTGGAAAATCTCAGACAGGTGAAAAGTACCTTGACACTGGAAGGAGACATAACCTGGAACAAATTCCTGTCTCTGCCACTTGCTAGCAATGTGACCTTGGCCAAATAGCTTAAATTTCCCAAACTTCAGCCTTCTTATGGATAAATTGGCACTAATAACCTGCCTCACAGAAATGTTATGAGCATTAAATGAGATGATAGATCTAAAGCACTTAACAGTGCTGAGTCTATCATAAGCGTTCAGTAAAGTAAACTACAGGTTGAGTATCTCTAATCCAAAATGCTTGGGACCCGAAGTGTTTTAGATTTTGGATATTTCTGGATTTGGGAATATTTGCATATATATAATGAGATATCTTGGGACTGGGACCCAATTCTAAACACGAAATTCATTTATTCTTCATATGCACCTTGTACACATAGCCTGGTAATTTTATACAATATTCTTAATAACTTTGTGCATGAAACAAAGTTTGTGTACATTGAACTATCAGAAAGCAAAGGAGTCACTATCTCAGCCATCCATGTGGGCCATCTGTGGTTGTTTGGCATCACCGTCATTCCTGACTGTGAATTTATATGGCCCCTATAAGCAATCATTTTCTTACACTTACACACATAAGTACTTAACACTAAAATATGACATACTATGAATACAGTGAAAACTAATGTGCTCAGGGTAACTAAGCAGCACAGTAGCATCACCAGAAGAGCTGGGATGCGGAATAGACTGCATGTTGTGTGCTTGTATTTTGACTGCGACCTGTCATGAGGTCAGGTGCGGAATTTTCCACGTGGGGCATCATGTTGGCACTCACAAAGTTTCAGATTTTGGAGCATTTCAGATTTTAGATTTTTAAATTAAAAATGTTCAACCTGTATGACTGTTGCTGTTAGCTGACCTTCCAAGGTCATTTGTGGTGGCAGCTGAGGATTCTGCCTTATATGTTTTCAAAGGACCAGGGGGTTGCTGGTAGGTACAAGGAAGGAAGAAGCTGGGGAATAGCTGGGGATGAATAATGACCCTCTCCCTCATAGTACACATGTCCTCTTTCTTTCTTTCTTTCTTTCTTTCTTTCTTTCTTTCTTTCTTTCTCTTTCTTTCTGTCTCTCTCTCTTTCTTTCTTTCCTTTCTCTCTCTCTCTCTTTCTTTCTTTCTTTCTTTTTCGAAGTCTCACTCTCTCGCCAGGCTGGAGTGCAGTGGCACAATCTTGGCTCATAGCAACCTCCGCCTCCCGCGTTTAAGCTATTCTCCTGCCTCAGCCTCCCGAGTGGATGGGACTACAGGTGCGCGCCACCATGCCCGGTTAATTTTTGTATTTTTAGTAGAGATGGGGTGTCACCATGTTGGCCAGGATGGTCTTGATCTCTTGACCTCGTGATCTGCCCGCCTCGGCCTCCCAAAGTGCTGGGATTACAGGTATGAGCCACCACACCCGGCCACATGTCCTCTTTCTGATTACTTTGCTTCCTGCTCCAAACCAGGCCTCCTGTTTGATTTTGGTGACCCCAGTTTCTCATTAATATCCTCCTCAGAACTCTCCAATCAAGGCACTAAAGTGAGTTGCAAAAAGCAACATATGGATTATTTTGAAGACTATTTTTTCTAGCTTTAGAAGCTGTGAATGTTGCTTGACTCACATACACCCCCTGTCCCCAAAACGGCAGGCGGGGGGTATGGATATCCCCATATCTCATGTCTCTTGTATACTGTGGGTGCCTGGCACAATACCTCACAGCCGGGAAGTAGGTGCTCACTGTAGGGTGGGAGAAAGATCAAAACACCAGGGAACTCATCTATAGTACCAGAGTCTCTCTGATGGAAGTCTATAAGAAATTTTGTTGAAAAAGTGAAGGGTTGGGCGAGGTGGTTCATGCCTGTAATCCCAGCACTTTGGGAGGCCTACATGGGTGGATCACTTCAGGTCAGGAGTTTGAGACCAGCCTGGCCGACATGGTGAAACCCTGTCTCTACTAAAAATACAAAAATTAGCCAGGCACGGTGGCAGGCGCCTATAATCCCAGCTACTTGGGAGGTTGAGGCACGAGAATTGCTTGAACCCAGGAGGTGGAGGTTGCAGTGAACCAAGATCTTGCCACTGCACTCCAGCCTGGGTGACAGAGAGAGACTGTATCTCAAAAAAAAAAAAAGAAAAAGAAAACGTGGATGTAAATTGGTACAGAAAGCCAGATGGTTGCAGATTTGTTGATTTCCAGTTCTCCCATAGATTTTATAGTGCTCATGACCAGCCATCCTCCTCCCTCCCTAGACAAACACGCTTTCTGTTGGTCAGGTTGAGAGGCGACTTAAATTTAGAGAAATTTCACCCAGGAAATGCTCATATTGGGATGAACACAAAGACCCCCTGTTTCTTTTTACATCTTCTGTGTTAGCCCAGAAGAAGTGACAAAGAAGTGGCAACTTCATGCAGCGTATCCTCTTCTACCTCCCTTTTATATTTTTCTACTGGTGAGGTACAGCTGTCCCTTGGTGTCCATGGGGGATGGCTACAGGACCCCCTGACAGACACCCAAATCCAGGGATGCTAAAGTCCCTGATATACAATGGTGTTGTATTTGCATATAACTTATGGACGTCCTCCTGTATACTTTTTTTTTTTTTTTGAGACAGAGTTTTGCTCTTGTTGCCCAGGTTGGAGTGCAATGGCACGATATTGGCTCACCGCAATCTCTGCCTCCCAGGTTCAAGCGATTCTCCTGCCTCAGCCTCTCGAGTAGCTGGGATTACGGGCACGCGCCACCATGCCTGGCTAATTTTGAATTTTTAGTAGAGACGAGGTTTCTTTATGTTGGTCAGGGTGGTCTTGAACTCCTGACCTCAGGTGATCCGCCCACCTTGGCCTCCCAAAGTGCTGGGATTACAGGCATGAGCCACCGCGCCTGGCCTGTATACTTTAAGTTATCCCTTGATTTCTTATAATACCTAACACAATGTAAATGCTATGTGAATGGTTGTTACACTGTATTGTTGAGAGAATAATGACAAGAAAAAAGTCTGTACATGTTCAGTACAGTCATAATTTTTTCCTTGAAATATTTGGAAAATATTTGGAATATCTGTTGGTTGAATCCACAGATGCAGAACCCATGAATATGGAGGGCTGACTGCACTCATGTCTAGAGAAGGAAGGATTATGGCAGCTACTGAGACCTATCAATGGTTTTCTTCACTTTTAATACTGTTGAGGGAGTGGGTGGAATGAAAGCCGGAAGTGTCTGGGTGACAAACCAATGTTGAGGTACTTGTGGTTGCTTTTTGGATCACAACAGGCTGTCTGTTCTCCCCCTTCCTCCCCCACGTCCACCACATGGGTTCATATCTCAGACATGAACACATTCTTCAAATATTACATTCTAGGACATTCTTGCACCCCACACCAGCCTGCCCAAGGGACTTTCTGATCATGAATGAGAGCTTTCTTAACTAACAATATTCTTGACCATCTGTCCAGCTGGTCACTGAGAACATAAAGCAGATGCGCACTTTCTCTCTCTCTCTCTCTCTAATCCTGGTCCCTGTAAAATTATAAGTCTAAAGATTTTCTGTATATTGGATCTGAAAGAGAATGTACGCTGATACGTTTCACTGTGGATTTTTTTTTTTTTAAACTGTGAGGTCTATGTGGCTGTGGGTCTAAGAAACGAAGGGATTTGTTTTTAAGTCCTGGGCTATTATGTATGTGTTTATGTTTATTATCATAGGCCACTTTGCATTTCTTGACATTAAAAAAGTAGATGTCTTGAGTTCTCTGTTTTTAACATTTAAAACTAACAGGGTTAATGGGAATGTCCACGATAGCAGGGCTGGGGACAGGGGGTGTCACCTCAGCGTAAAAGCTGTAAAATTAAAAAGCTGGGCAAGTGTCTGTGCCTGGATGGTTTCATGGAGCCGCAGGAATGTGTCTTCTGGAGATCCACTTCCTTGCTAAAGAAGGAAAAGGCTGGTGGAGTCAGCTGGATGGGACAAGTTCTGGGCAGCCGTGCAGCTCTCTCAGATGGTGTTCCTGAGGGGAAGAGAGGGAGAGAAAGAGAGAGAGTGTGTGCGGAGTCTGTGCACACATGGGTCGTCTGCAGCAGCTCTTTCAGACAGCTTGTGAGAAACGCCAGTTGTTTTTGTCCTCCCAACAATGACAAGGTGCACAGTATGCATCCGATAGACAAAGGAGGCTTCAGAAGATGAGACCTAGGCGAGTGATCCTGGAAGCTGGAGTTCAGGGCAGAAAAATGCTGCCTTCCTCCTTAGGTGGCACATTATTATCTGCTGTGGGAAGTTTGGCAGTGCCCACGAAGACCCCAGCGCCACATTGCACGGTGGCTGCAAGGCCAGACCTAGCTGTGTGGTTATTAGCACAGAGGAGGTTCCCCTCTGGAGAGGGAAGGGGGCTTTCTGCTTCCTAATGATGTTTAATGGATGACCATCTTAACCAAAGGGAGAGGGGAAAAGTCATTTGTGTGTGCAAGTCTCAATCAAGTTTGAATAAAGATAATAAGCTAAAGTATGAAGAAGTTGCCTTAGGTAGGAGTCCTACCTTCTCAAGTGGCTCATCTGAAGGCATTTGTCCACTGAGTGTTGAGGCTTTAAAACTGTTCATTGTCACATAGGTGCCATTTGTAGTATTTCGAGGAGTTTTTATGATTCTGACTTGGGCTTTGCTGAACAAATTCAGTTTCATTTCGGTTCTTGGGTGTCAGTTGTAGAGATGCTACAAGGCAGTTTATCTGCCTTTTCTTTGTGGGTTCTGCTTTCAGTTTTGAAGCTTATCTCTTTTTGTCCTTCTAGAGTGTGTTCTACTTTATTCTGAATATCTTCATCAGTGAACTGAAAAAGTAAGCTCACCTTCAAAGAGAAGCATTTTAATGATGGCAAAACAGGCTTACTAAAGATTAAAATGAGATTGTCTGTAGGCCTCAAAACCAAAGTACTTGGGCTAAAATATGAAGAGATTTTTTCCCAACCATTTATTTTAACATGAATGTATGCTACTCATTCAACAAATATTTCTGAAGCACTTGCTAAGTGGGAAATATTGAAGCTGGAATCAGAAATGCAGTGGTGACCAAGACAGTGTCCTTGTCCTCACAAAACTTAGAGTCTGGCTCTTTTTTAGATTTTTATTTGTTTATTTATTTATTTTTTTGAGATGGAGTCTCGCTCTGTCTCCAAGCCTGGAGTGCAGTGGTGTGATCTTGGCTCACTGCGACCTGTGCCTCCCGGGTTCAAGCAAATCTCCTACCTCAGCCTCCTGAGTAGCTGGGATTACAGGTGTGCACCACCACACCTAGCTAATTTTTGTGTTTTTAGTAGAGACAGGGTTTCACCATTTTGGTCAGGCTGGTCTGGGACTCCTGACCTCAGGTAATCCGCCAGCCTCGGCCTCCCAAAGTGCTGGGATTACAGGCGTGAGCCACCATGCCCAGCCTAGATTTTTTTTTTTTTTAAGGACTCTAGTTCGATCTTTCTCCATGGTATGATTTTACTATGTATTCTATTCTGTAGTCCTTCTGCTACTAAATGCATCCCTGCTCCTTCTTCTTTCTTCTTTCTTCCTCCTTCTTCTTCTTCTTTCTTTCCTTCTTTTTCTTTCTTTCTTTCTCTTTCTCCTTCTCCTCCTTCTCCTTCTTCTTCTTTCTTCTTTTTCTTCTTCTTCTTCCTCCTCTTCCTCCTCCTCCCCTCCTCCTCCCTCTTCTTCCTTTCCCCTTCTCCTTCTCCTCCTCCTCCTCCTCTTCCTCCTCCTCCCCCTCCTTCTCCTCCTCCTCCCCTCCTCCCCTCCTCCTCCTCCCCTCCTCCTCCCCTCGTCCTCCTCCTCCCCTCCTCCTCCTCCCCTCCTCCTCCTCCCCTCCTCCTCCTCCCCTCCTCCTCCTTCCCTCCTCCTCCTTCTTCTTCTCCTTCTCCTCCTTCTCCTCCTCCTCCCCTCCTCCTCCTTCTTCCTTTCTCCTCCTTCTCCTCCTCCTCCTTCTTCTTCTTTCTTCTTCCTCCTCCTCCTCCCCTCCTCCTCCTCCCCTCCTCCTCCCCTCCTCCCCTCCTCCTCCCCTCCTCCTCCTCCCCTCCTCCTCCTCCCCTCCTCCTCCTCCTTCTTCTTCCTTTCTCCTTCTCCTCCTTCTCCTCCTTCTCCTCCTCCTCCCCTCCTCCTCCTCCTTCTTCTTCCTTTCTCCTTCTCCTCCTTCTCCTCCTCCTCCTCCTCCTTCTTCTTCTTCTTCTTCTTCTCCTTCTCCTTCTCCTTCTTCTTGGACAGAGTCTTGCTGTGTCACCCTGGCTGGAATGCAGTGGCGCAATCTTGACTACTAGAGAAAAAGCCAGCCCCTGCATAGTGGAACCGAGTCAAAAGACTCCACATTTCCCCTTCTACTATGGGACAGAAATGTTTTGAAGTTGCAATAATCAAGGTGAAATTTTTTTCCCATGTAAAGTCGAAGCTGATAAAATCACATATTGATTATGTGGTTATTCAAGCTACTTAGAAAACCTGATTTTTCTAAAAGCTACCCATCTTGTGGTATTTCCATTGTTCTTTTTCAGAATATAAAGAAGGGAGGAATGAGAAGTTCAGAAAGTTTGACCTGTCAAATTATAAAATTCGTCAGCAACTCTTTCAATGTTTGGTTGCAATAGGGAGGTAGAGAGGAAGATAGAAACCAGACAAAGCGAGGGTAGTGGGTCCTAATTACATTAATAGCTAACATTAACTCAATGCTTACTACGTACTAGAGAGTGGCCTAAGACTCTTTAAATAGTAATAATGACACAAAAACAACACATATTTATTGAGTGCCACTATGTGCCTGGCTCTGCTCTTCATCTTTTATAGGTATTTACATATTAAATCCTCACAGCAATATGAGATAGGTGATATTATTTGTTATTGTTTTAAAAATGAGAAAACAGATTTTAGAGAGGTAAAGTAATATATTTTAAAGTCCAGCTTGCAAGTGACCGGGTTAGGATTTAAATCCACATTCGTTTCATTCTAACACTGGGAGAGTGAGCTCCTGGTAGAGTTCTCTTTCCAGAACAGTGCTTGTTTGCATTCTCTTGCAAATTTAAGAAATGACTCAATCAGTCTGAAAAGTGCCTAGGTAGAGAGAGACCCTTGTTTAAGCACTCACACCCACTACATGTCTTTGAAAATTCCTTTGTGAGTGCCTTCAAGTTAGTGATCATACTGTACCTTCCCCTTGAGAAAATAATTCATGATACGCTTTCCAAAGCATTTACTGTGTACAAAGCCTGTGTGTGCTCAGGTTGATGGGAGAGTAAAGTATCTGCAAAGATTATAGAGAATGCAAAGATTAATAAAACCACTGTGGCAGTTGCAGAACATGGCACCAAAACTAGTTGACACTCTTCCCATTCAGAGGTGAGGTCTATGTCTCCTTGCATCTGGGTGGGCTCGTGACCACTTGGACCAAGAAAATACGTGGGAGTGATGCTGTGTGACTTCCAAGGTTTCCAAGGCTAAGTCAGAAAAGGCCTTTCTGTTCACAAAAAGCAGATTAAGAAAGGTTAAGATTGCCAGGTGCGGTGGCTCACGTCTATAATTCCAGCACTTTGGGAGGCCAAGGCAGGTGGATCACCTGAAGTCTGGAGTTCGAGACCAGTCTGGGCAGTGGTGAAACTTTGTCTCTACTAAAAGTACAAAATTAGCCGGGCGTGGTGGCATATGCCTGTAATCCCAGCTACTTGGGAAGCTGAGGCAGGAGAATTGCTGGAACCTGGAAGGTGGAGGTTGCAGTGAGCAGAGATCGTGCTGTTGCACTCCAGCCAGCCTGGGCAACAGGAGTGAAGCTCCATCTCAAAAAAAAAAAAAAAAAAAAAAAAAAAAAGATTAAGATTGACATTTATGTATTACCTGAAATATACATTTTAAATGTTTGAAAGCTTTAAATGTGGGAAGAAATTCAGCCTTATGTTATATTTATTATCACAAATAGAATTAGCTGCCTAATCTTGGCCATTGAGTATGCTTTTTAAATATTGAGACAATACAGAAAACTCTGCTGTTTTAGGAACTTAATTCTATCAACCATACCCCTCCCCACCTTAATTATGTTTATATCCTAGGACATGACAATTTAATTACATATAGACATTGTTAGCAAGTTTTATTGTAAATAATACTTATGCTGTCTCCCTCCCTAACCTTGTTGGCTATCCCAAGCACTTCTCTAGAATCTGTGTGACAGATTTGCAAACTCTTGGCCATTTTGATAACTGGGCTCAAGTCATATCCCTGAGCAGTAGAGTAAATTAAATCCTTTCTGAGAGTCTTAGATGTTTTTCTATGTCTCTTCTTTCTTATTCTCTCTCTGTTTCTTTCTCTCACTCACACACACCCCCCTAAAATTTGTTCTGAATGGCCCACTAGGGCTGAATCATTTAGTGACTTCATTGATTACTATCCTGAGTTCTTCTTCCTGCTTCCAGACTAGTGAAAATATTCCAGAAAGCTTTAATATTGGAGAAAAGGCATGCCAAAATGTATTATTCAGGGATTCATAGATGAACATTATTGTTGCGGTTGCTCGTAGAAGTCATGCTGGCCCTAACCCATTTACATAAAAGATTGGAAACCTTTGAGATTAAAAATAGCCTGTGTGGTATAAAATCCCTTTCATTTTGTATCTGAAAAATTGGCACTAAAAGATTTGCAGTTCATCTCTCAACACAGATGTGCAGATATTAGGTTCAAACTGATACTAATTGAGACTTAAATTGGATGGGTTCTCCCAGAAAGGAAGCAGCAGTTGGTGGGATAGGTAGATCTGGGGCAGTCCTGGCACTGCCTGACAAGTGTTTGGCTATTCTAGGCCAGGTCCACACAGGCCTCCTGTGCTGTGTATATTCCCTGCCTCTGGTGACCTTGCAGGAAATAGAGTCATTTTTCAGCAATACGATTTTTTTTCCTGCTCCTGTTTTTGTGGATATCCTTGTATTCTGAACTAAATTGGAATTCCCTGCTCTGAGATTAATTCCTAGGGCACATCTTTCCACATACATGTCAAATTGGGCAAGCTGACTTGTGTGGCCTGAGAAGTCTATACTTCATTAGGGAGCGCTCTGGGTTTTAAGTGTCAGAATGGTGCTTTCTAAAACCTCTGTCAAGAACAGCAAGTCGAGCGATGCCAACGTTATCCAGGGAACCTGTTGCACATATCAGGAGCTGGCCTTTATTCCATGTCTTCTATGCAATAAGGCACTATGTTAGCTACTTAATGATGTATTTACTCCTGACAGCAACTTCAAAGGCATTATCCCTACCCTCATTGTTAGAAAGCCAAGGCTCAGAGTGGTTATCAGTCCTGTTTGATAACAAAGTTGTGATTCATACTCAGGTCTGTTTGCTGCTCAAATTCATTCACTTCTCATACACACCAGTTTTGAAAAGCAAAGGTCTAATCTGGGATGTTTCATATGTCTGATTCACTTATTTTCACACATCTTTTTTGGTCTGGTTAGTGGACACATGGATGTGTTTCTGAAAATTGTGTGTAGGTCAGTCACCAGTAACAGTGTGCACACCAGTTGCACATATCAGAGGTCTGTGTAAGCTCTTACAAATGAGGAAGACTTTGAGTAAATCCTTTTGTAAAGTTAGGATGTCATTTATGCATGGAGCAGATATTTATTGAGCAGCCTCTTCATGCCAGGAGCGGTGCTGTGGTATGTTTCCTTATGGACCTTCCTGTTTGATGGAGGTGCTGGGAATCGTGGTGGTGAGGTGGGCTGGGCAGAGGAAAACCCTTTTTATGATGAGAATAATCTCACATGGATTCAATTGGTCTATAGCTTTTGATATTCATGAGTTCAATTACTTTTTAAAGAGGGAATACAACTTGTAACTTTTGATAGCCTAGGAGAGACATAAGGCAGGTCTGTTTCAGAGTGGGTTCAAAAACCTTAATGTGGATGAGTCAGGGTCCAAATTCTCACAACAAACTCTGCTAGCCTTGCTAGTCTGACAAGTGGTGAAGGTCAGCAGAGACTGTCTGCATCGAATTTATTCCAGAAGGTCTTGAAGATGGGAAAGCCAAGAAGTGTTGATTTTGAAAAGTTACAGCTCTGTGGGTGAAAGGCTGCTCTTGGTTTCCAAAAGCAGAAAGAATGGGCTGTGTTTTATATGAGAAACAGCACCATCAGTAGAGCCAGCTGATATGTACAATAATTACTTCTTTTCTTTCCGCTTCTATAAAATAAATACTAGAGAGATCGACTTCTACCTTGATGAAATTTTTCTCAGGGGGAAAAAAAAAAGCAAACCGTAAGTCCAAATACAACTGAGTGTTCAATGTTAATTTAATGTATACTTTCACATCTCTCACTATATGTAACTTCACACAGTGGCTTTTGGATTTTACTCTGTAGAAAAGCAAGTTTATACTTCTGTTTTGCTATTAGGTCTTGGCATTTAATGGTAGAGACAACTTCATGGATAAGAGTTTTACCCCACAAGTGACTTTACATGTCCGTGAAAAGGCAGAGACGACTTCAATCCAGACTGACTGGTGGTGATTAGAAAAATGTCATCTCTGTTTTCAATTTAAAGAGTAATTGAGTGATTTGGGTGAAAGAATCTTCATTTTCAGCAGCTGGAAAGTTTGGAATCTTTGGAGCCTTCCAGCAATTTGAAAAGGGCCTTGAGAAGACCTTCTAGTAATTAGAAGAGAGCTTTAAGAAACAAAACTTATAAGTCTCCCTTCAGTTTTAGGGCATAGCTGTTGTTCTGTTGTTTTTGGTAAGGCGAGTAGGGATGAAGGTCAGGAGAGAGAAGTGGTGATTTGCTGATAGGTGGACAGAGAAGGAAGGCGAGTTCTTCTTGAGGGACAGACTGAGCTGATGAATACACTCTACTGTTAAATATTGGCTTCCAAAGAGGACCAGGCCACAGCAGAGTCAAAAGGGACTCAAGTTTTGTTCCTTATTGATATGCTGGGAACTAGAAGCCCAAGCTGGATGGTTACCTTTTACCTTTCATTGAGGAATCAGCCCAAAAAACTAGTTCTTGAAGTGTGGAAAAGCAGAAAGCCACCCTCTAACCCAACTATGTAAACAACAGAAACATTTACACATCAGTAAAGCACTTTTACGTGCCACCAATTGAGAAAGTTTGGATACTTGTGTTCCCTTTACATTTCATCTTATCAAAACACAAAAGGCTTTGAATGTCCTGCTTACATTTCCCCTGGCATGAGTGTTATATCAGAATGCTAAGATACCTTGCTTGTGAAATAATTGGATTTACCTCTCAATTCAGTCATTGCAGTAGGTACTTTATAGAATACATTTTTTTTTCCTGAAATACCTCCACAATGACCATAGATTCTTCAAAGAACCAAATCAAAGGGGATTGTTTGAAATTTAGAAAGCAGAGGCCCATTTATGTGATTAAATATGGATTAGAACCAAATTATTAAAATACAAAGTTTACGTCTGATTTTCCCCAGTAAGAAGTGGGGACGATGTAAGAAATGGGGACAATGTAAGAAATGGAGTTTTCCCAGGAGTTCTAAGGAGGAGAAGGGGTCTAAGAAGATACAGGGTCTGTCTTGATGCTTGATGAGCACATTCTTAAATAACCTCTTTCAGCATGCCTAGTGTGACTTATTTCATATCCACCTATAGCATCTGTTTGTATATTCAGTGTTCTAAAGAGCACCACACAACGTATCATAGTGCTACTGTATGTTTAGCAAAATCTTGGGCTAAAAGAAAGACAACTTGAAATCTTTCCTTTTACTTTTTTTTTTAAAGCAAGCAAGCAAACAAATAAACAAAGTAAGAAGTAAAGAAGACATTTATAGTGTTCCAGATGGTCAGTTACTGTCAGTTACAGTATTTCAGTCTTCTGCTGGAAGATTCTAACTTCATGATGTCTGCAAATAAGAAGATCATGTGTGTTTTAAACAAGCTTAAATAATAACTGTAAAGACCCCAAAGCAAGCTATAAAAGGGAATATTGGCCCCTGTGGGAAGTAAATTGGGAAATCCATTAAGGCTACCCAAAATGTGGACCAGGTAGGAAGCAGAGATAGTGCTGAGAGGGCCCCACAGTGAGTGTGTGGGAGGAGGACAGGGGACCTCTCTTACCAGGGACACTGGCAGGCTTTGGCTTTCCAGACAGAATGGCATGACTTGAGTCACTTGTCTTCCTGATTATTTCCTAGGAAGGATCTATCTATGCATCTTTAAATACTGACTGCTTATTACAGTCCTGTCCTCCTCTTGAGATTCATTTTCTCTCTCTGTGGCTTTCATTCCCTCTCTGTGTCTCTGTCTTCTAAGTTTTGAGTTCAGGCCTGGCTGCCTCTTTCCTGCATGGTCAAGAGATATTAATAAAAATAGGTAAAATTGTTTGGCTTTGAAATCCAGCGAACTTGAGTTCTGGCCATGCTTCTTAATAGCCCTATGGTCTTAAGCAGATTACTCAATAGCAAATTGCCTCTGTTTTCTCATCTAGAATGGGGCTAATAATACTTGCATCATGTTGTGAGGAGCTAAGTAAATAATGTATATAAAATGTTTAGCACAGTGCCTGGCACATAGCAAATATTTAATGAGTGGTAATACTTTCTATGAAAAATATTAAGATAAATGTTGCAGTTACTCACTTGTAAACTACAGAAACATGTTTATCGACCAGAATTCAGTATCCAGCAACCTCTTCTCCTGATGAGTAGACTCAAGGAAGTACTGTGCAGTTGAGGAAATAAGTGGAAAAGACTTCTACATAACCAAAATAGATACTCAAAATCTATGTCCTGGAACTATGCCCTTTCCTCATAGCGGTGCTTTTCCCATTCCTAAGCAGTTCTTTACTCATTTCATCCTACCTATTTGTATTGTATATGTGATTTTAGCAACTGCAACAACTGATTTCTAAGTTTATAGCAGATTAGATACAGCAAATTAGAAGAGAGTAGAACTAACAAAGGCAGCTACCTGGTGGGCAGAAATAAATAATAATAGCAAGTAGTAGGAAAACCCATTGAAAGCAGACAGAAAACTCTCAGAGCGCAGCAATTTAGAGTCATTTAGTAGCTGACACTGGTCCTTAAACCTTAGCCTCCATCACAGTCATCTTATGGGCTTGCTTAAACATTGCTTGGCCCTGCCCCAAGAATATCTGATTTAATAGGTCTGGGAGGGGTCTGAGTACAGTATTTGCAGTTCTGTCAAGGTGATGCCAGTGCTGCTGGTCCTGGAACCATGATAGTGTGGGAGACAGTTCACCACTGCCTGTTAAACTGTCAGATTTTCATGATCCAGAGATCAAGAAAAAAGTTTAATTTTGTCCATGTTCTCTGCTTAAGAAGGCAAAAGGGTCTGAAGGTATGTTATTCAAAATAATTTTTTTAAAAAACCTTTTTCAGTGTGTGAGGAGGGAAACTTTGAACTATCCAGAAGAGAGATTGCTGTCCACAGTGATGGGTCATCTGAGGCTCCTAAGTAACCAAGTCTGCTGGGTGTTGTTATAATGGGGGCGGGAGGTATCTGTTCCTACTTGACAATGCTATTTATGGTTTTTTGGAGGTATTTGTGTTGGGGATTGCTGTACATTCTCCTCCTTTCTTAGTGACTTTCTAGACAAAAAGACTTCAGAAACAGATGTTTTTTTCTGCCACACCAACTGTCTGATTCAATGTAGCTCTCATAAATAGTTGAGTTTGTTTCAGTAACAATGTCAAAACACTGGGCTCTGTGGCAGTTGCATATACAGGCACCATATTGTCATTCTCTTCTCAGTTCCTTTTGCCAGTTAGTGGTAATTTCTGCCAACACCAAATGAAGTCTAAGTAACAAGCTTTGGACTAAGGTGACCGCTTCTGAGAGAAGCAACAGCCTTCCTCATGAAAACCATTTCCATTCTGAACATCATATTTTCTTATTTTTCATTAAATAGGTGAAAGCTATGTCTAGGTTGGCACAAATTTTTACTGGCCAAGGTTGTATTTTAGTAACTGCATGCAAACTTGGTCTTGTTACTTGCCTTGAGTTGACATACTGGAATTCTTGCATCATGGTGAACTTTGATCATTGTTTTGATTACAGAAATCCTTCAGAATTCTTTCATACCAGAACTTCTAAGAACAGCATTTTGTTTCCTGCCAATCTTAGCTGTGCTAGATTGCTGTCTTACTCCTGTATCAGAGGCAGTATGTTTTTTGACTAGACAGTGAATGCAGTCTCCCATATCGTAGTTAGGGGGTTACTTTCATTAGGCAGATCTCTCTCTATGATAAATCTCCTTGGTGCACTGAACTGTTTAACTTACTTAGGGACTGTGTTTTCTTTTGAGTCCAATTCCGGTAAAAAGTGATGACTGTTCCCAGGGTGTTCACTGAAAAATGAAATATGGCTCTAGGATTTGGTGCTGGTGGCTGAGGGAACAGGAAAAATAAAGAGAAGATGAGTAGAGCTTTGACAATCCAATTCTGCTTGTGGGGACCACGTAGAAATCCACATCAAACGTGCGTGCCTTTTTGTCACTCCTGACTGTATAAAACCTGAGCCATCATATTTCTTCATGGTAACTTGGAATGAAAACAAAGATTTCTGGGGCTCCAGTTGCTGCTTTTCCCTTCCTATTTAATTTAGCAGATGATGCTCTGCTGAATTTCAGCTAGAACCTGGGCCCTGTGACTGAAATCCAATGGCATATGTATGTAGATTTCCACTATTATATGTGGTCACGCTGATTGTTATATTAATATCGTAATTAGGAATAGGTCAAACATTTTACTTTTATATGAATAACAAAATATTCAATACTTGTATTTAAATGAATTCTAGAATATTTGAGGGCATCAGAATATCATTTATAATAGTGACATTTTACTTAGGCAATGGTTATTCAAACACTATTTTATAACATTAATAAAGGATCTGACACTCTTTGTAGGAGAAATCCGTAAAATAAGCAAGACTGTTAACTTTCCTTTTAATTTAGTGTCTGTCTTTGAAATGGCATTCTATGCATTTGCTGTGACTAGACATGCCCTGTTCAAAGATCTAATGCCCTGTTCAAAGAAATTCTTATAATGTTTTTCAGATCTGTGTTACTGAGCTGTATTGGGGAAGCATATTGGGGGTTAAATTAAGAGAACTTAGTCCATCTTGGTTCACAGGCCTGACTTTGATTTCAGGCTTGTGCTTTTTTTTTTTTTTTTTTTTTTTTTTTTTTTGAGACAGAGTCTTACTCTGTCGCCCAGGCTGGAGTGCAACGGCATGATCTCAGCTCACTGCAACCTCCGCCTCCCGGGTTCAAGCGATTCTCCTGCCTCAGCCTCCTGAGTAGCTGGGATTACAGGCACCCACCACCACACTCGGCTAATTTTTGTATTTTTAATAGAGACTGGGTTTCACCATGTTGGCCAGGCTGGTCTCAAACTCCTGACTTCAGGTGATCCACCCGCCTCAGCCTCCCAAAGTGCTGGGATTACAGGCGTGAGCCACTGCGCCCAGCCTAGGCTTGTAACTTCTAATGGCTCTATTGTTCCTTTGTTTTGATGTCCTTGCAAACCCCAGCTAAACTTTTCTGGACCTTTATTAATTGAAATAAAAATTGATATTCTATCATATATATCACATCATATCAAAAATTGGGGATCTTTTGACTTTCATATATAATAATTATTTTGTTGGAGAAAAACATTTTTGCCAATGCTTTAGATGCCTTTTGCTGTTCTTTTTGAAAAACATGCATATTTGATTTTGCCATTATAATGCTATAGAAACCCTGACAATTTCTGCAAAACTAACAAATCCTTTAATTTTTTCCTATATCTTATCTTGGTCTTTAGCTCTTGTAGACACACTTAAAATTATATAGGTCAGTTTTCACCCCAGCCTCCTCTCAGTGAGGAATATGCTAATACGAATTTATGAAATTTGACCTATATCAGACTATCTTCTGGCCTAGATGTGGTAATTCCTTTCTTGACATTCAGCCATTTCTTTATGCATTTCTTTTATGAGTTTTTAAAATAATAAGTATTTTTAAAATCTCCTTAATAATCAGATAATGAGAATGTCAGAGCATTTCTTTTCACCTTTGCCCTAAATCATCCTCAGTCAGCAGCTGTTCCTGAGCACATTCCTTAGGAACTGGGTGTTATCAGATGTTTGAAGCTTTTCCATCCGTAAGTCTGTGTACAGTAAAGAGAAGTGATTTCCTTCAGGGAAAGGAACACCCTCCCTGCCAGCAGGCATTGCTCTCAGAAGTGTTCATTGAATCCCCACTTTGCCTTGTGACTGTGTTGATTTTACCTGGTATGCTCCCGTGACTGTGCTAGGGATATTACAATGAGTAAGAAAGAGGTTTTCTTTTCTTCCTCAAGCTTAAAGATGCCCTAAAGCTTTTGGTAATATAAAGGTACCTGTTTCTTTGCTTCTTTTAGACAGATTTTTTTTTAATGAAAGTAAAGCTCCAGTAGAAATAATGAGAGTTGTCCTAGAAAGCACTGCCTTCTGATTCTGCTCTGCATTTAAATAATCTAGGCAAAAGTGAAATCACATTGAAAAAAACAATCTTCACCTGAATCACAGTGTTGTTCAGCGTATGCAGAAGAACAGATGCCATTACCGGTGTTTTATATAGAAGATGCCATCTTCTCAGGAGAAAACATAGCCCCAGACTCTTCTTTCATTTGTCTCATACCAATTCTCTTTTTCTTTCTCTTCCTTTATTCTCTGTTCCAACTGTGTTTGGATTTCTTATTGGGCCAATAACATGAAGGTCCTTGTTTAGACCCAAAGGATTAATTCAGAAGAACAGGAAAAAAATTATAAAACAAATTAAATGCTCAAATAGGAGACTAATGAAACAAAATGATAGTGGATTAAAATAATGGGAATACCAGAAAGCTAGAACATGACGAGTTAGACACTATGTTGAAACATGAGAACATGAAATAACTGAGACAGGCAAGATACAAATACTAAGAAAATATAGATTAACAATAATGCCATATATATATATATACATGTATTATATCTAACAATATAATTTTATTATATATAATATATGTGATTGTTCATTTTATGTCCAATATCTATCTACTCAGCAGGAATAATGAAAAAATTACATCAAATGTTAGGTTCTCTTTTCTTAGCAAAGAAACTTAAATTAGTAATTTTTAAAAATACTCTAAACTTGGGGCTAGGCACGGTGGCTCATGCCTGTAATCCTAGCACATTGGGAGGCTGAGGTGGAAGGATTGCTTGAGCCCAGGAGTTTGAGACCAGCCTGGGCAACATAGACCCACTACTAAAAAAAAAAGTACTCTAAGCTTGAAGGGCTTCAAAGACAAAGTGTTCCAAAGGGAAAACATGGGTCTATTTTACTTTTTGAAAGAGTCATGCAATTTTTTCCTTCCTTGTCCATTATTTGTTAATATTTAATTTTGAAAGGGTATGGTACCTTTTAACTTCTTAAATGAATAAAGTAAAACTTCTTCAGTAATCTACATTCCATTTTTTTTAAAAAGCATTTTTAAAAAGAGACAGAGTAACTGTACGTTTAATCAGAGGTCTTTCATCAACCTCAGTCATCTGAACCTGGAAGTGAGTTGAAAAAAAAACCCCACAACTCAGAGAAAGGTGGTGGTGGCGGTGGGGGCCTTCACACTGAACCCTGGCAAGGCATGGAGTCACTTTGAGATCCTCCATAAGCCAACCATGTATAAAATGAGGAAGAAGACTAGAAGCAGGGTGAAAGCAACAAGGACAAAAATAGCAGAGAACAGGAAGAAAAGAAATACAAAAAGCAGACTTGGAGACCTGGAAGACATGGTATTTGGGGTCCTTGAATGCAAGATCAAAAAGCCCTAATGAGTTTAATACCTCCCCAACCCAAAGATAATTGAATTGCAGCCCATTATTACTACTAATATTCATAACGATGATCTCATAATAAACCATCGAGAATATGGTATTTTCTATTTAAGAATACAGGAATATAAATATCTAATGTTTTAGAAAGATTTCCATAAAAGTGCCTTTTACTTCAGCGATAATCTTCAAGTTATCTGGATATTCAACTATGCGGAATATTGCGTTTCTCTTAAAGACTGATAAAATATTATCTTAGCCATCACCTTAGAACATTCTTTTGCTGACCAAGGGGCTGTTCTTAGGTTTCTTCTGTTTTAATGTTGGTAAAACAGAAAAGATTTAAGACAAAAAGATTTTGTCTTCTTTCTGTCATTTCAGAAAAAAAAAATCTTCTGGCAAATACTCCTGGAGTCCATATTAGTCTTTTGGGGAAATATATATATAATAGAGACAAGATCTCGTTCTGTTGCCCAAGCTGGAATGCTATCATAGCTCATTGCAGCCTTGAACTTCTGAGCTCAAGCCATCCTCCCACATTAACCGCCCAAATAGCTGGGACTACAGATGCATGCCATCCCACCTGGCTAATTTTTAAATTTTTCGTAGAGACGGGGGTCTTGCTTCATTGCCCAGGCTGGGCACTGGTTGGGCTTAAATCCTGACTTTGTTATTTATTATGCTTCTGATTTGGGCAGGTTACTAAACTTTTCTAATCTGCATTTTTTGTTGTTGTTGTTGCCCCAAAATGGACCCCATGTAATAGGACTGTTGGGATAATCCATTAATGTTCCTGGCTTTGTGCCTGCACAGAGTAAGCACTCAATAATCATAAGCTATTATTGTAACTCCTGATTGGTTTTTATGATCAGAAGACTTAGAGTGGGATAGAACCTTTTTTTTTTTTTTTTTTTGAGACAGAGTCTTGCTCTGTCGCTGAGGCTGGAGAGTGCAGTGGCACATCTCGGCTTATTGCGACCTCTGTCTCCCGGGTTCAAGCGATTCTCCTGCCTTAGCCTCCCGAGTAGCTGGGACTACAGGCGCCCACCACCACCCCTGGCTAATTTTTTGGTATTTTTTAGTAGAGACAGGGTTTCACCATGTTGGCCAGGTGGGTCTCGAAATCCTGATCTCAGGTGATCCGCCCGTCTCAGCCTCTCAAAGTTCTGGGATTATAGGCGTGAGTCACCGCGCCGGGCCAGAACCTTTTCTTAATTACTCTAGGAGAATACAAAAAGAAAACTAAGGCTGAGGCAGGAGAATCTTTTGAACCTGGGAGGCAGAGATTGCGGTGAGCCGAGATCGCGCCATTGCACTCCAGCCTGGGCGACAAGAGCAAGACTCTGTCTTTAAAAAAAAAAAAAAGAAAAGAAAACTAAGATTAGCTGAGGGCATGCTGTGTGCCAGGACTTGAAATAGGTGCTTTTTAGAACATATGTCATGACACCCTTAGAAAGTACTTGGGAAACTGGAATGTAGAGAGGTGATTTCTTACTCTGAACACCAGTTAATTTGGTAAAGGGAATTCCCCCTGCAGCAGGAGCCATGCCGCATGGAGGACTGCATACACACATGGAGCTGGCGCCCCAGTGCTTTCCAGTATTGGCCTCTGGGAACATCTCAGCCATCCTTTCTTCTCTGTCAGTGTCTGGGGCTCCCAGCCCTTACTTCTAATGCCACACACCCCTGTTGCTGCAGCTGATTCTCATCTTGCCTCATTTTCCCCTTTCTCTTCTTTCCATGTGCTTTTCTTTTTTCTGTTTTCTCTCCTATCATCAGTTCTCCATTTCTAGGTTTTTGGATAATGTCTTTTATAGGTACTGCAAGCCAGTCAATGTATTTCTTACCTTTTTTTTTTTTTAAACTACTAACTGGCCCTTCATTTGGTGACCAGTGTAAATCCTTCAGTTAGGATCTGGGTCTTTGGTCACCATCTGTCTCTGGTACTTAGAGCACTGCCTGACTGCCCATGGTGGGTACTGAGTAGATATACTTGATGAAAGAACTCATGATGTGTAATTTTGTACCTTTGGCTTTTTGTAGTCATGTTTACATGTAGCTGAGTGCTCAAGGAGCTATATTTTTACCTCCCAAGAGGTGGTAAAATATCTGTTTCTAAGCTCCTTTTGAATCTGGGGTTTTGCAGAATTCTAAAGGTTCTAGAAAGCCAGATTCAAGATAAGCAAAATATAGATGTATTTATGATTTACATGTTGTCGTCCAGGCAGCTGATTAGTGACAGCAACCCAGTAATATAGTAAAAAGAATAAGCAAACAAATAAACAAAAACAATAAGCAAACCATCCCCAGGGATCTTTCTAAATAAGGGGCAAAAAAATTCTCACTGCTCTGGGATTTTTTTCTTCAGGTTAGTGCTGGTGGTTTTTCATACATACCAAGCCTGCTTAAAACAAACTAATTAATACCATCTTTATATACCCATAGAATTTCAAAAAATGACAAAGAAGTAGGTTTTTTTTTATTATCTGTGTTGTGAACTTGTCACCCCTGTTACTTTGAATCACTTAATTTTAAGAAATAAATGAGGTATTTGGGGTAGGGGAATAGAGTTCATCAGAATAAGAGATTCTTGAGTGAGAAGGGACTTTAGAGGCCGTGTGGTCTGACCTAAATAATACAGGAATTCCTTCTACAGAATCCCTGACAGATGGTCAGACACTTGTGTTTTGAATACTTTTTAGTGTCAGGAAATTTGTTATTTCAAGAGGTAGCATATTTCATTGTTGGACAGTTCTAAAAGTTAAGAAATATGTTTAAAAATGAAGACAAAATTTCTATCTTTCTTTCATCCACTGATTCTAGTACACTTTAAAAATATTCTACAGTTGTGTTTTAGCATAGGTTGACCAAATCAATAGCTGTCCAGTATTTGTGGAAGACAGAGGTGGGGACTCATCGCTGTGCTTGGTGCCTTGGAGGCCACTGAAGATTCTAAGGTGGTCCCTGCCTGTGGGGAGCTGATATACTAATTAGGAGACGAGATTAAACACACACTAAATTAACTGACAAGTGATGATCAGATGACTGAAGATTTCCCCATATTGTCATAGATGTGGAAGCCTTGCAGGAGAAAGTTAGGAAATAAGAAATAAGTCTTGAAATATGAGTGTGATTTTGCCAGGCAACAAACGTGTGAAAACAGGAGAGGTGCAAGGCATCTTAGGCAGATAATGAAGAGACCGCCATCCTCATAGAAACTAAGTTAAATAGGAAGAATATGGAGGAAACTGAAAGCTCTAAAGAAATCTTTATTTTAATCAACAAACCAATGAATCAAGTCTTATGTTACTGTTTTTCTTTTTTCTTTTCTTTTCTTTTTTTTTTTTCTTTTTTTTTTTTTGAGACGGAGTCTCGCTCTGTCGCCCAGGCTGGAGTGCAGTGGCGCGATCTCGGCTCACTGCAAGCTCCGCCTCCCGGGTTCACGCCATTCTCCTGCCTCAGCCTCCCGAGTAGCTGGGACTACAGGCGCCCGCTACCACGCCCGGCTAATTTTTTGTATTTTTAGTAGAGACGGGGTTTCACCGTGTTAGCCAGGATGGTCTCGATCTCCTGACCTCGTGATCCGCCCGCCTCGGCCTCCCAAAGTGCTGGGATTACAGGCGTGAGCCACTGCGCCCGCCCATGTTACTGTTTTTCAGAACATAAAAGTAATATATGTCTATAATAAAATACAGACATGTCTTAATTTAAAAGTGAAGAGAAAAAACCTTGTCTTTTGTTCTACTTCCTCTTCTTAGACCTAACCACAGTTTTAACCACTTGACGTATATTCTGACCCATGAGCCAAAACCCTAGCCTGCCTGATGTTTTGTATGGCCCATGTGCTAAGAGTGATTTTTGGAAGTTTAAATGGTTGAAAAGATTTTCAAAATAATGGTAATGTTTCATGGCATGTGAAAGTTGAACAAAATTCAGATTTTAGTGTCCAGAAATAAAGTTTTGAATTTTGCCAACCAAAAATTTGTGGAAATGTGTTTTCTCCCTACATTAGAGCCTCGATTTTGTCCTTTGGCCCTCAGAACCTAAAATATTTACTAAATGGCTCTTTACAGAAAAAAAGATTTGCTGGCCCCTGATATATTCAGTCAAAAATTTTAAAATAAATATGTGCATGCATGTATGTTACCATGTTTGGTTTTGTTTATAAAAGTAGAATTGCATGGACCATGTTGTGGTGAAGTTCTTTAGATCTGGCACGATTAAGTTAAGGTATCTCGAAGCCCGATGACCCAGAGGAGAAAAGCCAGGATCTGGGAATGTGGCCCCTGCAGTAATACTGGTGTAAAGTGGTATGCTCCCAAACAGAATTACCTAATTTGGATGGGAATGGGAAAGCCAGATGTGAGACATTCCAAAGTAGTGGTCCGAGGGGCATGCTGAGTCAGTGAAGGAGATGAAGGGGAGTAGTAGGAGTGCCCCCCATTTCCAGGTTGGTGTTGAGAGAATGCTGCTGCCATGAAGACATAAAGAATATTGGAAGGGGCTGTTTGGAGAGACAAGTTTCCAAACAGCCTATCCAACACTAAACCAGGAGCACCAGTTGTCGGTGGCTGCCGTTCATGTTACCGTCTGAGGAATGTGTAACTACCCAGAGTGTATTTGTCTCTTATCATGATTGACTTAATACAACTTTTAGGTTTTGAATGAGGGGGTTTCTGTGGGCCTCTTTCAGCTCTATATACCTCATAAGTGCTGTCTGTTAGGGTGACACTGGATATTGGGCTTTATATTAAAACAGTTTCTGGAAAAGAACTGATTCATGGTGACAAATTTATCACCACTTACTCACTTTCCCTGTTAGGAGGAAATAGTTGCAGATATAAGAATATTTTGAGGGAAGGAGCTTCTCATCAAATAGAAATATATGGGGTTTTTTGCCAGGCACGGTGGCTTACGCCTGTAATCCCAAGACTTTGGGAGGGCGAGATGGGTGGATCACCTGAGGTCAGGAGTTCGAGACCAGCCTGGGCAACATGGTGAAACTCTGTCTCTACTAAAAATACAAAAATTAGCCTGGTATGGTGGTGTATGCCTGTAATCCCAGCTACTCAGGAGGCTGAGGCAGGAGAATCACTTGAACCTAGGAGGTAGAGGTTATAGTGAGCCAAGATCACACCACTGCACTCCAGCTTGGGCAATAAAGTGAGACTCCACCTCAAAAAAAAAAAAAAAAAGAAATATATGGGTTTTTTGAGGGACGTTTAAGGATGCCATTTTGAACACCCATACCCCACTGAACAGATTCCTACACGGGGTCTAGGTGATCCATGGCAGAGTCACACAATTACACTTTGCACACCCCACACAGGTGTGTGTTCAGGTGTGTTCTGCCAGTGGGAAATTCTATGGAAAAGAATGAAAATGTCACTGTTGTGCTATTAATTGGTTATGTAGCTGGCTACCCCGCAGTGGCTCCACCTTGTGGATCCGTGTCTCAGCGGAGAGCCAGTATAGCTGCTTTTCTAAGTATCCTTTCACTTAATACTCATTTTAATGCTAAAACATTAGAGTTAGGTAGGTATAGGTGGGTAAATTTAGCCTTTTATTTAACTTATGTGTGAACCATTTCTGGGCTTTTCGTAGGTTTTACTTAAGCCTCCCACATTCTCATTTTTTTCCTTAACGCATTTCATGAAAGCAACTGATAAATGAGGTCACAAAGTAAGAAACTTAAAGAAGAATGGAAATAGGGCCATTGCAACTCTGAGACGGTAACACAAATTAACACACAGGGGTGAGGTATCAGTAAGAGGTCTGAGATAGTCCTCACAGGGCTTCAGAGAGAATTGCCTGGTTCTGGTGGCCCGGTGGCTAAGTCACGGGCTTTAAATCAGGAAGCCTGGTTCTTATCCCGGCACCTCCACTAGCTTGCTCTGTGACGTTGGATGAACTGCTGAGCTCCTCTGTTTCTCAGTGGGAAAATGAGAATAGCACAATGTAACATCCAGTTATTCCAAGTAGAATGGTTGGGAATAAAAAGCAAAATATTTGCATAACACTTCAAGCATCCAGAAAGAAGGGTAATATTTAAATTTTCAGCATTACTTCTGTTCAGTGTGTACCTATCTTGGTGAAGATTCGTTAGATATTCTTTGTCAAAAATGAAACAAGCTGTACCTCCTGAACCATTAATTTAATTTTTTTTTTTTTTTTTTTTTTGAGACTGAGTCTCATCTCTGTCACTCAGGCTGGAGTGCAGTAGCTCGATTTCGGCCCACTGCAACCTCCGCCTCCTGGATTCAAGCGATTCTCCTGTCTCAGCCTCCTGAGTAGCTGGGATTACAGGCATGTACCACCATGCCTGGCTAATTTTTTTGTATTTTTAGTAGAGACAGGGTTTCACCATGTTGGCCAGGCTGGTCTCGAACTCCTAACCTCAGGTGATCCACCTGCCTCAGCCTCCCAAAGTGCTGGGATTACAGGCATGAGCCATTGTGACTGGCCTGAACCATTAATTTTATAATCATCTGACTTACTGCTCTTGACACCTTTAAGATGGTTTTAAACTCAGTGCCTATTTTAGGGTAAGTCAAGGGTTCTGTTAATGATTTTGTTTCTTGCCCTTCCTAGACTTATAGATATTGTCCTCAACATAGAGGAATTTTTGCTATGCCTTCAGAGAAGTATAACTGACTTCCATAATTAAATGGATTTCTTTCTCAATGGGAGGGAATTTCTGCCATCTGACTAAATGCATAGAGTAGAAGGGATGGATTAACTAACAAGCTATTGTATAAACTGGAAGTGGAGTTTCTAGATACCTTGATTGTACTAGTGCTTCATATCATATTTTTCCCTGTATAGCAAAATTCAGTGGATACTGAGTAAAACTTTCATTTTTCTCCAGGATAACTTCATTGGGTATCAAACAGGATTAACAAGTAATTTCAAGGTAGCGATTCTGAAGGAGGTGTGAGCTCTTCTCAGACTATGTTTTCTGCCTCTTTTGTATAGAATCGCTGCGAGAGTTGGTCACTTTATAGATTGACAGCGTGTTGTATCCCCATGGGTGAGGACTCCTGCCTATAGAAGGTCCTGATTTATAGGTTCAGAGGCCATCCTTAGAATGAGGGGGCTGAAAATTTCCTTCTCCAGGTGTTAGCCCAGAGCAGAGAGAAATGTGTTCAGTGGAGTCCACGGCAGTGGAACACATGGCTGCTTTGGAGAACCTGGGAGGCGGCGCGAGGATGTACAGCTGTACCCCGAGCAGTAGGTGTCACTGTAGTCAGTGGCTTTTACTCCTCAGAGCCTAAGGGGTTAATTGGGTCTGGTTTAGAAGGGCAGACAGAGGCCCATCTGTGCCCTCCAGAGTGTTGGGCTTTGTCTCTAGGGCACCAGTTGACTCCAATGAAAGACCCAAGTTGACTCCCATTTTTTTCTCTACGAACGAAAGAAGGATGCTTTCCCATTTATATTTTAGGGTCTAAGGCTAGGCTGTTAGACGTTATGCAGTGGGGTGGGTTGGGATGGATAAGTAGGTGAGATAATCCTTCTAAAGTTTGGCGGGAAGACCTAGAATAGAGGGGAAGGCAAATTCTATTAAGAGAAATGAAAGAATATGGAATAGCAGAATACATTTCCTTGTTGTTATTGGCAATGAGCCCTGTTATATTCAGGCAGTGTGAGCTTTCAGAACTTCTATCAGCATCCTTCTTAGAAATTTCCCTTTTACCACAAAGGAGGCAAAGGAAAAAAAAATCTTTCTAGCAGAGATGTATTTCTCTTTTGCCACTTTCCACTCCAGAAAGTTAATTTTCAAATGCTAAAATGGATTTTAAGATTTAGAAATAGCTACTGTGTTGACTAATTAAAAAAAAAAATCCTGTGATTACGTAGCCAATTGCTTTTTCAAGTACACCCAATTTTACTTTTTCTTTTCTAGTAACACCCTGGTGTGAAAACAAAGTAAAACCGAGTAAACTCACTGTAGAATTTTAGATGCATCTTATCTCTTATTTTTTGCCTAGATAACCATCTTTCTCCCCACCCACCATCCAGGCAGCACAGTGTAGTTTGTCCTTTTAAAAAAAAAAGGAAGGCAACGTGTATGATTTATACGTAGATACTCATTAAAAATAACTCCTGTCCAGTCTTTGCTCTTCCCCCGTAGCCTGCCTGTTGGTTGTTGTTAACACCCTGATTAAGCCTTGCTCTTAATAGTACAATATATTAAGCTCAGCCTGCTCTCTCTTCCCCCCTCCTCTGTTCTCCCTGTGAGTGAGTGGCTCGTTTTAAACCATCCGCACACTTGCTGAGCCAGGTGGCGTTGCTTCCTGCCTCTCCTGCTCGCTGTTGCTAAGTGAGAGGCACCATATCACACATAAAGCTGAACCAATAGCATCCTGACCCCCATAGGCTGGTAAAAGCTGAAGAAAGAGAATCCCACAGCGTTGTCTGTGACCGGTGGGTCCTCCTCTCCCTCCCACCTTTTCTTTTCCAACAGGAAAGGGAGGCGGCGAGGGAGATGGTAGGAGGAAGAGGGAAGAAAGAATGGGGGAGGTGAATCCTAATATGCCTTGCTGTACTTGCAATAAATGCCATTTTTTTTCTTTGTGAAGAAAAGGAGTGGTAGCTTCTCTTGTGCAATCACAGAGCAGCAGATGCGCTTCTTTCTGCCCCCAAACTGCCTGTGTTGACAAAGCTCA
Organism: Pan paniscus; assembly: GCF_029289425.2. Classification (NCBI taxonomy): domain Eukaryota; kingdom Metazoa; phylum Chordata; class Mammalia; order Primates; family Hominidae; genus Pan; species Pan paniscus. The sequence continues at coordinate 137,923,944 of NC_073252.2, read as the reverse complement.
AACTCTGAATAAAGACGTCTGTTGACCTGCATATCTGCTTTGCTCCTCTCTTTTTCTTTCTCTCTTGCTATGAATCTTTGAATCCCCACAGTTTTGCAGATCTTGGCACCCCTGTTCATTCTTCCTCTTCACCTTTCTTGTTTCATTTCTGTCTCACAGTATTCTTTCCAGAAAGCATTTCCTTTGAATGTAAAAATTAGCAAAGTATTTCGTATATCGTCTTGTGAGGAAGTCATCAGATCATCCTAGGGAATGGGGCAAGGGAAGGGGAATATTTATAAAGGGGATTTTAAAAAACTCGTTACGATTTTCAGTCTTGGCAGGGTCTAAGCAAGCACAAAGTGAAATGTGAAAGGCTGTTCTTAACTGGATAACTGCCAGTATAGACAGCCAGTGGTATAGTTGAGATTATACAGAGGAAATGACCTTTCTCCTGTAATTACCTGGATATTTTAGGCAACATCAGACCCAAGTTACCTGGGTAATTATGGCTTTGTAGATCTGACCTTAGGACAAAACAGATTCCAGTTAAGTTTTCCATGGAAAACATTTGCTATCTTTGGTAATAAACCTAGTGAAGGCACCCACTGTTTTTGCAACCATGTGAAGCCCAGTTACAAGGAGACTTTCTTCAGTTCTATGCCCAGTAGGTTCCCAATAAATTTCTCCTGACCTTTTGGAGATGGCTTTATTATTTGGTCACTTGTATGCCTTTTGAAAAAATAACCTGTGTTTATTTCTGAATCAAGGGTATTGAGGTTTCCTGTAACCTCTTGCTGAATTTGCACATGTTTTGGGAAGATATCAAAAGAATGATATTCATCCTTAAACTGTCCATTTCCCTCAAGAAATTTCCCTTTCATTCTTGAAATACTGCCCTACTATTGGGCCAGAAATCCAGTCCACTCACTCAGGATCACACAGAAAAGTGATCATTAGTCTCCCACTCCACCTGCTTTTTCCCAGCGTTTACACTAACTTTTGTGTTTGTTTGAACCAAAACTAAAATGTCTTCGTAAAGGGACATTTAAAGGAAGTATGTGGGGTCAGATTAAGCAAAAGGGAATTCCTGGGGAAAAGCCTTACCAAATGTTGAGAACTGGAATGTTTTTGTTCTTGTCTGAAGAGCCTATCTTTTTCTTAGTATCACGAAGTTAAAGATGGCCATTGCCGCCAGCGCTGACTTACAATATTTAAAGCTAAAATTGGCAGACAGTCTTCAAACTTCACTTCATTTAAGTTCAGTCTCCTCCAAGCTAAACCAGAGCTATTTACAGGTATCCAAATGCTTAGATCTGAGCAGCGCGTCCATCTTCTGATGTGCCCATTTTGGGGGTGGGGGGGAGGTGTAAATATCAAACTCAAGCTCCAAGAGCGGGCAAAGAAGTTTAAAAATAAAGGACTGGCCGGCAAGTCCTGTAAAACTGGCTTGTCCTGCAGTTGGCCGGTTGGTTGGGATATTATTAGGTATTATTCATTCATCGCTCTTCTATTTTGTGCTCAGCCCTGTGCTGAGAGTTTGGAGCTGGAAGCTCAGCGTGAGCCACGTCCTGGCTCCGCGCCTTCATCTCTGGGTTGCAGCCCTCTCGGTTTCACCAACTTCATTATTCAGATACGGGCGCTGCAATTCCGCCAAGTAAACCTGCCAGGACCAGCTCCTCTTGCTTCTCTTCTTCCTGGTGTATAATTCTCTGCCTTGAAATCCCTGCTTCACACCCACCTCCGCTGCCCTGAATTTCCTAACTCAGCCAGCCAAGCACAAATCCCTCTAAGTCCCTCAGTGCGTTCCCCCCAAATCTGCACTTGCCCAACAGTCTGTCTAGGCACTAGCTATGACATCGCTCTGGATACCTGATCAGTCCTCTGCTTTGTCCCCCTGTGTCTTTGCTTAGGCTGCACCCTCCTTCCAGACCGCTTCTCCCCTGATCTCTCCCTGTGGAAATCTTGGCCTCAAAAGCCCATCTCAAATGCAGTTTCTTCACTGAAACCCTTCTCCCAGTCTCTCAGACGGCATCTTCCAGTCCTTCGAAACACCATGGCCACTTTTTTCCGACCTCTCCTTCAGAATTTTCCATCTTCTACTTAGAGTTGTCTTTACTGTTCCCTTGGTAGTACCAACAGCAGCTCAGAGGAGGGGTTTAGCCACTCTCCTATATTCCACACGAGCCTCTCTGCAAAATTGCCTCAAATAAATATATAATATATATAGACTGCATTTACTATGCAAACACAGCTTCAGTACAGTCCCCCCCACCCCTCCCCCTGCCCTTTGCGACCCAGTTGCCAACCCTAAATTCCTCCTTTGTAGAAAATGTGAAACCGGATCCTCCCTACTTTATCTTAAGTGATTCAGGCCCAGAGCTGTGTCTTCCTCATCTTTGTATTTCCCAGTATTTGTATTTCTCACTTAATGTAACTGTCTTGCAGCCAGTAGGCACTGAAGAAATGCCTGTTGAATTGTTACGTAACGAAGCCCAGAAAACCTGAAAGATTATGTCTATAATTCGCCAGGTTTTCAAACTGTATGTGTAGAGAAGAATGAAGTTTTCTGTGAATATTTTAAATTAGATAATGAGATCACAAAGAAGTTCAATTAAATCTTATTTATCAGTCAAGAGAGCCTAGGTGATGGTATAGTAACAAAGAACCCCCAAATCTTAGTGGTTTAAAGCAACAAAAATTTAGTTCTTGCTCATGTTTATTGTGGGTTGGTGGGGAGACGAGATTCTGCTTATCATTGTTACTCAGGGACCCATTCTCACAAAACCAGCCACGATCTCACACTAGTGGTTATGCTGAAGGAGAAAGAGCTCCAGAGGGTCTAGCATCAGCAATTTAATGTCCCTGCCCAGAAATGGTCCCCATCACTCTGCTCACAACTTATTTGTCAGAACTAGTAACATGACCTCATCCAACCACACAAGAGCCAGGAAGTACAGCTCTTCCATGTGCCTGAAAGATAATTAGAAATATTTAGACCATAGCATAAATAACTCCCATGTTTCATTATTCTCTCAGGGTTTTTAGAGGGCATTTATATTTCATATTGACTTTGGAAGCATAGAGAATATTCACGCAATTCCTCTCCCTTTGCATATATTATTCTTTTTCTCACGCACCAAAACATGTTGCTGCGCTTAACCCTAGAAGACTAGGCCACAGCAATTAAGGGATAAGTGGTTCTATTTTCTCTAAGTATAAGATGGAGAACTTGCCCATTGTTTATAGCTCTTCAGCTGCTCTTACCAATACTTCAGAGGCTCTTCTGATGGGTCAGTGAGGCTCGAGGCCCCTTTCCAAGGGCTGCCCCAGGTTTACTTTGAGTGTTGCCATAGTCAGGATCATAGGAAATCAGTACAGGTTTTATAAATTTTTTCTAAGAAATTAGTCAGAAAGTGTGAAAACATTATATAGTAGCTGAGTTATTTTTTGTAGTGAAAAGCTGCAAGGAGCATAGATGTCCAACCACAGGAGATTAGCTGTGTAAGTTATGGTATATAGAGAAAATGGAATACATATAATCTTTAGAATTACACTTTAGAAGAATATTTTAGATTGAAAAAAAGTCCCAATACATTGATTGCTATATTAAAAAAAAAAAACAAACAAAAACAGGCACTAGAACACAATATATAGCAGATTCTTTTTTTTTTTTTTGAGTTGGAGTCTTGCTCTGTTGCCCAGGCTGAAGTGCAGTGGCACGATTTCAGCTCACTGCAGCCTCCACCTCATGGGTTCAAGCGATTCTCCTGCCTCAGCCTCCCGAGTAGCTGGGATTACAGGCACCTGCCACCATGCCCATCTAATTTTTGTATTCTTAGTAGAGACAGGATTTCATCATGTTGGCCAGGCTGGTCTTAAACTCCTGACCTCAGGTGATCCACCCATCTTGGCCTCCCAAAGTGTTGGATTACAGGCATGAGCCACTGTGCCTGGCCCAGATTCTGTTTTTTAAAAATACATTAAAACTGGGAAGAAAAACACTAATATGTGAATGTGAACAAGGCTTATCTCTTTCTCTCTGTGGTGATATTTTGAGTAGTTTTTGTGCTTTTTTTCTTTGGTTTTTCTTTCTTTCTTTTTTTTTTTTTTTTGGTTCAGTAAGCAGGCATGACTTTTGTTGCACATAAGGAGATATGTAAATATCTCTGGCCTCTGAAGTGTGTTAATTTCAAGTAGCTTACATGGTGTTACTTCTTTTAGGTGAGTAGTTTGATATAAGAGGCACACAAATGACTCTCATATGTCTGTGGTGGAATGAGCCTGGTGCCAAGACAGAAATTCAGAAACAGTACTCCTGTGGATCGGGAGACAGTTTGACGTCAGTTCACACATGTCCAGGCATAAGCATTTTACCATTTCTTGCCCTTTCTTCTGCTGAGGCGTTGTATAGATCTTCCATGGCATTTTGACTTGACATTTCACAGCTGCTGCAAATCCACTAAGCAGGGACATGACACAGGCACTTTGAGGCCGCTGGTAGCACATTGGTTTGTAAAGAGATGCTAAATTTGCTGAGATAGTGAAAAACTGGCATGTATTTATTTTGGGATGAAACGGACTCTTGCGAAATAAGGGCCCATTCTGGAAGAACTTGTAACACTCATTCATCTTGTGTTGTGCACTGAGCTATAATGCTACAGCTGTCATCCACTTTCAATGAACGATTGTCATATTGTCAATCCACAATAATACAAAACAATTTTCATTCCCCATGTTGAAGCATCGCCATTGTAATATAATTCAGTTCATATTAACAATGCTTTGATGACAATTCCTTTCCACTCCACCCTTTAAGCCCTCCCTCTCTCCTTTCCTTAACCAAAGGGAAATGTATTTTGACAATATATCTCCAATGTTAACAGTTTTCTGCTTTTAAAACATCTCGGGCCCATAGCCCTCATTGAAACTGCCGAGAACACACCAATCTTTTTTTTTCCTTTCTTTCTTATAGAACTGTCTTGGGATTAGGTAGTGCCTTATTCAGGAGAACTGAAAGTATTTTTACCCATTTGTCTTGTTTATTCTTAAAACATCTCCATGAAAAAGGAACAGGTATTATTTATTCCCTTTTTATCAGGAGCACAGTTAGAACTTAACTCAGTTCGCTTTAGATTTATAATCTTTTCATTAAAAGACGCTGCTTACTTTTCCTGGTATTAACAGTGATGTCAGTTGCTATTTACATTGAAAAATTAACTACCCTAATGAATTTATATTCGCTGATTTTCTCTAGAGGGGAAATTGATTCTATGTGTGAGTCTTCACTGATTTTCAACGTACTTTTCTGTCACAATAGACTATTTTAAACTGATAGTGTTGTCTTAGTTAGAATAGTCCCAAGAGCTGAATCTAGGTGGGCACGATTGATAAGATTGAAATATGCTGTGTGTACCCATGTAAGCTCTTCCAGGGACTGCCATTTTTAAAGAAAAATTTTATTGTGGCTGTTGGCCACTTTCACTTTTCTCATTTTAAAATTCTTTAGTAGCTCAGATACTTGCCTAAAAATATGTGGCAGAATGTGGGGATATGGAGAATTTGAGGAAGGGAAGAAGTTGAATGTCAGAAACCACCAGAAATTTTTGGAAGGTCATGAATCCCCCAGATGACTGCTTAGAAAATGCTACAGTATTGCTTTCCTGGGGCCTGTTTCTCGGCATTCCTATAAAGTAAAAATCAGGGCTTTCAAAACAGCACATTCTTCAAATATAGGAAAACAGATTGAAACTGAATGAGGAAAAGAATTGTGTTTGGGATCTAAGAGGTGAACAGAGCCGTAGGTAAGTCAGTCTAGATAGATTTAGCAGACCTAAGTGTCTCCTATTCTGCATGACTTTATTTCTCAAGTGAAGACTTGAGAAATAAAGAGAGAAGAGGGGTGAGAAGCAGAGGGAAAGGGAGAGATACATTCATAAAATATGCAGGTCATGTTCAATTTGTCATGTCCTTAGTGCTATAGGGCATCTGGGAACAGTCCTGAATTTGAATGGCTTGTCTTTTTTTCCCTGTAGGTAGACCCGTTTTTTGTTTTTTGTTTTTTAAAAAAAAATCAGATTTGGGTCCTTGTTCCTGGCTTGGGCAGCATGGTCACTGAGCCTGTAAGGGCATTACACCACTCAAGTCTAAATGCCTCTGAGACTTGAATTATGAGACTCACCCAACATCTTGGAACAGGAAGTGGAGACCCTGCCACTAACCGAAGCTTCAAACTTCATGTAAAGTTTGTGCCCGGGTTGGAATGTTGCCAGGACACCTCTCCTCTAACAGTAAGCAACATGGGGCCCACAGGAAGCTCCGCAGTCCCTTATGCATTTTCATCTCATAGCCAAATCCCCGCAACACTGTCTTGTCACATGGCCCCTGTGTGACTGGGTCAGACAAATGAGACATCAACCTTACTTTTAACTTTGCCACATTTTTTCTTTCTTTTTTTTGAGACGGAATCTCTCTCTCTCACCCAGGCTGGAGTGCAGTGGCGTGATCTCAGCTCACTGTAACCTCCGCCTCCAGGGTTCAAGCGATTTTTCTGCCTCAGCCTCCCAAGTAGCTGGGACTACAGGTGCCTGCCACCACACCCGGCTAATTTTTTGTATTTTTAGTAGAGATGGGGTTTCACCGTGTTAGCCAGGATGGTCTCGATCTCCTGACCTCGTGATCCGCCTGCCTCGGCCTCCCAAAGTGCTGGGATTACAGGCGTGAGGCTCTCCCTCAGAGTGGGGTGTGTTTAGGGGAGGGACAACTGTGAGGCATAGTTTTGTTAAGCCATGGTTTGTTCATAAGGCTGTCCTTTGTGGTACAGAAAACTCTGCCAGCAGCCTTTAAAGCCACAAGTTACAAACAGCGAGCATAGCTTTTGCATTCATTCACTTATTCACACATCCACTCATTCACTAATAAAATGGCTGGGTGCTGGGTTGGGAGTCAGATACTTGGGTTTGAATCCCAGCTCTGCCATTTCCTGACTGCATAATTTGGGTACATTACTTATTTCTTATTAGTAAAATGTGGATAATAATACTTCGTACTTCACAGGAGGTTTGTGAAGGTTAAATGAGTTAATATATGTTACCAATGGTACCTTATACCTACTAAGACCTTAGTAAAGGTTAGTTGTTTTATTTTTATCTCTTGAACAAGAGATTGCTACCCATATAGTCTTACTAAGAACTTCTCTACTAAAAGGTTTCTCATGAAATAGGCTCTCTGGATGAAGAAATTGCAGCCTTCCATTTAAATCCAGAGGTGTGTTTTTTTCTTTGTATTTATCATTGTCTGGACTACTTAAAAAAATATTTTCCCCATGTTAAACATGCTAGAGGTAAGATCATTCCTCCAGTTGTTGGAAGGAGGTGGGATGGATTTAATTCCAGTTCTTCAATTTGGAGTAGTTGATCCTCCTGCCTTCCTTGCCCTCTCTTCCCTTCTCTTCCACTCCCCTTTTCTTTTTGAGGCAGTGTCTCACTCGGTTGCCCAGGCTGGAGTGCAGTGGCGTGATCTCGGCTCACTGCAACCTCTGCCTCCCAGCTTCAACCTGGTCTGCCTCAGCCTCCCGAGCAGCTGAGATTACAGGTGTGCACCACCAAGCCCAGCTAATTTTTGTATTTTTAGTAGAGACGGGGTTTCGCCATGTTGGCCAGGCTGGTCTCAAACTCCTGACCTCAAGCAATCCACCCACCGCTGCCTCTCAAACTGCTGGTATTACAGAGGTGAGCCACCATGCCCTGCCTCTCTTCCACTCTCTATTCTCTTTCTTCCTTCTTTACCTTCCTATCTCTGGCCTACTCCATGAAGCCTGAGCTAGCAAAGGCATATTTATCCAGTGGTATGTATATAACCATTCTCATTCAAGTTGTTGCTTCAAGACCCACTCACAGAATGTGTAATTTACCTCTCAAAAATTCAGATACCTCTGTATGCATTTGTATAGAAATGCATATTATTGGACATCAAATAACTCCCATCTATATAAAAGAAAATAAAATCTTATTTTAAATGTTGGGAATATAAGCATTTTAAAAATGTTCACAGTCAAATCATTTTGTCAAACAACAAAATGATTCCTTGGTGTCCTCCATGAAAGTTTCATAGACTATTTCAGAGACAAGCAGAATGGATCAGACACTCGCTAAATAGTAATTGTAGTTCTGTTCTCTCAGGGACTTGAGTTGAATTAAATGTATTACCTCAGATTGTCATAACGTCTCAAGAATAGAAGGAGGGTAATATTTTATGTTCATGTAATAAGTGAAAGGAGACTATTATTATGCATAATATATATATTTGAATCCTATTTAAATCAGCAAAGAGTTCATTCTTGACACTGATTCTCCTACTTTGGCAAGATAAGGTCAGTAGGAAAGACATAAATATGGCAATTACTCTGTGTGTAATTTAACATTTGCATTTTCCACAAAATTATAATGTCCTTTTGTTCATCACCGTACCCTGTATTGTTGATTTTTTGAAGGGGTGTGCTTTGAAGTTTCTAATTTCTGTTGAATGTAATATTTTAATGTGGCGCCCAAGGGCTAGAGGAAGGAGGGATGGACAGATTGGTGGATATCAACGATATAAACGTTGTGTAGGAGAGGGAGAGTTGCATTACTTGTGGATGTTCAGGTGGGAGGGACCCTTGTCCTCTACCTGGAGATGAGTTCTGTTTGTGAATCCCACATAGTTTTTGAAGACTGCACTTGATGAGTACCTCCCTCTCTGGAGTTTAGGCAAGTTTTAAGATGTGTCCCGGAGTTCATGGTATATTTCTTTGTTTCCCTTTGCCTCCCACCCAATAGCCATTCACTCTTTCAGATGATTGGAGCTGCCCTCAACACTACAATGGAATAGAAATGAAAATGGGAAAACATTCCTGCCTTCAAGGATCTTGTTAGATGCTCTCTCTCCCACTTCTTCTCCCTGTGTGTCTCTGAGACCAGATATAAGTAAATACCTATAAAGGAAAAAAGTCAGAATTCGGTAGCACCCCACCCCTTTCCTGGGCCTTTTCGACCCTAACCCCTCTGTTGTTGACTGCATTCTGGTCTCACTGGTCTGTCCCCTCATGTCTTTGTGCACTCCATTTTCCTCATTCACTTGTTTAGTTTCTGTGAGTGTGCGTTGTTTGCCCGCTCCAGCAGTAGCAAATGAGTTGGCCTTTGAACTTCCTGCGTGTTTCCATTTCTTTCTTGAGGGGTAGGGATAAGAGGAGAGGTTGATAGTGGTGATAATAGAGTATCTTTGCTCCTAAAAGGTAAAAGAGGAAAATCCCAGGCATTGTACAGCAGTGCACTAGCACCCATGTCAGAGTAGCTCTTGTTGCTTGGTGCATGTTAACTCTGGGACAATCCACTGAAGTGGCCTCTTTGTCAAATGCATGCCTGGCCCTGCATTCAGACAGCATTGCAGGGCAGTATGAAATATAGAGATGGAATGAGACAAGCAGTGGCAATGCTGTGTCACCAGCACAGTCGGGGTGGGTGGGCTGTGCCTACAGTGCTATGGGGGTCAAGAGGAGGAGCAGATAACGAAAGCCTCTGGGAGAGGAGACATAACCTTCAAGGTTAGGGGCCTGGTGATTCAGAGAATGGTAATGCTTCTGATCAAGGCATGTTTAGTCCTCAGACCACTCATGGCACAAGGGTAAAGACCACCATGCATGGTCAGCCATGGTTCCATGGCTGTGGGCTGTGGGAGTTAGTGGGCCTGTGGATTTCCGCTAGAACGTGCCTAGGTGACCGTACCAGGGAGCAGTCCAGCAGACAGGTTGGGACATGATAGGACTGTCATCCAAAGCTTCAGCGATGCTTCCTGAAATTTCTGTGAGGCTGGTGTGGTTCTCCCCTTTGAATTTACTCTTCTTTCTGTGATTTCCCTCAGTCTTCATCCCAAGAAAGTTATGGCATTGTGTTTAATTTGCCTTAATTTATCTTTTTTTTTTTTCTTTTTTTTAGACGGAGTCTTGCTCTGTCTCTCAGGCTGGAGTGCAGTGGCATGATCGATCTCGACTCACTGCAACCTCCACCTCCCAGGTTCAAGGGATTCTCCTGCCTCATCCTCCCGAGTAGCTGGGATCATAGGCGCATGCTGCCACACCTGGCTAATTTTTTGTATGTTTAGTAGTCCGTGTTAGCCAGGATGGTCTCGGATCTCCTGACCTCGTGATCTGCCCACCTCGGCCTCCCAAAGTGCTGGGATTACAAGCATGAGCCTCCGCGCCCAGGCCTTATCTTAGTATTATTCCTGTATATGCAGAAGTTGCCCTGTCGTTGCAGCTGTCATTTCACAAGCACCTTCATGAATAATAATAGCCGAGCTTGCAAGTGCTAGCCTCTGTTCCCTGTGTTTTATGTAGACTAACTCTTAATCATTGTCATAACCCTGGGAGGTAGGGACTATTATCCTCTTTTACAGATGGGGAAGCTGAGGTACAGGGCATTCAGTACTTGTCCAAAGTCACACGTGTAGTAAGTAGCAGAGCTGGCATTATGGACCCAGGCAATCTGGCCTAGGAGCCATTGCTCTAAATATGTGTGATACTTCCTCAGGACAAACAGTGATCATGTTTGGCCCTAGGAAGTCAGGGAAGGAAAACGTATAATCCTCGCCACCAGTAGAGAAAAAAGACACACCTATAAAAATATCAGAAGCCATGTAGGATCTCTCCATACTGATGTGCTGCCTGTTTTGTTTGCTTTTATCAGTCCAAATATTTTTCTTTGGAGCCACAAGAGGTGCACCATTGCCAGCCAGCTGGGTGACCTTGGACAATTCATTTCACTCCCTGCTGTATCTGTAAAATGCGGGTGTGAGATCAAATTATCTTCAGGGTCCTTTCCAGCTCTGAAGTTCTGTGGTTCTGTGGTTTTGGAATGTTTTTGCGTAAAGCACTTGGCAGCACTAGAAACAGTCAGCATTTCCAAGTGCATTTCTTTCTGACTCTCTTCTTCACCCATGTAGAATTTCTGAAGTATCCTATGATCTTTATTAATCACACAGGGACTGTCATCTTCTCAGACTAGTGGAATGGCTAAGGTGCCCTCTGCAGAAGATATCCTAGCTAATGTTCTCATTACTGACTAATTGGCTAACGAGACTTCTCTCACATTGCATTTAGGCTGATTGATAGTTTTGTATCACCTGATGGGTGGAATGGACAGCCAAACCAATTATCACCGCAAAGAGAGCCCCATACAGCAGAGCATTGTAGCTCGAGACAAAGGGCCCTTATAGATTATGTCTAATCAGGGTGCCTGCTGAGAGTTTGTTAAACAAAATGATTTTCTGAAAAGTACAGTTTAACATGCGTTGAAATACATGTACCTTAGGGTCATATGTAACTCAGTGGGCCTTGTCTTATTGAAAGCAATGTGTTTCTGATTATGTAAATATGGATAGCCTGCATAACTAGTTAGCTGTATAACTAACACTAGTTAGCTTTGTGCTGAATGAAGACGTGCGTTTTTTTGTTCAAAACTGAAGCTGCAGGCCTCCTGTGAGTCACACTGTGGGAGACATGCTCTACTTAGATGGAATCTTGTAGACATAGGGCATTACTCAGATTCCTTTTTGTATTTTCTTTTCATGTTGCTCAGGCTATTTAAAGGAAATAATATTCAGGTCACTTGCTTAGTCATTTAAATTGAGTCAATTTCTTTGTAGCTAATGCATTAATTTATTGAAATCTCTATTTAAAGTGCAAACTCCAGTTTTAGAGCGGAAAGATAATAATGTGCTAAGGATTCATGTTAAAACCTAACCCAAGGAACTTCTTGATCCGTTCTTAGTTTGTTTTTTGTTTTGTTGCTGTTTTGTTTTTGTTTTTTTTTTCAAGCAGAGGGTCAGAAGTCATTTATAGTGCTTCCCTATACACGGTCTTGAGTTTCAGGTTTTCTGGGAACCAAAACATCAGGGTTCTTAGTGCCTCACTTTCCCAGTAATCTACTGAATTGTGTTATATGATCGTCAGTGGACTAAAAGATACCAGCGAATTAATATAAAGTCTTTTACTTCTATTTCCCCCAAGCAGGGCCACAGCGATGTCAGCTGGGATCCTTGGAACTTGTGACAATATCAGTCTGATATAAATTCTTGTGTTGAAGCAAGTTTCAGTATTGGAAAGTGGGACTGAAGAGCACAGAGCACTGACCATAGCAGCAGCATGTACCATAGTGTGCTTCTGAGCCACCGTCATCTTCAAGGTGTTTTCTAAAATACACACCAAGAGTTGGATTCTAGAGATTGGCTCTAGGAGACAAACTTTTGGGAAAAGAAGTGAAAGAAAGCATGGTTATTTTTATAACTTAACAATTTTCCAGTAAATTATTCTTGTCTGACTGTTAAATAGAGGGACAGAGGAAGAAAGGATATGCCACTTGGAATGGGAAAAGGAGGCCTGGAGCACAAAATTGGCTGTGGTTGAGGTAGAAAATAGGCAGCTGTTCTTCTCATCCTCTCCTGAGCCTTCTGCTCCAGGAGATTCCTGCTGGAGCTGTGCTTGGACTCTCTGGCACACCGTACAGTCTACACTGAGCCATCAAAGAAGTTGCAGGAGAGGTGCTGATCTAGCTCAGCACCCGACTTGAAAGGGTCATTGTGTGGCACAGCAGTGGCATGGCTGTTTTCAAGGGAGCAGGTTTTTAATCGCGGTAGCTGTTTCATCCTCCCTGTAGTATTCTCTGACAGTGAAGATGGAGCCAGTAAATACTCATGTTCCTGCGTTTTGGGTGACGGAGGTCTTGCTTTACATCCCTCTCTCCAGCTGCTGTGTCCACTTGAGGCAAATGTATCCAGGAAAGCAGTGAGGCAGGCAGCGACAGGGGCCATTGGTAGATGTTCCCTTGGCTCATTTTAATACATACTGCGTCAGAATGGGCCTCACATATATTAGAAATCACACACACTTGTTATTCAATGAAAACCTTGACTGACACTGTGTGTAAGCTCAGTTAACAGCAGAAGTACTGTTGACAACAGAATAAGGCTGTAGTACAGTGGCCAGTCATTTAGAAAAGGAATCGGTCCTAATCCTTACTTTCCTGTATAGTCTATTCCCTTTCGTGGATATGCTTTGTTTCTGGTTTGAGTTCATCTCAATTCATTCTCAACTATGCTGTTTGTTCTGTGAACTCCCCAGTAAGAAATACATCAGGATAGAACTCTACCCAAAAAGTAGATAATGTGTTCCGAAGGGAATTAAACTAAAGCATTACCCTTCAACCTCAGGTAGAGCAATTTGGTGCTAAACTTTATTAATGTTAGTTTTTTGTTTTTGGTTTTTTTTTTTTGAGACAGAGTCTCGCTCTGTTGCCCAGGCTGGAGTGCAGTGGTGCAATCTCAGCTCACTGCAACCTCCACCTCCCGGGTTCAAGCGATTCTCCTGTCTCAGCCTCCTGGGTAGCTGGCGTGCCACCACGCCCGGCTAAATTTTTGTATTTTTAGTAGACGGGTTTTCACTGTGTTAGCCAGGATGGTCTTGATCTCCTGACCTCGTGATCTACCTGCTCGGCCTCCCAAAGTGCTGGGATTACAGGCGTGAGCCACTGTGCCCAGCAATGTTAGCATTTTAATGGAAAGGTTTTTACATATATTCCCTAGAGGTAAGGACGTGGTTTGTAATTTAAAAGCTATATGTTATTAAGTGATGATTGCAGTAATTATACTATTGGATAAAACAAGGAGGAAAACCTGGGTCCTCTGTTCAGATATCTGATTTGGAAAGGACTCCATTGATTTCACATATTTGGAACATGAACATTCTGTTTTTCAGGGTTTCACCTTAGCATTTCCTTGGCTTGGCCGGGCGTGGTGGCTCATACTTCTAATCCCAGCACTTTTGGAGACTGAGGCAGGTGTATCACTTGAGGTCAGGAGTTCGAAACCAGCCTTGCCAACATGGTGAAACCCTGTCTCGACTAAAAATACAAAAAAATTAGCCAGGCATGGTGTGGCAGGCACCTGTAATCCCAGCTACTCAGGAGGGTGAGACAGGAGAATTGCTTGTACCTGGGAGGCAGAGGTTGCAGTGAGCCGAGATCGTGCTACTGCACTCCAGCCTGGGCAATAGAGCAAGACTCCATCTCAAAAAAGAACTTCCTTGGTTCATATTGTTGGACAACTGAATACATTTTTAGCTTGTGTCTGGTAACTGTTTCCCAGTGGGGTTTGTAGATGTTGCTTTGCCTGCCTCTACCCATGTATAACCTCCAGCAATATGTTATTTGATTTGTTTGTATATTATTAACTGGAACTTCCTGGAATTAGACAAGCAGGGATTCAAACTACAATCAAATAATAGCAATGCCCTCTTTGTTACTTTCCTTTCAAATCTAAAGCAAGACAAAAATTCAGCTACTGACTAGTTGAATACTGAAAATCAGAGGTATCTTCACAGAGCTAGTAAGCATCAGACTTGGTTTGAATCCAGGTACTCTGATTCCAGATCTCAGTGCTCTTAACCACTGTGCTATATGGCCTTATGGAGCATCTAGCACAAAATAGACATTCAGTGAGGTGATCAGACATCATTTGGGAGTTGAGGTGCTCCTCAAGTTGGGCCCACCCACCCTTTCCTTCTGATCCTTGTTCTTCAGTATTCTGCCACTCAAACCCAGTAAAATCTTTCTTTCTCATACCATATGTCTTCCAACTCCATCTCTTTTTCAAGGTATGTGTGAACATTGGACATCAAAACTTCAATGGTTTATTAAGAGTTTAAATTTCTAAGTAATCTACTCCATTTCTGTCTAAGTCAAATCACAACCAGATTATCTCACATCAGATGTTCATTTATAAGGAATTAACTTCCAGGTTGAGTCTAAGGATCAGTTTGTATTTGGTCTGTCTCTTCATAGGCTACTTTGTAAGCTATAAAGAGTCCTAGACAAGAACGCAGAAACCCTGGGTCCTTGTCTTGCCTCTATCCTGATTCTTGTCTGGCTTACCTCATGGAATTCTTGTGAATGAGATAGAAGCCTTTTGTAAACCCTTGGTTGCTATACAAAGCTGTTGTTGCTGTTGTTGTTGTTATTATTATTGGTCCACACTGTGAGAAGGGTGGTATATAATGATGACTCTGAGACCCATTGCAGGGTGGTTAGTCGTCAAAAAACAATTCATTTATGTTCAGGCCATTGTAGTTCCAAAGGTGGGCACATTCTTTTATAGACCTCACAAAGATTTTAAAATAAGAATGCACACTTTAAAAAAGTCTCATAGCACTGCTTAATGCAAGCAGACATTATTCCATTGTATGCCCAGTGCCATGCCAACATTTGAACATTTATTCAGTCCTTACACATGCATACTTAATCATCCCGATAACCCTGTGTGGTGAGTACTGTTGTTATCCTCACTTTATATATGTGGAAACTGAGAGCTTAGGTGACTTATCCAAGATCACAGAGCTAGTAAGCATCAGAGATGGTTTGAATCCAGGTACTCTGATTCTAGAACTCAGTGCTCTTAACCACTGTGCTATATGGCCTTATGGAGCATCTAACATAAAATAGACATCCAGTGAGGCGATCAAATGTCATTCGGGAATTGAGATGCTCCTCAGGCTGGGCCTGCCCAGCCTTTCCTTCTGATCTTTCTTTTTCAGTATTCTACCACTCAAACCCGGTAAAACCATTCTTTCCCATACCGTACCTCTTCTTGCTCCATCTTTTTTTCAAGGCTGAGCCCTTCTCTGCAAAGCCTTTCCTTGCCACTCAGGTTTTGCATGAGCTTCTTCCTTTTCTAGATACCTACGTTTTGTATTTGGAAATTAATTACGGCCTCTATTCATGGTCATCTTTTCATATGTTTATGTCATTGCCACAGGGCTTAGTTATAAATGGCATGGAAAAGCCCTTGCCATTTGTTTCGAATAGCTCTTAGTGCAATGATGTTCACAGGATGTGTTCAATAAGTGCTTCTAGGTCTATTGATTATGTGCAATCCATATAGGAAAAGGATGTTCAGCCAGAGCCTTATTCTTGTATGCTTTTTGGAAATTCCAACACAGACTCATGCTCTGAACACCCGTTCATGGTTAGAAGCTGGTGGCTTTTCCCAGGAAACACAGTTTCTCCCTTTCTACAAACTTTTGACCAGAAAGAAAAAAATCACCCAGTGCACAAGAGACAGAAATTATCTTGAAGGATAAGCAGCCAGTTGCATTCTCTCACCTTTTTTTTTTTTTTTTTTTTTTTTACAAACAATGAGAGGTTTTTTCCCAATGGTAGAAATGATATAAGTTCACTGTAAGGAAATTTGGAATTTATCAAAAAGTGTAAAGGCAGAAGAATAAAAATTGACCATATTCCTAGATGTCTAGTAAGTTTTCCTCAGAATAAATCTTTAGAAATGATGTTGACAGAATGAAGAGGGTTCAAATATTAAGTCTTTGGTAACATACTGCCAAATGCCCTTCAGAAAGTTTGTACTAATTTACCCATTTGTATCATCGATATGGATGTGAGTCTAATACTTTCAGTATTATATAATGTGTAATAAAAATTATTTTCAGATAACTTACAGGTTTAATAGTCAAAGTACAGTACCCAACTGCTTAGACTTGATGAGGAACTGAATGGAAGTAAAATGATTGTAAATATCTGGTTTACTAAAACCAATTAACAATTTCATTTTCCTTAAAAGCAGAATAATTTCAAGTCTGAAGTTTTCATTCAGGTTAAAATCAGTCTACATTCAATGCTAGAGGTTCAACAAATTCTAAGACAGGTCATCCGCTACAAAGATAGGCTGGAGCAGCCACTTTCAATTTTGCCTGAATTTTATCACTAACTGTGATAAAAGGGCACTTAACCTCTTTTAGCTTCCCTTGCCTTGTCTTTGAAAATGAGTGGGTTGAACTAAATTATATCTACGATCATTTCCAATTCTGTGATTCTAGAACCATCAATCTAAATCTACATGGATACAACCAGAGCTATAGGAATGCTGTTTAGTGGGTGGGAAAATGAAATGTGCACAGACAGGTAAATTTAAGGCTAAGTAGAGTTAAGATCCAAGTTTCATATTTTCTTTGGAAAAATTTTGATTTATTTAGTGGTTGCTATTTATTAAGACCGTTGGCCAGTCAGCCAAGGCAGACAGAGACTGCAAGTTAGTTCCAGTTGCTGAAAAAGTTGCTTCCAGTAAGAGTTGGGGGTGAGGGAGAAGGCAAGGCTGGAAATAGAAACGTAGGAGAATTTGAGCATATCTCAGAGTACAGAGAGATCACTCTCAGCTGGGAGAGAAGGAAAATCTCTGTGAAAGAAGAAATTTTTCAGATGCACCTCGGCAGGCAGAAATAGTAGAAGGAAGTTTCTGATGAAGGTAATCTTGTCATTCCCAAAATATCATGATGACTAACCCTATGAAAGTTTAAAATGTATGGATAAAAGTTTCCATGCCACTACAGGGTTATTATAAAATTTAACTTAAATCCCACTTCAACAAATGTCAGTCATTGAAGATCTTTGTATAACCAATATTGCAAAACCTTTGCTGATGGATTACTTATTTGAATCAAAATTTAATATAGCAAAATTTCAGTGAAGGAGATGTGACAGGCTCATAGGGTTTGTTGTCTATCCTCTAATAACTTTGTAGTCTCCTCACATCCAGTCACAAACTTCCTCTGAGTTGGAAGCCATATGAAACTTTTTGTTCTCTGCAGCAGTCTATAAGAAAAAATTACTTAGTCCATTTTTAAATATTTATTTTTTCTATAATAATATTATACACACAAAATCTCAGCTTTGACCCTCGGAGGAGAGCCGAAGGTCCAACGTTCTGATGATTTCATATGGACATACACTGGCTGTTATTTGAAGAATAAATATTTAAATCATAGAATGAGTAAGCATTGGAAGAATAATGATGGCGTTTTCTTTGTTGTTAATCTATTTTTGCCTGAATTTGCTTTAAATGCCCCTTTAAATTTTTTTCTAATATAGTGGGACTAAGGAGAGTAATCCTAACTAGTGGCAATATCGGAGGACAGGGGTGTGACTGTGGTCATTTAGTGCAGGAGCACAGCATCAGTACAGTCTGCGGCTGTTATCTGGTGGGTTTTAATCTCTGCTGTTGCTGCCTATCACAAGATAACTGGAGCCCAGGTTTTTCAGATGGTATTATATGCTGATGCTGTGTTACCAACCTCTGTAATTTCTGAGTTTCTCATTATCAAAGGTGGGAGTCTCATCTCTGCTTAACACAGCAGTGCCTGGAGAGGTAATAATGATGATGATTTTTACCATCCCTGGGGTTTAGAATGTCTCCTCTGTTATGAGGCTTGCCCAGTGGCGGGAGGTAGCCTCAGAACTCCCTGCCCCTGGAGCACTTAGTTGGCAGCATTTGGAAGTGTGTGCTTGTATCTCCGCAAGCTGGGAGACTGGGATGGAGAGACAGAAAGGGAGGGAGGAGGTGAAATGCCTAGGGAGTTGAAGGGAAAGAAGTGAGATGAGGTAAAGGCATCTTGAGTTGTCAGGAAATACAGAAGCAAAACCAGGTAGAAAAGAAAAACAAAAACATGGGACAAAAAGGAAAAGTTGGGAGGAGGTGGATGGAGGTGAGGATGGCATGCTTTGAGATAGCTGTTTGGAGCCTGGCCCTTATTTTCCTCTGTCCAGTAAATAAAACTGAATTTTGTCTTCCTGTGACATTGATCTTCACCCTGGGCAGGTAAGACTTTCCCCTGGTAAGTGTTGAACAATTTAGGGCAGGCCCCCTGCCAAAGCTAGTGTGTGTTGTCCAGTGCCTTATATGGTAGTTTATCAATAGGTGGTTGTAATTTTAAAATAATCTAATCTCCTGTCTCTAAGGAAGTTGCCATGAAGTCACTGACATGTGGTCGGTGGAACATTTAAAGATGAAGAATACAGTTATCCTGAAAATGGGAGGGGAGGAGTGAAATGAACCAGGGACCGCATCAGCACCAGAACTGAAGGAGTGGAAAATAATTAGAAGGGAAATAAGACACAGAGAAACCAGGATGGGCAAAGAGAAATGTGTGATTGGGGAAAAACAATATCCTTACCTCATCCTTTTCGTTTCTTCCTACTCACAGAATGTTAAATGCACTCCCAAATGAAAATAGTGTGGATGTGTGAGTGGCTGTCACTCAGACAGAGGAGGGAAAAAACCCAACTTATTTCATCTTCATCATCTTATTTTGTCAGACCAAGCAGAATCCTCCTCAGACTATCCAGAGTAACTTTGGTTAAAATATGGGTGTGTGGCCAAAAGCTTTGGATAGATTTATTTTGTACGAATTTTAACAAACAAAATAAGTTAGCATCTTTGCTTATGGTAGTTTTGAAAGAAAAATATACATATTTCCTAAGCTGATATTAAAAGTGGCATTTATGTAATAATTATGGGTGACTTGTTTCAGTCTTTTTAGAAGACACATAAAATTGAAATGATAGATGTAATATTTATAAATAGTATTATGCTTACTAATATAGTAATAAGCCCTCTTTTTCTGTAGTTTATCCCTAATGAAATATTTTCTCAAAATTTTCCCTATTTTAAAAAATTTATTTTTGTGCTACAGTACAAGGTGAAAATTAGTTGGTAATTAATCCAGCAATAACAGTTAACAGTCTCAAATTCAGTTACCACACAAATAAGAAAGGAATACAAAAAGAAGGAGGGGATGTACTTAAATCCAAATGTGAGCATGGATATCACCCAGAAAGAGAGAGAATTCAGCATTTCTCTTAGTTTGCGGTCTTTGAGGCATAACTGATAAGTGGGAAAACAGTTGTTCTAATCGCAGTGGCAGTGTTCAAGGGAGGAACCATTGCTGGAAGTGACCAAGTGTACTATTTTCAGGTGGGAAACTCACCAATAGGGATCATTTCCCTTTTCTCTAGTTGAATTGGTGTTGCTGCTACCCTGTGCTGAGCAGGGTTTGGTTTTACTGATTGACTGAGAAGATGGTACCTGTCCCCCTGGGCTGAGAGCAGGTGTACCTGGGCAGTCTCTGACCATTTAGCTGGGTCCTGTGGTTCTGCAGCACTTCTCACCTTGCAGAATTGGGTCAGGTGCTTTACTCAAGGTCAGCGGTTTCACCTCGAAGACTGGACATCATTGTAAAAACCAGACGCAGTCTAAAAGTGACAATGACAACTGTGCAAAAATAGAAGGAAAAAAAGGAGAAAGCTGAAAGTAAATGAAGTCTGTCTATAGGACTCTCACAGGAGAGCATGAATCATCAAAGAGGTTCCAGAGTTACAACCAAGAAGTATTTATGGCGATCAGTGGTGCAAAGGGTAATAATACAAACATAATAAAGAAGAGAAAGGAAAGCATACTAGAGATAAAGGAGGCCTAGCATTAAATGAATAGGGAGATAAGCTTAATGATTATGCTCAAATGACTGAGCTATTGATGGCAAAATGGCTGAGCTTTGGAACTGCTTTTTAAAACTGGCCTTTAAGAAGATAAATAAGGATAATTAAACAGTAATGAAGACCCGTTTCATTAAAAAAAAGAAGAAAACAAATAAATAGGCAAGATCTTAGATGATGTGTTAGCCAGTGTTAATGGAAATAATAATGAATTCCTCAAAATATGGTAGCTCTCCTTTGGAATCATGAAGAATAACGAGAAAGAGAGAGAGAGAAGGAGAGAGATGGGGAGGAAAGAGAGAGAGAAACAGACAGACAGACACTGGAGTAAAGACTGCATATCCAGTTCTCACTTGTTCAGAGTATCATTGGCAGAGATATCTCAGATTCATTCTCTTGTCTTATTTTAGCCACTTTTTTTTCAGAATCCTTACCCCAGGAACCTCTTTATCAGAACTACCAGTTAGAAGCCACACATGCTTTCTCTCTTCTTCCTGCTTCATCTATGCTCCAGTGTTGCTAATGTATAGTAAAAATAAAACGAAAAATAGTTTAGGAGAGACATTGTCCTGTACACTTCACAGAACAAGAGCCCCTGAATAATTAATTTCTAAATACAATTAGTGTTAAACCTATTCCAAACATAATACTTGCCCATAATAAGTATTCCATAAACATTTGTTGGATAAATAAGTGAATTAGGAAAACTACATTGCTAACAAATACTAGAACATTTGAGAGGGTAAATATGTGAACATCTATGAGGTATTAGAGCCAAGAGCTACAAACAGCATAAATCTATAAAGCTTTTTCATGTTATACCAACTTAATCGATTTTTTGTTTTGAAAATTGGAAAACAGTGGACAAAAAGAATACACTAGATATATTATTATATCTAAATACATCCAGACGTTAATGGAAGAATTGATAGCAGGTCTCATGAAATCTAGTTCAGAAAATGAATTCAAATTGACTTGAATGTGTCAAATTGATTGAAAACTGCCTGAAGGACTGAAAGTGTAATGATAAATGGCAATGTATTGAATCTGGACGAGTGTTCAGCATGGTCTTATTTAACATCTTCATTAATTATCTGGGAAAGGATATAAACAACACATTCATTAAATTTGTAGACGCGAACGAGAGAGGTGTTTTTAAGCACTGGGTAGGGCAGAGGGCAACATGAAGGGAACTACCCTGCTCAAGAACAGAATGATGTTAATAATTTGATGAAAATCTGCTAATGGCCTGGCAGTGTTCTGTGCAGAGCACGATCCCAGGCACTATAGGCGATTAAAAGATGAGTTAAAGCATCTCAGCAGACAGAGTGCAAACAACTAAAGTATACCACGGGGGAAGGTGAAGGAAGTGCTGCATTAGAAGTGCAAGCAAACTGCAATGGAAGCAAAGAAGTGATGAAATTCTAAAGAGAACAGTCAGGACTGCAAATTCACATTGTTACACCATGAGGAAAACAACTGGAGCAAGAAACATCCCAGAGAAGTAACTAGGTTTAGATAAAGGATAATGCCATGGGCTACCAAGAAGCAACAAGACGGGGATATTTTTCTTCAAGCACGCCATGTGAGTCACAGATAATGGAGTCGGGACATTGGGCTCAGCCAGTGCAAACTCACTGCTCAACAGAACCTGTCTTTTTTTTTTTCCTTTTTCTACTATTTTTCTTTCTTGTGTTAAGGTAAACTACTAGGTACTGTTTTTAATTTAGTTTTTAATTATGATCTAAGGATCAGTACTATGGAAACACACATAATTATATAAGAAAGTATTGCACATATAAAGCATTATTTATTTTATAATATTAAACAAATGGCAACAATCTAATGTTCAATAGTAGGGGAAAATTTACAAAACTTTACTGTCTGTACTTGACAGGATATTCTCCAGCTACTAATGGGTGTTTATGCGGAATTAGAACAGGAAAAAATGCCCATATTTTAATGTTAGGTGAGAAAACTGGGATGCAAAATTTACCATAGAGTGTGATCAAAAGCAAAGAGCTAGTGCATTTTTAGCAACAAAATGTATCAGTGGCTGTCTTTGTGTAGGGGGAAAGAGGAGGCTAGAAAATAGTATTTGTTGAGTCCAACCAACTAATTTGTTCAATGTTTCTTTCTGTCGTAAAGGTTTTTATTTGCATTTTAATATATGTTTTGACCAGATGTGGTGGCTTAGGCCTGTAATCCCAGCACTTTGGGAGGCTGAGGCAGGTGGAGTACTTGAGGTCAGGAGTTTGAAACCAGCCTGGCCAACATGGTGAAACCCCGTCTGTACTAAAATACAAAAATTAGCTAGGTGTAGTGGCGCATGCCTGTAATCTCAGCTACTTGGGAGGCTGAAGCATGAGAATCGCTTGAACCTGGGAGGTGGAGGTTGCAGTGAGCCAAGATCACGCCACTGCACTCCAGCCTGGGCCACAGAGGGAGACTCCGTCTCAAAAATATATATAAGTAAGTAAAATAAAAATTTTAAAATGTATATATGTGTATATGCACACAGACACACACACACACATATATATATGTTTTGATGAGCCTCTAATAAAGGCACTTAAGGGAAGTTTAATGATTTAGTTATATGGTTATTTTCCTGGAAAAAAAAATCGAGGTTCCTAATCATTAAGGGATATTAGTTGTCTTGAAGATCGACGTATGTTAAGCACACCTGGAATAACAAACAAATTTGGCTGTTAGGTATAACCCAATGAGTAAAAGACAAGGATGTGCATTATGACATTATAGCCACAGTGATCAGGGAGGAGCTGCCCACGCACACAAACTCACACATTCCTGCACACAGGCATACCTCAGTAATGAAACCACGTACCCCTAAGGACTGAGAGCCAATCCATGGGAGAGGTTTTTAAATGCCAAAACACATAAGGTGGGCAGAGATCCGAGACTCATTTTATGTAGTATTTTTCAATCGCGGTTGAGAGCATTGGGTAGAAGGACACTTCTAGATGAAGTCGAAAGTGGCAACAGTATATCTAGAGCTGACAGCTGGTGTTGTAAAATCTTCCTGAAACAATGTTGGCGCCATGGCTGTGTTTCTCTTGTCTTCCTGTCTGTCTCTGGTCCAGGTTGCCCTATGCTCTTCCCTTTATTTCTTATTCTTTTTCCTGGCCTCAGTCCTAGGGGAAGTGAACTGTGTACCCAGGTGTGTATCTGGCATTTCTCTAGCAGGTTTTTAAATAATTTTATCTATCATAATTATTTTCATCAGGACAGAAATCTTTCCATATTCTTTATCAAGATACTCTATCATGAAAATTGTCAAATATATGCAAAAACAAAGAGAATGACCCTTCATATACCATTACTCAGATACACTGAGTACCAAGATTTTGTCATACTCAGTTCATCTGTCGTCTCCCTCTTTTTTGTCAAAGTAAAAATCTCAGATGTGTCATTTCACCCTTATTTACTTTAGGTTATTTCTCAGAAAAATGGAGAGTTCTCATATAACAATGATGCTATTATCAAGCCTAACAATATTAGTATCATCTAATACCTAACCCATAATCAAATTAACTCAATTGTCCCAAAACAGCCTTTTCCAAGTAGGTTTGTGTCAATCAGGATCCCGACAAAGTCCACACATTACATTGGTTGTTATATCTCTTGAGTCTTTTTAATCTGTCTCTGCTTCCTCACTCTCCCCCATTAACACATTAGGGAACATGTTTTGAATAATTTGGAAACATAGTCATAGAGTACTCTTAGGAAAGAGTAATGGGGTTGAGGATGGTTAATTTAGCCCATCCTAACTTCTGTGAGATTTTTTTCAGAATATTTTGGATGGTTCTCTCACTTTTGTTATTACGCATTTGGGAAGAAGATTCTGCAGCCTACTCAGGTGAGCCAATCTCATGGCATTGAACAGAGAAGACATGTTTTCACGTCTCTAACCAGTGTTTTTCATAGTGTAAGTCAGGCCTTTCTCCTTTGATCTAAGTGGAACCAAGAGGTTAGATACTCCCTTTTCTTTAGTTATATTATGGGCTTCATGTAACTCCAAATTGTATCTCTTCCTCAGCTATTTATATATATATTTTTGGTGGTGGGTCTATTGTTTTACAAATTTAAGCAAGAGGTTGAATAGCAGAGTGATTAAGAGCAAAAATTGCTAGAGTCAAATCTTGACTCTGGGCCGGGCTCAGTGGCTTATGCCTGTAATCCCAGCACACGCCTGTAATCCCAGCACACACTTGTAATCCAGCACTTTGGGGAGCCAAGGTGGGAAGATTGCCAGAAGCCAGGTGTTTGAGACCAGTCTGGGCAACAAAGTGAGGCACCCATCTCTGTTAAAAATTTAAAAATTAGCCAGGCACAGTGATGTGCACCTATAGTCCCAGCTACTCCAGAGGCTGAGACAGGGAGATCATTTGAGCCCAGGAGTTTGAGGCTGCAGTGAGCTGTGATAGCACCACTGCACTCCAGCCTGGGCGACGGAGCAAGACACTGTCTCTAAAAAAAAAAAAAAAAAAAAAATCAATCAATCCATCCATCTTGACTCTGCTGCTTACTACTGGTATGTGACCTTGGCAAGTTACTTATCCTATCTGTGCCTCAGTTTCCACATCTTGAAAACTGGATAATAATAGTGTCTATTTTATAAGGTTGTTAAGATTGATACACACATATACATTACTTAAAATAATGTTTGTCACATACTAGGCATGTAGATGAGTGTTAGCTATTGCTGTTATATCATTAATACGCTCTTGCTATAAAAACAAGAAAGTAAAAAGTCAGTTTCAACTTGTAGAGAGGATGTTCTTGCTATAAAAACAAGAAAGTAAAAAATCAGTTTCAATTTGTAGATAGGTAGTACTTTCCACAGTTTTAAAGGAGAGTAATATGTAAATAAAAGTAAAAGGTGAATAATTTTGTGAAACTGTGTGACAGTAATATATTTTCAATATTAGGGACAATCCTTTGGCTTATGATAATTTTTCCAAAAGAAAAAGTTAAAATGTCAGAATTAACAGCATTTCAAGTGAAAACATCTTAGAATGTAGCCTAAGAGTGTAGACCTAAAAGTTGTAAGAATTTGCTTCGTTTCTCTGTTTTGGGTGAATTATGTTTATTGAACTTGCATATTTAAATGAAAAAGCACAAGAAACTTTTTTAAAAGCCATGTCTGAATGCCAGCAAATATTTGAAAGAACAAATATAAGCTTGTTTTAACAATTCTCTGCAAATTCCCTCCCTCCACATATCCCCCTGACAAATAGCCTTTGCAATGTGAGTACTTAGCTTGGGCATAAAGGACTGAATGTGAAGATGTGTAAAAGATCCATTGTCTAGGCTGCTCCTGGGTGATGGAAGTCGCTTCTGAGGTGGGCTTAGCAGGAGGGCACATGCTCACTCGCCAAGAGTGTATCCACAGACCTCAGCTTCCATGCGCATTGATGATGGCCATGGAAGCACATGGGTTGAAAATACCCTTAGAGCTGCATGACTGGACAGAACGTCTAGCTATTATGTGGTCCATCTCTCAGGAAATTGAAGTCCAGGGAAGCTAGGCAACTTCTCTAAATCACACAGGAAAATAAGATAGGAACTTGATTTGCTCTCTTCCTGGTCCAGAGTTCTCAGTATCATTCTGCACAAAGATGTGAATAGGGGTTAGGTAAAAAGGATTATATGGTCAAAAGGCTTGGGAAAACCTGGGTTCCATATATTATATAGGTGTCTTTCCTGCAAGATGTCTCAGAGCCTTCAATATCTTAAAAGGGGGATTATTATGCAGCATTTCTCAGATTTATTTGACCATGGAACCCCTTTCTTCACTGAATATGCTTTGGGTAAAAGCTACTCTGTGCTGTCCCTTACTTGAATAGAGTATACAACATAAGAACTGACAGAGAAAGTCACAGCATAAGCTCATAATATTTATAATAGCCATCTTGACCTGTATTTGAACTAGGGTTATACATTCTTCTATTGAGTTAGTAGTGACAGATGAAGACAAGGAAGGAAAGGTAAAAATTGATTAAACTGCTTATTTAGTGGGCAGAGGGAAAAAGAGATGGGCATATTTTGTCTATTCTCAATTCCTTGAATCTTATAAAGAAGAGATGAATTTTTCTTCTGACTGTGCCTCCTGTCCCATTGCTTCTTGTCTGGCCTACACACATTTTGCTATTTCTAGAACCAAGTTAATACATTGTTCTTTGCTGGGCATCTTATTGATCTTCCATGTTATTAATATTCACTTTTGGCTGCCAGATTAGCTCTAATGAACCATTTACATTTATTTTTAGCACACTTAGAAAGTTGGGACGTATTATCCAGATTGCATTCTACTGTGCAGGAACTGTATCTACAAATAATGAGAAGTCTTACTTTCCTCCTTTTTCCGATTTCCCTTACTTTAACTTTACCCCAAACAGAAATAAAGGAAGTCTTCAATTTATGAACAGGCTGTTCCAATAGTTTTTTGGGGGTAACTCAGAATTTGTTCCCATAAAAACAGTGTTCCTAGGCTAACCCACTAAAAAAACATTTTACCCATAGTGATTTTAAAAGTATACATTTACATGTTATTTACAACAAAAGGGAAGCAATTTGGTTTCACACATCATAGAATGTATTTAGCCCTATTTGAAACAGGTCCTCCTCTCTCATGCTCACACTCACTTGCTGGAATTTGCAACTTCCCTTGGGTCCCTCCAGGGCTGTGGCACCGTCTAGAGTAGGGCTGGACCAAGAACTCTGGAGCCAGACTGTTGAGGTTAGCACTCCATCTCTGCTACTTCTGTGTCCTGGTAGGCTATGTTACCTTTTGGTGTCCCAGTTCCCACATCTCTAAAATGGGGATAATAATGGTATCCATCTCATAAGGCACCTGACACGTAGAAAAGTGCTAATAGGTATTTGCTCTCATTATGATGACAGTGCTGATGGAGTGGGGTGGACCTGATGGGGCAGTGGGATTCAGGACAGGACTTAAGCCAAACAAAACTGGAGGAAGGATTGGGATCAGTGGCACCAGGAAGCGGAGGAAGAAGGGAGGTTGGTGAGTGGATTCAGGAACGTTAAACTGGATAAAGAAGAGAAAGAAGAAAGAAATGAGATTCCCAATGCAGTTATGACCTGAGTAGGATTGGAGAAAAAGGAATCAGAGAGGGAAGAGAAATTCTTGGGTCATTGTTTTAAAAATGAGAAAAAAAAATGAGGTAAGGAATATGGGTAGATATTTTTGCCACTTTTCATCTTCAAGACGTAGGTCTAATTACGTAGCTACTTTGAACCTTATAAATTGGGAATAATAGTATTAACCTTGCAGGGATGTATAAAGATTAGAATAGTGTATCCAAAATGCCTGGCACACATTAGGTAGGCCCTCAATAAATGATGATATTTGTTCTTACATAAAGGTTATGCTGCTAAAGTACTTCCAGCAAATCATTCTTTTTTTCCAGCCCTAGTTAATTTCTATTGCTTAAGTAGTCCATACTCACTTCTAAAAAGTAGAAAATTAAAAATAGTTAAGTAACTTATCTAAGCTCACACAGTAATGGAATGGTTAAACTGGGATTCAGAGCTTGCAAATGTAACTCCAGAGCCTGTTCTCCTAAATAACACACATATTTGTAAGTCCCAGCAGGTACAGTTGTTTTATTTCATATGGCTATAGCTACAGAAGAGAAGCAGTCTTCTTTTCTCCACGTATTGTCTATTTTCATCTCTCTGTAACTCCTTGGGTACTTTAAAAATGAAAAAGTGACTTACACCTTTGTTTCTCTGGATCGGATGTCGTCTAGGAAGTATGTATTTGGCTTCAGTTTGTTTCACTGGCAGTTTTTTGCAACTATCAGAGGATGGAATTTTGCTTTGTCATCTGACCCAAGCACAAACTTAGGTAAATTTATGAGAACGGGCCAATTTCTACAGAAAAGCTGACTCTAGTGAAAGATTTTTCTTCCCCAAGTCAATTTTTTAATTTGTATTTGATCTGTTCTGCATGGTGTTTGGCCCTCCTCTTTGCAAGTTTTGCAATTTCACTGTCCAACAAGCAGTATCTGGTAGGAGTTTTAATAAGATTCTTCGCCCTTCTTTGTGCTCAAGAAAATATTGTCAGCACTCTTCCATTCCCTCAGAAACAGGATCCCACCCACTCTGACATAGCTGTTCCACACAAGAAACCAAACATGTAAACCCTAAACGAAGAGAGTTTGATGCCAAGGGTTACTTTTTCTCTTTATTCTGTAATATATTTATACACTTTTGCTCAATATCAAACTATTTGAAGTCATTATAAATAAATCCAGAAATATGTGCTTTATAGCCTTAATATGAGCAAATACCAGGCCAGAACTGACCAAATGCACAAACAAAAAAAAAAAATCAGCCTCAAATTAGATTTCATGGTGCAATTATTTCATATATTTCTGAAAACTGTTCTTTTAAAATATCTACTGTTTTCTTCCATCTTTTCAATTTGTCTCCAAGTCTTCTGCCACCCCCACCTAGAAAAAGAGTCTTCTGTTTGCATTAGGACATTTACATAGGCATTTCTTTCCTGGAGAAATATGACAGCAGCTGAGATAGCACAGGCCTTGTTAATACTTAACACTGAATAAACAGGGCAGGTAATGACCATTGTAATACTTCCAAATGCAGTACAGCAACACAGTTGACAAAGGTCAGGAGGGAAAAAAAATAGCATTGGTGTTTGCAGTGGGAAGAATCTTCTGAAACGAGACTTGAGAAAACAAGGCATATGTCCTGTGTCTTAAAGCCTTTGTTGAAGGGAAGACTACCAAGCTCCCTCAGAACTGGTGTTCCAAGATTTGTAATCTCAATACTGAGAAAGATGGAAACATAAGGACAAACTTTAGTACTAGGAAATCCTCACAGTACCCAGGGCTTTAATATTTCTTCATATAAATTAGGCAGTCAGGTCAGCCTACCTAAATATTGTATTAAAGGCACCCTTTTATACCAGCTTCGCCCAAAACA
The DNA here is from genome assembly GCF_029289425.2 of Pan paniscus. Lineage (NCBI taxonomy): Eukaryota > Metazoa > Chordata > Mammalia > Primates > Hominidae > Pan > Pan paniscus. The sequence continues at coordinate 137,894,608 of NC_073252.2, read as the reverse complement.
CTCCCAGCTGCTCATTGTACACTGAAGTTACACAGTGTATCTTTTCAAGGACCTTGCAGTCTTTGTGAAAAGGACTTCGGTGCTTCCAAGAGTAGCTCTCAGGAGACACCTCTTAGATGAGGTGTTGTTTTCTGGAAAGGTGCCTAAGTTCCTAGATTGTATAGCAGTGGAAAGATTGAGGCTCTAACATATATTTCAGAGAGCTGCCTTATGTTGTTGGCCATGTTCATAAGCAAGATCCAGTCATCTGGGTGAATGAGTAGCTGCCCATCTTCGTAGGCCAGAAGCTTAAGAGTCTATTTGTTCATGCATTCATTCCTCACTCATTAGGTATTTATAGAGTAGCATCTGCTATGGGTCAGGCTGTTTTCTCAGCGCTGGGGATAAATAGTGAACAAAACATTGTCAAAGAGCTTTGAGTCTAGTGGGGAAGACAGACAAGTAAACAGATCATTGTAATATGGTGAAGTAATTAATTACAGGGTGACTAAGGTATACTTCACTCAGGCTTCTGAGGGACCTGCAAAGGTTTTACATAAAAAGTGTCTTTGAAGCCCAAAGATTTATTAGGATTTTGTCAGTGTTGGGTAGGGAGAGTTTTCTAAACTGAAAAAACATATCCAAATCCCTGGAAAAAGAATATGGTCAGTTAGGGGAACTGAAAGTAGTTCAGTGTGGGCGGAGGGCAGAGTTAACCTAAAAGATTAGTGAACAGAAAAACAATTAGAACCCAAGTTTGTCAAGAGGTTGAGGTTTAAACAACAATTTGGAAAAGAGAAAAAAAATTATTCTTCAGTTACTAATTTTGCACATATTAGCAATTTGAATTGAGAGGTTTTGTAAGACTTCATTTATTTTTAAGTATTTTTTCATTTTTCTTCTTTTTTATTTCTAGTTTATTGTCAGTTATGACTGCTCTGTGTTAATTATAATCATGAAAAGTTGAGCAAACATATATGTGCCCCAACATTAAGGGATTAGTTACATAAGTTATAATAAATTAAAAACACTATGTCCCAAAACATTATATACAAAACATTAAACTAAGCCCATTTATTTGAAACATAAAATCATAAAAACATGATTAGCAGAAACCATTTCTATTTTATCTTCTTGCCTCTCTAACTGCAAAGTACCTGATAATAGACTTCCAAAAATTCTTGTGGATGAATTAATGAGTGAATGGAAAAAAAGTAAGCATGGCTACAAGCAACTATTAGACTTTACCTCCCACAAAGAAATGCAGAAAAGTTGACAGAATATTTTGATTATTATTTGCTTGGAGTTTGTAACTCAGGGCCAAATACCTGTCCTTTGCTTTTTCCTATTCCTTCCATGTAGTGACATTATTAATATATTAAGATAAACAAGATTGTTTTCTTCTTTAAAACATTTGCTCTTTCACTGCTACAAAAATATTATAGTTTATGCTTTTGTTTGATCTTTCCATGAGTAGATACATGTGTATTTGTTTCTAATATTCGCACATTCATTTTCCACTTTGACATTGTGTAAAGGGTTTTGGTTTTTTTATTATGTGTTATACATTTGTTTGGCTTTTGTGCGGTTAGATATACCAGCAGAAGCTGCCACATAAAAAAGGGGAGCACCCAGAGGTTTAAATTAGAATCTGAGTAGTTCTCAAATTAAAATTTTAGGTTATTTGAATTGGAGATACCTACATCAGCAGTTGTCTGTAGAAGCCCAATTAGACTTAATAGAAAATTAACCCCACCCTAACTAGCACTAATAATCTAGCGTATTCATTCCTTTGTTTATTTTTAAAATTAACCTTTTTATTTTGAGATAACTAGATTCACATGCAGTTGTAAGGCATGATACAGACACATCTCATGTATTCTTAGCCCAATTCCCCCCAATGGTAATATTTTAAAAAACTATAATACAGTATATCAACCAGGGTATTAACATTGATACAATCAAGATACAGAACATTTCCCTAACCACTAGAATCTCTCATATTGCCCTGTTATAGCTACACCTATTTTTCCTCTATCCCCCTTTCTTAACCACTAGATACTCATTTTTATAATTTTGTCATTTCAAGAATGTTATATAGACAGAATCACATACTGTAAACTTTTGGGATAGGTTTTTTCTTTTTTTTTCCTGCTCAGCATGATTCTCTGTTGTGTGTATCAATAGTTCATTCCTTTTTATTGCTGAGTAGTATGCCATAGTATGGATATGCAATACTTTGTTTAAACATTCATCCCTTGAAAGATAATTTGTTTTTTATAGGTTTTGGTTATTTATGAATAAAGCTGATATGAGCAATCATATACAGGGTTTTCTGTGGATATAATTTTTATTTTTCTGGAATAAATATCCAGGAGTACAACTGCTTGGTCATATGGTAGTTGCATGTTTAGTTTTTAAAGAAACTGCCTATTTTCAATAGGGGCTGTGTTATTTTACTTGTCTACCAGCAATGTACAAATGGTCCATTTCTCTAAATCTTTGCCAGTATTTGGTAGTGTCACTGTTTTTTATTTTAGCCATTCTGCTAAGTGTATAGTGATGTCTCATTGCAGCCTTAATTTGCATTTCCCTGGTGGCTAATGATGTTGAACATCTTTTTGTGTGCTTATGTGCCATCTGTATGTCATCTTCAGTGAAATGTCTGTTCAAGTCTTTTGCCCATATTCTAATTGGAATGTTTTCTTACTGCTGTGTTTTGAGAATTCTTTATACAGTCTAGATAGAAATCCTTGTTAGATATATGGTTTGCAAATATTTTCTCCCAACATGTGATTGTTCTTTCGTTCTCTTAAGAAAATCTGTCACAGAACAAAAGATTTTTCACAGAACAAAACTTACCAAATTTTCCTTGACTCGTTATGCTTTTGGTGTTGACTTTAAGAATTCTTTGCTAGCTCTAGCTCCCAAAGATTTTCTCTTACTTTTTTTCCTAAAATCTTTATAGTTTTACATTTTACATTTAAGTTTGTGATCCGTTTTGAGATACTTTCTGTATAAGGTGTGAGGTTTAGGTAAAGGTGGGTATTTTTGGTTTGGTTTTATTTTATGTTTGTTTTGCCAATGAATGTTTAGTTGCTCTGGCCATTTGTTGAAAAGTCTGTCCTTCCTCCGTGAAATTGCTTTTGCAACTTTGTCAAAAATAAATTGAACATATTTGTATTAGGTGGATCTATTTCTGGGTTCTCTATTCTGTTTCATTGATCTAGTGTTTGTCTCTTCACTAGTACCCCACAGTCTTGATTACCATAACTATATACAGTAGTAAGTCTTGAAATCAGGTACACTGATGCCTTCTACTTTATTCTTTTTTTCAAAATTGCTTCCATTATATCAGTCTCTTTGCATTTTCACATACATTTTAGAATATTTGTCTTCATCTACAAAACTATTGCTGGGATTTTGATAAGAACTGTTTTAAACTTGTGTATCAAGTTAAGGAAAAGTCACATCTTACTATGTTGTCTTCCAATCCATTAATACAGTATGCCTCTCCATTTATTTAGATCTTCTTTGGTTTTTTCATCAGAATTTTTTAGTTTTCAGCACATAAGTCCTGTATTTGTTTTGTTAGAGTTATACCTAAATATTTCATCTTTTAGTAAGTGTAAATGGTACTCTATTCTCAACTTTGGTGCTCACATATTTATTGCTAGGACATAGAAATATAAATTATATTTTGTATGCTAATCTTGTATCCTGTTATCTTACTGGACTCACTAGTTTTAGGAGGTCCTTTTTTTTTAAAGATCTCTTGAGATTTTCCATTTACACAATCATGTCATTCATAAACAGGAACCAATCCTTTTTCATCTGTATACCTTTATTTTTATGTATTTTTTTGAGATGGAGTCTTGCTCTGTTGCCCAGGCTGGAGTGCAGTGGCATAATCTGGGCTGACTACAACTGCCGCCTCTTGGGTTAAAGCGATTCTCATGCCTCAGCCTCCTGAGTACCTGGGATTACAAGCGTGTGCCACCACATGTGGCTAATTTTTGTATTTTAGTAGAGACAGGATTTCACCATGTTGGCTAGGCTGGTCTCGAACTCCTAACCCCGAGTGATCCACTCACCTCGGCCTCTCAAAGTGCTGGGATTACAGGCGTGAGCCACCACACCTGGACCATCTGTATACTTTTAATTTTATTTTCCTGCCTTATTGCCCTGGTTAGCACTTCCAACACTTTGTTGAATAACAGGAGTGAGAACAGACATCCTTGCCTTGTTCGTGGTATCAGGGAGAAAGCATTCAGTCTTTCAACAGTAACTATTTTAATGATAGACTTTTTTAAGATGCTCTTCATCAATTTGAGGAAGTTTCTCTCCATTTCTAAAAATTAAGAATTTGAAGAGTAAAGAAGTTCGAATATTATAAATCTTACAGTTTATTATTTTTTAGCTTAAGAAATTATAGAGCTTCTGTTCTTGCTAGTTAGTTATGTCTTCAGGACTTATGCAAAACAGGGTAACCCAGAGTGATAGACATCCTTTTTATTGACATTTCATGATTTTAAATTTCATTCTCTTTTTTCTTTGCGTACTTGACTTTGCTTTTCTTTTTCTGACTTTTTTCTTTTAAAAAGTGCATCAGTAGACAATACTTCTGTGTTGTAATTGGTCAGTGGAAGACTTTTAATTCATAGTTTAAAATAATGTATGCTTACAAGGAATATATATTTCAAAGAGCTATCTGAAAATTAGTTTCAATTGGAATTCAAACTAATCTTTATTTGATTTGTACTTGCCTCATTTTCACTTTAAATTTTTGATTACTTTTTAAATTTTTTGAATTTTTGAATTTTGAAATACTTTTCAGTTTTAATTTGAATGTGCAACTTTACTTTCTTCTGTAAGATTTAATATTGCCAGACCAACTCACTTGGATGTCTACTTTTATGAAATAATGCCAGCTTTTCCATTCTTCCTATACACATATAATTAGGTCTTTCAGTATTTTAGTCTTTTCAATATCCTAGTGTCCCTAAGGAAGGGAGTGATTGAAGTTTACCACTTCCTATGACATTAATGCTGAACTTAAACATCTTCAAGGCAAGGTGTGAACACAGAACAAATATATCTTCAAGTTATGAGCAACAGCAACAACAAAAAAACTAATTCACACAGATTTACTCTATTGTAACCTACCACGTCACTCAGCAATATAAAATTGTTTTTGTCATTATATATACTTCTGTATCATCATTTAGACTCTAAGCACCATGAAGGCAGGTATCATTTCTTTTTCATTTACCTCATGTACATGAGGCACTCAATGAATATTTGTCGAATGACTAATTTCTGATGACTGTGTGGTATTCCGTTGTTTGGACACACCATTGTTTAGTTAAGCAGTCCCTTTCTTTTGGACATTTAGGCTGTTCCTAGTTTTTGCAATAATAAACATGTAACTAATCTTTCCAGCCCCTCCCACTTTGATGAGTCATCTAATTTTAAATTATGTCTACATTCGGCTTTTGGACATCTATATTTTTTGATCATTTATCGTGCTTTGTCATTTTAATTTCTCTACTCTCTGGTTGGTTGGATATTTATGTCAAGCTGCTTAACAAATGAGCATATGGCATTGCTTTACTGCTTTACTATAGTGTTGGGAAGTCAGAATAGTGTTAGATGATGAGCCCTTTAGAAGAATTTAGAAAGAAGTTGACTAGAAAAGATGTAAAAGTTGTGAAATATATAAGGCCAATTTAGGAGATCACAGAAAGATGGTTCCACATTGTGGAGCATCTGTAATGTTGCTCCTGCAGAGATTGGCTTTGCCCATACCACTGAAAGAAGCCTCATCCCATTCTCAAGTGCCTTCAGAACAGCTGAAAGTGTAATGGATCCACACCGCATTCCTATCAGAAGGTCCAAAGAATCTCAGCACCATCATTTATATACCTTTGCTGAGTATCTGTGATGGTCCAGAAAGGTTCTCTATTGGGGACTGTGGAGAGGCACCTAGATACCCAAAACACAGTGCTTGTCCTCAAGTAATGAAGGAATTTACACTGGGGATGGGGAAGTAAGACTGAAGCCCTATGGCATTATGGTCAGAGCTCATGCTCCAGAAATGGACACACTTGGATTGGAATCAGGCTTTTTCTTGGTTGTATGACTTTGAGCAAGTAATCTAATTTCCATAAAGCTCAGTTTATTCATCTAGAAAATGGAAATAATAGTGTCAAAGGTTATTTTGAAGAATACATGGAAAAATGCATTTAAGACTCTTAGAAAAAAGTTTGGCATGAGGTAGGTGTATATTTTTTCTTGAAAAAGAAAAACGGGCACAAAAGACAGTGTGGTATCATATCAGAGATAACATAGGATTTGTGGTAACAGAGACTACTTATGGCTAGTGAGAGTGAGGAGGATGTTATGGAAAAATGTAGAAAATCACTTGCATCTTAAAGAACAGTTAGGATTGCAGGTGGCTGAGGGAAAAGTAAGGAAGATATTCCAGAGGAAGAAACGGCATATGCATAGGCAAGGGGAAGAATGCAGGCTGTGTTCATGGACTGTAGGGAGACAAGATGGCAAGGGTGAAGGCGGACTGAGATGCGTGCATGCCCCTGGCGAGCTAATCATTTGACTCCTTAAATATTTGACATTTTCTAGTGGAAGAGTAAAGGAAAGAATGGTTCTCTATTAATAAAATAGGTATACCCAAATAGTTCTTTCTTTATTTTCAAAATAAGATGTCTGTTATATGCTGGGAATGCAACATGACATTTTAACCTATTTGGACTTGTCTTTCATTTTTTAAAAAGCACTCATAATTGGATATGATTAGTCATACGCACCACGGATAGAGGTCATTTCCGTGGATACCGGCACTTGATCTCTTTGCTCAGGGTATATTGTGTGCTTTTATGGGAATGGCTCTTGTTTACATTTTACCAATGAGTAAGGAGTTTGAGGGTAGAAACCTGAGTTAACCGGCGCTGTATTTCTAATTGATTAGTGGTGTTTCAGTGCCCCCTATGGGATGGTGCCAGGGCAGTTGTCTCATTGGATATCTGCATAATTGGACTCAGGATGAAGGAGAGGAATAGAACCTAGACCTCAAGAGGTGGTTAGGGCTAGATCCTGGGGAAACTTGACTGGCTGGGTAAAAAGGTACAGATTTTAAATTATTAAGCAAAGTGGTCTCTAGAAAGGCTGTTAAACAAATGCCCGAGATGGAACTTAGGAACGTTTTATTTGGTGGTGAAGTTCATGAGAGAATGAAGACAGGAAGCTGATGTGGTGGTCACTTTAGAAATACAAGTGTGAAGTCCTAAGTGCTGGCCTTGGACAGGAGTAAAGTGAATGGGAGGAAACTGAGAACTGTAGGCAAGAGGAAGAAAGAACTGATGAACTGGACGACTGATTGCATACAGGAGGCTGGGAAGAGGGAGCATGCTGAGACAACAGAGATCTTGAGTCTCGTTGACCTTCCAGGTATGTCTGTCACCTACAGCCTATAACATTCATAATTTATGTCCTCTGACACATAAAATATAACAGGTTATTTTCTGCCTCGTAGAAACCAAACCAAAGCTTAAATTTCACAAGCAAAACTTGTTTTTCACTCTATACAACATTAATTCTTTTATCTTCTTTTTCTCATTGCATAGCTCCAAAATAAAATTTTTTGGGTTGCCAAACTTGTAAGAATTCCCTGTTTTTCAAAACTTTCTATTTTAAGACCCCTTCCTTCCAATAAAATATGGCTGATTGAAGAGGCATTACATAATAGGTAATTGCCTAAAACATCTGTAGACTTTTTTTTTTTTTAGATTTAGATCACTTCTGTAATGTATGATAAAAATGAACTTAGACTTACTAATTTGGAACTTTTAATAATTTAGGCAGGAAGAAATTTCCATTGTAATTCTCCATAAAAAAGTTTTTCCTCCCTTTTCACCTTTTTTCAGTGGTGGAATGTTTAAAGTGGATTAAATATGAGAATGAATCATTAATTGCATTTTAGAAAAGTGCTTAGTATACTAAAACACCTTTCCTCTGCATATACAGAAACTGCAGTGCACAAACAGGCAGAGAGGTTAGATGTATTTAGCCAAACCTGAAGCAATAGTAAAAATCATTAAGGCCATTAGTTCACCTGAACCACTCCTCAACCTCCCATAAAAACAAGAAAACCTTGAGTAAAACCGATCAATGTCTTTTCTCTGTTTGGTAAAGTCATCAAAGTAAAGTTTTTTGGGTCTATTTGTCATATATATATATATGCACACTTTATATAAAAAAATATATTTGTCATATATGTATAAATATATGACATATAAATATATATGACACATATAAATATATATGACATATGTGTGTGTATGTGTATATATATATATATACACACCCCCTTTTTTTTTTTTGAGACAGAGTCTAGCCCTGTCGCCCAGGCTAGAGTGCAGTAGTGCAACTTGGATCACTGCTACCTCCGCTTCCCGGGTTCAAGCAATTCTCCTGCCTCAGCCTCCCGAGTTAACCGGGATTACAGGCACTTGCCACCATGCCTGGCTACTTTTTGAATAGAGACGGGGTTTCATCATGTTGGCCAGGCTGGTCTTGAACTCCTGACCTCAAGTGATCTGCCTGCCTCAGCCTCCCAAAGTGCTGGGATTACAGGCTTGAGCCACTGCGGCTGGCCTCGTATATATTGTTTAATGGGATCATTATTTCATTCATTTCCCTTAATTCAAGTTAGAAATAGCTTGATATTTTTATCTAATGCACCCCGTTTCAAAATATTTTGGCATTTCTTTTGTTTTCACTGATCTTAAAGGATTTTTCCTAACATGAGCAGACCTTATGAAACTGTTGTAAGTATATGAACATACTCAACAAAATAAATTCAAGTAGACATCTTAAAAACTTATTACTGGGCAACATTTATTGACTTAGTTCTAGTTAGCAGTGCACTTAAATAGTATTTCTTTAAATAAAACTTCTTGGTTCTAATTTTTAAATTGTTTAAACTGATCTACCCCTGACGAAAAGAAGGAATTAAAAGGCAAATATGACTACAACAAATATACATATAGTTACATATTCACTTTGAATGAACGCTGACATTTAAAAAACACCATATGGAACAAACATAAATATGTGTGTGTGTATAGGTGTACTTAACAGTGGTACAAATTTCCAATCACCCCAGTCAAAACATCTGATTTAAATTTGTTCCTTCTGCTGAATGCCAGATATGCAGGTTAGGATCAAGTAAAATGAGCCCATTTCAATAAAGTCTAGAACTAACCAGTGCCCTCATATTTGTGGTACACATTAATTTTTTTAAGTGAAGCATAGTAGAGAATGAAGAATGAAGTTTTTCTTTGTTCCTTCACTTTATGTTGTAGATTTGATGGTACTCTCATACATGTAAGGGTAAAATTACCTCTTTGCAATAGAAAACAAAATTTTTCGGATGTGGAAGCACCCAATAAAAGCAATGCCTATTTCCACACAGTCTAAGTTGAAAACAATTTCTCTGGATAACCAAAGTTGCTTAATTTTCTATGCCATCCAGCCATTTGCTAAACCAGTGGTAAGCCCAGTCCTAGAATGTCTAATTAATGATATTATGAGAAGATACATTCTATCCCAAATGAGTTTAGCTTGAACTGATAAAATTCCTGTGAATCTAAGTACCTTCCCAGATTCTTATGAATCTAGGCAAGCATCTCAGATGTCAGCTCCTTAAGGACAGGGATTTTTGTCTCTTTATTCACTTCTGTATCTTTGACTCCTAGGATAGTTCCTGGTGCACAGCAGGTACTCTTTATGTATTTGTTGAATTAAATCAATGCAATTAAATCTTGTGCCTGGATTGCTCAGAATAGTTTCCTTGACTTAGGGAGAATTTAGTGAAGTGATGTTTAAAATATTATTATAGCATGTTACAGTTGAATGGAAGAACCAACTAATGTAATGATTCTTAAACATTGGTCAGCATGGTTAATGGAGGACAAAAAAAAATTTTAGGAAAAGATCTCTTGCTAAGAATAAGATTGCCCACAGACAAAGGCTGAGAGAGTGCATTCTCCACTGGACTGTAGTACAGACTAGGGAAAGTGGGTCAGGATTGGGAACATCTGTGAATGGGAGGGCAGCGGAAAAGCTTGTCCTGTAGAAAATTAAAAAACAAAAAACAGAGACACCTCCTGTGCAGCACGAGGCCTGTGGGAGCCTGGGGCTTGTTGGTTCGTAAATTTGACCACTCTCTGCCTTCCTGGCAATTCCCATTTAGTAAACCAAAATTCTAGGGACTGAAATGCACATTACTTGTAACAATAGGCACAGGCTGATGTTTTGTGTCAGCATTAGGTGTTGTCAGATTTGAGCATGTGTACAGTAGTGCAGATACATACTATATGTTGGGTATCTATCATGGTATTATTAAGAACTCAAAGTCACGGGGATTAACTGTAACATTAAATCACAGTTTAAAAGGTATTGAAATTTGGGGAAGATGACCCTTTTAGATAGTCAAAGGTTTTAAGATTAAGCCAAATATGCAAATTATAATTTATGAACAATTTTGCGGTCCCTTTTCTGTCAGATTAATTGGTAAAGAGTTTTCGTGGTGGCGAAATAATACACATGGATCCACATCCCTGTAAAGGCTGCCAGGTCAGTGCCTGACAGAAGTGTCTTTTATCGCAAGGAGTCAATTGCAGATCAGGTTAATGTTTGTGTGTGCGCGTGTATAAAGGTTGTTTACAGATAAAAATTCATCTCTTTTTTTCCATTCTCATAAATTTTATTTGTTTATTGGAGTAAGACATATTGAGATTATCTGGAAGATGAACTATGTATATTCAGCATCTGAAAATCAATATAAAGGCAGGCTTTTAACTTGTGAGAGAAAAAAAAGAGTAAGACCTGTCATTTGCTTTTTCATCTCTTACCAGCTCACAGTTCCACTTCGTAGTTCCTTCAGGGACCAATGTCAAAAGGGAATGATAGGCTGTAAAGCGTGTTCCTGATAAACCTACCTTATTTGAAAAAGTGTTTGGTCAGAAAATGCTTGGTCCTCACCATGTGATAGGATTCTAAAAGGTCAGAAACCTGTAAACACCATGCAAAAACACTTTTAAAGATTCTTTTTTTTTTTTTTAATTGAGACTGAGTTTCGCTCTTCTTGCCCAGGCTGGAGTGCAGTGGCGCGATCTGGGCTCACTGCAACCTCCGCCTCCCGGCTACAAGCGATTCTCCTGCCTCAGCCTCCCGGGTAGCTGGGATCACAGGCATGCGCCACCACGCCCAGCTATTTTTTTTGTATTTTTCGTATAGAAGGGGTTTCACCACGTAGGCCAGGCTGATCTCAAATTCCTGACCTCAGGTGGTCTGCCCACCTTGGCCTCCCAAAGTGCTGGGATTACAGGCGTGAGCCACTGCGCCCAGCCTAAAATCTAACTCTGGGACTAGCCTAGGGTAAATATCACAAATATTAATCCTAGACGTTTGAAATCTCTTTACTCAGCAGTATAAATTCAGCAGTATAAATTGACAACGCCGCCCAACAATGCCATTTCTTACCGATGAAAAATTCTCTTTGACAGTAGAGCCAAATAAATGACTGTGAGTTACTAGATTAAGGTGACCTACAGGGCCGTGTCCTTAAAATGGCAGGAGGTTTCAGTGCAAGAGCAGAGAAGCAGTTCTGGTGGATGGAAGTCAGTGGCTTCTTCAGGATGGTGTGGGAGAAGGCACAGGGTCAAGAATTGCAGCCTGGTAAGGCTGGTCGCTTTCCCTGCCTCTCTGTTAGCTGTGGAGGAAAGAATGGGATCAGCTTGGCTTTCCCATTTCCAGGCCATCCAATGGCTGGTGGCTTTGGAATATAACCTGATCTTCCCCCGACCACCTCCCTTTTGTTCCAAATGGGTGAGAAGGTAAAAGAAACAGATACAGAAACCTTTTTTTGCTGTTTCTCTTTCCTCTTTCTTTCTAGATCTCTGAGGCATTCCCTCCCCACTGCCCTCCCTTTACTGGAATATAATGGAATACAGAAACGTCTCCTTTTGCCTCGTTTTCCATTCCCTTATTATTATTTTAGCTACTAGGAATTAGCATTAGGAAGAATCCCAGGAAGGAAAAGCTGTAATAAAGATTATCATTTCCAAGAAGGGACCAGCCCAGTGTTTTGTTTTGTTTTAGATTTTAGGCTCTTTGAGTGCAATTTTCCTCCAGTTGGTGATAAATTTTTAGCCGCTATGAGGTCTTTTCACTTTTTATCACGTATCCTCTTGTTTGCTCTAATCTCTTTTAGATCTTACTTTTCTCTCTACAAAGATTAGTATTCTCTTCAGTGGAAATTTATGAACAAGGCTATTTAAAAAAATGCCGATAAGCTATCCTTGTATGTTTTCTTCATATAAATATTTGCCCCAGCAATATATACAGCAACATCCTATGTTATAGGATATGTGGACTCAGATTCCTTTTCAAAACTATCACCTACCTCTATCCTATTTTACCACCAAAGCTTATTTTACCAAAAAGCTTATGAAGCTTTTTGTTCTTTAAACATAACCAAGTTTATATTCATTTGTATATGGCACCTACCTCAAGGGGTTGACGGGAAGATTAAATGAGTTAATATATCCAAAGTACTTGAATTAGTGCCTGGCAGCGGGTAAGCTCTATGTAAGTCTTTGCTATTATTATTTTTTATTAGCTTTTATTATTTTTATTTGATAGACGAATATAGAATATCAATTTTAATTCATCTCCAGCTATGGTTGGATGCAGTTAGCCCTGCAATTGTTTGAACTTTAGAGGTCAACAGATGTATTTCAGTTGAATGAGAAAATATGCTAACCACCTTTTTTTCTGCTCTGCCCAGGGGTCTTCAAATGTCTCCTAATTCACTTTTTCACTTTTTTTTTGAAACAGAGTTTCGCTCTGTCGCCCAGGCTGGCGTGCAGTGGCGCCATCTCGGCTCACTGAAACCTCCGTCTCCCAGGTTCCACTGATTCTCCTGCCTCAGCCTCCAGAGTAACTGGGATTACAGGCACCCGCCACCATGCCTGGCTAATTTTTGTATTTTTAGTAGAGTCGGGGTTTCACCATGTTGGTTAGGCTGGTCTCAAACTCCTAACCTCAAGTGATCCACCCCTCTTGGCCTCCCAAAGTGCTGGGATTGCAGGGGTGAGCAACCGCACCCGGCCTGTTTCCTAATTCACTTCTTGTTCACTCTAATACCAACCAGGAGAGGGGAGTGCTATGGACCCCTCCCCCTTCCACTCCCTTTCTTCCTATTGGCCCCCTAGAATTAGGAACAAGACAGAAGCATATGTTTTGGCATCTTATGTGTTCTCATAAACAAGAGTCATCTTACTCGATAAAGTCCACTTAAATCTGGAAAGCCCTTGCATGGCACACGATATCTCAAGTGGCAGCCTCCAAACAGAAGATGGCTATAGAACCCCCAAAATTCAAGGTCAGGAGACTGAATAATGAATGTCTGTTTATCCACCTGGTGCTTTAAAACTGACCTATGTTTCCCATAAGATGTCTTGAGGTTGAATTATGTCACAGCAGTAATGTCTTTAACACTATTGGGTGAGATGATTTGAGAGAGATCAGATTTCATCTGGTGAGTGACAAGGCTTTACTCCCTCTTGCAGTGTATTAAAACAATTAAACATTAAATGCATTTTACTGCAGTCTGTTTGACTCACGTGTGCATATTGGAATATTTTTTTCAAAAACCTATGAAATAGGAGCCTAGCTCCCTGTGAATGTTTATGGCACTCATTAACAAAGTTCATCTCCAGGATGTATGATTTTCAGTTTTCTCTTTCTAATCTTCTTTTGGGAGGATGGAGGATGGGTGGAAATCAATTTTCCCAGCTAGATCTGCATTTTTCCAGTTAGAAAAGATGTTTCGTTTTAATTTGTTGTCTGATGGTATTGAAATATTTTTCCAATCTGTTGTTATTTAAAAGAGCAAGCCCTATTCCTGTCATCATCCATTACCTGGAGCGTTATTTAGTAAGTGCTTTGTTTGTAAACAGATAGTGGTTTTAAACAGATCTAGTCCTGTGGTGATCGCGTTTCCAACATTGGAGCTGCCTGGCAGCAGCACTTTTCTATGTTTAGTTTTTTATTTCAGTTCTTCTGAATTGATTATTTCCTCCTAATGTTTCCAGGTTAAGGAATATTTTACGCATATTATTTGTCAAATTCACATTTCTCTTTCTGCCAAGGAGGATTAGGAATCTCTAGTGAATCAACCTTCTCCAGATAGTTTCTGGGAAAGAGGAGAGGTGAAACAGGAAAAATCCTAGCCCTCTGCATTGTCTTAACCATTTGAACTAACCAGGACAAAGGGTAGCAACACCACTGAGTTAACCCACTGCATTGTTCAAAGCCCGTCCTCCACATTCACCAGCACCCCAGCACACTTAACCAAAATGTTTTCTACCTGTGTTTTTTGAAGTACAGATTTTAGCTACTTTGCTGAACTTTTGTTTTCTTCCTGATTATTTTGTTTCACAAGAATTTCTAAACTCTTAAGGAAACCAAAATCATTCTGTTTGGTTTTTGATAGTTGAAAATACAGCTATATCTGGGGAATATGATGATAGGGAGGAGTTCTTATGTTAAAAAAAAAAAGACCTAAGGAAAACGGTAGCCCTCCTTTCGGCTAGGAAATGACCATGTGTCTCTCTACTGGGGAGCAGCTGCCGGGAGCCCTGGGCTGGCAGGGAGAGCGGGTCTGGGAAGGGGGCTGCGCCAGGCTCCCTCGCCAGCCCCGTGAGCGCTGCGTTTTTCCTGGAGCCGTCATTGTCTCCCTGCGAGTCTCATGGCGTTCTTTGTCTGCGGTGGGTAGCTTGTGTCACACACTCGCAGCCCGTTGCACTAAGCCAATGTTCATCCCATTTTCTTTCTTTCTCTCCTCACCACTCTCCCCTGCCCCCTCCCCAAACCCCTCCCTTTCTTACTGGTTTTGTGATTCAAGGAATTTGAGATCATTTAGGTGAAGTAGACGCTCAGAAGGAAGGGTTTCTTATGAGCTTCAAAGAAGTGAGGAAACCAGATGCGATGCCTTTAAAACTGACAGTGCCCCTGTGTGGATCTGGGAATTACGTTCTTGAAGTAACAGCTTTTAGTTAAAAATACTGGGTGCTAGGGGAGTGGGGGTAAATGGTCCTTCCCTAGCACATTCATAATAAGTAAAGAAACTGTGCCATTGAGTAATACCCCCATCCACCAATATTCTGGAGTGAGAATATTGAGAGAACTGCCAGTGCCTTCTGTGCCATTGTTAATATGAGACAAAGTGTGACAACAAATGCCTTGTGAATTTAAATAGCCAGGTATGGTGTTCAGAAAGTCTTCTGAAATAAACACGCTAATCCACATTCTGTCTTGTGCAAAGTAAAGCATTAAGGGCTTGGTGCAGCTTTACTCTAAAGTGCCTGTGTGCAGTCTCTCTCCTTTTCTTCCCATTACCTATAGCTTACAATGCTTTCTAAGTGATTCTCTTGCTTGTGCGGAGAGCAGGAATGGGAGGAAGGTTGAGTTGACAGGGCTCTTAAAGCCATTTGTAATTTACACAGAAACTTTCCTTGTGGGAACTTAAAGCACTTCACGTATGGAAATCATATACCTGGGGCAGACTTAATTCAAGGAGCCCAATCCTTGATTGTCACAGACATGGAAACTGAACTTAGGGGATGTTTTGGGATGTTTCCTAGGACACAGAGTTCTAGCTGAGCTAGGACTTGAATCTGGTGCTCTTTCAAGACTCCTTCAGGGGCACATGTTAGTATCTCAGTCCCCTTTGAAAGATGTTGATGGCAAAATGTTATTATCCTTACTTTAAAATGGGGTACACGAAAGCACAGAAGAAGAAAATTGTCCAGTGTTAACCCTTTGTGACAAAGCCAGTGAGATAGGACACTGTCTTTCTTGCAGCCCTTCTCAGCTATTGGAGTTGAATCATATTGGCCTCAAGGACATCATCCTTGGCCCCTGACATGCCAGGATTCTCATGTCTGCTTGTCTTTCCTGCACTGTCCCCTAGCCTATTACCCCCTAATACTATTTCGTTCTTTTTCTCCTTATGCCCAAGGAGTGTCTTGTGTTTCTCTTTTACTAGGTACTTTTCTCCCAATATATCTGGAACTTTGTCTGAGAGCTCCCTCTAGAATTTTCCCTTAGGTAACCCAGACCCAACCATGTTTACAAAGGAGCAATGCTGCTGTCACTTCCAAATGCACCCCAACCCAGTGGTGTAGTAAAAGCAGAACTGGCCTGGGGGCAGGAGGTGAAGTCCTCGTGCCATCAACAGTTCATGATACTGATTAACTCCCATGCCAAGTTCCTTCCAGCTCTAGAACCCTAAATCTTCATAGAAATTTGCAGAGAGGAATTTTGAGAAAGAAGTGGTAAATTGAACCATCCACCAAGTTGAATTGTTTTAAAAGCCTCAGACTTCTGGACATCCAAATCGTTAGTCTGACTTTGGAGCTGAGTGCTTGTCCTTGCCATTACTTTCCTGCCACCGTAGTGGGCATGGTTCCAACAGACCCTGCCAGTGCCTACCTGGGGAACCACTGCTGCTGGTAAAGTAGGTCCCTTGGGAATTCTGCAGTACAAGGGTCACTGCGTAAGTGGACAATGAATTTTAATATGCACAAGTTTCCTTTCTGCCAACTTGGACTGGGTATACCTAGTAAACAAATCAAGCGGTACTTGCCACTATATTGTTTTGGTTTTCTGTGGTGTGAGAATATTGTGACTCTGCTCCAGGGCATATTATCCTTGAGGGCAGCCACATAAATGATACTGTGTTAGGCAGTGGGGGGTTGCTGCGTAATAAGTAGTTAATGATGACAAGTCCTAGATCTTCCGATTATAAGGCTAGTATTTAGAACCTATAGTATGGTGGAATTTAAAGCCATTATTGTCTCCTGAACATTTACAAATGTATCATGAAAATAAATTTGGTAGAAAGTTGACCAGTCTTACTGTTTCCCATCGTGACTTATTAAAAATCATATTTGTGTTTTCTGCTTTTGCTTCCACCTCAGACCTCAATGGAAATAACTTTTCAGACTTTACATCTATTCAAAATGTAATTATAAGTTAAACAGGGCAGACATCAGGTAGAGAAAAAAATAAGAAGAATCCAGGCACAGGAAGACAAATGTACATGATCTCTCTTAAATAGAGAATCTAAAAAAGTTGAACTCCTAGAAGCAGAGAGTAGAATGATGGTTACCAGGAGTTGGGAGTATGGTGGGAGGGGGTGAGAGATGTTGGTCAAAAGATACAAAATTTTCAATTAGACAAAAGGAATAAGTTCAAGACATCTATTATACAACGTGGTGACTATAGTTAACAATGTATTGTATACGTGAAAATGGCTAAGAGTAGATTTTGAGTGTTCTCTCCACAAAAAAAAATGATAAGTGTGTGAGGTAATGCATATGTTAATTAGCTCAATTTAGCCATTGCATCGTGTATACATATTTCAAAACATGTTGCACACCATAAACACAATTTTAATTTATGAATTAAAAATTAATTTTAAAATAATAGTGTTCATTTGAATTATTTTCATCTTTCCTTTGAAAAAGGCATAGTAGTCTCAGTGTAAACCTGGTTTGTTTTTTTGAAAAGGAAAAAGTAAAAAGCCTCCCAGTATAGACTGGCAGTATTTGTTAGGCCAAGGATATGATTAAATAGAGGTAAACTTTTGTGAAGTACAGATAGATTTCATTATCCAAACAAGTTACAGTACCTGGGGATAGACTCACAGTTTTTATAGAATCATCTGGATATACTGGGAAATATTGCTGGGTTAGTTAATACACAAAATAAAACCTTTGATGGATGCCTGTGTGTATGGACATGCAGACAAGCAGATTATTTCTCTGGCCTTTTGTCCCTTCTGATTTTGAGCTGTTCCTTACATAAGTGGTGACCCAGGACAGGGCCAGCTCGGTGTCTTAAACACAGCTCTGTGCCGACTCCAACAACTTTGACTTTTTCTCACTCTGCGACTTACTAACTCTGAGACCTCTTGGGGGTATGTTTTAAGCACTTGGCTCTTCTTTTACTGGAATTATAATACCTGCTCCCTACCTTCCTTAAATGAATATTATAACAGTTATCAGGATATATGGGATAACATCTCCCATAAGAAAGCAATTTGGAGCCTTCAAACTGGTTTCATTATAGAGAAGAAGCTCTGCAAATGTGTTTTAACATGGTAAGAACTGAAGGTAGCTAAAACTGCAACTGCTCATGGAGAAAATTGGAGTAGTATGTTGCAAATTTAACACACATCTATTCCATTCCAGGCTGAAACAGCAAAATCAATCTATGTTTTGATAGTTTGAGATTTGGTTCTTTGATCATACTTGCTTTGCATTTAAAGCAAAAAAAGGCCAAATCTTTTCTTTTTTTTTTTTTTTTTGAGACAGAGTTTTGCTCTTGTTGCCCAGGTTGGAGTGCAATGGCATGATCTCGGCTCACCGCAACGTCCACCTCCCAGGTTCAAGTGATTCTCCTGCCTCAGCCTTCCCAAGTAGCTGGGATTATAGGCATGCGCCACCAAGCCTGGCTAATTTTCTATTTTTAGTAGAGATGGGGTTTCTCCATGTGGGTCAGGCTGGTCTTGAACTCCTGACCTCAGGTGATCCACCCACCTCGGCCTCCCAAAGTGCTGGGATTACAAGCGTGAGCCACCGCACCCAGCCAAGGCCAGATCTTAAGTCTTTGTTCTTTTTCAATTGAGGGTGTTATTAACACAGCTAGATCATTGAGCCAATCTTTGTCCCGTTCCCCACCGCCATTCTTCTTCTCCTTTAGGAAGAAAATTCTCAAGGAGAAGTGGGCTGGGATAAAGGTTTGGGTAACTGGCCCTATAGTTTGGTTTTGATGTAAGTAAAGGGAGACTGGGCTGTGGTGATTAAAGGTCATTCTGGGCCATTTTTCTGGTTGTTGAACCAATTTGTTACATCATCTCAGGCAAGTACGTTTATGTGCCTTTAAGGAGCTAGTATTGATTTTAACTTCACCAGCTGTGGTGAGTTTTAGTTGATGTTGGCAAAGCTCTTTTTATTCCCAGGTTGAATCATGCCATAGGAAGTGCTGTTTTGTTTTTTTTTTTTTCTTCAGGGATAGGGGAATAGAGGTTATGGATCTTCTACTGCTTTGCTGGCTCTTTTTATCTCATAATTTTAGTCAGATAGCAATAAAGAGCCATTGAAAGTAATGAACAGTCTTTACTGAGGTAAATGAAGATGACCGTGACAGTTTTAATGTATTAATCAAATGGTATTGCTGTTTAACCTCAGCAACATCTCAATCAGATGCTTGCCTGAGATTAACTGAAAAACCCATTGTGACTTTGAAGAGAAAGATCATTCCAAAAAGTAAAATTAGTTATAATTGGATGTTTTGGGGGAGAGACTTTTAAAAAACGGTCATTAATCATATTCTTCATATGACACTTGGTATACATGTTCGGTGAAACATAGTGGGCAGAAATATCATAGAAATAGGAGGAAAAGCACATTTCTCCCCCAAATGTACCTGGTAATCCACATCTGTGAATCGTGGGTCATTTACTGAGTTCTTAATGTATATCCAGAACTGAGGCCCCAAATGGCTTAACCTAAATCTTTAATTTATCAATTGTGTTTTTATTCCCTTATAAGAAAACAATCCACAGTTTCGAGTTGGTTCTTATGCACTCAAAAAGACAAATGTTTTATCACACCTACAAAGAACTGCATGACATTTGACACTATAAAAGTTATATTGGATGGGATGTCAATAATCTAGACTGCCAAGCCTCTCTGTAGTATCCCCAGCATTTAAAAATAAATGTTGGGTGGGACTTCCAGCTATAGCCAAGTAAGGAAGTCAACAAATCTTCTTAAGAAAGCAAATATAAGGCTGGACAAAATGAACAAAAACAATCACTTCAGTGCTTTGGAAATTGAATAAGGCATACGACAATCGGGGAAGCATTTATACTAGAAAAACTGCTGAACTTTTGTTAGAACAGTGGGAATCTGTGGAATTGTTGCCTAGGGTTGCATCCATCCCTAATGCAGTTCAGTTGTCATGGAGATTCTAGGAGTAGAGGACCACAGTCCATAAAGGACAGGCAGGTTGCTGCTGCTGTCAAAGGCCCATTCAATTTGGAATGGTGGACAGTGCTCATGACTAGTGGCATTGTCAGTGGCCATAATGATCTTGGTGGCTGTGGGTTGGGGATGGCCAGTGGGCTCTATTTTCCTGAGGTTGCAGTTGTGGTTGGAGTAAGCATATCCCCAGATGAGGCTGCCCACGTATGCAGCAGACAACAAAGAGAGCCCAAGCAATCTACACACTCCTATCTAGTCTTGAGGCTGAGCACATGCATCGAAGAGATGAGGAAGAGTCTAGTGGAAAGCATAGGCTGATATCTACTTGAAAATGGCCTGAACTTAGAGTGTGCACCTCTACCCGCAGATAGATCCATCAGCAGAGAATGGAAGTCTTCCTGGCTCATGGTGTTTGATCACAGTTTGTGTCCAATCATTGGCCAGCCATTAAGCCATGCAGAAACAGGGGTAACAAATAGGAAGCCAGGATTAAAAATGAAGAGTTCTTTTTTTAAAGGCTGAGAAGAGACATCAGTGACCTCATACTGCCAGGGAGACAGAATTCACAGAATTAATCCAGGCCAGTTACTAAAGAAATAAACAAAAACAGAAGCAACAACTTTCAGGGGAAAAATACCAGAATCCGGAATTGCTACATTGTATCATCTTTAGTGTCCATTTTCAACAAATATTATGAGCTATGCAAAGAAAGAGGAGAGTGTAACCCATACTCAGGAATAAGAGAAGTCAATAGAATCTGAGTGTCCCCAGATGTTGGACTTTCAGACAAAGACTTCAAAACTGTTACAAATGTGTTCAACATTATGTATAAAACAAGTATAAAAAGACTTTGAAAGGTTGGGGAAAGGCAGACCAGCTTGGGACAAGATCTAGAAGAAACCATGTTTAAAGCATTAAAGGAAAGTATAACAATACTGAATCAATCAAATATGAATCAATAGAGAATCTTAATAAGAAAACAGAAATCTATTTTTAAAAAATTAAAAAGGACCAAATTCTGGAGTTAAAAGTATAAAAATTTAGATTTTAAAAATCATTAGGTGGTCCAACAGCATATTCAACAAGACAGAAGAAACCATCAGCTAATGTGATAGATCAATAGAAATTATCAAATTTGAAGAACAAAGGAGTAAAGGATTGAAAAATTAGCAGAGCCTGAGAGACTTGTGAAACAATTTCAAGCATGCTAACATACATATAATGGGAATCCTAGAATGGGAAGACAGAGAAAGGAGCAGGAAAATATTTGAAGAAATATAGTCAAACACTCCCCAAATTCCTTAATATACACACCCAACAAATAGAACTAACTCTGTGTAGGATTAATATCTAGATACATCATAGTCGGATTGTTCAAAGAGAAGACATTGACAGCACCAAGAGAAAAATGGCTTATCACATATAGGGAGCATCAGTCTGATGAATGGCTGGCTTCTCATTTAAAAAAAAAAGAATGACACAATACTAAAAGAAAAAGATATCAGCTAAGAGTTCTGTACCTTCTGTACCTAACCAAACTATCCTGCCAAAACTGAAGGAAAAATTAAGACATCCCGAATTTAAAAAAAAAACAAAAACAGAAAAATGGCTGTTAACATGCCTTTCTTACAATAAATACTAAAGGAAATCCTTAAAGCTAAAAAGATGACTCCAGATAACTGGAATCCATAGGAAGAAATAGCACTGGAAATGGTAAATATGTGGGTTCATATAAGTGACTATATAATTATATTTATCTTATTTTTATACCTTCTTTAAAAGACATGAAATGATATAAAGTAATAATTTTAACACTCTACTATTAAGTCTATAGCAAATGTAGATGTATATGACATATATATCACAGTAACAGCACAAAGAAGGTGGGAGGGAATGGAGCTCTATTGGAGCAAATTTTCTATATTTTACTGAAATTAAGTTCGTGTTAATCTGCAATAGATTGTGATAAGTTAAGGTGCATATTATAACTTTCAGAGTAACCATGAAGAAAATAACTCAAAAATTAGTAAAATGGAATTAAAGGAATTAAACTGGTAGCCAGAAAATATGTATTTAACACAAAAGAAAGCAGTAAAGGAGGAACAACTACAAAAAAAAAGTGACATAGAAAAATACCAAAATGGCCTTTTAAAATCTCAACTGTATCAATTATGTATATATATAATGTGTATGTGTATATATATATATATACATATATGTATAAATTTTTTTTGAGACAGAGTCTCAAAAAATTTATTTTATTTTATTTATTATTATTATTATTTCTTGAGATGGAGTCTTGCTCTGTCACCAGACTGGAGTGCAATGGCGTGATCTCGGCTCGTTGCAACCTCTGACTTCCTGGTTCAAGCGATTCTCCTGCCTCAGCCTCCCAAGTAGCTGAGATTACAGACACGTACCACCACACTGGCTAATTTTTGTATTTTAGTAGAGATGGGGTTTCACCATATTGGCCAGGATGGTCTCGATTTTGTGACCTCATGATCCGCCCTCCTCGGCCTCCCAAAGTGCTGGGATTACAGGCATGGGCCACCGTGCCCGGCCCAATAATATATTTAATGTGAATGGTCTAACCACTCCAATCAAAAGGCAGACATTGTCAGACTGGATTAAAACACACACACACACACACGATACAACTATATACTGTCCATAGAAACATTACTTTTGACTCAAAACATATTAGTATAAAAGTAAAAAAGTAAAAAATCATTTGCTATGCAAATGCTAATCATTATCATCAACAAAAATATATTTTAAGAACTATTACTAGAGACAGGGATATTTCATAATTATTGATATTTCATAATAATTAAAGGATCAATGAATCAAGAATATACACCAACTATATATTTATTAGTATATTAAACTAAGTACAGAGCCTCAAACATGAAACAGAAACACACAGAACTGAAGGAAGAAATAGACAATAATTCAACAACACTAGTCAAAGATTTCAATACCCCACTCTCACTAGTTGATAGGATAACTAGAAAGCAGGGCTTTCTCTAATCACCAATGCTATAGAACACTTGAACAACACTGTTAACCAACTTAACCTAACTGACATACATAGAACAATCCATTTAACAATTGCAGAATATACATTCTTTTCAAATGCACAGGGAATAGTCTTCAGAATATACTGTATGCTAGGCCATAAAACAAGTGTCAATGAATTTAAAAGAAATCATACGAAATATGTTCTCCAACCACAATGTAATTAAATAATAAATCAATAATAGAAATATTTGGAATTGGACAACACTCCTGAATAACCCATGAGTAAAAGAAAAAATTAGATAATATTTTGAACTTAATGAAAATGAAAACACAACATATTAAAAGTTATGGGATATAGCTAAAACAGTGCTTAGAGGGAAATTTATAGCTTTTATTGCCTATGTAAAGAAAGAAAAATGGTCTCAAGTAAATAACTTAAGCTTCCACTATATGCAACTAGAAAAAAGCAAATGAAACTCAAAGCAAGCAGAAGGAAACAATAAAGATTAGAGCAGAAATCAATAAAATAGAAAAGAAAAAAAAAACAATAGAGAAAATCAGTGAAACCAAAAGTTGTAGCTAGACTGACCAAAACAAAACAAAGCAAAAGACACAATTTAGCCAATCACGAATGAAAAATGAGCCATACTACTGACCCAACATAATTTAAAATAATTATATGGTAGTATTGTGAGCAACCTCACACCAACAAATCAGATAAATTAAATCACAGACAAATTCCTAAAAGATACACATCACCAAAACTGACTCAAGAAGAAATAGAAAGGATAGAACTATAATAAGTAAGGAAATCAAATTAGTATTCGAAAATCTTCCCACACCGAAAAGCACAGGCCCAGATGGCTTCACTTGTGGATTGCATCATATATATATAAATCCTTCATTAAGCCGTTCTGAAAATAGAGAAGGGAACACTTCTGAACTTAGGATACTAATGCCAGACAATGATATTACAAGAATGTCCTCATGTGCATAGATGCACAAATCCTTAACAAAATATTAGCAAATTGAATCCTGAAATGTAAAAAAGATAATGCACCATGATCAGGTGGGATTTATCCCATTAATATAAAGTTGGTTAACATCTGAAAATTAATCAGTGTAACATAATGTATTAATAGACTAATGGGCAAAAACCATGTTATCATTTCATTAGGCAAAGAAAAATCATTTGACAAAATCATTTGATAAAACCCAACACCCATCCATGATAAAAACTTCAACAAATAGTAATAGAAGAAAATTTCCTCATCCTGATAAAGGACATCTATAAGAAACCCCCCAGTTAACATCATATATAATGATGAAAGATGATATGGTTTCCCACTAAGGCAGGGAAAAAGTAAAGGGTGTTTATTCTTGCCACTTACATTTAACATTATACTCAAGTTCTAGACAATGCGATAAGGCAAAAATAAAGGAATAAAAAATGGAAAGCTTATTCACAGGTGACTTGATCCTGTATGTATAAAATTTTAAGGAATACACATACACACACACACACACACACACACACACACCACCAGCACCACCACCACCACCAATTAAAACTAATAAGTGAGTTAAACAAAATTGCCAGATACAAGATTAATATACAAAAACGTTCCATTTCTATTAATTAATTAATTCATTCATTCATTTAATTTAGAGACTGGGTGTCTCTCTGTTGCCCAGGCTGGAGTGCAGTGGCACAATCATAGTTCACAGTAACCTCAGACTCCTGAGATCAAGTGATCCTCCCACCTCAGCCTTCCAAGTACCTAGAACTTCAGGCACGCACCACCTTACTCCACCAATTTTTCTTCTTAGAGATGGAGTCTTGCTATGTTGCCCAGCCTGGTCTCAACCTCCTGGCCTCAAGCAATCCTCCTGCTTCAGCCTCTCAAAGTGCTGTGATTACAGACGTGAGCCACTGCACCTGGCTGCATTTCTATTATAAAGAACAAACAATCTGAAAGTTAAATTAAGAACCCAATTCCATTCCCAATAATATTTAAAAAGAAAAGACTTAAGACTAAGTTAGCAATAGAAGTGTAAGACTTATACACTGAAAACTGTAAAATATGACTGAGAGAAATAAAAGATCTTAGTAAATGGGGAGACATTCCAGTTCATGGATTGGAATGAAACAGAATTTTGGGAGTCCAGAAATAAATGCTTATATTATGGTCAGTTGGTTTTCAGCAAAGATGCCAAGACAGTATAATGGAGAAAACTATTGTCTTTCATCAGGAACAATTGGATATCCACATTACAAAAAAAGTAGACCCCCATGTCACATGAAACACAAAAATTAATTCAAAATGTATATTTGGCCTCAGTGTAAAAGTTAAAACTATGAAACATCTAAAATCATAGAAGAAAATCTTTGTTACCTGGGTTTTGGCCAAGAATTCTTAGATACAACACCAAAAGTGTAAACTGTACAAGAAAAATCGGTAAGTTGGACTTTATAAAAATCAAAAACTTCTTTTTTTTTGAGACAGAGTTTTGCTCTTGTTGCCCAGGCTGGAGTGCAGTGGCACGATCTCAGCTCACTGCACCCTCCGCCTCCCAGGTTCAAGCAATTCTCCTTCCTCAGCCTCCTGAGTAGCTGGGATTACAGGTGCCCGCCACCACACCCAGTTAATTTTTTTGTATTTTTAGTAGAGACGAGGTTTCATCATGTTGGCCAGGCTGGTCTCGAACTCCCAACCTCAGGCAATCCACCCTCCTCGGCCTCCCAAAGTGCAGGGATTACAGGAGTGAGCCACTGCGCCAGGCCAAAATTAAGAACTTTTGAGTATCAGAAGAGGAGATTAAGAAAAGGAAAAGATAAGAAAAAGAAAAGAAAAGAAAAGAACCATACTGGGAGAAAAACGTTTGCAAATTATATATCTGATAAAGGACTTTTATCCAGAATGTATCTATGTAATATATGTGTGTATATATGTATGTCTATTTTTTTTTTTTTTGAGACGGAGTTTCACTCTGTCACCCAGACTGGAGTACAGTGGTGCCATCTCAGCTCACTGCAACCTCCACCTCTTGGGTTCAAGCGATTCTCCTGCCTCAGCCTCCCGAGCAGCTGAGATTACAGGGGTGTGCCACCATGCCTGGTTAATTTTTGTATTTTTACTAGAGATGGGGTTTCATCCTGTTGGCCAGGCTGATCTCCAACTCCTGACTTCAAGAGATCTGCCCGCCTCAGCCTCCCAAAGTGCTGGGATTACAGGCATAAGCCACTGTGCCTGGCCCTGTATGTCTATATTTTAAACACTCTTGCAGCCAAATATTAGAATATAAACAATTCAATTAGAAATGAGCAAAAGATTTAAATAGACATTTCACCAAAACAGATAAACATGAAGTATATGCTCAATATTACTAGTTATGGGAATGTGAATTAAAATCCAAGGAGACACCATTTCACACCACTGGAATGGCTGTATTTAAAAAGACACAAAATAGGCTCGGCGTGGTGGCTCACGCCTGTAATCCTAGCAGGTTGGGAGGCCGAGGTGGGGAGATCACGAGGTCAAGAGATCAAGACCATCCTGGCCAACATGGTGAAACCCCATCTCTACTAAAAATACAAAAAATTAGCTGGGCATGGTGGTGCATGCCTGTAGTCCTAGCTACTCGGGAGGCTGAGGCAGAAGGATCACTTGAACCCAGGAGGCAGAGGTTGCAGTGAGCTGAGATTGCACCACTGCACTCCGGCAACAGAGTGGGACTCCATCTCAAAAAACAAAAACAAAACAAAAAAAGACACACAATAACAAGTATTGGTAAAAGTGTGGAATCTGAAATTCTCATATATTACTGTTGGGAGTGTAAAATGGCACAGCCGTTTTGGGAAAAAAAAGTGACAACGTCTTTAAACTCTAAGGAAAACTTAACCATGTGGATCAGCCATGCTACTCTAAGGCCATGACACTCTAAGGAATCTACCCAGGAGAAATGAAAATATAGCCACACAAAAACATACACAAATGTTCATAACAGAATCATTCTTAGCTAAAAACTGGAAACAAGCCAAGTTGTCCATCAACTAGTAAATAAAATATGATACAGCCATATGATGGAGTACTTCACAGCAGTTATAAGGAACTCGATGCCTGCTACAAGATGGATACCCCCCAAAATTACGCTAGTTAAAAGAATCCAGATACAAAAAACTACATTTATATGATTCCAATTGTGTGAAATGTCTAGAAAAGGCCAATTTGTGGAGACACAAAGTTGATCTGGGGCTGCTTTGTATTGGTTGTGGGAATGGAAATTGACCCTAACAGGCATGATGAGACATTTTTGGAGTGATGGAAGTGTCCTCAAACTGGATTGTGGTGATGATTGCAAAGCTCTCAAATGTATTGAATTGTACACTTGAAATTTTTTTTTTAATTATATACTTAAAATAGGTGGTTTGTTGTTGTTGTTTTTCTGAGACAGGGTCTGTCACCCAGGCTGAAGTACAGTGGCATGATCATGGCTCACTCCAGCCTTGACCTCCTGGGCTCAATGATCCCCCTGCTTCAGCCTCCCAAAGCTCTGAGATTATAGGTGTGAGCCACTGCGTCTGACCTGGTGGAATTTATATGTAAATTTTACCTCAGTAAAACAATTTTTTTCAAAAGAAAATCTATTGGCACAGAAGTAACTTTTTAACCTTCAATAATAATATTTTCAAGAACAAGATTTATGTTGGAAATATGTATTAAATGATATTAGTATTACCATTTAAAGTTAGTAAATACTATTCTTATTCAACATCTTTTCAGCACATGTTGATTCATGATTATTAGAAATAGTGTGGTGACCTAGGTTTTCTTGTAGGGTTTTTATGGTTTTAGGTCTAACGTTTAAGTCTTTAATCCATCTTGAATTAATTTTTGTATAAGGCGTAAGGAAGGGATCCAGTTTCAGCTTTCTACATATGGCTAGCCAGTTTTCCCAGCACCATTTATTAAATAGGGAATCCTTTCCCCATTGCTTGTTTTTCTCAGGTTTGTCAAAGATCAGATAGTTGTAGATACGCGGCGTTATTTCTGAGGGCTCTGTTCTGTTCCATTGATCTATATCTCTGTTTTGGTACCAGTACCATGCTGTTTTGGTTACTGTAGCCTTGTAGTATAGTTTGAAGTCAGGTAGTGTGATGCCTCCAGCTTTGTTCTTTTGGCTTAGGATTGACTTGGAGATGCGGGCTCTCTTTTGGTTCCATGTGAACTTTAAAGTAGTTTTTTCCAATTCTGTGAAGAAAGTCATTGGTAGCTTGATGGGGATGGCATTGAATCTATAAATTACCTTGGGCAGTATGACCATTTTCATGATATTGATTCTTCCTACCCATGAGCATGGAATGTTCTTCCATTTCTTTGTATCCTCTTTTATTTCATTGAGCAGTGGTATGTAGTTCTCCTTGAAGAGGTCCTTCACGTCCCTTGTAAGTTGGATTCCTAGGTATTTTATTCTCTTTGAAGCAATTGTGAATGGGAGTTCACTCATGATTTGGCTCTCTGTCTGTCTGTTATTGGTGTATAAGAATGCTTGTGATTTTTGTACATTGATTTTGTATCCTGAGACTTTGCTGAAGTTGCTTATCAGCTTAAGGAGATTTTGGGCTGAGACGATGGGGTTTTCTAGATATACAATCATGTCATCTGCAAACAGAGACAATTTGACTTCCTCTTTTCCTAATTGAATACCCTTTATTTCCTTCTCCTGCCTAATTGCCCTGGCCAGAACTTCCAACACTATGTTGAATAGGAGTGGTGAGAGAGGGCATCCCTGTCTTGTGCCAGTTTTCAAAGGGAATGCTTCCAGTTTTTGCCCATTCAGTATGATATTGGCTGTGGGTTTGTCATAGATAGCTCTTATTATTTTGAGATACGTCCCATCAATACCTAATTTATTGAGAGTTTTTAGCATGAAGGGTTGTTGAATTTTGTCAAAGGCCTTTTCTGCATCTATTGAGATAATCATGTGGTTTTTGTCTTTGGTTCTGTTTATATGCTGGATTACATTTATTGATTTGCGTATATTGAACCAGCCTTGCATCCCAGGGATGAAGCCCACTTCATTTTCTTACATGTTATTTTAAGCCTCTCGAGTAAATGTAATGATTTCTCTATAGTGAGGTTGTCTGTATGACTCTATAGAGGTTGTAGTCAGCAATACTTCAGACTCTGAAAAATGTGAAAAGTGAAAAAAATCAAGATTACTTTGTTGAAACAAAACAATTAATTTCTTCTGATTCCATCCTATTTCTTTTCTTACAGTCCTGAATTTTTTCTTTTACCTGACAATATACTTTAAAGATACTTAATATTTAAAATATTTAAATTATTCTGGAAGTGATGGAAGTGAATCTCTCTCTCTCTCTTTCTCTCTCTCTCTCTCTGTGTGTGTGTGTGTGTGTGTGTGTGTGTGTGTGTGGTGGGGTGCAGGGGTCAGCAGTGGTACTAAGGGCAGAGACTGGATGAATAAAATTGTTAAATTACTGGCTACGGCATGAACATATTCACGTGTTCCCTGCTGCTATCCAATCCTTTAAAGGCCTTGGCTTTCAGTGAAGAAGGGTAGCCTGACAAAAACACCTGGGTAGGAAGACAAATAGGAGGAGGCTTTTCACCAATGGCTTGGTGATGCATGTGGGGTAGGAAGCAGGCAGCATTTCTGGGCTTCACTGTGATTCCTGTGGGCTCCATGACTCATGGACCGTGAGTCATAGCATCCCACACTGAAGATGGCTGAGCTGAAAGGTTAGACACATTCAGTGGCAAGTTCAACAAAAACTTTGTCCAGATTTGCATGATATGGGTAATAGGGAGGAAGATCAGGCAGAAGGCAGCAGAAGCCGTCGGGCGTGTTTCATCCGTAGATGCTGCCGCAGGGGAGGCCGATGGTTCTGATTTTCCTGGCCGCCTCTCTGGGCAAGTGCTCCAGAGACCTCATTATTTCATTAATTCTTACAGTGCCCTTGTAGCATAAGTAAGGTGGCACCTATTATTAGGAACACTTTTGTTAATGGGACATGAATGAGTCCATTCAGAGCGGTATTTTATTGGCGGACAATGCCTTTGGTAGTTCTGGAAGCTTTGTATCCTTGGCCAAGATTCCTGCTTCTGTCCCGTCCAGAGCCCTGTCTCTGGAGTGTGCTCTTGATGGACAGAGTTTATAAATCGTCGAGAAGGGGCAGTTCTGCCAACTGAGGCGACTTGCAATTTAGTAAGTCTGTAGCCAGCAGCTGCCTCTGCGAGGAATCAAGAGAAGAAGCAGGTTCAACAGTGAGCAGTCACTTCCATCAGTGATGCTGAGCAGGAGTAGAGCAGGGTGATTCCTTCAGGAATGTGTGGTATTTGAAAGTGATTGCCCCCTGTTTAACAGGGGTAAGATAAGGACACGTCCTTCTCACTTCCTCAGCCAGTGATCTTGCTTGTTAATTGGGAGTTGCTTGTTAGTCCAGAGTGTTTAACCTCAATTTTATTGAGATGAAGTTTACATACAACAAATGCACCAATTTTAAGTACACAGTTTGAGTTCTGACAAATGCATACACCCTTGTAACCACCACCCCAGTCAAGATGCAAATATTTCTACTCTCTTAAATGCCCTCTTTTGCCCCTTCCTGTCCCTGTTGTATATAAGTTTACGATGGGACAACTTAAAGAACTGAAGTGATCTGTAAATGGCAGTTGGATGGCAGCCTTTAATGAACTTAGACTTTTCTGTGCTCTCCAGCTCATGAAACGGGAATTTTTGCTTGTCTGGAAAAACTGTTAAAACCCAGCAAAAAATACACCTCAAGGATTAAGTGTGGGACAACTCTTCTAAGGTGTTTCCCCCATTTCAATTAGTTCCCATTATTGTTAAGCCTAAAAGTCCTTCAAAGTAGTAATGGTGGGACAGTTCACTGTTTCTTTTTTTTTTTGAGACGGAGTCTCGCTCTGTCGCCCAGGCTGGAGTACAGTGGCATGATCTTGGCTCACTGCAGCCCCTGCCTCCCAGGATTCAGTGATTCTTCTGCCTCAGCCTCCCCAGTAGCTGGGATTACAGTCACACACCACCAGGCCAGGCTAATTTTTGTATTTTTAGTAGAGATGGGGTTTCGCCATGTTGGCCAGGCTGGTCTTGAACTCCTGACCTCAGGTGATCCGCCCACCTCGGCCTCCTAAAGTGCTAGGATTATACTGTTTCTTGTTTTTTCTTTCTTCCTTTTTTTTTTTTTTTTTTTTTTTGAGACGGAGTTTTGCTGTGTTGCCCAGGCTGGAGTGCAGTGGCATGATCTCAGCTCACTGCAGCCTCCACCTCCTGAGTTCAAGCGATTCTCCTGCCTCAGCCTCCCAAGTAGCTGGGATTACAGGTGCCCGCCACCACCGCCTGGCTGATTTTTTTTGTATTTTTAGTACAGACAAGGTTTCATCATGTTGGCCAGGCTGGTCTCGAACTCCTGACCTCAGGTGATCCACCTGCCTTGGCCTTCCAAAGTGCTGGGATTACAGGTGTGAGCCACGGGGCCCAGCCACAGTCCACTGTTTCATGAAAGACTTGTGCTGAACAAAGTGGCCAGGCGGGAAGGTGCACCAGACTCCACGTACTGACAGCTCTGTGATTCATGCCGAGAACTCCCACACAGTATCATCTTCTAAATGGAGATGACCGCAGGGAGAACAAAGATGCCACACCCCAAGAAGAGAAGGAACAGGTTTATATTTTGACATGCTAGAAACACAGAGAGGCTGATTTTTCTTTTTCAACTTCTCATGGACACCATAAAGAACGGCATAAGTTAGAGGCATTCGGGACATTCAGTGATGACGCACGGCGTTCCCACCACAGAACAAAAAGATGAGAAGTGACATCATAACAACCCAATGCTATGGTGACCAGCAGTATTCAGAAACAACCGACATCTGTTTTTCCGCCTTACCATGGCCTCTGCCCAGTCATTTTCTTTGAGGCTGTTTGCTTTCAAAAAACTGCTGACCAGGAGACGTCGTATGATGCCAAAATATTTATAAACTGTCCTCCCTCTGGGAGTGAGGGAGAGGGATACTATTGCTTGTTTTAAAATAAACCTTAATGTAGGGCAGGTGAGTGGCTAATTTATCCATTTATCTTTTTAACACGAAGAAAAAGCAGCCTGCTTTTCTACCTGGTCTACAGTGGGAACAGTGGCTAGCTCACAGATCGCTTCTCACACAGCCCAAACCTTTTCTAAGTGGCAGGTCGGCAGCCCTCAGGTTGATAGTGCAGAAGTGCTAAGTGCATTTGATTGGTATCATTACTGGTCTCTAGTAATTGATTACTGTCCATGGTGAAATATTCAGGGCAAGCACACAGCCAATAGCAATCACTTAATCCATCATGGCTGTTTGTTCCTCATCTCCTGAGACCTATCAGCCACATGCTATCCAACCCCACCAGGCAAATTGCCGATGGCTGCTTTGTGTGTACAATTTACTGTGTATTTACTGTGTTTCCTGCGTTAACCAGAGCCACTGGCTTTAGTGAACAGGGGAAGGCAAGGGAGGCTCTTGCTTTCCAATGTCAAGTTTGCTCTCCGGTTCACCTCTTTGGCCTCTATTTTTGTAGAGATTCATGATTCATTGGCATTGGTTTTCATTGCTTAAAAAAAAAAAAAGTAAGTCGAAGAGTGTAGTGGTTATATTAGGAATATTAATTGTAAGTCTTGAGATAGGTTGATTGGAATAAGATCCTGGAGGGTTGTTTGTAATGCAGATTTTTTAGAAACAAGAAGTGGGAGAATAATGAATAACAACCAGAACTAATCAGTTTTGTATGTGTTTAATCCAGTGATAATGACTAAAAGTAGTTCTGTAGTTCTGTTAAATAAAAAGAAGCAGAAATTCAGTGGCTACACCATTTTCTCGGCTTTCTTCCAAAATGCTTTATCCTTGGATCTTGGCAAATATGCCTGTCCCTGATGTTTGCTAAGGAACTGTGATACTCAGCCCAAGCAAGAACATAATAGGAGGAGGAGGACAGCTGAAAGGAGAAGAATAAACAAATGACTACTACGTGTGACAGCACTCTGATGACAAGGGATGACCCCGTCCACAACGAAACTCAGAAAAAAACCAGTTTGTATTTATCAGTCCGTAGGAAACAATGAGAGCCATGGGTGGCAGAAAGCACGTGCTGGTCTGCTCTTCTGCTTATCCTGACCCTGCTTTCCATAGAGCTGGAAGAAACATAATGAGGGCTAGATATTTGCAAAAGAGAGTGCTCCTAGTGAACTTGGGAAGCCAGCAGGAGTGAAGTTGAGAAGAGAATGACGAGGCATGGCCTCAGAGACAGCAAAGAGATCTGGTCTGTTTCCATAGCCACTCTTGAAGAGATTGCATTCCAAAATTTATTTAATGAAATTGCTATTAGGGTCTCAGTGGAGATCTTTGTTGCCTCTTCTGGTGTGGTTTGCTTAAACTCTCCCTGGTGTCTGTAGCACATGGTAGAATTCTAGCTAATTCCCCACAGGCTAGGGCAAATATGGCCATGAGTGTGGTGCCTCTGAATGAGCCTTTCCATGGGCACCTCCCTTCACAGGGCAATCCCTAAACAGCACAGAATCTTAATCTTTGTTAAGGTTAATCCCTAAATAAGGAATCTATGCATTCCTTATTTGGGGCTGCTTAGCTAAATGACATAAACAGCTGGTTTCAGTGATTCACAAGTTAGTTGGGCATGTTTCACTGTTGCTTACAATCTATTTTAGCTCAAGGAAATAAATTTGCACACCTAAAGGCACTGACCTTTTGTTGTATACAGTGAGACTTCAGTTGTTGCATAGAGTGTTGTAATAATCCTTCTGCTTATTGGCCAACATGTGATGTACTTTATGATTTGAAGCTCTTTAAGATTTGAGCATTCCTCCTCCGGAACTCTGCTCCATGGTCATGATCAGGTTTTCCTTCTGTGTCTGGGGTTATGTTCCTACGCTCACTCTTGAGTCATTGGCATTGAAAACTAAAATAGTTGCCTGTAAGAAAGATCAACTTTAGTACTTCTAGACTTGGCTTGTGCTGTGCTAATACCTGTCACCTTTTAGGAAACTTTTAAAACTCTGTCAGCTTGGCCTGTTTTTAAAACTTGCAGAGATAGTCTTTGAGGATGTCTTACCATGCTGAAGAAAAGCTGACTTTTGTGTATAGGAAAATAGAATCTACTGGTGTTTCCATGCCATAATGAATGTCCTCTAATCAAAAACTGCCAGAATCTATATTTGCCATATTAAATTGCAGAAAGCTGCAACAGCTGTCTTGTTCTGTGTTTGCTGTTCCATTTATGCCATCTGTGATGGTTAGTCTTATGTGTCAACTTGATGGAGCTATACTGCTCAGTTACTTATCAAACACTAACCTAGCTGTTGCTGTGAAGGTATTTTGTAATGTGGTTAACATCACTAGCCGGTTCACTTGAAATAAAGGAATTACCCAGGGATATCTGGGTGGATCTGATCCAATCAGCTGAAGGCCTCAAGAGCAAAAACTAAAGAAAGTCTGTCTCAAGACTGAAGCATAAAATCCTGCCTGAGTTTTCAGCATGCTGGCCTGCCCTACAAATTTCAGACTTGCCAGCCCCCACAGTCGCATGAGCCAATTCCTTAAAATAAATCTCATGTTGGTTCTGTTTTTTTAGAGAACTCTGATACACTATCTAAATAGTATATTTGAAAGAGTAGGAGCAAAGTATTTAACCTTGTCTTGTGATCCTCTTTTGTGTAGGCTATGCTATAATAAGTGGATGCCTAATCATGTCTGAAAATTAGGTATGTCGACTTTTTCATACAAAGCAAGAGGAACACAGAAATTGGTATCCATGCTTGTTAAAATATGTATGAATCCTCTGGCTACTCCTCCCCATTCACAGTTAATTTTAGTACCTTGGTTACTATCCTTTTCTTTCCATCTCAACCCCTGTCAATATATTTGATGATATCACCATCCATCTATTTTCATGGCTTTGTGGCTTCTTGATCTCCTCATTTGCAATATATTCTCCTCCACCCCATGCGAACCATCTATTCTCAAGGCCACACTGTTGACCTGTCATCAGCAATAACTGATCTTACCTTCAAATAGCCCACTACTCCACTGCCACCTCCTGTTCTGGCTCCCACTTCCTGACTTTATCAAAACTCATCCCATCTGTGGACCCCGCCGTGTTTTCCTGATACATTACTTCCCTCTTAAACCAACTCAGATCTCAGGGTCCATTATTATAATTGCATCTGTATGTCTACCCATTACATTCTCTCCCATCTTATCCTCCATTAAACTTGACTGGCAAAGTCCGCCCTGGTTAAATCCATTTACCCAACTACTGTGTGCCTGCATTGCAGCAGCTGAACATCACTGGAGTAAAACACATGGGGGTGCTGACCATTCCCTCTTGAAACTCTTGACCATGGATTATCAAGTGATACTCCACTGCCCAGCACACTTCTCTGACTTCCCTAGTGTGTTTGCTTTTCACTTTCCAAATGATATTTTACATCTTCACCCTCCTCTAATACTGTTTTCCATGTTACCAAATCTAGCACAGATCGAGCACCCCAAATCCAAAAATCTGAAATCTGAAATGCTCCACTATCTGAAACTTTTTGAGTGTTGACATGAAGCTCAAAGGAAATGCTCGTTAGAACATTTTGGGTTTCGGATATTTTTTGGATTTCAGATGCTCAACCAGCAAAATACAAGGTAAATATTCCAAAATCCAAAAAATCAAAATTCAAAGCCTTTCTGGTCCCAAGCCTTTTGGATAAGAGATAATCAACTTGAAGTCACTCTTCTGTATTTATTTACCTCTCAGCAACATTTAACCTGTTGACTATTACCTCTCTATTATAACATAGGTATTCTAGCTGGTCTGAAAAGGCTATATATTGTATGATTCTATTTTTATGACATTCTATAAAAAGCAAAACTTTGGAGATGGTAAACAGATCAGTGGTTGCCAGGGATTTGGGAGGAAAGGAGGATTGAATAGGTGAAGCACAGGGATGTTTTAGGGTGGTGGATATACTCTGTATAACGCCCTGAAGGTGAATATGTGACACTACATTTGTCAAAATCAATGGAGTTTTACAGCACAAAGAATGTACCTTAATGTGTGGAAATTTAAACAAAATATTTAGGAGGTCAGAGGATCCCAAGAAGGAATGCAGACTGTGACGAAAGAATCTAACTATCACGAATAGATGAAATTACCTCACTGAAGGAATTGGGCAATAAAGGTGCCGACCTAAGTAACTTTGAAAATGCATAGAGACTGCAAAACTGAAGTCAAAAGCAGTTGTATATAAGCATTGTACTCTGATTGATAGTTTTTTCCTAAGGGAGGTGCAGATAAACACTTCTGAAACAACATATGATATATTGGAACTGAATGATTAAATAAGTAGATGGTGGGAGGCAGATTTCTCACTATTGAAGTGGAGGTTACAGTGAAGCGAGGAGAGTAGGCTAGAGTGGTCTATGTGGTGATGTATTGGAGTTGAAAACATCAGTATGAAATCTTGTTTAGCTTAATATAGATGTAGATGTATGCATATACTTCAATGTTATAGATACTTTTGTGTATAGGAAAAAAGTATATGGTATAAAGTATCATATGGTATAAACTATCATATGCTAAAGTATCTATATGGTAAAAAGTATCATATGCTAACCTATGTGGTAGGTTAGCATTCACATATATATTCCCTTGCTCTGTCAATTGAAAGGGCCTAGAAATGACACCACAGCAACAATGAACACATGTGGGACCCAGACCTTGGTTTCTAATACCATTCTCCAGTAAAAACAACCATAGCTTCTTGAAGAAATGGCTGATTGTAGGGCTGGGTGGGGGAAATATAGGAGCCTGAAATATCTTGTAACAGCAAGAGTTAAGGAAGTATTCAAAAAAACTCCCATAATAATAGGGGTATGTCAAAAGGGCACGGGAGCCAACTGAACAAGTGCCTAAGGTCAAAGCTGGGACCATCTGAGCAAAATAAATAAAGTAGCATGGGATTATAACTGAAAGTATAAAGTAAACATCCATAAATCTATACTGGTATAAATAAATGATGGAAAACATCAATGTGGAAGAAGACAAATCTGTCACACAGAAGAATTTCAAATAATTTGTGTAGAATCTCCACCATCAAGGAAGTGGAGTATAATTTCCCACTCTTTGAATAGATCTGCACATAGTGACTTCCTTTTGAAAAGTACAGTCGAAAAAGGAGGCAGAAAAGAAGGAGTCACTTTACAATGAGGAAAATTGCAAATACTCCCTCAGCCAGATGATGAAGCTTCACATCAGTCATGATAAATCATGTTGATATCATGCATTCTTGATATGACGTGATGAGAATGGCACTTTATCTCTGTGGTCTTCTTCCTGAAAATCTATAACACGGGTCTAGTCATGAGAAAAACATCAGACAAATCACAGCTGAGACATTCTACAAGCTTGTCAGTCTCCAAATAGCTGGCCCATCCTCTCCAAACTGGTTATCTATAACAAGGAAAGCCTGAGGAACTGTCCCTGCCAAGAGGAGCCTAATGAAACATAATGACTAAAGGTAATGTAGGTATCTTGGATGAGATCCTAAAACACAAAAGTGACATTAGGTAAAAATGAAGAAAATCTGAGTAAAGTATGAATTTTAGTTAATAATAATGTGTCAATATTTGTTCATTAGTTGTGACAAACGTACCATGCTAATATAAGATGTTAATAATAGGAAAAACTAGGTACAGGATATATGGGAACTTTCTGTATTATCTTTGCAAGTTTTCTTTACATCTAAAACTATTTATCATGGGCTGAACTGTTCCCAACCCCTGCCCACAATGTTCATATGTTGAATTCTAAAGCCCTAGTACCTCAGAATAGAACCATACTTGCATATAAGGGCTTTAAAGAGGTGATTAAGTTAAAATGAGGCCATTGGGGTAGGGCGCTAAGCCAATATGTCTGGTGTCCTTAAAAGAAAAGAAACACCGGGGTGCCTGTGCACAGAGAGATGGCCATGTGAAGAGGCAGCAAGAAGGCAGCTGTCTGCAAGTCAAGGAGAGAGTTCTCAGAAGAACCCAACCTTGCCAGGACCTTGATCTTGGTCTTCCAGACACCAGAACGCTGAGAAAATAAATGCCTGTTGTCTAAGCTGCCCAGTCTGTGGTATTTTGTTGTGGCAGCTCTAGGAAACTAATATACTATTTCTAAAATAAAAGATTGTTTTTAAAAACAACATTGGCATTCTTTCTGTTCCCAACCCAGAACTTTTGCCTGGAACTCTTCTTGTAATTCAGATTTTAGCTTAAAATCAACAGAGAGGCGTATTCTCTGGCTACACAATTCTCTACCGCAGTAGCTTATTTTATTTCTCTGAGTGAGGCTGACCACCAATGGTTTTATTATTGTTATTATTATTACTTGTTTATTCATGTATTGCCTGTCTTCCTGCAGCAGAATATGAGCTCCTTGAGAGGAAGAACCTTGGCTGTCATGCTCACTGCTGAATCCCTAGCACCAAATGCCACCATCAGTGCTGACTACATAGCAGACACTCAGTGGATATTTGCTGAATGGACAATGAATCCCCCGGGAGTCTGGTGACTCTTGATTTGGACAACTTAAATCTATCATTAGACTAAAAGCACCTTTATGAGTCTTCCTAAGTTAACCGGGATCTAGAGGGTGAGCAGACTACAATCAGGGTAGCCCAGGGCATTAGATTTTTAATATGTTTGGACTCCATGTAAAGAAGTAAATCAGCCTGGGTCTAAACCAGGAATGGAGGCTAGGGAGATGATGTCTTAGCCAGAACTCTCACAAGGCTTCAGAGACTGGGGAAAAAAATCAAGTCAAAATAAGGCCACAGTAATGGCCAAAGGAGGTGTGTATGCAGAGGGTGGGGGAAGGGAATTTCTCTCAGGGATCAAGGTGGAGGGTGACAACTGATTCTCAGAGTGGACCCAGTCTTTGTTGTCTGTGGGTATTGAGGTCGTAAAGCCAACAGGATCCTTCTTCCGGATGAGATGAGGGATCCCGGAAGCCAGGCCTCAAGCCCTAAGATAAAGAGGCTTGTCTGAACTAGGGCCTCCAGACAGCTAGCTGGAGTCCGGGCTGGGCTCGGCCTCTGGAAGACGCTGAATGCATAAAGGGAGAGCCCAGATCCCAGAAGCTCTGTAGCAGGCCAGCCAAACAGTAAGATAGTCCAGAGAGAAAATAGCTCAGTGCTCAGTCAAGCCCTGAGACTGTCCATACTCACCTAGACCCTGGGTGGGACAATGGGATATTTCTACTTACTATTGGCAGTTGTTCCAGAGAACCACTGCCTTAGTCCATTTTGTGCTGCTATAACAACATACCCAGGACTGGGTAATTTATCAAGAACAGAAATTTGTTTTCTCACAGTTCTAGAGGCTGGGAAGTCCGAGATCATGGCACCAGCAGGTTCAGATGTCTGGGGAGGGCTACTCTCTGTCTCCAAGATGGTACCTTGATGCCACATCCTCTAAAGGGGAGGAACACTGTGTCCTCAAATGGCAGAAAGGTAGAAGATCAAGCTAACTGAACGCTGTGGGAAGCCTCTTTTATAAGGGCCTTACTGCTATTCATGAGGGAGTAGCCTTCATGGCCTCTTAAAGGCCCTGTTACCTCTTGATACTGTCACATTGGCAACACCTGAATTTTTGAGGGGACACATTCAAACCATAGCAACCACTAACCCAACTGTTAGTGGCTGGGCATGGATAGAGCTAAAGCAGCAACTAGAGACCACATGTGGACAGTATAGAAGGAGCTCAGCAGACAGGGGCAAATGGAGCTGGGAGGCAGTGGTGTCTATGGAG
Organism: Pan paniscus; assembly: GCF_029289425.2. Lineage (NCBI taxonomy): Eukaryota > Metazoa > Chordata > Mammalia > Primates > Hominidae > Pan > Pan paniscus. Next base: position 137,854,593 of record NC_073252.2, on the reverse strand, counting down.
GGGTGGTTGGACAAGCTCTGCCTCCAAGCAGAAAAATGTGAGAAGGCATGTTTAAATGAATGCCGTGTAAAAGAGCTAAAGAGGGAGCTATGAGCCAGGTAAGTCTAGACTCATTTCTAGCATGTTGAAGAGAAAGGCAACTTAGACCAAAACGTTTAAAATTTTATTTACAAGTTCTGTGGTCTCAAATCATTCTAATCCTTAATTCTCTCACCTTTACAATGGGAGTAAAACTAATACTTTCCTTGCAGGATTGATGAAAGGCTTGTAGATAATGCAGGTGTAACACCTAATACATAGCCGGACACATACAAGATGCTTCATAAGTAGTGGCTGATATTATGATTTTACTAGTACCACATGAGCAGGCTTGTTGCTTTGTTCTGTCAGTTTCTCTAAGGTAGCTAGTCATAGAGCTCTTTGAAAGTAGTCATAGAGCTCTTTGAAAGTGAAAGGAGGATGTGTACTTGTTTCAGTGCCATCTGGAAATGGAGAAGTGGCAAATCCGTTTCCTGCTATATAGCCAGTTCTGTGGGGAGGCCAGGTGGGCAGGCTGACTGGCAAGGTCTCTGGGGGGGATGTCATCCATGGGAGGGCCAAAGAGAGCCACCAAGACAGATTAGGGATGGGGGACAAAGAGACCCAAGTCTCTTTGATAACCTGCCAGGGCCCAGATTGGAGCCCCTGAAGGAAGAGAATGTTGTGAATGCCTAGCGCAGTTGTGTGCTCTCTCTCTTTTTTTTTTTTTTTTGATGTGGTTGATGCTGGGAAGTCATGGGAGGCATTTGGAAGACATAGTGAGGGTCAACTGCCCTTTACCCAGGAGGAGAAAGGGCAGAGAGGCCATCCTCTGCCACTTGTTTTTAAAGCATTTGTAGATTTTCATTTTTGCAGGACTTTCCTTTCAGAGAGAAGTGGCACTTGAGACCACTTGCCACCTGTTGAGGCTCTTCTCTGCTCACTCCAACAGGCCTCCTGGAGAGGTCTTGGCTAATGCAATCTGGGCCTTGGGATAGATCTGCAGCTAGAGTTGGTGCTGAATCTTCCTGTGCTTGGGAGGCTCACCACTCCCAAAGATGGGGAGCCAGGAGTGCCATGCATCTCCACATTAGCTCACTTCCTTTGAGGCTGAAATCAAGAGGGAGACTTTGGTCCAAAGACTTTTTTTTTGTAACCTTCTTGGGCTCCATTCTTCACATTTGCTTCCGAGTCAAGGAGAAGGAGCACAGACCTGAGGGATGGAGTGAATTCTAATCCAAGCTCTGAAACTGACCAGCTGGGGCCTGAAAGCAAGACTGTGGACCTCAGTCTGCACCACTTCCCCTCCCATCAGTAAAGTGAGAGGATCCATTGTGCTACCTTCTGCAGTCCCTTTCAGCTTTGGTGTTCACTGATTCTGTGATGAATTTCCCGTAATTTCTGTGTAGGAACAGAAAAGAGCATAGAAGATCCTTTTTTTTTTTTTTTTTTTTTTGTTAGGGAGTTTCACTCTGTGGCCCTGGCTGGAGTGCAGTGGCAAGATCTTGGCTCACTGCAGCATCTGCCTCCTGGGTTCCAGCAATTCTCCTGCCTCAGCCTCCTGAGTAGCTTGGATTACAGGCACACGCCACCACACCCAGCTGATTTTTGTATTTTTAGTAGAGACGGGGTTTCACCATGTTGGCTGGGCTGGTCTCGAACTCATGACCTCAGGTGATCCACCCGCCTCGGCCTCCCAAGGTGCTGGGATTACAGGCGTGAGCTACCGTGCCTGGCCAGAACATCCTTTTAATTCTTATCTGGAGACTTAATCTATATGTTCATAATTAATATTACCAGTAAGGGCAGAATGTTCCAAAGTAGGGTCTGACTGCATTTTTAAACAACGCAATTTGCAGGGCTCCACTCTTCCACTCCTTAGTCTTATGTGAAGGACACACTTGGACTAAAATGGTTATTGCTTTATCATAATTTGGGGATTTCTATCAGAGATGATTTAGGCCAGAGTTTCTCACCCTCGGCACTATCAGCATTTTAAATTAGATTCTTCTCTGTGGCGGGGGCCGTCCTGCGTACTCTGGGTTGTTCAGCAGCATCCCTAGTCCATTTGGGCTGCTATGACAAAGTACCATTAACTGGGTAGTTTATAAACAACAGAAATTTATTTCTCACAGTTCTGGAGGCTGAGAAGTTGAAGATCAAGATTCGGTGTCTGGTGAGGGCCTGTTTCCTGGTTCATAGATGGTGCCTTCTTGCTGCATATCTCCTGGTGGAAGGGCCAAAGCAGCTCACCAGGAACTCTTATAAGGGCAAATCCCATTCATGAGGCTCTGTCCTTATGACCTAATTCCCTTCCTAAAAGCCCCACCTTCTAATATGGCACATTGATGATCAGGTTTTAACGTATGAATTTTGGGGGAATACAGCCATTCAGACCATAGTACCTGGCCTCTTCTCCCCACAGTTGTGAAAACTATCTCCAGACATTGCCAGATGTGCCCTGGAGGGGAAAGAAAATCACCCTAGTTGAGAACCACTGATTTAGTTTTAATTTAGGGTATGTATTTAAAAGGCAGAAAAATAAGTATAGAATCAAACTTAATTAAGCAAATGCCTCTAAAAAACACTGAATTTTAAAAGAGGTAATAGTAAAATTTGAATTTGCAGAAATGTAGGACTTGCTTTTAAAGCTCATATCTTACGTACATACTAACCACATATGGCTTCTTAACTGTACTTGAGATTTATTCAATCAGGAAATAAGACCATCCACCTTTTTTTTCCTGAAGGTATCACCTATGATTCTAAGTAATATTGGATGGCTGGATGTTAATGTACTATGCCTTCATAATTTCTAAAGAAATGTATGAATAAGATATTAACCTGACATAAATAGTACTTTCTTGCTGTGGCTCTAGTAAAGTCTTAACATCTGCACAGACTGGTAAAGACTTCATCACACCCCCTCTTGCTTTTTCCATTTCCAAGATGCTTATTACACCAAGGCTGATGTTAAAAAGATTTCTTGTCATCTGCCCTGATTACTGTTTTTGGGGGAGGAGAAAACATAATGAAGAGAAGAAGAAGAAAAGAAAAAAAACCAGAAGAACAGGATCTGTCTTTCCTGTATTTTGTGTTCCTGAGAGCTGATAGAGAACAAATTGTGAAATGTGGGAGGCTTTGCCCAGCATTCAGGCTGAAGTTGCCTTAAAAGGAAAGTATGGCACGTTACACATTTCCCACTTCCTTATTTTTTAGTTTCCTTTTAGCCATTCTCAGAAATGTAAGCAGGAAGAAAATAGCAATCAATTATGTTTGGAAACAACTGAAGTTAAATCTGACTGATATTTGTTTATAAAACTATGCATCATTTTATTTTCAGTACATTTTCAGTTCCTCTTTTGCCCCTAACATTCTCCTAATTCCCGTGGTGAATATATTTCCTTTAATCCAGGCCTGAATACTGAGATAGTTAACAGCCCCTGGTTGTTATTTCTTGATGAAGTCTCTCCTAGTCAGCTCCTTTTTTCTTCCCATTGCCTTCCTTTAGTCCAAGTTTTCATAACCTCTAGGCCCTCCACTTTGCAGTTCAATCTGTGAGGTTAATGACTTCACACCTTTTTCATTATATTCATGCCTTCATTCACTGGACAAATAGTTCCTGGGCCCCTATTCTAGGCCAGACACTGTTCTAGGCTCGAGACATACGGCAGTGAATAAAGCAGACAAAACCCCCTTTCCTCATGGAGTTTATACTACCTAAGGGAGAAGGGCAGTGGATAGAGACATTTTAGAAAGTAAATAAATTATATCACATGGTAGAATATGGTAGATGTAATGAAAAAAGTAGAGCAGGGAAGGGAGATAAGGAGGTATATGGGGTGTGTGTGTGTGCATGCCTGCACGCGTGTTCATGTGTGAGCCTGTGTGTATGGAAAGGGTAGGCTGCAATTTTAGATATGGTGATAGGGAAGGCTTCACTGAAAAGTGATATTTGAGCAATTACATGAAGGAGTAGCCAAACATGGAGATACCTGAGGAAAGAGCAGTCTAGGCAGAGGAAACGCATGTGAAAATGCTTGAAGTGTGCCTGGTATATGAGGAAGAGTCTGAGGAGGCTGGTGTGGGAGAGGAGGACATAAGGTGACAGTTGATAGGGGTGGAAGAAGCAGATGCTGCAAAGCCTTGCAAGCCCTTGCAAGGACTTTGGCTTTTATCTGAGAGAGATGGGATGCCGCTGGATGGCTCTGAGAAGAGAATGGTGTGATCTGACTTGCAGGTTAATAGGATCATGTCACCAAGTCGTCATATCACTTCCCCTACTTAAATCCACCACTTGACAACATATAATCCCTTTATCCACAGAGACAAATACAAACTCATCTTCCCTGTCCCTAATCAAGAATTTTTCCAGTCACCCTGCACAAGTCCTCTGCAGTCTTAGTAAACAGTGACCACCTCCTGCCCCTTTCACATTCTACCCGTCCTTCAAGTCCAAGCTGAAGTTTCTTTTTCCAGAAAACCTTTGCCACCTCAAAATTGATCTCTCTCTTCTCTGACCTCCTATCGTATTGATTATTTATCAATAAATACAATATAATATATGGACTTGACCGTATATTATCTGGACTTCACCATATATTATCTTGGATTGTTTTCTACCTAGGCATTGAAAGGTTTATAGAACTTGAGACTAGAAGAGTCTCGGGAATCATCTCTTCTGACTCCTTCATTTTACCAGTGAGGAAATGGAAGCCCAGCAATGTTTAGGATATTGCCAAATTCACTCAACTAGCTGTTTAATGTGTACACTGCCTTTCTCAAGGAAATTATAAGTACATTAAGGAATGATAACATGCCTTATACTTCTCCAAAATCTCCTATAATAGTGGTTAACATAGTACTCATGTAACAGACACTTACTAAGTTCAATTAAATGGCCAGGCGCGGTGGCTTACACCTGTAATCCCAGCAGTTTGGGAGGCCGAGATGGGCAGATCACAAGGTCAGGAGATCGAGACCATCCTGGCTAACACTGTGAAACCCTGTCTCTACTAAAAATACAAAAAATTAGCTGGGCGTGGTGGCGGGCGCCTGTAGTCCCAGCTACTCGGGAGGCTGAGGCAGGAGAATGGTGTGAACCCGGGAGGCGGAGCTTGCAGTGAGCCGAGATAGCGCCACTGCACTCCAGCCTGGCTGATAGAGCGAGACTCTGTCTCAAAAAAAAAAAAAAAAAAAAACTATTAAATGTAAGAATAAATTGATTTTTAGTTGGTTTGGTTTTAAAGGAACGTTGTAGGCCGTTAATTCATCAACCACATTTTGAATTAACAGATGTTCTAAATGCAAAAAGCTATGTAAAATACTTGTATGTAATTTGGCTTGAATTTTAGGGATTTGCCTGTGAATGTAGTTAGATGGGAGAATGAGAAATTTTGCCTTTCTTGGAGGTTTTTGTTCTGATGTAATGGTGAAAGGTAATTCTATCATCTCTGCATGACACAGCTATTTTTGTTGCTTCAGCAAGATTTATCAAAGCAAATGGTTTTTGACCATTCTTTGTCTCCAAGGGAGAGACAACTGTGGCAGCATCCCATCCTCTGAGCTGGTTTTTGTTTTTGTTTTTTGGAGAATAAGTGGTTTTGATTACAGGTGTGAACTTGTGGTATTCACAGATGTTGGTAGCCTGTCAGGACTATTTTAGGAGATCTCATTTATCCTTTGACCAAGAAATATCCTGACTGGGGCCTGACTTGAATATATAGCTCCCTGTGGGGGTGATGCCAAGGCTCTCTTCCAGTAATCACTGCTCAATGAAACAAAGAGGTTTCCAAGAGTCTGTGGTCCAGAACCTACACTTACTACACGTAACCTTTACGATGTAGACCCGCCCAAACAAATCAATAATGACTTTCCAGTGTTTTAATCTTCGCCGATAGATTCAGCACTGTTTTGAATTTGGCCTGCATGTGACCTAAACAATGGACTGAAGTAGGGAAAGCGAATTCAGCCTGCCTTTGCTATTCATGCACTGCAGCCAAAGCAAAGCTCCTGAGGTTTGAAATGACTTGTTGGAGAAATCCTGCTGGTTTTAGAGAACTCTTTTAAAGCCCAATATTAGTGACCCATGGCCTGGCCCTATGACTGGGTCACTTAACTTAGTTGACCATAGCATGATTTCAGTATGCTAAGAAGAAGGATGAAACACCTGAATGAGCCAAGTAGCTTGATTTATGGCTAAACACTGGATTCTTACTCTAAGTAGTCATCCAACAGCTGAATATCAGTGGTCACAAATCCAAGATAAAATGTAAATGGCTCAATGAACTTCATCAGAAACACAGTCTTACTGAAAGAGAATCCAGGTAGTATATTCATCTGAAAGAGAAAATGAAATACCTGGTATTTTTGGTGCATAATCTAGGTAATGTATTCTGTGTTGTATTTTGTTTATAAGTGTATAGTTCTCTAGCTAATCTAAATGATTGTTATTGTTTTGCTCCTTTAGAATTATCAAAAGCTTCATACATTTATTTTCATACTTAAGATATGGATAATTCCTCCTTGCAAATTGTCTTCAGAATTCACAATTTAAAACTTTTAATTGAGGTATAATTTACATAAAGTAAAATTCACTCATTTTCAGTGCATACTTCTGTGAGTTTAGATAAATGTATACATTTGTATAATCACCATCACAATTATGATATGGAACATTGCCATCTTCCCAAAAGCTTCTCTCATTTTAGCACACTTTTGCTATTACTGTTATTTGGTGGCAACTATTTTAGTGGCTTGACTTTGCAGGAAGTGAAAAAAGCATAAGGAGCCAAGTCTAGTGGCTAAGGTGGTTGATGATCACATGGAGTGATGCATCTCTGAGTCAAAAACAAAATGTGACTATAAAGTCATGGGCCTCTGTTTTCTGATAAGGCTTGTAAACTGGTTCTGATGGTCATTTCAAAGTTGAACTTCAAGGACATTTTGAACAAAGGATTGGTTGTATTTTTATAATAAACCTTAGAAATGTTGCCCAATGTGGCTACCACTGTAAAGGGCAAGACTTATTTGGTTCCTTAATAGACACCTGGTATTTGCAGATTTAACATTTTGTGGAGAGTGGTGGGGGAAGGAGGGAGAGGATCAGGAAAAATAGCTAATGGATACTGGGCTTAATACCTGGGTGACAGGATGATCTGTGCAACAACCACCATGGCACACATTTACCTATGTAACAAACCTGTACATCCTGCATAGGTACCCCTGAACTTAAAATAAAAGTTGGAAATTTAAAAAAAAAGAAAAGCATTTTGTGTATTTAAAAGAACATCAAAAGTGTGAGATAGAAAGAAATCTGTAGTTTTGCCAAAGCATAAATTTGAATCTTGAATTTACAAGCTAAAATGGGTTCTGAGAGCAAGTGGGTCCACTAGTGAATGAGCCACACCCACTGCTGATCCTCCCAATCTCAGAGGGCCATGAGAAAGGTCCACTCCAAGTCTGGACCAGGGAATGCTCACACTGTGATTTTTTTTAAGGTGTCTTCTTTAGAAGTGGCTCCCCAAAGAAAGTCAAGTGCTAGTATCAGAGATGGAAGCGAAGAAGACTAAGAAAGTAATTCTACCTAACCCGGAAAATGGAAGTATTGACCAGATTAAAGGGTGGTTAAGTCATGGCCATGAATGAATTTACCATATGAAAATAAGAAAAAAAATTAAAATTATTTCAGAGAAAAATATGACTAATGCAAAAATCACTCCTTAAGAGGGAAATAAGTCATTAGGGGTTGAAGAGATCCCTTACATTTTCAGTCATATTTATATTATGAAGCACAAGGCAAATTATATGCTATTGTATTTCTGAATTTGGGAATTCATGAATATTGAGGGTTTATTCTCTAAGGTTCTGTTGTGTTCATTCAGATACCAGTATCATTAAATATAGTTATACCTGGTGTGCAGCCAAAAATTTGAGGGAAGTTGACTTTTGAAACAGAATCTGTGGAGCTGGAGATAAAGAGAGTCCTTTGGACACTTTCTGTAGTTTAGTCCACAATCACCAAATGAGAGTTGATTGAGAGGGGCCTGGGAGGCTCGTGATGAGTTGTAGTTGCAGTACAGTTTAGGTAGCCCAGAAGGTACAGTGAGAAGAGTTAGTAATTAGAGGAGATAACTCAGTGAGAAGAGTTAGTAATTAGAGGAGATAAAGAGGTTGGAAGCTGGTGGTTCCACTTTTTGAGAACTAGAAAGGAAAACTGGGATATGAAAAGACTGTGAAACTAACCCCTCGGTCCTTAATACATAGACACATATCATAATTCTAAGGCTTTCTAGTTCTAAGACAGAACTAGTTAACAGTAGAGACAGGAAATTTGGATTTTTTATTTTCTCATCTGTGATTATGGGCGATTCCATATCTTTCTCTGGAAATCAAAACGAAGAGAGTAGCATGATTGGGATGTTTGACTGACTGCCATATGCTAGGTGCTCTTCTAGGCCTCTGGAAACAATGAAAAGCCATAGGCCCTGCTTATAAGGCACTTTTAATGGTAAGAAGACAGACATGAAAGTGAACTGTGAAAATTCAATGGGAGTTGCTGTGATGAAGATCATGTACCAGGTGCAGTTAGAACCTCAGGAGAGTGAGCCCCTAAGTCTGCCTCAAGATACTTAGGCTTGTTGCTTCTCTAGCTGACCTTGTTCCCTCATTTGGAGAAAAGGAGATGGTGCTAAGTCCCTGAAATTGAATGACTTTCCTCATCATCTGTTACCTAAACTGCTTGGGCGTCCTCCTAACCACCTTCTGCTTACTAATCTCTTGATTCTCTGATCCATTTTTAAAACCCATGTTCCCTTTTCCTCTTAAGACCCTGGGTGGATCTGCACTGCCTGCACAGTAAGTCCAAAGTCCCTACCATGATTTCAGAGCCACCATCTACCTCCCTGTCACCATAGTCCTCCACAGACTGTGCTTCAATCCCCCTGGCTACTCTCCTGCCTTTGTGTGCTGCCAAGCATTTCCTACTTCCAGCTTTTGCTTGTGTTTTCTTGCTCATCTTCTCCACCTATCAAAATCCAACTAATTTCATCCAATGCTCTACTCAAATGCTACCTTGTCCATGAAGCCTGCTCTAATCCTCTCAGTTCAATTTAATTATTGATTCCTTGCATTTCCACAACACTCATTTGCAGACTTCTCTGACAATAGTTGTACTTTGCTTTGATTGCGGCTCGTGTTTCTATGTCTACCTTTTTCACTAGATGGCAAATCCCTGGAAGGCAGGGACTGTATCTTTCATAAGCCACTGACCTCATACCCAGTAGTTAATAAAAAATCTTCATCAAATGCTGTTGAATATTGCCCAAGGTCAGATGTTAGTGGCAGATCAAGGTCTGAAAACTTGATTTATTTATATTTCTATCAAAATTTTAGAAACTCCAATATGTTACTTAACATGTGTCTACTCCATCAGGTGCTTCACCTTGGAAACACTTTTTTGTGAGTCAGTGGTGCGGAATCGCCGGTATAGTCAGGGCAGCGAGGTTGAGGAGATAGACAGGGGAGGCATGTGTTTAGGTAGAGCATGCTTTTCTCATCTACAGTAGGCCCTATGAATATTTGAAGGGGAGTCTGGACGCTGTTTCCTATGAGCGAGGTTAAGTTGAAATGCAAGAAGTAAAGATTAAGGAATATTAACATAAAATCTGTATTATGAATTCTTTTACATAAATATGTTACTATTGCCAGGAGAAGTGGTGTCAGGGAGCTTTTCATATGTCTACATTTTAATACCCAAATGAAAAGTTTGCTGTAAATTATCAAATGTGGAAATTCTTCATGCTTATAAAGGTCCTTGACAAAAGAATGTGCTGAAAGAAGAAAGAGAGAGAGAGAGTGTGTGTGTGTTCATTTCTCCAAACATATTTTTCGGATGCAAAAATGTGGGGAAGTAGAAGGGAGCAGGGGTGAAGTGAGGAGTGACTGGTTCCATCTTGAGTATTTTAAATCAGTCTCTCTCTCTTCCCGTGCCCTGCCTCTCTATCTACCTACCTACCTATCCCGCGGCGGGGATGGTGGGAGTGTGCTACAAATCCTGGTCAGCCCATCATTATCTGGTATGCAGTGGAGGGTCTGCAAAGGGGAGAAGGAGACTGCAAACCTTCCCTCCCTTCCACTCAGGAAGCTCCTTCCTCTGCAGGTTATCAAGATCAGTGCTGAGTTCCTGGACCATTCACCTGAGGTCTCCCATTCACTGGCTGGCTGGCTTTGCTCCATCTCCATCCCTTCCCACTCTGGCTGGGATGGGAGGGCCGGCACCCTCTACTTCTGTTTCTCTTGCTCCGCTTGTGTTTTCTGTCAGGTCTGGCTATAGTCACTTGAGTGCTTCCAGGTAGGTTTGGGGCAGCACGCTGCTCTGCTTGCTACCCTGGGACTGGAAAATGCTGGTAGGATACAGCCTCCTCTGTCCTCCAGACATCAGCGGTGGGATTTGCTTTCTGTACTCCCTGCAACCACTAAAGTGTGTGCAAATGAAGGCATTTAAACGGTCATGTATGCTGAAAAAGTTCTTACTGAGAGATGGTAGTTAAGAGCTGGTTTCTGGAGTGGAACTACAGGATTTCAAGCCTGTTCTTCCTCTCAAGGTGGCAGAGTACTTGACCTCCTTGTGCCTTAGTGTCCTCATCTGTAAAATGGGGCTAACAGAACCCACCTCAGGGAGTTTGTGAGGATTAAGTAAATTAATACAGAAACAGCACTTAGAGAAAGTCTGGACTGTAACAAGCACTATGTAATCATCAAACTTATTACTGTAAGAATGGTTTTGCCTGCTGACTTGCCAAGAGTCATTAGTAACCTTCTTGACCCAAGGAGAAACTGAGGCACTGAGATAAAGCAGCCAGGTAATGGGGGTCAAATTGAGTCCCTAGTGTTGTTTAACTTCAATTGCAAATAAACCTCATATGGGCTCTGGTCTACACTTCACAGATTCTTTTTTTTTCTTTTTTCTTTTTTCTTTTTTCTTTTTTTTTTTAAGACAGAGCCTCACTCTGTTGCCCAGGCTGGAGTGTAGTGGCACGATCTTGGCTCACAGCAACCTCCGCCTCCGAGGTTCAGTGATTCTCATGCCTTAGCCTCCTGACTTAAAAATCTCTTTGTATAAAGCCTCCTGACTTAGCCGAGACTATAGGCGTGTGCCCCCATGCCTGGCTAATTTTTGTATTTTTAGTAGAGACTGGGTTTCACCATGCTGGCCAGGCTGGTCTCGAACTCCTGACCTCAGGTAATCTACCCGCCTTGGCCTCCCAAAGTGCTGGGATTACAGGCATGAGCCACTGCACCTGGCTTTTCTTTTCTTTTCTCTTTTTTTTTTTTTTTTTTTTTTTTGAGACAGGGTCTCACTTTTCACAGATTCTTGAGGAAGGACAGATGCCCTAACGTGACTTGAAAGTCATGTGGAGCCTGGGGTGTGTATCTGTGGGGGTGTCTGTTGGGAAACAGAGGTTGACTTTAAATACAAGTATGGCAAGAAAACAATACAGAGTGAGATCTGAATGCAGCACAGGGCTGGCCAAGAAGCAGGGAGGCTGTTTCCCCTTTGTCCAGGCGTTTGAAAAAATCAGTTCCAAACCTGTGCCAACCAGAATCCAGTCCTGCAGACACTGTGATTTTGTAATTTGCTTGCATCTGTGTTTTGCTAAAAGCTTTCAGTTTTAGATGCCCTCAAGAACTCTTCAGGCCTGGCAGGAGAGGCACACTCTTACCGCCTTATGTACGCAGCCTCATGATGGCAGATCTCATTTGGGAAACTGCCGGGGATGAAGAATAGAGTGTGTGTGTGTGTGTGTGTGTGTGTGTGTGTGTGTCCCTTAAAAAGAAAACTAACAACATTTTTTCCACGTTATTTTTTCAAAAGGGGAGTACTGTAGGCCACAGGGAAATAGGGTAAGATTGTATTTTAATGCCAGCTTGATTCTCAATCCCTTTTCCTTCCCCTGTTTCCCACATGCTACCCACAGGAAGGGCACCAGTGAAGAGACAGAAAGGTGACCTCAGGGAAGAGCTGTGAATTTTGAGGGGGCGACTGCCTTCATTGAACACCTATAACTCCTCCTTTTCGTCATCTGCTTCTCCTCTTTTTACTTAGCAGTGAGAAATTCCCAAATATTTATGAAGTGACCCCCAGAGAAAAAAAGAGCCTCTCTTTTCCATTGTTGCTGTGTTGTTCCTTCTAATATTAGGACTTTTTTCTATTTTGATCCTTACTTTAAGTATAATTAAATTTCTTCACAATTGTTAAAAATGGCATGAATATTCTTTTATTTACCAGAATATATCTATGTGTACATGTATGTCCATGTTCATGTCTATGTCCCTCAGATAGATCTTTATTCTTCATGTCTCTTTTTTAATTCTTGATGTAGCTTCAGCTTATATCCAGGAGGGCTAGTGCGCTTGATTAGTGGGAAGTCAGGAGGGCTGTATCGCAGTCATTCAAGAAGGTCCAGTGTTGTGAACACTTTTTCCTTTCATGATGGGTATTTTTGTCATTCTTAAAGCCTGTTAACCAAAGACTGCTCGTTGATGTAAAAAAAAATTTGTTAAAATAGTGCTGGACTCCAATTTAGTGACAATAATGTTAGCAATTTTGCTCTGTAACTGATCACTAGCCCACATCTCTGGTTACTGTGAAGATCCGCTGGTAGAGTCATCAGGCATCGGTCAGAAACACGTAAGATAGTAAAAGGCTTTTCTGTGGCTAAGAGATTCATCTACATGAGTGGTAAGCCCATCCTATTAATAATCCTGTCAAACTAGAGACAAACCAAGTGAATGTAAATGCATCTTAGGAAAGGCAAAGGCAGGGACATATTCTGCCTGTTTTACCTTTGATGAGCTGACTTCGCCATTTTTCTAACATGAAAAATCCTTGCATGTTTCTAGTTCCTAACATCTGGAGAATGGCAGGGGGTGTACTGCGCCGTGTTCTGCATCTGTTATAACCTAACGTGTTCATCATAAGTGGGGTGCTCGGTTAAAATGAATTTTAAGAAAAGTTCAAAAAATTGGAAGACCTTAAAAGATTCATTTTCGAAGAGTTAACAGGTACACATGATACATATTTCAAATGGTATGAAAGTGAATACGATGAAAGCAAGCAGGAAGACTTGATTGGAAGCAATTTTTTCTTGGTTTGTTTCAAGCAGTATTTTTTCATGTTGACTGCACTGCCAAAATCATTTGTGTTCAAGGTGGTGGGTGAACGGTGGTGGCTTTTTATTTGCTTGGTTTTGGCTTTTGCTGATGGAAAAAGACATAAGTATAGTTATGATGCAAATGTTTTTCTTCAAGTTAATTATATTACTTGGCCAGATAGTTTTTCACCAGTGCCCTCCCTTCCCCCAATCCTGTGAGCTGTAGCCTTCTGTGCTTTTGTGTTCTTATAAGAACCTCACTGGAGCTGGCAGTGGTGGTGTGTGCTGGTAGTCCCAGCTACACAGGAGGATCCCTTGAGCCCAGGGGTTCTTGGCTATCCAGGACAACATAGCAAGACACTCTTTTCTCTAAAAATAAAATAAAAAAGAACCTCACTGGTAATAAGCAGGTGTACTTGTGACTAAAAATATAAAAAACACAGTTTAATAAAGAATCTCAGATAGATTAAAAATAGAATGAAGAAATGATGTGTTAGAAACAGTTATATATGTTAAGCATGCATAAAACACACCATTGTTACAACATTTTGGCTACAATTGCAGTTTTCTCATTCTGTTGTCCTTTTTAACATAAGACAGCTTTTTAAAAAATTGAAGCAAAGCAGTTCAGATATAGGAGAGGACATGAAGATATTAAGCTGCCATTCTCAAAGGCAGTTGTAGGGAACATTTTAAAACATGGTGATGTTTTAGTATTTTCTGCAGATTGTTATGGCCACAGAGGCTGCCTGAGCCATGCCTAATACTTATGGAAGGGAGAGCTTATAATAGCAGGAAAAAACAGAAATGGAAAGGTTCAACTCTCAAGTTCATACAGAATTCCAAACTTTCAGTATGTTTGTGTCATGAAAATCCAAATGGCTTATAAGATTCTGTGGTAATTACACAGATCATGAGACTGTCATTAAAAAAAAAAAAAAAAAAAAACTAGCAGGGAGTTATTTTGGGTTTATAAAAACACTCATGGACTTCTACTTTTCAGTAACAAAGTGAAAGCAATTTAAGAGACAAGCTGCCTTGGAATTGTAGAATACTTTTACCGCTGCTAGATTTTTGTAATTTAATTATTAAAACAACAATGTTTTATGTCTTTGGGGTCACTTGCTGTTATGTACTGGAGCAGACTTGTGATTATGTACATTTCTTCCTAATTTTATATTCAGTAAAGCCAAGTTGGTACTTGAAATTGGCCATGCTGAGAGTATTTACATCATCAAAATTGACCAAAGGTACATACCAAGACTTCTCTTTCTTTTTTTACTTTTCCTGGAGAGCTGGTTGTTAGCTATTTGCCAGCATACCACTGGATTTAAAGCCTAATTGAGTTGCATTAATCAAGATATGGAAGAAATCTAAAATAAGTAGAAGTACATCTCTTGTGTACCAATAAAACAGAAAATAAAATTAAAAATAAATAAATAAATAAAGTAAAAGGACCATTGTTTGGAATTCAAACATTGTATAAAGGGGTAAAAAACCTGGTGGAGAACTAGACATGTGGCATTTGTGGCAGTTACCACAAATTGTAAAAAATATGTTTTTTTTTTATTTTTGTTTTTCTTTATTCTAAAAATAAATGGGACACATGTGCAAAATGTGCAGGTTTATTACATAGGTATACATGGGCCGTGGTGGTTTGCTGCACTTATTGACCCGTCCTCTAAGTTCCCTCCCCTCACCCCCACCCCCCATCAGGCCCTGGTGTGTGTTGTTCCCCTCTTTGTGTCTATGTGTTCTCATTGTTCAACTCCCACTTATGAGTGAGAACCATGTGGTGTTTGGTTTTCTGTTCCTGTGTTGGTTTGCTGAGGATGATGGCTTCCAGCTTCATCCATGCCCCTGCAAAGGACATGATCTCATTCCTTTTTATGGTTGCATAGTATTCCATGTTGTATATGTACCACATGTTCTTTATCCAGTCTATCATTGATGGGCATTTGGGTTGGTTCCATGTCTTTGCTATTGTAAATAGTGCTGCAATAAACGTATGTGTCTTTATAGTAGAACGATTTATATTCCTTTGGGTATATACCCAGCAATGGGATTGCTGGGTCAAAAGGTATTTTTAAAAATATGTTTTTCAGTGGGTGCGGTGGCTCATGCCTGTAAAAATATGTTTTTCAGTTATTCAAAGTCATTAATGGCCTATCTTACCATTTTGGATGGAGTGAAATGAATCATATTGTTGTCAAGTGAATGTCAGCCATATGGCAGGGTTGTCTCCTGTGGAACATAGCCATCATCATCTCTTAAAATGACAGAGTACCTCTGGGAGGCTCTAAGAGTTGTGTGACATTTCTTCCTTAAACTCAAAATATTACTAGTTCTAGTTGCTAATATTGTACAGATACAGAATTTGAGGTATGAGGAAACATAGAGTCCAAATAATAAATAAAGATCAGATCATTGCTTTTACAATTGTCTCTGATGCCTCCCTGTCATGGCTGGGGCACTTTGAACAAGAACAGTTACTTCCATTATTGGGATTCTCTGAGCTAATAGTCTGACCCAAGGTATAATGCCATTTTACCAATGCATTTTGAAAATTTGACACAAGGGATTATTGGCCAAGGAAAATAGAAAGTGAGTATCTGTTTGTTGGCAACTGCTTCATACCTATGTTTCATTGTCGGCCACGTAGACAAGATACCATGGTTCTACTTCTGGCCAATTGCACTTACTTAATTACTAGTTTTTGTACCCTTGCTACTCAAACTATGGTCTGTGGACCAGTAGCTTTGGCATCAAATAGACGCTTTCTACAAACACAATCTTGGGGACCATTCTAGACCTCCCAAATCAAAATGTGTTATTTCACAAGATCCCTAGGAGATTTGTCTGTGTGTTTGTTTATTTATTTAGTTAGTTAGTTAAGACAAAGGGGTCTCGCTATGTTGCCTAAGCTAGTCTTGAACTCCTGGCCTCAGGCTATCCTCCTGCCTTAGCCTCCTGAATAGCTGGGACTACAGGGATGAGCCACTGCACCCAACTTGTATGCACATTAAAGTTTGAGAAACCCTGCCTCACCTCTTCACTAACTTCATTCCCAAAACGATCTGAAGAGCTCTTTCTTCCAGGGATGTTAAAAGAAATGGTGGGTTTAAAACACGGAAAAATAAACTAGAAGTTTGGATGAATGGTTAAAAAAAAAATCAGTTTTATTCATGATTATTGCCGTTCCCTTTACTTAGCTGTAGTCTCCATTACATACTTATTTGCAGTGGTAAAAAAATGAAGCACCAAGGCATTCCCCCATGTAACAAGAGGGTTAACCTGGAATTTCCAGAGGAACCATATTTTCTAAACGAACTGACTACTTCTAAAAGCTTGCTTTTACATGTTATGCTGCTACAGTTGAAGCCTCACTTTCAACAGCCTCTCTCTCTCATTCCTCTCTTCCTCTCTTTTTCTTGGTTTTTAAAAATTAAAGTTTTAATTTTAGAACAGTTTTAGATTTACAGAGAAGTTGCAAAGATAGCACAGAGAGTTCTCAAATACCCTATCCCTATCTTTCTTGCTTTTTGACCGAAGTTGTATTTCTACTTTTCCTAGATTGGCAGAGTTTCCTGGCTAAGAAAGCAAAGTTACAGCACCTAACACAAATAGTATTTGATTAAGGCTAATTACAGTGCTGTCACATAAAAAGGGGAGAAAAGAAAGCTGGCTTTTTCTACCAGCAATGAAATAACCTGCTGTCTATCTACTGACTTAATAGCTTTAATTGCCAGAACATAATCAAGATCTGGTGAATTTGTTTGAACATATCAGCAGGCACCAAATATTTCAATGAGATCAAGTTGTCTAACTAGTTATGCTCTAACTTGAGCTGAAATAGCTCTGACAAAGTGAGTTTTATAGGCTAAACGGCAACACCTATTGAGAATGGCCCACTGATATGATGAGTTGATTTATTAACTCTCTGGACAGAGAAAGTTATAGGTTTAACATCACCACTTTAGATAAGCCATAACCCTCTAAAGTGTCTAACTTAAAAAAAAAAAAAAAAACAGGATCTCACCCTGTTGCCCAGGCTGGAATGCAGTGGCATGATCTTGGCTCACTGCAGCCTTGACCTCCTGGGCTCAAGCGATCCTCCCACCTGAGCCTCCAGCCTCTCAAGTAGCTGGGACCACAGGCAATGCCACCATGCCCACCTAATTTTTTGTATTTTTTTATAGAGACAGAGTTTTGCCATGTTTCCCAGGCTGGTCTTGAACTCCTGAGCCCAAGTGATCCACCTGCCTCAGCCTCCCAAAGTGCTGGGATTACAAGTGTGAGCCACCGTGCCCGGCTTTGTGTCTTAGTTCTCATGATGCATTAGGTTAGGAATGTATTTACACTTTATTTGGAGACTCATTTTACTTCCTGTTTATTGAAAACTTTTTTCCAAAGAGTGACATAACCAAATATGGGCATTTCCTTTAACAAACTTTGTAAATACTCTTCAGATCATCAGTAAGGAAGTCACACGTGGAAATAGCCATTCTTCTACATTTTATTGTATTCTACTTTCTGGCTCATAGGAATGTGGAACTAGAAATCCAGGCACATCTAAAACAGTCTGTCCCCAGGAAGTGAACCTAACAAATGACTTCCAAAAAGGGGGGCCCACAACAGGCTCATTGTGGGACCTTGCCAGGATGATGGAATTGACTGGGTCCTCCCCCATTCTGTTTCGACTCCAGGATAATCTAATGGAACGTATTTGTTGGTAGTTGAGTGTGTATACCCTTGAGCTTTTTGAAAACATCTGGTGTTCAGGTGAAAACACCCCTTTCTGTGGAAAAGTAGGAATAATTTGTTCTCTATTTAGTAATCATTGAATTCCTCGAAGGAGTTCAAACTCTTAACAAACAAAAGCATCCAGTCAAAATAATCTCAAAAGAAGATAACTGCAGGTGATGTTTTTAGTAGCTTTGAGAAACAGGCAAAATTGCAGAGGCAAGAAGAAAACACAGCTTAGAGCCCCCATGTTGTTTCCCCAGAGAGGCCACCTCTTCAGGGAGGATGGCTAGTGCTTCTTAGCTGGTAGTGCAGTCGAGAGGTGGTCGTTACCTGCAAACCCAGATCTTTTGCCAGACTGGAACCAGTGACGTAAGCACATCTGAGAAGGCTCCATGCACCCAACAGAGCTATCTCCTGGGTCTTGACTTGAGGCTGACTGACACCTGTGGCTCCTTTTGAAATCAAGTCACCTGGGTTACTGTTGACAGAGACTTGAGGGAAAGGACTTGGGCTAAAGAACATTTGCCTCATTTTTTTTTCTCTTCCTTCTTTCTTAGCCAGGATTATCTTGACCTATTTGCCACCAGGTTTTCCTCACAGGTCCAAAGTTAAGCAGTGGCTTCTAGGAAGCAGCTGTGGGACTCCGCTCTTTCTGCCGATTTTCAGATGTGCAGAAAAGCTAAGGATGTCAGGAGGACCCTGGGAAGGAACAGAAGTCTGGGGATTTTGCTTTTCAAGTTCCTGCTGTTAATTTTTCCCCCATTTTCCTTTGCCTCATCTACTAACTCTTTGAGGCTTAAGAGACCCAAAGAGAAGTTTGTCCTAATTTTAAACTTGCCTCTGTGGCTGCCCTGTAATTTTCATTCCACAGCCTAAATTGGAACGTGTCTCCATAGGTTGGGCTCAGAACATCTCTTTCTGTGAAGCTTTACCAAGCTACCCTTGGTATAGCAGAGGAGCTCCAGCATAAAATCCAGGATTCTGTTTTTCTCTGAAGACCACCATGGGAAGAGCTTTGTCCAATTTTAAAAGGTAGTGAGGGAGAAGGGGCAAATGCAATGCTGAAGCCAATTATCTTTTAAAACAGACACATTTCAGCAGGGTGCACAGGACAGAATGTTCATATTCCTTCTTTGACACAATTAAATTTGAGAATTTTCTATTGAGATGATCCAAGCAAGATTCTTATTCTCTGTGTACTTCCAAGATTCAAGCTATGTCCTTTGTCATGAAGATCATGTAACTCCCTCATTTTCTGTAAAACCCAGCTCCATACCTTCCTCCCCCAATGTAGGGTTTCTGGATGACCTCAAACCATCACGAGCTTTCCTTTCCTCTGAATTTCTAGGACAAGCATGTACTTGGATCTCTGTGGTTCTCTCCAACTAAATGATAGTCTCTGCTTTTCAATTTGTCTGTGTCTATGACATGCCAGGCACAGGGTAGGGTATAGAACATGATCCTAGTGAATAGTTTTTTAATTAATGAATTCATTGTTATCTCCTGTAATGATCTAAAAGTCAAGAATTTCCTTACCCTTTTAATCATGGGTACTAATGACCTTAAAAAGTTCTACTTGCATTAGAAAAATGGAATATTTATACTTGTTATACATAAATCTGCCCCTCAAACAAAAGAGACATTTATATTTCACTAGCAGCATGGAAGAAATCAGCAGTCATGATCCCAGATAGTTCTTTCCTCAATACCGTCAATGTTTTCCCAGATTAGTCCATTATAGGTAAGCTGTTCACTTCCTTCAGGACCCAGAGTGCCCCGGAAACTTCAATACCTGCCACTCGCTGAGGCGGAAAAGGCTCACATGCTCATTAAAACTGCTGCTGGCCAGTTTTTGTTTGTTTGTTTGTTTGTTTGTTTGTTTGTTTGTTTTTTAATTCCATGAGCACACCTGAAATCTCACCTTGATAGCAGCTTTCTTTTCTGCCATAGAGCAGTACCCAGTATGAAGCAGATATGTCTTGAAACCTTTCCAAGGCATTTTAAGAACTAAAGTGCTATGGAAGCCTTGGAATAAGGATTTCTGCCTGAAAGCCCCCATAGTCTGAATTCCATGGATGCAGAATCAAGACGGTTAGGAAAGGTCCACACTCTATGCCTGTTCCTTGAACGCACTGATCTATGGGCTACCTCGTTTTTACAGGTAGATGTCAAGAACTGTGAGAGCTCTGAGATTTTACCCCACTTACAAGCTACTCAGTTAACTGCCTTTCTTCATCTAGGAGATTTCAGTAAAATGCTTTAGTTCTTTCTCCAGAAAAGACATATCAGTTAAACTAATGTGGTTGGTGAGAGCAGGTAGTTATAATCTGATGCCCAAAAGACCACGCTCCTTGATTCAGTCTCAACACAGACTAGTGAGCCCCACCTAGAAAAAATGGTCTCAGAACTGCAAATCCCATCCCTCACCCAGGATAGCCATTTTACAAAAGTATGCCACTGGTGGCAAGAAAAATCAACAGAACAATGGATGTGCTGGCATGAGTCCAATACTATTGCAAGAATAACAATGCAAGCACAAGCTCTACGAAGTAATTAGTATCATTGTCCTATGTGTGAAGGACAATAGAGTATTATTATCATTTTGGTCCTGATATTAGTAGTTTTCTAAAGGCCTGAAAAAGGATAAGTACTTCAGACTCATTAAAACAAAATGGGGGTGGAGTTCTATGGACCACAGACGTAGCACAAAATTCAAGACCTAAACGTGAAGATAGGCATCAATCTGGCTCTGGTTTCTTGCATAAGTGACTCTCTTGACATGCCCCAAATTTACCAGATCTGCTTCTTCTAGGATCACTAATGTCCTGCTTCAATGCCACCTCTCTCATGGAGCATTTCCCAGTCTTCCCCCTGGCAGAAGTCTATTCCTCTTCTGAGTAGGGTTTGGGCTCTGGCAATTGTAACTGTACACCGAACCTTTTAGCTTTATGAGTGCACTATCTGTCTCATCTTTCCTGCTAGACTATGAATTCTTGAGAATAGAAACTCTGCCATATTCATGTAGGTATCCTCCACACTGTCTTTTGAACATAGGTTACACTCAATAAATATTTATTGAAAGAATAAATGAATGAATGATGACAGAATTCAGAGAGAGGTACAGCATCTCTGGAATGTCAGCAGGAGTACCTCATCTAAACATTCTCCATATAAGATGGTCCACATGAAACACCCAGCAAGGAGGGTAGCCAGAAACACAAAAAAGAGGAAATGGATAAATGAAGACATTCATAAATAAAGAGTGATAATGTCCTTAGACTCTACTGTGTCTGGGTCAGCTCATAGAATCCTTTATCTTCATTTTATTTTTGTTATCAAGGATGGGTATTGTTTGTGGAATTCACTCAGGAAAACTTAGTAATTTTCCAACATAGTTAATATTCAGATATGAAAAATCTCTTACAGTTTAAATGGTGAATAGATGCTAATTTATACATATATACTTATGCTCAGAATGCCTAATTAATGATCTTCTGTGTCAGTCACGGATATGTTAATGAGCTTCTTTTGCTCCTGTGTCATAATTGCATTGCTCCTATCTAGCTTAAGGTTGGGGGAACATTTTAGCTGTGGACTAGCAAATGATGCAAAATAACAACAAAACAACTAATAATTATTTGGTGCTTCATAAGTTTTGGAAATGGGGAAGTAAATGATCATAATAATTTAGAGTGAGAAGATGTAAAGACAGCCAAAGAAAAAGCAGTTGGCTACTTTCATAGTAACTCTCCGTTTGTTGGGTATAAAAAGATTTGCTTGATGTGCAGGACTATCTTTCTTTGGTCCAAACACTGGATTCACCATCTTTCTAACACTGTAAACACTAAGGCTCTGTGATAAAGGGAACTCTACCAACAGGCATTATCCTGTATTTAGATGGGTTGTTTTTCTCAGGAACCAGAAGTGCCAGCTTCTAAATACGTCCCATGGTCTTTGTTTCCTCTGCCTTCTTAATACATTTTGTTTTCTTCCCCAAACTCATGCTTATTTTCAGCCACAAACTTTCACACTTTAGTCTAGCAGAGCCTGGTTGGATTTGATTCGTAACTTGCTGCATTTTGGCTTTGTGACTTTGGGCAAGTTAATCAACCTCTCTGAGCCTCTGCTTCTTCACCTGTAAAATGGAGTAAGAATGCCAATCATGCTAGAACAGATATCAGGATTAAGAGAGTTAATGTGGCTAAAGCCCATTGCAAGGTATCTAGGAAGTGACAGAATTGCTCCCATTTTCCTTCCGTTTTCTGTTTCTTCCCTAGAAATGGAGTGGTTAAGACCACAGCATCTGAAAGTAGACTGGGCCTAACTCCTGTTTCTGCCATATTCCAGCTGTGTGACGTTGGACAAGTTGCTCAGCCTTGCTATGCATCAGTTCCTTAAGATATAAAATGTCACTTCTTGACATTTAGTAAGTGTGCAAAAAAAGCCCACTATTAATATCTAGCAAGCTAAGCAGCTGGGTGAAAATGGACTGCTAGCAAATCAGTGTGTGTGGATTGGTGTCATCTGTTCTAAGGGTCAGGAAGCCCTTCTCCTGGGTTCGAAGCAGAGTGTCTCGACCTTTTGTCAGGGACAGCAGGGAACACAAGCCCTTGCCCTACTTCTAGATCTGTGTGGAGGCCATTTCTGCTATTTCTCCTTTCCTGTGTGGAGAAATCTGTTTTCTCTGTGAAAGAAACACAAGAATAGATTGGTACGACCTCTCCTGAATGTATATCGCTCCCCGTCGCTTTGTGCAGGGGTGGAGTCTGGAATGCCCAATCTCTCTGTTCCTTCCTCCCTCTCCCACTCTGACAGGCTGTGGGAGGAATAAAGGGCTTTGTGCCAAACCTTTCATTCGGGGACTCTATTTTTCCTTTCTTTTTATGCCAAAGGCAAATAGTTGAGTTTGCTTGTTGGAAGTGAGGCTTCTGAAATCATTCAGCTAGCCCTGACATTTTAAAGATTACAAATTATTCTCCAAGTGGTATCAGAATTTGATTTTACGTGATCCTTATCTATCACTGAAATGTATTGCTCGACTTTTTAAGAACGAGGAAGCAATGAATTCTAATAACTGACCCCAAAGAAGCAGTGAAATTTAGCCCCTTTTCTCCAGCTACATCCACAGCAATAATGCTAGTATTTTACATCTAGAGTTGATTTACAGATTTCAAAACACTTCCAGAAAAACTCACTTGATCCTCTCATATCCGTGAATGGTAGACATGCCAGAAATTATTGTTCCCATTTTACAGTCAAAAAACCTGAAGCTCAGAAAGATTAAGTGACTTGTCTACCAATTATATAAGTAGCAAGTCCAGTATTCTGAGTAGAATTCAGAGATTTCAAACCAGTTGCTTTGCATTAGAAAAGGTAAGGTTGTGCCACAGTAACAAATCTACCCTCCTCTAGCTCCCTTCTTGATTCCACTGGCTTAAGTACAGCCAAATATTCCCTCTATATTTCCAATTCACGTTCATAGGGGAAGAGTGGGGAGGCTGTGCTCCACCTAGGCACTCAGGGGCCCAGGCTGACAGAAGCTCCACTATGTTATGTGACCTCCATGTTTGGTGCAGCCTGGTAAGGGAATACAGAGAACTCACAGCAGCTCTTTCTCATGGGCTATTGGCCAGACTAGTAACATGACTCCCAGTTAACTACCTGAGAGCCTAGCAAGTCTTCCCACATGCTCAGAAAAGGAGGAGAACCAGCTACCATGAGCTCCAGAAATCCCTATCACAGGCTTTTAGGTGGTCCATTTAAAGAGACTGTGCAATGCATGGCACCCATTTGGAATTAAGCACATTTCATAATAAAATTGCAGCCAGAGCATTTCATTTTTTTGAGAATGATGAAAAGAGAGAAAACAAATTTAAGTAGCACTTGATACATGAGTCAGTTGTTAAAAAGAAGAAAGAAACAATTGTAATCACAGTAGATCATGTTCACCTTATCCTTTTTGGACCTGACCTTTTAAAATTTGGGGTTTCTTCCAAAAGATGACTGGAAAACTTAGGATTTAAATTCAATACCTCTATCCCTTCTCTCCCTAATCTGTTGTACAGAGAAACTTTTAGATTAAAAAAAAGACGTAAAGTTTTCCTTAGAAAACATCAGGTTTGCTCCTAAGAGATTTTAAAAATTTAGCAAATCAACCTAAAGTTTTATTATCCACTCAGTTTATTTCCCAGGGAATAAGCATCTATTTAGTTTCCCTTCTCTCTCTTTTTGGATAATTGATGTAGAGAAAATTTGCAATTAGGGACTCTGAGTAACATTGAGGGGTTTGGGTTGGATGGCCTTTTGGTCCCAAAGATCTTAGAATATTCAGAGATAAAGACTAGACCTGCAAGCTGAGCAGAAAATAGAACTGTCCAGGGCCAGCCTAAGACTCCTTAAGACATTTCTCCTGCTTTTAAAAAAATGGTAGATGTTAGCTTTCTTTCCCATTATTATTATCATTATCGCTTCTTTTATTATTATCATTGTTATTCTTTAATTTTTAAAAATTTTTATCGATACATTATTTTTGTATATATTTATGGTATACAGGTAATATTTGGTTACATGCATAAACTACGTTATGATCACATCAGAGTATTTGGGTAATGACATGTGCCTGTAATCCCAGATACTCAAAAGGCTGAGAAGGGAGGATTCCTCGAGCCTAGTAGTTTGAGACCAGCCTGGGCAATGTAGTGAGACCCCATCTCAAAAAAACAAAAAGAAAGACACTTCTTACGCAAAGTGAATCTCTTGCATCCACCCCCGTTCCATAAAGCAGTCTGCCATAGACCAGTTGCTGCCTGGATTTCCTTGTGTTTGAGCTGCCTTGGCTCCAGCCTCTGGACTCACCTTAATGCAGGGCTTCCCTTATGGCTTATTCCCCACTCTGTGCATTCTAGAAGCAGCTGTACTTGTCATGGGTGGAAGATCCACTGATGCGGACTCCCTGCTAAACACCTAGCAACACAGCAGAAATTCTGACAAAGGTGTTCCACGGAAACACAGACATGTTTTCTACCCCACCTTTTCTTTTTAAAATGAAGTATTTTTGATAAAGTGAATTTTAAAACATAAAATAGCAATCCCCAAAGCACAAGCTAACAATAGTAATTATAATCATAATTGGCACTTGTATATAATGTCATTTTGCAGGGGGTTCAGCCATTTTCACAGGCATCACCTAGTCTCAGCAGACACGTTTGAGTTTCCTAGGTCGTAAATCTCATTGTCTGTATTCTAAGGATATAAAATATGAAAGTGAAGCAACTTATCCAAGGTGGCAGGGAGGACACATGGACAAATGAGAACAGGGTTTCTCAAGTGTGCCTGAGCACGAGAGTCAACTGACACTTGTGAACAATTTGGTTTCCTGAGCTCCACCTCAGAACTACTGAATTAGAATTTTCAGGAAAGATGCCCAAGAATCCTTTTTATGAAGGTGTATGGTTGACTTGTGGTACCTACATTTAGGAATAAATTGATCTAACAGAAGAAGCAACCCCTGACTCCTCTCTGCTATCAGCCTCCTGTCGCCGTTGGAAGGAAAGGAGAGTCTCTAAGAGCATGAGAAAGTTAACCCCAAGAATTCAGATGCAGTATAGGAATAGCAGCTACTGCTACCCATCCCTTGAGTTTTCAAGGAAAGTACACTTTTATGTATTTTTAAATGTCAACACTTTGTACCACTGGTTTTGAAAAAGGCCCTGGGGACTAATAGTAGTGTGCATAAGCATTCTCCTGCTGATCTAAAAACTGGATTCTTTTAGAACTTGTGTTTTGTTTTCTTTTTTATGAGACGGAGTCTCGCTCTATCACCCAGGCTGGAGTACATTGGCGCGATCTCAGCTCACTGTAGCCTCTGCCTCCCAGGTTCAGCAATTCTCCTGCCTCAGCCTCCCGAGTAGCTGGGATTACAGGCACCTGCCACCATGCTGTGCTAATTTTTGTATTTTTAGTAGAGATGGAGTTTCACCATGTTGGCCAGTCTGGTCTGAAACTCCTGACCTCAAGTGATCCACCCGCCTCAGCCTCTCAAATTGTTAGGATTATAGGCATGAGCCACCGCACAAAGTTGTTTCATTAAATGTAACTTTTGAGCGGTTAACATATGCCTACGATACAAATTCAAAAGGCTAAAAACAAAATACGGTGAGAGATAAATCTCTTTTCTACCCCTTTCTTCCTGTCTCCTAGTTTCCTTCCCCAAAGGCATCCACTGTTACTATTTTCTAGCGTTTTCTTCCAGAGACGTCTCAAGCATATAGAAGTGTATATGTAAGCACATTCTTTTTTAAAAACCCAAATAATACCATACCACGTTTAACATCTATGTCATTGTGCCTAATTAATAATTTCCCTCTGACATCACTTAGTGATTTTGTGCAGTTAAAATAACTTTTGTGATAGAGAAACCCTGAAATCCCCAGTGACTTCAAATATGAGTTTTCTTCTCTGTCATCCAGCAGTCCAAATCCAGGCATTTTTTGGACAGGCAGCGAGCTCCTTCCACCTTATAGCTCCTCCACGGATCTTGGAATCTTTTGCTTCCAGCTGGTTGGTGAGAAAAGAGATAGCCTAGGGGATTTGGGGGAGTCCTGACTTTAATGTGCCAAGCCAGGTTTTTATGGGCCAAGCCTGGAAATGGCACACATCATTTCTATCCACAGTCTTTTGTCAAGAACTAAGTCATATATCCCCTTCTAGAGCAAGAGGAGCTGGGAAATGCAGTCCTTGGCTGGGCAGCCACTCACCAGCATCAAATTTACACAGTTGAAGGGTGCAGACATCTTTGGTGGGCCGCTAGCCATTTCTGCTGCAATTTTTATTCCCCCCAAATGTACTTGGTTTTGTTTTTTTTTTAACTGCAGTGAATGGGATTTTGTTTTCCTCTTGGCACATGTGAGGACAGTCCGAGGTTGGTAGGGATTTTTACACCCCAGGTGTGGTCTGTAAACTGCAGAGTTTGAGAAGCACTACTTTACGCAGGAGGCCAAACATTAAGTTCAGCTTTTGTCCCTGCTCATGTGTAACCCCAGGTCCCAGAACTGCCCCACTGCATATCTCTGGACAGAGAGACCCCCTGCCTACCTGATCACTTCATACATTGAACCACCTCGAACTAAATAACTTCCCTATTATCTAACCCAGATAGAGCCAAGAAAAGAGGGATTCCAGAATCCCCAACTCACAGTCTGCCTATAAAGCATTATAGTGATATTATAATGGCCCTTCTTTTTGTTTGTTTGTCTTTTGAGATGGAGTTTCGCTTTTGTCCCTTAGGCTGGAGTGCAATGGCACGGTCTCGGCTCACTGAAGCCTCTGCCTCCCGGGTTCAAGCGATTCTCCTGCCTCAGCCTCTGAAGTAGCTGGGATCACAGGCATGCGCCACCACGCCCGGCTAATTTTTTGTATTTTTAGTAGAGACAGGGTTTCACCATGGCGGCCAGGCTGGTCTCAAACTCCTGACCTCAAGTGATCTACCCGCTTCAGCCTCCCAAAGTGTTAGGATTACAGGTGTGAGCCACTGCATGCAGCCTAATAGCCCTTCGTAAGCTTTAATTTAATGGCTTCATCCTTCTTCACCCCTTGGCCCCCCTTAATACTAGACTTGCTACCCAGAAATTTTCTGGGATCTTTTTTTGCTTACCAAACTTTCCTGCTACTGGAGACAAAAAAAAAAAAGAACAAAAACAAATTAGCAATGTAAAGAACATTTGTTGAGTTCAGTGTTGGAGAGAGCAGTTCACGGAGCTGCCGAGAAGCCACAGCTGACCCTTTCCTCTCTCCTCTTGGTAGGAGCCAGCTGCAAGGAGAGGGACCTAAGGTGGTAGAGGGAATGGCTCCCTCCTCCACAGCTCTGCATGCATCAGCCCCCAAAATAGAAATGCGGGGACCAAGTTGTGATGGCAGGGAAACAGCAGAAAGAGGTGAGGCTGCCTCTGCTCCCTGCCCTCCAGGCCTCCACAGGCCAAACTGTGACCTCACTGGTGGGCCTCCAGAAGCAGGGAAAGACAGAGGCCCAGCATCGCCTTTCCATTTCCGCATTTGTTTTCTCTTCCTTCCTGGTGTGCATTGACTCTGTGGTCACTGTTCTCCATGTCAGCACATTCAAAATTGCTGACTGTCAACACTGAAGGCAGCGTGGCTGCTACTGAAGAAGCCACAAGGAAAACAGCTTTGGGCAATGGTGGATGTTCTTGGTGTGACACATTTCTAGCTCCCAGCACAGGCCCTTTACAAAGAACAAGGCTTTGTGGTTTGGGTAGGATGGGGAGAAAGAAAGAGGGAGGGGGAGAGAGAAGGAGGCTTGGCCTGTTGAGATCTTTTGTTAAGGAAATAAATATTGGTTTCCTAGAATTTGAACAGCTGAAATGGGAGATTGGCAGTAAGCAAAATGTGATTGTAACAATCAAACCCACGTGCAGACAGAAGTTGGGAGTCATTAAGGCAATGAGGTTGTTCTTCACGATCTTGGGAGGAAAGAAAAGGTGACCAAAATGCCATTTAGTAACCCAATGGCCTCTTCAAGCCCTTCAGGCTGGCCCAGAGCTGCAGGCAAAGCTTTGATGGTGTGGGTGGTGCTGTTCCCTTGGGCAGAGCTTGGCTGGAGGACTCTTAGCAGGGTGGCCACAAGTCTCTGGGGCCCCTACTTGGGGACTTACACAGACCAGGCTGTATGTCTTTGTAGCTTGTCAAACCACAACTATTCACAGAAGGCGTGTGGTTTAGAATCTACCACAGTCAAACCAGGGAGAATGTGTTACCCAGTTCCAGAAAGGTTGCTAGTTTGTGTGCTGTAATGGAAAGTGGCCAACTTTATCTTTTCTTATAAGAACTACAATGGGCAATCAGGATGGAGGCTTGATCTACAGGACTCTCTACTGAGGGTCTCCTGTGAAAAAGGTGATAGGAGGGAGGTGCTGGTTGTATTAATCAGAGTCCTCTAGAGACAACAAATAGAGGATAAAGAGAGAATTCATTTTAAAGAATTGGCTTATTTGACTGTGGGGGCTGGCAAGTCCAAAATCTGTAGACCAGACTACCAGGCTAGAAATTCAAGTTAAGAGTTAATATTGGCCAGGCATGGTGGCTCATGCCTGTAATCCCAGCACTTTGGGAGACCAAGGCAGGCAGATCACAAGGTCAGGAGTTTGAGACCAGCCTGGCTAGCATGGTGAAACCCCGTCTCTACTAAAAATACAAAAAATTAGCCAGGCATGGTGGTGCACATCTGTAATCCCAGCTACTCAGGAAGCTGAGGCAGGAGAATTGCTTGAACCTGGGAGGCGGAGGTTGCAGTGAGCTGAGATCACACCACTGCACTCCAGCCTGGGCAACAGATCAAGACTGTCTCCAAAAAAAAAAAAACAAACAAAAAGAAAACGTTAATATTGCAGTCTTGAGTCCAAAATCTGCAGGCTGGAAGCATAGGCAGGTTTTCTGTGTTGCAGTCTGAAGGCAGAATGCTGCTTCTTTGGGAAACCTGTCTTTGCTCTTCAGGTGTTCAACTCACTGGATGAGGCCCACCTACATTATAAAGAGTAATCTGCTTTACCCAGAGTCTACTAATTTCAACATTAATCACATCTAAAACTAGCCTTCCTAGCAACATCTATATTGGTATTTGACCAAACAACTGGACATCATAGCCCAGTCAAGTTAACACCTAAAATGAATGGAGGCACTACTAGGTCCTCATGGCATCACATGAGGAATTCAAGGAAAGTAAAGGCATGAAAATGTCAAGCAGTTAACAATCTTGTCAAAAGGAATTTAAGACAACATTGATATTTTTAGGTTCATATCTTGATAAATTTCATGTCAATTAAATTTGTGTTTGTAAATTAAAAGTACAACATATAATATTCAGATTTCCATAGTATCAAATGATGGATATTTCTTTAGAATAAAAGTTATGTTACAAGCCAGACTGTTTCAGTGACATGCTTCCTGGTTTTTTGTGACAGATTGTACGTGGCATAATCTCTGATCTAATGAGCATTCATTGGAAATAGTCTTTTTTATCTTGGTGTCAGAAGAATAGTACATGGGCTATCACAGAGCACTGAAAGAGTGGGAGTTCAATTCCTGATACTGCTTCTATCTTATGATAAGAGTCTGAGACTAATTAATCTCTACTACTGGCCGGGTGTGGTGGCTCACGCCTGTAATCCCAGCACTTTGGGAGGCCGAGGCGGGCGGATCACGAGATCAAGATACCGAGACCATCCTGGACAACATGGTGAAACCCCGTCTCTAGGAAAATACAAAAAAATTAGCTGGGTGTCGTGCCGTGTGCCTGTAGTCCCAGCTACTAGGGAGGCTGAGGCAGGGGAATTTCTTGAACCCAAGAGGCGAAGGTTGCAGTGAGCCGAGATCGCGCCACTGCACTCCAGCCTGGCAACAGAGCAAGACTGTCTCAAAAAACAAAAAAAGAAAAAAAAATTTCTACTACCACTTTTGTATTTTAGAAGCATGTCAATAAGGCGTAGAGGCTGCATGGCCATAGGGAAGAGCTTACCCCTGGAGTGGGACTGCCTGTGTTCACATCCCAACTCTGGCACTACTAGTGTATTACCTCTCTTACCTGTGCCTCGGTTTTCTCACACGTACAATGGGGATGATAGTTTCTACCTTACAGGGATCTTGTGAGGTTTAATTGTATTAATATATATGTCCATACATAGTGTCGTGTAAGTGTTTGCTATTTTAACAATTACTGATGGATGATATGAAGAGATAGAGATAAAGTATGAGAAAAGGGTTGAGATGGTTGAAGACAAGTTTTTAGAAATAGATTACACTTTGGAGCTTTGCTATATTTCAGTCCATGTTTGAGACCATTTCTAGTGTCATCCTTTAGGGAATTCGGTTCATAATCCTCTTACATGAATTGAAACCAAGATGGAGCCTCCTTACATCAAATTCTGCACTGCAGTTAATAGTGTCGTGGAGAATTTCCAGAGTATTAATAATGAGCGAATACACCTATGAATGTTAAATGTCTTGGAAGCAGTTTCCTGATGAGCAAATAGCAGATGTGGCAATGGCCATGGTCTAATTGCCCAAGAGGCAGTTAAATATAGTTTTTAGTCCTTTTCAAAGCAGTTATTTGAAAGCTGAAATATTTTCCCTAAAGGCCCATCAACTGTTCTTAACAGTGAAATGAAGTATTTGGGTAGAGCAAAAGTGCTCAGGAGTGTGTTTGCTTCCTGTAAATCTAATTTACCTTTGCAAATTGTTGGGTTTTTCCACATAGACTTTTGTTTTGTATATTTCCACGTTTGACTTTTTAGTGTAGAGTGGTAGTTTTTATTATTTATTTATTTATTTATTTATTCATTTATTTATTTTGAGATGGAGTCTCGCTCTTGTTGCCCAGACTGGCGTGCAATGGCGTGATCTTGGCCCACTGCAACCTACCCTCCCAGGTTCAAGCGATTCTCCTGCCTCAGCCTCCCGAGTAGCTGAGATTACAGGCATGCGCCCCCACACGTGGCTAATTTTGTATTTTTAGTAGAGACGGGGTTTCTCCATGTTGGTCAGGCTGGTCTCAAACTCCCAACCTCAGGTGATCCGCCCACCCCAGCATCCCAAAGTGCTGGGATTACAGGAGTGAGTCACCATGCCCAGCAAGTGGTAGCTTTTAGTGTTCTAGGAATCCTAATTGAGAATAATACTAGTTATTGTTTTGTTTTGTTTTGATTTTTGAGACGGAATCCTGCTGTCGAAACTGAGGCATAGAGAGATTAACTTGCTCCAGGATCACAGCAGGTAGCTAGATTCTAGATACAGGAATACAAAAGCCCAAACACTTTACCACTAACCCCTAAATTAAAAGGTTAATTAAGCCCCATAAATTAAAATCAGCCCTCCTTTCTGCTAGGGACATGTAGGTGCTTTGCAAGGTGTGGATTGAGCTGCCCTCAGGTCTACAGTTCTTTTAATAAATAGGACAGAGGCCAATCCACCATGCTAGAAAATTGTAATTTTTGTAGCAGCATTGTTAGTGTTACATGAAACCAGACTTTCCCAGGTTCCTGGTGGCAGAGATGTGTGTATAGCTTCTCTTCCATGGACAAGTTTCATCTCTGGAGGCGATCAGGGCAGCCTGTGTAGAAGACTAAGACTTAGGAATTGGGCTGTGAATAGCTATCCATGTCCATTTAGCAAATACCACTTCGCTATTTTAAGAGCAAGAAGGAAAATGCCATTTAAATAGTGATTTAGACTTACAGGAAGGACAAGGCAAGGATAAAATCTACCGAAGATTTTAAGAAAATCTCCACCCTAAATAAAAATTGAAAGCAGTACAATTTTCATGTCTACTGTATGTGTATTTTCAGAAAGGGACTTTTTTATGCAAAGGACACACTGACATCAATGACTAATGTTAAAAAACAACAATTGGAAAGGTTGTGCAATGTGGAGATTCTTCCTCTATATTTAGAATAAAACTTTGTGTTTTTACTGTCAGGATGTGAGCTTAATTATAGCATGTTGCAAACTTTGCTTTTCTAAAGAGAGAGAGAGAGAGAGAGACAGAGAGAGAGAGAGAGAGAGTGTGTGTGTGTGTGTGTGTGTGTGTGTGTGTGTGTGTGTGTGTGTGGCTTACTCTGCCTGGAGAAATTTGGGTGCTATTTTTGTTTTCCTTTTGAAAC
This sequence comes from Pan paniscus, assembly GCF_029289425.2. Taxonomy (NCBI): domain Eukaryota; kingdom Metazoa; phylum Chordata; class Mammalia; order Primates; family Hominidae; genus Pan; species Pan paniscus. Next base: position 137,822,009 of record NC_073252.2, on the reverse strand, counting down.
ATCAAGGGTTGATATAAGGTAGTTTTAGAAGTGTAGTATTTCTTGACCCTCAATGAACTGATGACCTCCCTGAGGCCAGGAAGGATGTTTTATTCAGCTGTTTTAGCTTTTATATTTTATAATCATTATTTACATGAATAAAACCAAGGATGTCACCTGGGCTGTTTGGGAGGATTTCACTTTGATTTTTGTTTAAGCAATGCACAAATTATTCTTCTGGAGATAAAATTTTTTTCTGGCATGAAAACTTGCATTTAGAAAAAAATCTGTAATTATTCATTATATTATTCCCATAATTAGCAGTTATACATTTGGTATAGTTATTTATTGACTATTCAGGAGTTACCTTTGTGTGTTTGTACATACCTGTGTGCTTAACAAAAAAAACAATTATTGCACTGAGATTATTCACATTGTCAGGCTCGTTATACAGACTGAACAGTATTTGGTTCTAGCTGTAAGTCCTTCATATCAACCATGAAAATTTGCTCAAGCCCACATTCCCTGAATCTGAGAGAATCACCCTAGATGGTTTGTGGAAATAATTAATAAACTTCATCTCACCTTCAAAAACTGCTATTATGAAACTGATGCATATATTATCTTTAGCTTCTGAATATAAGATTTCATCACACCTTGCACACAGTAAGTTTTCCAATGTTACATATCTTGAATGATTAATGCAAAAGAAATCAAGGTGGAACTAAGATGAATTCTTTTACAAGCTCACATTTTGGGGCGATAGCGTTCACAAGGTTTGTTGGTATTTTCCATTCTGATTCTACCATCATACCATTTGGGGAAACTTAACATTTTCTCATTAGATGTCTGGTGCTAAAATAGAATGTAGTTAATCAGGACTGAGAAGGTGTGCAGTGCATACACTTATTAAGGAGCAATCCACTGGCTCCTTATTACAGCTATTAGTTCCCAGGCAACACCTTCCACCTTTTTTTTGTTTGTTTCCTACAATGGCTTATTAAAAACCACTGCCTGAATAAATGCCTTAGTATGATGTACAAGGAAAGGTAGATGAAACTGCATTGGCAAAATCATGATCTGGAGGAATTAAACATTTCAACAATTTAAATAAAATTTTAATTTGGTTTTATTATTCATGGGAAAAATATACATTGGACAAATTTATTAAATATCTATCCTATATCAGGCTGCTTAAAATCAGTGAAACAAAGTTTGTGAACCTAAAGTTAACATGATTTATTAATATTTGAATATTTTCATGCAATTAAACCTTTGACTTTATAGCTGAAAGAATACAGTGTTGTGGAATATGCTGGCAGCTTGTCTGTGGTTTGGTTTTCATATTAAGTGTAAATGTTTGGCTATTTGAAAAGAGGTATTGGCATCCAGCAGTAATCATTCCCTAATACCAAATATGAAACTTCCAGGTATAAGGATAAATCTTTTTTAAAAAAATAAAAATAAAAAATGTTTCTTAAAGTTTTAGACAGTCAAATCAGTGTGTTGCTGGAAGTCATTTAAACATCTGAATTCATCAGAAGCACGTAAAATGATACTTCAAAGAATCTGCAGAAATAGGGAGAGTTGTTTGCTTTGGAATAATTCAGTCTTAATTGAGAACCTATTATTTAAAAAAGAAGAGAAGCTCATTTTTACTTAATAGCCCAAGTAAATAAGGAGAAAAGGAAGGCTGGGAGAGTCAACAGACCTTATATCAGAACTTCCTGGAAACTGCCTTGGAGGGTTAGGGGGTGGAATTTTCCTTTTTAAAATGTTGTCTTTCATTGTTGGACATTTGGGTTGGTTCCAAGTCTTTGCTATTGTGAATAATGCCGCAATAAACATACGTGTGCATGTGTCTTTATAGCAGCATGATTTATAGTCATTTGGGTATATACCCAGTAATGGGATGGCTGGGTCAAATGGTATTTCTAGTTCTAGATCCCTGAGGAATCGCCACACTGACTTCCACAATGGTTGAACTAGTTTACAGTCCCACCAACAGTGTAAAAGTGTTCCTATTTCTCCACATCCTCTCCAGCACCTGTTGTTTCCTGACTTTTTAATGATTGCCATTCTAACTGGTGTGAGATGGTATCTCATTGTGGTTTTGATTTGCATTTCTCTGATGGCCAGTGATGATGAGCATTTTTTCATGTGTTTTTTGGCTGCATAAATGTCTTCTTTTGAGAAGTGTCTGTTCATGTCCTTTGCCCACTTTTTGATGGGGTTGTTTGTTTTTTTCTTGTAAATTTGTTTGAGTTCATTGTAGATTCTGGATTAAGAAAATGTGGCACATATACACCATGGAATACTATGCAGCCATAAAAAATGATGAGTTCATGTCCTTTGTAGGGACATGGATGAAATTGGAAATCATCATTCTCAGTAAACTATCGCAAGAACAAAAAACCAAACACCGCATATTCTCACTCATAGGTGGGAATTGAACAATGAGATCACATGGACACAGGAAGGGGAATATCACACTCTGGGGACTGTGGTGGGGTGGGGGGAGGGGGGAGGGATAGCATTGGGAGATATACCTAATGTTAGATGACGAGTTAGTGGGTGCAGCACACCAGCATGGCACATGTATACATATGTAACTAACCTGCACAATGTGCACATGTACCCTAAAACTTAAAGTATAATAAAAAAAAAAAATGTTGTCTTTAGGCCGGGCAAGGTGGCTTATGCCTATAATCCCAGCACTTTGGGAGGCCGAGGCGGGCGGATCACTAGGTCAGCAGATCGAGACCATCCCGGCGAACATGGTGAAATACCCTCTCTATTAAAATTACAAAATATTAGTCGGGTGTGGTGGTGCAAGCCTGTAGTCCCAGCTACCTGGGAGGCTGAGGCAGGAGAATCGCTTGAACCTGGGAGGCGGAGGTTGCAGTGAGCTGAGATTGCACCGCTGCACTCCAGCCTGGGCGACAGAACAAGCCTCCATCTCAAAAAAAAAAAAAAAAAAGTTGTCTTTAGGCCCACAACCCAACCTTAAGTTACCATATTGTATTCCAGATGTTTTATAGTGGATAATCAACAGATCGTGTTATCAGAAAGGTGGTATTTAGCATACAAAATCTGCTACTGCAAGAGGATCTCCATTGTACATATTCCAAACAGGTAAATCCATGTACATTCAGTGTAGGCATTGAATTCAAGTTGATACACATCCAGGTTAAGAAGCAAACTCTTCATCCTGGTTCTTTCTATTTGCATTTTAGCCAAAAATGATTATGTATGCAATCACTTGGATCCAGAGCTGGCCATTCTCTAGAATTCCAGGAATGCTGCAGTAAGCTTATCTTCTTAAGCCTAAACCAACCTCATGTGTGCCCATCCCCCATAACCCACCTCCCACCCTATGGCTCCAATTACATGGGCTTCTTATTCTTCTCTAATACTCTGTTTGTTTCTTCTCTACTTCTTTTCTCTATTTTCAAATCGTAGACATTTTATTTTTCCAGCCTCTGGCCACTTGTGACCCCTCTCAAGTCTGTCTCCAGGCACCAACAACTGTGGGCCCTCTTTATTCTTTTCCTGTCAATCGTGGCTGTCTTCACCAATATCTTGTTTTACATCTGTATGCTGTAAAGATTATGAACTTCATCTCTTCTGTAAGAGAAGCAGCATTCTCTTCTTCAAACTTAAATGATTAGAAGGGGGAGGCGCTATTCAAAACAATCCTATATTTTAAGTTTTTTATTTTGGAGGAATCTTTTTATTTTAGGTGAAACATTCTTTAAATTTTTGTCAGCACCCCCATTTCACATATATAAATGAAATAAATTTTGATTGTACATTTTTGTTTAAAATTATATGGCTTTTGTTGAAGAAAAACATTCAAAATACAAATATATCTCTATAAACATTTTATCCTGCAAAAATGTAATATCAGTTGTTTTGAGTTATGATAGCTGTTCTAATAGAACAGAGCAGAAAATGTTGCCCAAATTAACCTGTCAACCTGAAAATGGTTTGTCTCTGTGTGATTTCACAGATATCTGCTTTATTTAGCTTTGGGGAATAAAAGGACCAAATCACGATTCAGTTTTCTAATGTAACTGCTCCAACATGTGTTTCTATATAGTTTACACATACGAAATATACCTAATCATAGAAAAACTATAAATCTGAGTTGGTTATAATTAATATTAGGAGTACAGACAATAGGGACATAATTTGGCAAAAAAAAAGTAATGAAATTATATCTTCTTGAAGGTTGATTTAAATCATCTTTCTGATGACTGATTTAAGTAATATACAGCCTAAAACAAAGGGGGCCGAGTGACCTCATGGCCATGTCATAGGGCAGTGGCTCTCAGATAAGATGTGTCTGCTCCAGTTCCTCTGGACAGTGTTATGTCCACATTAATCACAGAGAACTTACTGCAGTAATCACAAAGTGGTTCCAGGCCACATGTTTGTAGCAGGGCATAGGATAGAAAATAGCAAGGCGTCTGTCTACCCTGTGTTCATCAGCCTTAATGACATGACGCTGTAAGTGGGCATGGACTCCTAAATCTCTTAGCTGGGCTATTAATGTAATAAAATCTTCTGGGTTGTGTTCTTCTCGATATTATGGCTCTTTGTTCTGGTATTAAAGGATGTCTTCCTTCCTTCCTTCCTTCCTTCCTTCCTGCCTTCCTTCCTGCCTTCCTTCCCTCCCTCCCTCCCTCCCTCCCTCCGTCCTTCCTTCTTTCTTTCTTTTTGATGGAGTTTTGCTCTTATTGCCTAGGCTGGAGTATAGTGGCACGATCTCTGCTCACTGCAACCTCCGCCTCCCGGTTCAAGTGACTCTCCTGCCTCGGCCTCTGGAGTAGCTGGGATCACAGGCGCCTGCCACCATGCCCAGCTAATGTTTTTTATTTTTAGTAGGGACGGGGTTTCACCATGTTGCCCAGGCTGGTCTCGAACTCCTGACCTCTGGTGATCCATCCACCTCAGCCTCCCAAAATGTTGGGATTATAGGTGTGAGCCATCGTGACCGGCTTGGTATTAAAGGTTTCTAATGTGAAGTAAGAGAAGATTGTGTAATTCCTTCAGTTATGTGTAATCCTGCTGAAATATAAGAGCATATTAGACCATCGGGTGCAAAGCTGATCATCACTGTCTTGCTCCTAACAAGGTTTAGCATGTATCAACCCCCTAAACACACACATGTACTCAACACATGCTTGCACACATACATGTACATTTTAGTTGATGTCTAGTCATTACTATCATTCTTACTGTCCCCAGAATTCTCCCCCAACCCTGAAAAAATCCACTACCAATACCACCACCACCACCACCAACAACAACAACAACAACACATTAGGATTATTAACTTGGTATCCTAGTTTTGCGTACCAGAATTAGGCTACAACATGACCCTTAGGAAGACAACTTCTTAATAAACATACGTACTCTTGAAAGCTATGTAACTAAAGCATTAACCTGTCTCTGCATGTTGATGACTTTGTTTCAGAAACTTACATTGATACACATCAGTGGATGAGTCCATGGATCATTTTGCAGAATTTGCATAATACCGTAAGAAAACCAAGATTAAACACATATAACTAAGGCTAGAAAGTCTTCCACCCTGAAAAGAATTTTCAAAGATAGTAAAAACATAATTTATTACCAAATTCCATAATCTGGGCAGTATGTGTTGCCAATAATGTACAGCTAAATCTAAAAAGAGAAAACAAGTTTTAAAAAGCAGCATGTTTTTATGAAAACTAACAGTACTAACTCATCATATTGAAACCCTAGACCAAATCTACATTGTAGGGTGAAGAACATTTGAACATTTTAATTTATGATTGTAAATTGAATGAACACAAATGAGAGATCCAACCCATTCATCAGCATCACTTGTGATCTATATTTAACATAGATTATAGGACAATATCATTAATAACAAAGTCTGAAAATTGAACCAACTCCTAAGTTACACAAGTGAATCTTAATCAACAGCAATTCCCTGGTATTATGTCTCCATGTGCTGGGACATGGAAAAATGCAGTGTGAGTTGCAGTCTGCTCTTAGAGTGAAGGGTGGTATGTGCCAGTTATTGCATCATGTTGTGTATGTGAAGAGGGATAAGTAATGGCATCCACATCAAATTATTCAGGAATTCAGTGTGCTATGGAGAAGCCAAGTGGGGTCCCAAGAAAGGGGTCTGGTTTTGAACATGAGTATCAGGGCTCATTCGTGAAGCAGCTAACACAGATTTTGGGAACAACTTGCTTCCTTTCTCAGCTTTCTTTGGCCTGGTCTAAAAGGTACCACATACTGTTTATTGAATGCCTTCTCTGTGCCAGCTGACTTTCTCATATTATTGCCAAAGTAGTCATAACAGAATTGAGGAATTATTATCCCTTTCTACTGGAGAGGAAACCAAGACTCAAAGCAATTAAGCACCTTGTTGAAAGTCACATAACCAGGAAGTGAGTTCAGATTCCAATCAATCTTTAGGTGCCCTATTAAATCTTTACATAATGTGCAGATATGACATAGATTGGGTAGGATACACGTAGAGAAAACAAGCTTCCCCAATACAAGTGTATAATAAATATAAATACTGTTCCTAGTGAGTTAACTGAAGCAACCACAAAGAAGTATTGGTGGTGAGGGTAGTGGAGAGGAGAAGAAAGGAAGACTGTAAGGATACACCTAAAAAACAATTTGAAACAATGTGAAAGAGCTGTGGCAGCTGGAAAATTAGGGCACTGACAAATTATTTGGCATGTAGAGGTACAAAACTGGTTTCAACAAGTGTCTATTGGGCCGCACGCGGTGGCTCATTCCTGTAATCACAGCACTTTGGGAGGCTGAGGTGGACGAATCACAAGGTCAGGAGTTCGAGACCAGCCTGGCCAACATGGTGAAACACTGTCTCTACTAAAAATACAAAAAATTAGCTGGGTGTGGTGGCGGGCGCCTGTAATCCCAGCTATTCAGGAGGCTGAGGCAGGAGAATCGCTTGAATCGAGGAGGCGGAGGTTGCAGTGAGCCGAGATCGCGCCACTGCACTCCAGCCTGGATGATAGTGCGAGACTCCATCTCAAAAAAAAAAAAAAAGCAAGTGTCTGTTGAGAACCTACTGTGCACAAAACACTGTACTATGCCTTGTTCAGAGACAGAGGAGGTATCCCGGCCCTCACGGAATGTATAGTTGAATGGAAAAAAGTCACAAATAACAATGTATTGGGAGCTATCATTGGAGATATTAACAAGGTGCTATGGAAGGACAGGAGACAAGAGATTAAATTTTAACAGCAAAGACCCCCTTGTTGAGAATAGGGTTTTGAGCTTGGATTTGGAGAATAGAGAGAGCTGACCAGGGGAGGTGGGGGATGAGAATGGGCGAAAAGGGCATTCTAGACACTGAGATCAGTAGGCAGAAAGAGACATGGTGGGAATCCAAGGAGTGCCCAGAAGATTGGGCCTCAGGCAGTAAACCAGACAGAGACTTTTAGACTCTATTAGCCATGGGGAGCCATGGAAGATTTCTGAGCAACTTAATGACATCTAGAGTTGGACTCTAGAATGATAATTCTGATGCCTCTGTCAAGAATGAGGAGAAGTGAGAATAATTAAAAGGTTTTTGCAATAATAATTTATACAAGAGGTATGGGAACCTCAAGGTCTGTCGCAGTGTGAAAGGAAGAAGCACATACAATCATTAAAGAGGTAGCTTCAGATGAGATGTAGAGAATGAAGAACTGCAGAGTCAGTGATAACAGCTATAGGTCTTCTCAAATAGAGGTATCATGTGTTCCCGAAAGGAAAGAAATAAAGCTGTTTGTAGACCGCAGACTTAAATGAAAAGCCAGTCTTCACAGTGCGCAGAGTGGGGAAGGATGACTGGTCACTGAGCTGTCTTTAGACATATATGCATTAAGAGTTATAAAAAGTTATTAGCAGAATTGCATCTGGGAAAGACTATAGATTACCACACGTTGCATTAATTGGGTTTGTGTATATTCAAAGGTGATTGTGCACTGGGTAGGCACTATGCATACTGTTCGTTGAACATAAAAATTAGTCTCGTTATTTTAATTACAATACATATAATATCCATATCTTTAAAACACCTTTATCAGGGAAAAAGTGGCCTCCATTGACTTGAATTATCCATTTTTTTAAATTTAGAGTTTTATCTTGATCCATTCTGTAACCCTTGAGGCAAAATGAAGGTGTGCCATTTTTTCAGAATGCAGCAGGCTATTAAAAGAGTTCAGCCTCTTTCATAACCACCATCACTCCACTCCCACAAGCCTATCAGATCTCATCACCCAGGCACTATTATGATATGTTACGTGCTGACATCATATGGGTATTAGAATGTCATTGTGTTTTCTGATTGTCTGATCTAGAGGTGGCTTGAATGAGTGTAAAAAGCCTTACTAACTGATAGTAGGCCCAGGTTCTGGCCTTAGCCTGCCTCATACTGGCTTTGTGACCTTGAGCCAATCACTTCATGACTCTGGATCTTAGTGTCCTTTTCTGTAAACGGATGGAGTCAGGCTAGATGGTCGGTAGGGTCTCCCCGACTTGTAGGATACTCTGTGCGCTTGAGGCTCAGGGCTTAGCATTGCTGTTTCCTTTCTCCCAGTCCTTAGTATTGATCATCTACCCAAGAACTGAGAGCAGTTCAAAATGTTTGCTATTGTAATTTCAGAATATGTCATTGCTTATATTTTAAAATCTTTCTGCCTTGGGGGCTACTCATAGCCCTTGGTGCCCAGACTTAGTAGGGATGTAAATATATACACACTGGCATGGGAGGCAGGGAAAATAGGAGCACTGGGTATATGGATCAAAGCAATGCTTTTACCTTGCAGACAGCCACTAAATCAGTGTTAGTCTTTTTAGCCTCAGAATACAGCAAGGAACATCGAGTGGAAGCCTGTGCATCTTGATCTGTCTGGTTTGTAAAATTTTGAAGTCTAGGAAAATTGCATGTAGGCAGGAAACGTGTGATGTAATTTATGGATGTAGTTCTCCTAAATTCATAAGCAGAAAGCACGTCTGTGTGCAGACAAGCCTAAGAAGAAGAGACACATTAGAGAAGGGCCACCAGAACTAGAGAAGGGACAGCCAAAAGTGGAGTTTCTGCATTTGTTGCCTCTGAGGGTAAGTAATAAAAATACCCTTTGCTGGCCAGGCGCAGTGGCTCATACCTGTATTCCCAGCACTTTGGGAGGCTGAGGCGGGCAGATCACTCGAGGCCAGGAGTTCAAGACCAGCCTAGCCAACATGGTAAAACCCCGTCTCTACCAAAAAATACAAAAATTAGCCAAGTGTGGTGGTAGATGCCTGTAATCCCAGCTACTCGGGAGTCTGAGGCAAGAGAATCCCTTGAACCTGGGAGGCGGAGGTTGCAGTGAGCTGAGATCGCACCACCACACTATCCTGGGTGACAGAGCAAGACTCCATCTCAAAAAAGAAAAAACTCCTTTGCTAGATCATTGTCTAGACCAGACTTTTGCCACTAACTCTTAATTCACTTTACGTCTACAACAACATGAAATCTTGTGGTGTTTTGTTGTTGTGCATTGAATCTATGAAAGAGGTTAAGAGTAAAGGATTTCATTATAGGTAACAACAATGCAATAATCACATCTCCATGAGGGGCAACATTCGATAAAATTATACAGATTTAATTCATTACTGAAAGAAAAGTATCACTATAAAACTTTTAATTTGAGTGTATCTTTTAGAAAATTTGGCTAGCAAGAAAGACAGGTTAGCAAATAGCACTATGAGCCCTCTCTTTTTTGAAAAACAAAAGTAAAAATTAGCAGATGTTTTCTGACTTATTTTGATGGGAATGTGATAGAGTTGTTTGACACTGGGTAGAAACTTGACTCTCCCTTGTTTTCATTATATAGCAAAATAAACTCCTGGCTCCTGAATTCAGCCTCTTGCCTCCCTTGAGCAAGACAAACTTCTAATGGCCTTGGTTCTTGAAAAGCTCTACTGAAGCCACGATTTAAATAGGACTTTCTTTCAGGGGGGTCACTTTTTAAACGCTATTTAAGTGGCTTTGTTGAGGAGTTGGGGGAAAAGATAAAGAGGAGGAGGTAAGGGCAAACAAAGATATCTCAGGTATTTTTTTCAACTTTTGTTGTTTTTTAGAGACAGGGTCTCACCATGTTACCCAGGCTGGAGTGCAATGGCTATTCACAGGTATGATCATAGCACATTGCAGCCTTGAACTCCTGGCCTCAAGTGATCCTCCTGCCTCGGCCTTCCAAGTAGGTGGAACTACAAGTGTGTGCACAGACAAAAAAGATATCTCAGAAAATTTCTGAATTATTTTAGAACAATATTGGTGAGCATGTAAATTGGTACAGCTATTATGAAAAACAGTATAGAGGTCCCTCAAAACATTAAAAATAGAACTACCATGTGATCCAGCAATCCCACTTTGCTTCCGGATATGTATCTAAAGGAAATGTGTATGTCAAAAAGATGTTTGCACTCCTGTGTTAACTGCAGCATTATTCACAATAGCCAAGATATGAAATCATCGTAAGTATCCATCGACTGATGAATGAATTTAAAAATGTGGTGTGTGTATGTGGGTGTGTGTTTATACACACATATAAACAATGGAATATTATTCAACCTCTAAAGAGAAGGAAATCCTGCAATTTGTGACAACATGGGGGAAGCAGGAGGACATTATGCTAAATGTAATAAGCCAAGCAGAGAAAGACAGATACTGCATGATATCATTTATATGTGGAATCTAACTCCGATAGAGTAGAATGATGGTTATCTGAGGCTGGGAGGCGGGGAAAATGAGGAGATGTTGGTTGAAGGGTACAAAGTTTCAGTTATGCTGGATAGATAAGTTCCAGGGATATAATATACAATATGGTAACTACAGTCAGTAATACTGTATTGTATACTTGAAATTGCTGAGAGAGTAGACATTAATAGTTCTCAACACATAGAAAATAAATGGTAACTATGTGAGGTGATGGATATGTTAATTAGCTTGTGATAATTATTTTGCAATGTATACATATATCAAAACATCGTGTTGTGCACCTTAAATGTATACAATTTTTATATGCCAATTAGGCTTTAAAGAAGCTGGAAAAAATTAGCAGAAAGCACAAAAATAAATTATGAAAAATTTAAAAACTAAAACCCCACAACAAGCAAAAACCAAACCAAAAAAAAAAAAAAAAACAAAACCCTAGGAAAGCTGAAACACTTGAAACACTGAGAATAAGTGTTAGATAAAGGAAGCCCTATTTTTCCTCCAAGAAAGAACCCCAGTATTTGATGTGATGGATTTATGATTTTACCAGGGAAGAGAAGGAGGGCAGGGAGTTGAGGGCTTATTAAGATACTGCCCAAGTAACTTCAGCTTGGTGAATATTAAGCTTACTGGGTATTGTTTGCTGAATATATTTTTATTGCTTAAATCTATTTCACGTATGTTATTTATTTATAACTTTAAAGATAATTCAATATATAAAACCTTCTCTGCTGAAACGTGGGTATTAATTTCCAAGCATCATTTATTGCACTTATGGCTGATGGATTGTTATGAGTCAGAACTAATAAACTTGTAAGGATTAATAGAATATCAGTCCGAAAAAAAAAAAAAAAAAAAAAAGAGGTGTCTTGATGGTTGCCATGTAACTGCATCTGCCTGGAAGGCTGAATTACATGAGAAGTCGGCTGTGTTCTGTGCCTTGCTGAGGAAGGGGGGTGATAGGCAGTAGGGGAGAGCAGTAAAATGGATGATTAATACCTTCTAATTGAGTGGATATTGGCAGCCGTACGTTGCCCAAGACATTAAGTAGCTGGCAAACTGATACCTTTTGCTAAACATGGTTACACTCTCATGGAAGTGCCTGTTCTGTAGATTAGGCCAGGTGATGCTAAGGAAACCTGGCTTTGTTGAAACAAACCAGGCACAAGATTCAACAAGCAAAAAATTACTCTATGCCTTAGGGTTTATTTTCTCTCTGCAAAAAGAGAATCTTGCACTCCATGTATGTTACAAAGTGTTGTTAGGGCAAAGAGGTTTAGAAAAACAACATCAGCAACCCACCAGATTTCTTTGACATTTAGGGAAGAACGCTTTAGTGGTTGACTTTGGTTTTTTCCTTACTCCCTTGAGGAATACTCTTTAGGAAAAGCTGAAGTCCCTTAACTACACATGCTTTTGAAGTCAGGGGTGGAGACAGCCACATGGTTCATATTTGCCTTTCGATGGGGGTAGAAATAAGAAAGCCGAAGAGCCCCGCGGACGCCCTCACCCTCTTTCTGAGGGGGTGATGGGAGAGAAGGCAGCCAGGAGCATCTGCTTCCTGATTAATGGAGAGTGACATCACCGCCGCATGCACAGCTGAAAACTCGGGTCAGGGTTGTTTTTTGCACATGTTAATCTGTATTTCCAGTTGAGAAGAGAATTGCCACATTTTCACACACCCTCTTATTTCCATTTTATTTTTCTCCTTTTCCCTCCCTCCTCAACACTCACAAGTATGCACATTCATGTTCACTCACACACACGCACACACACCCATAGTCACACACAGTCTTACACACATTCACACATGCATAGTTATACATTCACATATTCATAAATACATACATCACACACAGACACACACATTCACACACACTCAGACATGCACTCACAAATATTCATAAACACATTCACACATGACGTTCACACATACACGTATTCACACACATAGACACACACTCATTCACACATTCATATATTCACACATTGGCACACAAATTCACACACTTAGTGTCACACAGTCCCACACACATTCATATACACTCACATACTCATTCACATATAGTCACACATTCATAATCACATACACTCACAGATATACACATTCACACATAACACACACAGTCACACATAATCCCATTCACTCACACACTCATTCACACACATTCACACAGTCACACACTGAATCGCATACACTCACAGATATACACATTCACACACATTCACACATAACACACACAGTCACACTCATAATCCCATTCACTCACACACTCATTCACACACATTCACACAGTCACACACTGAATCGCATACACTCACAGATATACACGTTCACAGACATTCACACATAACACACAGTCACACTCATAATCCCATTCACTCACACACTCACACACATTCACACAGTCACACACTGAATCGCATACACTCACAGATATACACATTCACACACATTCACATATAACAGTCACACTCATAATCCCATGCACTCAGACACACACTCGTTCACACACACCCACACCCCATCCCTCTTCCTTTGGGACGCCTCTTCCCTGCTGTGCTACTCCTGGTTTTCAAACAAAGCCCCAGGCTGACCTCAGGAAGCGGAAGGGTTCTCTGGGTTACAAGCTGCCTGTTACTGTAATCATTTACTACACCTGAAGTTTGATTGGCCAAATTGGATTAATATTTAGCAGGCAGAAGCTGTCCTGACTGTGAACATCAAAGGAGTGTGACAGATTCCACCATGTTGCTGGCATCAGGCCCAAACAGCGTAGCCGCCGCACCAGCTTTACTCACTCCCAGGATGCAGGCCTTGAGAAGCCCAGAAAAAGACCTTTTTGTGGTGCTGTCTTGGTGAAAATTTGGAAATATTTAAGCAAATTCACGTGCATGAGAAGGAGGCTTTTCCGTGTAAAATGCATTACGTGTTGGATGTCTCCCCATCCTGCCCTGTCCCCACCCCTTGCTCCTATTTGGAAGATGGTTTGGGGTGTCTTCGTCTCTTGACAGCAAGTTACAGAGTAAGGAACAACAGCGCCCCAGTTTACCTCAAAGGACAAAGAGGTTGGCTCTAAGGATGCTCATGGGCGGACCCTGAGTAGAAAGAGCCAACCAGGGAAAATATAGGGACAAACCACTCCCTCCAAGGGGCGCAGGTTCCATCTGTCATCTGTCTTACATGTGTGGCTATGCGTGTGTCCCTTTCTTTTCTTCCTTCCTTCCCCACTCTTTCCCTCCTGCCTTCCTTGCTTCCTTCTTTTCTCTTTCTTTCTTTCTCTCCACATCTCTGTCTCCTCATAGGAATTTCTTAGTTTCTTGGCTTTTGAATGTGACTCATCCCCTCCCTTGGCCTGTCTGCTGTGCCGCTTTTAGGTTCTGCTGCCACGGCTAACTATGTTTCCCTGTGTTTCCAGATAAACTTGGGAGGGTCAGAAGCTGACAGACCAAGCTATTTTTCAAGCCAATCTGTGTCATACAGAGACAACGGGTTTTCCTTGGGTTGGGTCCTTCTACCTGGTTCAGTCAGCTGTGAACAAAACTTGTGAAATTTGGTCGTTTTCCTTAAAATGGAGATAGGAGAGATCACCATGGCTGGCGTGAAACTAGTTCTGGATCTGATTGTCTTTTCAATTGTTTGTCCTTCAGGTGAACCCACTCTGAAGGGACTTTTGGTAACATTTTCCCAAAAATAAAGATCATTAATTAATTATACTTATTTGAAATGTGTGGTGATTTTAGCTTTTTGGTTGATATCTACTTGGACTAGCAAAGACTTGGTTCAAAGATAGTGTCTATTAGTATAGAGATAAATGATCTGTAAGGGGGGCATTTAAAACTCTTAACAAGCTGTTTTCTTGCTCCCCTCAAGCACTTTAGAAGCACTCATTTATATGTAAACAATCAATATGCTAATTGCAAATAAGCCTTATCTACTTATTAAAGCACTTAACTGACTCCAAGTCCCTGGTAACGAAGCAACACTTTGTTAACCTTAGTTTGAGGTACTGCATAATCTTGAGATCAATGAAACTTAGTTTCTTTGAAAGTATTTTATGTTTTTCCCCACATGATTACATCCTTCCATTCCAGTTAGTTCAAATTAGGTGACATAAAAAAATTCCAAGATATCAAAAAAAAAAAAATCAAGATAACAAAAACTTATAAACCATCGAGGAACTAATGTAAAAAGTAAGCAATGAAAATCTGAGAATAGGAGAAAGTTACTGTCCCTGTTGTGAAAAATAATAATTGAATACCTTTTATTTGCATGATGTTTTTTCTTACAAAAATTTGGGCAAAGAAAGGCAGGCAAAAATACTATTCAAAGTAGTATGCAGATCAAAAAATTATTTCTAAAGTACTTTCTTTTTTTGAGACAGAGTTCTGTTCTTGTCGCCCAGGCTGGAGTGCAGTGGCACCATCTCAGCTCACTGCAACCTCCGCCTCCCGGGTTCAAGCAATTCTCCTCCCTCAGCCTCCCGAGTAGCTGGGATTACAGGTGCCAGCCATCATGCCCAACTAATTTTTGTATTTTTTTTTTTTTTTTAGTAGAGATGGCGTTTCACCATGTTCGTCAGGCTGGTCTCGAACTCCTGACCTCAGGTGACCCGCCCGTCTGGGCCTCCCAAAGTGGTGGGATTACAGGCATGAGCCACCGAGCCAGGCTTATTTCTAAAGTACTTTTACAAAGTTCTTTTTATTCTCCAGAAGGGGAGATTACGGAAGGAGACTGCACAGGAGGATTGTTGAGCCTGGGGCAGAAGTTTAGGCAGAAGGAAGACAAAGGCTTCTGATGAAGAGGATGCAGTCCATCCTCCTAAGCTAGTGTCAGGAATTTTAGTATAGTAGAAAAAATTAGAGGATACGATCCAGAACGTCAGACATCGTATTAAAGCATAAAAACCTAATTAAATATTACCTAAAATAACATGGAGTAGAAAGCATTTTAATACATCCCTGCAATTTTTAGACGGTACAAGGTAAGAGGAAGAAATGACAGCAGGAACCCTGTCGTGTGCTAAGTGTGCTGGTTCATTTTAGTTGCAAGAACGATAGACTTGCTTGGGTTACCACATCTCTCATCAGTGAAGGTTTACGGAAGGATAAATGAGGTAGCCAGAAGAGGAACGTAAAAGGAAGAGCTGAACTGCAGAAGAGCGAGGCTGTGTGGCGCCTGGGACTTGGGGCTTGTTTTAATGCTCTGCTGGCGCTGTCTTGAGATTTTTTATAATTTTTGATCAAGTGGCCCTGCATTTTCATTTCACACTGGGCTCACAAATTGTACAGTCAGTCCTGCTGCAACCAGAGGTTCCTTCCCAACAACTTGGGACACGAGCCATAACCTTAGGAGAAAGAAGAAAACACAGACTCTGCATTGCTTCTAATTCTTCTCCCCCACATCTGTTACCCCTTTTTTTTAGAGAATGAAAAATGTACCTATAGCAGTCTTTCTCATCTCTGTCAATATACAGAGCCTACTGGCCAAGCTTGAAATGCCTATAGCAATGACGGAGCCTTCAATTTCCTAACTAGAAACTTAAAAAAAAATCATGAAATCAATTGGTAACATAAGAACTGAAGGAACCAACATACTAACATGTAACTAGTAAATAAGTACAGATGTCTAGTGTCACATTACTCCTCATTTAAACATAAGAAAAAGGGACTAACGAAGAGGGTACCTGAGAGCATAGAGACCAGGGAAAGTGGTGACTGAGGGGAGAGTGTGTCATGGGAGGTACGGGGACAGCACATGTGGGTAGAAGATGATTACCGCGTCACAGTTTCTGCCTCTACCTATTCCTTGCTACTGTGTTTCAGTGCTTGCATTGACCCTTCAATCCTGCCAACCCTGCTTCCTTTAATTTATAAAGATGTTTCTTAATATGGCACCTTTGTAATGAGGGAACTTACATCCTGGAGGAGTGGCTGTTTAGTATCTTCCAAGCTGCTGAGTTTCCTGATGGCTGGGACCGTTCCTCTTCGTCTTTGCACTGTCAGCCTGTCCTTGTACTAGTGAAGCCCAGCGAACAGTCTTCATCCGCACCTTTGTGAACTCTGCTCACAAACTCTGCCTGGAAATGTATTCGGGCCATGAGCACCCTTAGATTTTTTAGCATCTGTTGTGAACCTCTTCTTCAATGTGGTTCTTTTGACTCTCCTGAAGAAGAAATAGTTGGCCTCCATCTTCCACGTGGTACTTTCATATCCCGAAGAGGATAATTAAATAATGTCTTTATCTTCTTTTCTGAAATGAAAATTATCTGTAATTCTGTGGGAATTGTGTCTGTTTTAGGAACCATTGTAGCAGCTTTGTTCTGTGAGAGCCTTTGGGGCAGGAGAGACACCTTGTCTAAAATAAGGCTTGAAGTCACTCACCTGTACAAATGGGGAGATGGGAAAGCAGGTGGATGCAGGAGTACTCAGTGAGGACCCATTCCCCTCTGGGGCAAGGCTGGGCATTCACACCAGACTTCCTTATAGCTGACGGGTCTGCAGTTCCAAACTCCTTCCCAATCGAATAGAAGAAAAGTTGCTTGCTCTTTTTCCCTCCACTTCTATCCTTCCTGTTGCCCTATGACATGGTTAAGTTGTCTATCATCCTGCAAACACATGAACACATTTAGCTCTTTCCTTTCATAATAAGAAAGATAATAAGAACATAATAAACAGAGACTGTGGCACGACAGCAGCTGACTCGCCATTGCTTCTTGAGCCTGAAAGACAGATAGTCTCTGGCAAGCACAGCCTCTGCCCATACGTTATGTACCAACTAATAAGTGTTGTCATGATCGTATAGATGCTAGTATATTTGAGTTTAAGCTGTTCCTGCAATAAACTGCATCTGAATAGTGATACAACATTAATAGAGTAGCGGTGATGGTTCCATTCTAACTTCAGTGTTCTAAAACTCCCTGGTGACTGAAGTTATATGGCTCTGTTGTAAAAGCCTCGGAGTCATAATGGATAAAATGGGGGCAATTTCTAGTTTAGAGAGTGCTAACTATCTACCTTCAAAGAAAATACCGCTGTGTGGTGATTATCAATGCCAATGGCTAACCGCAACCACAGATAAATTCAATTTCATTGCCATCTAGAAATTTCATTTTGCTTTTTAGTGTAGTTTTCTCCTCTGCTAGAGACTTCCAGTGCTGCTAAAAAGTAACAGCACTGTTTGATATAAAGTCTAATTTTTCCCTCCTTTTTTGTCCACTCACAACAGAGCACTGAAATAGTCACAGGGAAGCGATGTATCTCAACTCTGCATTTGGGGGGCTATTGAACACTTTCCCACCGTCTTGCTTATCTCCTAGTTTCTAGCTTTGGTTTTTAATATCTCCTTTTGAAATCCTGAAGTTACCTTTGACTCTTTTCTTGCTCTTATCAAATTTGTTGTCAAAATTGATTATGCTCATATACATCCCTTCCTCTTCACAGCCGTTGCCCTTGCAACGGCTAATTCAGACCCTGTCTGATATTCTAAACTATTTCAGTAGCTTCCAAATATTTATCTCCTCCAAAGATCTTCTCTGTCCGCCAAATCCCCCTCCATTCTGAGTTCCACTGTGTCACTCCTGACAGGTCACTTCTCTACTCACAAACTTGCAGGGGCTCTCCACGGCCCACCAGACAAGGCCACATTCCACTGCAGCCAGCAGTTCATGGAGCTCCGGGACCCAGCTGTCCCCACGTGCTTCCCTCACAGGACCCATTTCCCACCCAGACACACAGCTTTTCTGTTTCCTTGGCATGCCTTGCCTTACTTCTGTTCCTTTTTGTGCTTTTACTCAAGCTATTCCCGTTTCCTTGAGTGCTTTCCCCTAATCTTTGCAGATCCATATACTCCCCATCCTTACAGATCCACAGCTTCTCCATGAAGCCTTTCATTATTTTTTCAATGGGAGTGCATTTCTCCTTCCTCTACACTCCCAGAGCAATTTATTTGTTTCTCCAAACAGTCCTTACTCTCTGTATTCTTTTAATATGTTTTCTGGTAGCCCATAAACTACCTGAGGGCAGGGCCTAAGATTCCTTTGTAATCCACCCAGAGTTCTACTCCAGAGCCCACGGCCTTCAGCGTGGTACATGCCAAATTAATATTTTCTAAATGAATAAATCCATTTCCAAATCAATCCATGAATGAGTTTAGAGCTTATTATTAAATGTAACTATCTTCTAAGTTAAAGGAGGGTAGTAGAGGTATCGCATTGATGGAGAAAAAGTTATGGATACAGAAAGGAGAAGGCCAGCATGAACCCTGTGATGCTGGATTGGAATCAGGCTAGCAGTAACTCATGTTTTTAAATGTACATATATACACACACACACAGACACACAGATAGACAGATGCAGAAATATAGCTGTATGTATATAAATGGGTTAGCATACACACGTATATTACTGAGCGCTGTCTGTTGATAAGGCCTAAAAGCAACAGCCCAGTAGCAATAAGCTCACTCAGCACCTGTATCTTGTTTCTAAATGTCATTGTCCAATAAAAGGAACTAAGCCACCCTAGTAAGCAGTTGATTCCAGAGTTCAGGCAGGGCAAACACAAAATAAACCTGAAACATCTTAAAGTGCCAATAAATAAGGAAAGGCACAGAAAAAAGACGTGGGCTTGTCAAAAGGACATAGGAGTCCACATAAATGTGTTCCCAATGGCCAAAGACAGAGGAATTTGAGCAGCAAGATAAAAAATGATAGCATTGGATTTTCACCCATAGAATAAAGTAATAGCCAGAAGTCCATAGTTATATAAATAAATAATTTTAAGAATAAATAGGAGAGAAGGGACAACTCTTTCTTAAGTAGAATTCCAAAGAATACATATAAAAGGAAAGTGGAAAACAGAACCACCATTGGGGAAATAACTGTTACAGACGAGATTCACAGATTGGTGCTAAAATTAGTGGGCAGTGATTTGAGGAGAAACGGAATTTGCGTAGTCTCAGCATATCTCACTTAAAATGCTTATTTGCTACCAAGGGAAAAATTAAGTAACTTTACAGTGAAAAAACCAGCATAAACCACCCTAAGCAAGTGATCAAGTGAAATATCATATAATAAGACATGTTGACATCATGAACCCCTTTATATGATGTACAAAGAAGGACACAACATCATTTTTATAGTATTCTTGCTAAAAATACGTAACCTCATTCCAGTCCATTAAACAAGCCAGGTATGGTGGCTCACGCCTGTAACCCCAGCACTTTGGGAGGCCAAGGTGGGCGGATCACTTGAAGTCAGGAGTTCGAGACCAACTGGGTGACACAGTGAAACCCTGTCTCTACAAAAAGTACAAAAAAAAAAAAGAAAGAAAAAAGAAAAAAACTCATTAAACACACACAAACTGAAGGACATTCTACAAAATCATTTTCATCAGTTCTCCTCAAAAGTGTCAAGGCCAAGAAAGGCAAGGAAAGACTGAGGAATTGTTATGGCCTGGAAGGCAATACTTCCCTATGGAGAAGTAACAACTAAATGCAATATGGGATCATCCGGAATAGGATTCTGAAACAGAAAATGACAGTGGTGGAAAAGATGGTGAAGTTCTAATGAGGCCTGTAGTTTAATTAATAGTATTGTATGAGGATAATTATGTTATGGTTATGTAAGCATATGGTTAACCTTGAGGGAAGTGGTTTGAAGAATACAAGCTTTGTACTCTGCAACTTTTCTGTAAGTCAAAAGAGTTTAAAGTTTAAAAAAATTAGAGGCTTTAATTAATTACATAAATTGTCATTAATATAGTAGGCATTTCTTTTTTGTTTGTTTGTTTGTTTTGTTTTGAGACGGAGTCTCGCTTTATCTCCCAAGCTGGAGTGCAGTGGTGCGATCTCGGCTCACTGCAAGCTCCGCCTCCCAGGTTGAAGCAATTCTCCTGCCTCAGCCTCCCAAGTAGCTGGGACTACAGGCTCCCGCCACCATGCCCAGCTAATTTTTTGTATTTTTAGTAGAGAGAGGGTTTCACCATGTTAGCCAGAATGGTCTTGATCTCCTGACCTCAGGTGATCCGCCCGCCTCGGCCTCCCAAAGTGTTAGGATTACAGGCATGAGCCACTGCACCTGGCCCTATAGTAGGCATTTCTTTAACCAAAAAGGATCTAAACTACCTTTAAAGAAAGTCAAGCAGTCAAATATTCTTTTTATTCTTTCTATACATGACTTCTTTCCATGCCTTACATCTCTTGTTTCCACTTGTTTGTAGATATATGGGTCTGACAGCGTGAGCAAAATCCTTTTTCCTTCAGGTCAAATAAACAGAGCATATGCCTTCTCGGTATATGGGTGTTTGGTTTTTGAAGCTGATACAGCCCTGTCTGAATCCTCTGTTGAGGGCAAGATGCAGCCAGCAGCATGTCCTCCTTTTTCTGGACCTTCCCATCACCCTAAAAAGTTCTTTGAGCAGGACCGTGGGCTGCCCTCCTTGCATCTGGCATTTCTCCGTCCTCCTCTTTCTTCTTGCATTGTGACTTGGCAGATTGCTCACGATTTTCAGTCCCAAGGTGAATGGACTGACACCCTTCACTTCCTTTGCCTTCTATGCATTCTTCTTTTCTAGTGAACCAGTCAACATACTTTTTATAAAAAACTTTTTATTTTAGAAATGTTCAAACATACAGAAGAGTAGAGAGACTATAATAAAGCACTTGTCAACTTGATCTTAACCAGACAGGCACCCTTTCCAAAGAAAGGCAATTGTGACTACCTGAAATTAGATGTCATCAATGGTGAGGGTGAAGGTGGCACACTAGCCCCAGTTCCTATATTCTCTCATCCTTATTTTTATACTCTCAGTTTTTGGACAACACCTTGTTTTTTTTGGCCACTTTATCTTATCAAGAGTACAGGGACTGGGGCCGGATCCAGTGGCTCATGCCTATAATCCCAGCACTTTGGGAGGCCAAGGCAGGTGGATTGCCTGAGGTCAGGAGTTCGAGACTAGCCTGGCCAACATGACGAAACCCCATCTCTACTAAAAATACAAAAATTAGCTGGGTGTGGTAGCGGGCGCCTGTAATCTCAGCTACTCAGGAGGCTGAGGCAGGAGAAACGGTTGAATCCAGGAGGCAAAGGTTACAGTGAGATGAGATTGCACCACTGCACTCAAGCCTGCACGACAGAGTGAGACTCCATCTCAAAACAAACAAACAAACAAACAAAAAGAGTACAGGGACTCACTAATCCTCTCTCCCACCCCTTGCACATTGCAGATTGAGGTCATTTCTCGGGATGGTTAATGAAAAAGGAACCTCTCTAAATGTTTTGCTTAGGGGTCCAAAATTTAGTTTGTGCTCAAAATCACTTTTTGCTCTAAAGGTCTCATTTTTCTAAAGGAAGCTGAAATCATGTTTTGCTGATTAGGCCTCTGTGTTACTAAACACTGAAAAAAAAAAAGTTTAGCGAAAGGTCACCGAACCGGAGTTCCTTCCGTTTTCAATTTGGGTTTTTCCATCATCAGTAATGCAGATTTGGGAATCTCAGGTTTTATTTCTCATGAAGCATTCTAGTAATTTTTGATCCTCAGGAAGTAATGAGCTAAATGAATACTGAAATGAGATCAAGGAAGCTCTTCCCAGAGAAGGTAGTAGATGAATAATAAGATGCTAGTTTCCTAAGGGGAACAAAGATTTTTACATCTGTGTGCAAGTAGGATATCAAAGTGCAAACCCACCCCTCTTTGAGAGAAGTAGTAGTTGGGAGTGAAGTAATGGAACATCTGGCTTGTTATTCAATATAATCCGCCAGATGATGAAAGTACACTTTAGTATACCTGACTCCAATGATTTTAATAATCATTTAACAATTGTACAATAGGATATGACTTCTGTTTCATGTTGGTGAGAAGGATAGAATGCTATTTCTTGATCCAGGATAACATAATTCAAGATAACAGAATAACATGGAGAAAACATTTCGTGTGTTACAAATTAGAAAAAGGGAGGAAAAGTTTTATGTAAATAATATGAAAGGTAAAGATTTCAGAGATAGTTCTTTATATATTTGAGGGTAAAATAGCTTCTTAATGTACACACAAAAAAGCAATTAAAAGAAGAATACCCTGTCCATTTGTGATTGCCTCTACTCTGATCATCTCAGAATCGCTGTTAACAAAATAGTATCTTTTACCACATTTCTCCATCACTGGAATAGAATTTCCTTCTGTGATTTTATTACAATTCAGCCGCTATCTCTGGATTAGAATGACATTATAGAAGCACAGAGATTTTGTGAGTTTCTATGTCTGGGGAGAGGAAAAGAGAGTAATAGGTTGAAGAAGTTTGGCGTTGGTATCACTTTTTTTATTCTGTGGTGATATGTCAAACACTAGGAAGAGAAAAGAAATTAAAATGTTTCTGCTGAGTGGAGATGGGAGTGAGTTCATGTCTTACTGAGGAACAGATCTAACATTCCTACAGACTTTACAGTCTGGAGATATAGCAAGGTACTATCAAAACAGGGTCATAGGGAGTCTCATAAATGTATTGGTCTATCATCTTTTGCAAGGTTCTCTTCCTTCATAATAAGGGTAGCCAGTAATCAAGTAACTAGCTTTTTTCCCCTAGACAAACAGCAGATCTGTAACCAATAATAAGGTCAGTAACTTATGACCCTATGAGTTATCAAAAAAAGTTAATTATCTACCTTCTAATAAAGCAGGGAAACATCCAAATATTTTTAGAAAGCTTTTGATCACAGAGGTTTAAAGTCTTTAAAAATTGTTTTTACATTTTTATTAAAAGGTGTACACACACACACACACACACACACAAAGACTACCCCTTAAAATATGTACATATAAAACTTAAGTAGAACACTTTGCTTCCCAATATACAAGACAAGCAAGGCATTTATCAATTTTCAGAAGGGGTTTATAATGCACTTATCCATATTTCCAGGCCTGAGATAATGAGGCTGTTCCATGAATGTTAAGTCAGGAAACTAAGGAGAACACAAGAACCAAACACATTGTGTATGTATAATATATGTAAAATCATAATGCCTCACCTGATGTCAACAGTTATGGGCATTGAAGATGACAGTCCTCTACAAGCTCTCATGACTGTTCCCAGTCAGTAACAGAGGGAAGGGGGCAGAGTGTGGTGCCCTACTGCAGGGTGGGGCTGGTAGAGCCTTGCTGTTTGCTTGGTGGAGCTTCCACCATCTGGATCCCGGGGTGTGGGGAGCTGGAGTTTTTCTAAAGCTGGTGCAGTAAGAAATACAAAAAGTCTAGGGTACGAGGCCAGACCCTCTACTGTTCCAGGGACTCTCAAAATGTGCTAGTCTAGAGACCCTGTCAATGTGCTTTTATAGTGAATACTTTTCAATGTGTTACGTATCCCTCTGGCACCCTATCATGAGCAGAGCTCCCTCCCCTTCTGAGCACTGGGGTGCAGGGGATCCCGTGAGATTTCAGATCTACCCGGCACTCCTGCAAGCACTCTGTCCTCAAACCCTTTGAAGGAACAGCTCTATCCTTACACCCATTAGATAGGCACTACTGCTGGCCAATGCTGACAGCAGCCCTCTGCTCCATCTTGGCTGTGTCTCCTGTGCCAGGAACCTCAGGAAATAGACAAGGATTTGGCAAAATTCCTGGTGAATGGATGGCACCACGTGAGCATTGTGGGTAGCATTTCTCTGTGTTGCCAGACACATACATTGCTGCTTTCTCACTCTTCCTCGGGAAAGATGGGCCATTTTGGAGCTGATTTTGAAATGAAAAAGAAGGAGAAGTAAAAGAAACCCTAGGCTCCATATCTTTTCATATCCAGAACTTAAAAACAGAGGGAATGATTCACTTTTCTAACTTCTGCTTCTTGGGTGAGAAATAAATGTAAATCTTGTGTCTAATTTCCCTGATTTTTCAGACTTAGCTAAGGCAGAAAACCAATCCATTGCATTATCGACTGGTATCATTAGCTTGAGGTTAGGGACCCACCGTTCTCTCTGAAGCAGGCCTGCCTTCTTCTCTCTGCCTGTATGTTATCCCTCTATCATTTTTGCTGTCTCTCTCCATCGCCTTTGATATGGTAATGATCTTGCACAAGAAAAGCCATTTTTTAAATATGAGTGCTTAAGGAATTAAAGGTGAGTGGGAAGGTGGAGGGTGTTAAGAAGGATGGCAGTTTGTCATTAGCAAATAAATAAGTATACCCCTTGGAATTAAAAAGCAAGCAAGCTGAAGGGAGCAGAAGGGGGAGGACAGGCGGGTGTCTTTCCAAACGCAGGAGACAGTATTACTAACAGGCTGGCTTAAAGCCCTCTTAACAATGTGCACTTGCTCTCCCTAGCTCCTGGATTGATTTCCCTCTGCCCTCCACAGACCTGGCTGCAGTTAAGCCTTGTGTCCTCCACGTGATGCTGAGCCGAATCAGATTTTCCTTTTAGTTGTTCGATCAAATTTTCCTTCCTAGAGCTTAGAAGGCACACTTGGGACCATATAGTAATTGCCTCCCCACACTGAACTGCTGATACCTTTATTGGATTGGCATAGGGTTTCAGAGGACTGTGTTTAACATGCAGTGAGCCGCAGCAATGCAAACAGCTCCAGTGTTTAAACAAGCATCCGTTAGGCCAGGAAACAAGGCAGTGCCAGCCCATTTGGTGCTCTGTAGTGCTGGCAGCTTAAGGTGAGCGGGCAATCCAGGTGCTGCAGTGGGAGAGGGCAGGCTCCAGGGAAAGTGGAGGAATTGTAGTGTCAGAGGAGGAGCTGATTCTCTTTAGATTTGCTGAAGGGGGTTTGTGGTGAGGGGGAGAGAGAAGTGTTGTGGCTAGGGACATGTGCAGAGCTCATTAATATCTCATTATGTTAGAATTGCAGTCTCCCCACAGATCGGCGTTAACGTTGGCAGTGCCAGAGGAAGGGCTTTGGGAAGCAGCAGCCCCCCTCCCTCTTTCTGCAAGCCCCAGCAAGCTCTCTATGCTTGTTTTGCACTGAGGGAATGGTGGTGTTGAATTTGTGAAAGAAGGCTGTGAGAAACCCCACAGGAGCGATAGTGAGCAGCTCAGGAGAGGGTATGAGACTGAAAACTATAGTTTGTAAATAACAAAGTGACCAGATTTCACGTGTGCCAGCCAGCCATAGAGAGGGAAGGAAACTGACCAGAAGCTGGAAAGGAAAATCATGGAAGTTAAGCACAAGCCACTTGGAGTCTGGATGTGAGTTGGGAGTTCGTGTCAGGGGCAGTAGATAGGCTAGCTCCAGATTCAGACCTCGATTTCCCAAAGAATGTGCCACTGGCCCACTGAGTTTGTCCAGGGCTCCTGGAGGCTCCTGGAGTGTACCAGAGCAAGTAAGGTGGACAGGAGAGGGGGAAAAATGAGGAGGAAAGAGAACAGAAGAAAGCAGGATTCAGCCAGTGGGATTTGGTGAGACTGCGTTTTTGGCTGATCCCACCTGCCCATGTTGGTGTGAGTGGAGCAAAGGGAAGATTCTAAAGCAGAGAGAAGGTGGTGTGCAAGGGCCTATTCTCCAGATCTGACCTAGCTGAGCCCAAACCAGTCTTTATCCCAGAGATTAAATCCCCCTGTGTGCAGCCCTGGCCCCAGCTGGGCTCCTGCAGGTCACTCACCCCAGACAGTCATCCTGCGGACTCCAGTGCCGGGACTGGGGCCTCCTGGGAGGAAAAGTTGGAGCCATGCTCTGTAGAAATTACAGCCTCCCTGCAGACACTTAATTCTGCTCTATTAAGGATCAGATGTCTCCGTCTGCCCTGGACAACTGTGTGCCCTCCATTAATGAAAGGTGGTTGATGGCCACTTTAGTGAACAGTTATGTAACAGGATGTACCAAAACACAACAGTGTGTGCATGTTGTATTATAAAGGCCCCTTAATGTAATTCATATTAAAGTTCTTTGAGAATATTCTTTTTCTGCCTTTTTGTTTTGGGGAGTTCTTATTTCTACCTTAGAATGTTCTTTCTGTGGATTTTGGCATTTGGTTTCCACTTCTAGCACCAGTGCACAGACACACCTGCACACATCCACAAAAGTGTTGCTGGTGTGGATACACAGCCAGTCCTGGGCTCAGTAAGCAAATGAAGAAGCACGTGTCCTTGGTTAATATCATATAAAGTGACAGGGCCACAGTTTGCAAGCATGTTTTGTGAAGACCTTTCTGGTCACACTTTGTTCTGACTTACCACAATATTCCATTAAAATATGGATTATTCATTAACTTACAGAAAGGCAAAAAAAGTGAATGTCATTGAAATCAGTGTTCCCTTTGGAAAAAAAATAACTAGAGTCATTAGTCATTAGTTTGTTATGAACAACAGCGCTTGTAATGAACATTTAAAAATAAAATGTATTTGATAATCGCAACCAAGTTTATTTAGGTTAGAAAAACAGTTATGGCATACAAATAGTGCTGAGAAACAAATTTAACAAGGCTTTTTTACAGCATGGCCTCTATAGCAAAAATAGTAAGATTCAGCCTGATGTGTATTAAAATCTATTATTCTTTTGACTCTGCAACTTTGATAAATCAAGCAAGAGTCATAAGAACAAAGAGAGGAAACAGCTCAACTGCTATAATTTCATAGCCAAATAGAAGAAAAGTCTGCCTCTTGTCGTTTACATGACTTTACCAAGCTTAATCCCATGAAAACAAATGAACAAACAAAAATGAAGACTCAATAGTTATAAATAGTAAACTAGACCTCTAGGGCTGAACTCCTGTGTTCAGCTGCACCAGGTCCCTGTTGTGGGATGTTCCACATTCCATGAAGTCTTGGCCTGTTTTTCCATGTGCTGTTCGCCTCCCTCAGTCCTTCTCAGTGGCAGGAGCAGAATCCACGCAGAGATTCTCACTTCTGCCTGTCATTCCCAACCTCTGAACTTGTCCATCTTACCTCTCTTTGCTTTCCTTTCTAAGAAAGAAAGAAGGAAAGTTAAAAGTTCCATCCAAACTTTCTACATAAAAAAGTTATGACATCCAAATTGCCCATTTGAAGAGAGAAGGATAGTGATTCAGCAGAATTACAGTTCAAAATAAAATGGGATTTAACTTTGAGTTAAAAAGAAAAAGTGAATCCTAGCTCCTTTAAGGCATTTGCCATGAATAAAACTTTAAAGTGAAATATCAGAAAATCAAGGATGAGATGGGACTTAGAGAGATCCTTCATCCCCCTTCCTCCCCCTTCTTCAATGAAGACCATATCTAAATCATCCCAGATGGCTGTTCTATTTTTAAAGATCTCCAGAAAAGGAGATTCTACCACCTCCTCAGTAACTCATTCCAGCATCTCTTGTTCCTCACTGCCAGAATATTTTTTCTGAGAGCCCTCAGAGGAAAAAAGACACACTATCCTAGATTTGGGGACCTGTAGTATTTCTCTTTAGGATTTAACCCCACTGTGCATATAGGAAACTAAGAGACATGGATAATGTCTTTCTCCAGTGAAAAAGATGTTTTTTCTCTAATATTTGGCTTTAAATTACATTTATGTGCTTCTTGGGGGTCAATCCAAATTTCTCTTGCAGGCCTGAGGTATGCGCGGTACTCTGCTAGGTAAAGAGAGGGAGCATTAAGAAACGATTCCTGTTTACATTCTAAGGAGTGAGGTCACACTCAGCTTCAGAGCCCACCTACTATGCTGGACAGAAATGTTCATGTAATCACTTATTCTTTCATTCCAAAGATACGTACTGACCACCAGTCGTGCGCTTATCTCTGCTAGACACTGGAGACAGACACATTAGTGAGCAACACAGACTAGGTCCTTGTCTGCAAGGAGCTTACACTCAAATGGGAGAAGACAATACCAAGGAAAAAGGAAGAAACAAAATGATTATAAATTGTGATCAGTGGTGTGAAGAAGACAAAACAGAAGGACACGATAAAGTACAAGTGGGAGGTGCAGCTCACTGAGCCAGGGTGGTCAGAACAGCCTTTCTGGGGAGAGATGTGAGCTGAAATCTGAAGGATGACAATAAGCCCAGCAAGGAGCTGGGATAAGCGTGTTCCACGTGGAGAGAAGCGCCGGTGCAGATGCAGAGGAGGGAAAGAGCCCTCGGAGAGGCCAGCGCGGCCACCTGGAGTGTGGTGGTGGAGGGGAGAAGGGTATGAAGGAGCTGGGAGACACCAGACCATCCAGCGCCTCTTAGGCAAGTTTGACTTTCAGAGAAATGGGAGTCTATATAAGGATTTGAGGCAGAAAGACATACTCTGAAGAATGTTTTTCAACAGTGACTCTGGATGCTGGTGGAGAGTAGACTGGAAAGGGTAAGATGGGAAAAACGGCTAGTGGAACAATAGCGCGAGAGTCCAGGCAGGGAGCAGGCAGGGGAGACTCAGAAAAGGTGACAGATGGAAGGTGTGTGTGCTGGCCACACAGACACAGCGTCCGAACATAGGTGTGACCCATTTTGAGAAAACAAAATACATAAAAATCAAAACTTAAAGAGAAAGTCTGATTATTCCCTTTATAAAGGGACTCGCCTCAAGTATCTATTCTGTAAAGTAAAGGAAGATGTCTATGGGTCTTTGACTATAAATTTTAATAAGAGATATAAAACCTTAATAGACGGATCATGGAATTAGAAGGAATCATAGAGGTCATTTTCTCCTACTTTCCACCCAATAAAGAATCCCCTTTGCAAATCCCTGACAGATGAACATGCAGCCTTGGTATGAAAACTTCAAGGGACAGGAAGCTCATTAGCCTCACAAGGCAGCCCTTTCTATTTTGAATCTCTCTAATCGTTTTTTAAAAGTTTCTCCTTATATAGAGGCTGAATTCTTTCTCCCCATTACTTGCATCCATTGATCTTAGTTCCATGTTCTGGAGCTACATAGATCAAATCTAATTCTCTTCCTACATAGCAAACCATTACCTTTTCAAGAGGAGCTGTGGCATTCCCCCTCCTCAACTCTCCTCTTTCTCTAGCAAAATATCCTCAGCTTCCTCGCCTCCTTTTCACTTGACATGGTTTCTGGGGCCTTCTTTCCCCTGGTAGTACCCTCTTGCTGCACTGCTGCCTGATGAGAGTGATCATTTCAGAATGGAAGCCAACCTTATTAGATGGCATCAGTTCAGAGCATAACTATGCCTCCCTGGACTCAGAGAACATACATATATTTAATGCAACCTAGAATTTCAAGAGCACACGGCTTCAAACTTCAAGGAAAACAAAACTGCTTATGAGACAGGTTTTCCTGCCTTAAATGCAAGACTTTACAGCTAGACCCAGCAAATCTTGCTACTGCTAACCTATAGGAGAGTGGTTCTTGAACTTTTGGAGAGTCATGGGCCGCACTGAGAATCTGAGAAAAGCTTTGGACCTTCTTTTCTGAAAAAGACACATACCCACAAAATTCTGCATACAATTTTCTAGCATTCTCAGAACTCTGGAAATCCATTTTTATGTAAACCTCCAGTTTAAAAAGTCAGCATTATCAATGTCACAGAACCCTTGTTCTGTCATCTAAGAAATGTATATCTGCATTATCTCTATATTTTATTATAGTATTGTACGGGAGGTTAAAGAATGCCCACTTGAAAATCCCTACAAGTCACTAATGGGAGAGGAAAGTTACAAAAAGTCTTCAAGTACCATTGGTGGATACATTTGCTTATGTTACCTTATTTAATCCCTACAACCCTTTTCTGAACTAGGCAATATTAGCCTTATCTTATGAATAAGAGGAAATGTAAAGCTATTAATAAAGAAAAATAGAAAGACCTGGGTGAAGGCAGTGGCTGCCGAGTGCAAATTTTTACAACTCTTGCAATAGAACCATGGTTGGTGGCCCTCTCGACTTTTAAGTGCTGAGGCCATGGCCACCTGGAGCACAGCACACATGCTTACGAGCAGGCTTGGTTTCCTGGGAAATGTGTCCTTATATCGGCGCTTCAGTAGTGATATCCCTGGAAAGTGGTCACCAGTAGGATTAGCCATTACCATGACCCCACACAGGTGGCCTGCTGTCACCAACACCATTCTCTTCAGGATCAGGCTGGCATTGGGTTAGTGGCCAATGTATAGTTATAACTCAGCAACTCAGTAGCAGAAATGTTCTGAGAACGCCTGAAAGAACAACAGCCCTTATAGGAGATCCAGTTTCAGAGAGTAACTTCTTATATGCCAGCCAATCATGGAGGGGAGAAAGCAGTTCTGAGGATGCCTTCCTTTTTTTCCTATCTCAGGAGCCAGGCTGTGGAATAGTTTGGAAATGAGAAACACATTTTATTCACAAGTGGTGAGGCTTGTAACAGAAAAGCACAGGCTTTGGAATTCAAATCTCACACTAGCTATGTGACCTTGGGCAATTTATTTAATCTCCCTGAGCCCCAGTTTCCTCATTTGTATAAATGATGTTTATTAACCTACCTTGCATGGTTGATGTGGGAATTAAGAGAAAAGATCTTGAATTTGCCTGATATTTAATGGATGCACACACAAGAAAAGCTTGCTGTTTGCTGATAACGTTGAGGAGTGCATAAATGTTTGGGGCCAGTCTGAGTAGCAGTAAATTTGTTTCATCTGTGTTAGCAGGCTTACTCTGGCTTGGACCCGGATTCCAGAGTGATTCCGGAGGAATTCCTGTCCCCATCCCTACCCCTCATCACCCCAAAATTTTGCTTAAGATAACAAGGAGGTCAGGGCATGTTCACTGTGAACCCCCCCTCCATATAAGGTGCCATGTTATAGTGGGTTCAGAGGAACCCCCCTCCCCCCGCCAATGCTGCTTAGCCACCAGACTTACAAGGGATACTGGATGCTTTCGTACCTTGGATTCATACACACAGGTTTCTGAGATGAAGCAGTGTGGTAACTTAGCCATTAGTAGATCTCAATCATAGCCTACATGGACATTTCTGAGAGAATCCTTGGTTAAACAGTACTAAGAGCAGAACTAAATACTGGTTAGGGCAAGTTCTGCCCATGAGGTTCTATGAGGCTCTGTCTGAACGTTAGGTTTAAACATAGAGATGGGGCCAGCTAACTTCATCATTCTGAGTCGTTAGATGGAGACTAGACTTGGTCATCTCCCTTTGCTAATAAGGAAACTGACATAATTAACGGAAGGAAATTAACTTGGATAATTTTGCAGCATGAATCTGCTTCCAAAGAGGAGTTGGTTTTTTTCTCTTCCTGTGAGCTGTTAATTCAAGAGGCTGTGTTAACCTGCTGCTGTTGCCAACTGACAAATGTAGTATTTTCCTGATCAGCCTCTCAAGCCTTTTCCCTTGCTCCTCCAACAACAGAGAGCAGTAATAAACTATCCAGAATATTTTGCAACATGGGAGTCATTTGCATGTCTTTGTAATATGGGAGTTGAATGCCTATTTTCAGTAAATATAAGCCTCCCAGTTGACTTAAGGTAATTGAATGATTTTAGATTTATTGTATATGCCCTTTCTCCTTAGCCACTGGTTTTAAGCAGGCATAAAATCACATCAGAGAAAAAAAAACCTGACTTTTGATATTCAAGTTGGCTCATCTGAATTAAAACCAAAATATGTGGAAATTGGGTTATCCACTCCAGACTTGGCTCCCTTTGTCTGTGAAACCTCAAAGTCTCCAGTGGAGCTGAAGGTAACGTCTTTCTTCAGGTGACACTCTGGGGCAATTCTGGGGAAAAAGACAAGGAGAGAAAGATGTGTTTAGCTTTATTCCAGTTGGTTTTTATCTTCCTTTTTAATTGATTTTTGTCCTCTCCATCATTTTCTCTCCCAATTAACTTTGAATTTCTCTCATTTAGTTCTAGCTGTTTGTTGTGGTCGGGTTTGGTACATCTGGGTTAGGCATGTTGCTGTGTTCTTTTCTTTCCTTGCCATTAGTTTAAAGGAGGTCTAAGCTGACAGTCTAGCTCTATTTCTGGAGAGACCTGCCACCTTTACAGGATTTACTGTGGTCATTTTCTTTTTTTTTCCTCCCCACAATATGGTGCTTTGTGAATTAAAATCAAGGTTCCTGGGGGCTGGGGGTAGGAATAGGGCAGGAGAAGCCTAGCCACATTATAATCAATAATAATAATAACTGTCTCCCTCTGTTGTGAGCTCTACCAGGCAGACTGTGTCTTATTCATCCCTAGCTTCTTACATAGGTCCTAGTGTATAAATGATGCTCGATGAGTGTCTGTTGAATGAATGAACTAATTTTTGCTGAGCCCTTTATAATGTATAAAGATGCTTCACATAGCAACGTGGGGTGATTGTTTTTAAGACCTTCACAAAACCATTTCCTCCCTCATTTCATTATGATTGTGAAATTGCTTTGGAATTTTGGAACTGTGATACTTTTACTGTATGCCTTTCATAAAAAGCCAAAGTCTAAATGCTTTTAAATATATATATACGAGGAGCTGTGGAAGGAAGGGAGGAGGGAAACAATTTGTTACTGGATACTTTCTTGTAAAAAAAAATTTTTAATGTAGTTATCACTGGATGTTTTTTCTTTACAATTGCAGTTCACAACTCTTTTCCTCCTCTTTTACTAGGATGAAGGTGAATTTTAACAAAAGCAAGAAATATTTTAAAGGAAGAGAGCAAGTGGGCAGCCAGGGAAAGCTTTGTGTTTGTTTTTATGACTTGTGTTTTGACTTGGCAGATGTTCAAGGTTATTCTGCCTAACCAAATAATCCACACTGCTTCCATATCAGCAATAGCTGAGCTACCCTTCCAAGGGGCGCCCGCCATAGTCTTCTGTTAAGATGTTATGAGGGACCTAAACCCTTGTCTTACATTGAAATCAGTGGCAGCGCTGACACCCCCACAGCCCCTTGGTTCTTTTGCTCTCACAGCCATTGAACGTCTGCTTCTGAGAGAGTCACCCAGGAGTACATAACCGACAGCTTTTTCTTAGATGGCTTCATCTGTTCGCACTCATCACCAGACCATTAATGCTGACTTTTCCCCCATGAAACTCAAGTGTAAAAGCAGGAAAATAATTGGATTACTGTTATCCAAAAATCATTGGCACTTAGGACAAAGACCAAAGTCAGAAAAAGGAAAAAGCAGACAGATTTAGAAATTTTAAAAATTAGATATGTCTTTGACTTTTACAGGTGAAGTAAGAGCCATACTTAGGATTATAATCCATAAAAAAAAATTAGGGGACAAATTAGGTGAAATAAAATCCAGAACTTCCAGATAATGACAGCACTAAGGCATTACTTGTACACATCTACTCCACATATTTCTGCCCCAGGATACTGAGATTTTTTTTCTCCCCTCTTGGTTCTTAGAAGCATACAATTTAGTGTGTTCATATGCATGCCTCATTTATGCCTGGAAAAGACAGAAAGAAAACCCTTTAGTAAGGACTGTGATTCAAAATATGTATTACATTGACTTATTACCTACATTATCACTGTGTGTCAGGAAGCATATTGCTCACAGGTGGGATGCACAGTAATTTGGAAATACTCATTTTGGCCTTGGCATAGGATGACCTTGGCCTACTGCAGATTCATGCCCTGTGGCTATATTAGTTCCTAGGGCTGCCATAACAAATACCACAGACTAGGTGGCTTAATACACTAGAAATGGATTGTCTCACAGTCCTGGATGCTCGAAGGTAAAACAAGGTGTCAGCAGGGTGAGCAGGGCCATGCTTCCTCTGAGACTCTGCAGAGAATCCTTCCTTAACTCTTCTTGGTTTCCAGAAGTTTGTCAGCAGTCTTTGGCATTCCTTAGCTTGCAGCTGCATAACTCCAGTCTCTGCCTCCACCGTCAGACGGCACTCTCCCTGTATGTCTTCGTGTTTTCACATGGCTGTCGTCTTATAAGATGATACCAGCTGTGTTGGGTTTTGCCTGTTCTACTCCAGTATGACCTCATCTTAATGAATTTCATCTGCAAAGATCCTATTTCCAAATGAAGTCACATTCTGAGGTACTGAAGTTTAGGACTTCAATATATCATTTTGCCGGGGAGGACACAATTTAACCCACAACAGTGCCTAGACTTCTGCTTCAGAGCTCAGAATGTTACCTGTTTTCCTGTAACGGACTAGCTGTACGAAACCTTCATTTACTTCTCTCCTCAACCTTTATTTTTTCCTCCTTAGCAGTGTTCTTCCTTGGAGATGATAACCTTGTGTCAAGGTCATTGAGAAAAGAAAGACTATTAGAGCCAAACTTCTTTGTCTCCACCTCTCCCCATTCCATCTCAACAAATCTCTCCCCCACATTTGTTTTTTAATCACTCTTCTGATGGCATTGATATGCCCTTCCTCATTGTCTCAAAAACAAGCACCTCTATGGGAATGTAAAATGATGCAGCCACTATGGAAAACAGTATGTCAGTTTCTCAAAAAAAATTAAAAACAGAATTACCATAAGATCCAATATTCTGCTTCTGGATATTTAGCCACCAGAACTGAAACAGGGTCTACAAGAGATATTTGTATACCCACATGCATTACTAGCATTATTCACAATAGCCAAAATGTGGAGGCAATGAATGAATGGATAAACCAAGTGTGGTATGTACATATGTTTTAGTCTTTCCAGGCTGCTGTAAGAGAATACCAAATACTACATGGCTTATAAATAACAGAAACTTATTTCTTACAGTTCTGGGGGCTGGGAAGTCCAAGATCAAGGTGCCAGCACATTCTTGTCTGGAGAGGGCCTGCTTCCTGGATCATAGACAACTGTCTTCTTCTGATGGCTTCACATGACGGAAAGAGTGAGGGAGATCTCTGGGGCCTCTTATAAGGGCACCACCTTTCATGAAGGATCCACTGCCATGACTTAATCACCTTCCAAAGGCTGCACCTCCTACCTAATATTAATACCCTCACCTTGGGGGTTAGGATTTCAACATGTGAATTTCAGCAAGGAGACAACCATTTAGACCGTAGCAATATACCATGAAATATTTTTCAGCCTTAAAAAGGAAATTCTGGGCTGGGCGCAGTGGCTCACGCCTGTAATTCCAGCACTTTGGGAGACCGAAGTGGGCAGATTGCCTGAGCTCAGGAGTTCACAACCAGCCTGGGCAACACAGTGAAATCCTGTCTCTACTAAAATACAAAAATTTAGCTGGGCGTGGTGGTGTGCGCCTGTAGTCCCAGCCACTCAGGAGGCTGAGGCAGGAGAATTGCTTGAACCTGGGAGGCAGAGGTTGCAATGAGCTGAGATTACGCCACTGCACTGCAGCCTGGGCGACAGAGCAAGACTCCATCGCAAAAAAAAAAAAAAAAAGGAAATTCTGACATGCTGCAATACAGGCAAAACTTGAGGACATGATGCTAAATGAAATATTCCAGTCATTAGGAGATAAATATCGTATGATTCCACTTATGTGAGGTACGTAGAGTAGTTAAATTCATAGAGACAGAAAGTAGAGTGGTGGTTGCCAGAGTCCGGGGAATGGAGAGGATGAGGAGTTGTTTCATGAACACAGAGTTTCAGTATTGCAAGATGAAGATTTCTGGAGGTGGATGGTGGAGAGATGGTTGTACAACAGTGTGAATGTACTTAATGCCACTGAACTGTACACTTAGAAATGGCTAAGATGGTAAATTTTCTTTTACTAATATTTTAACCACAATTATATATATCTGTATGCGTGTATTA
This sequence comes from Pan paniscus, assembly GCF_029289425.2. Classification (NCBI taxonomy): domain Eukaryota; kingdom Metazoa; phylum Chordata; class Mammalia; order Primates; family Hominidae; genus Pan; species Pan paniscus. The sequence goes on along the minus strand of NC_073252.2, from coordinate 137,785,697 downwards.
TACTTCTCGGACTTTCCAACACACATTTTCACTTGTCCTTCCTTCCTTAGTGTCAATAGGTCCTGCTTCCTGACTTCCCTTCTCCTTCACACCCACTCAGAACTTACTTCTCCTGAAAAAGCCTTTAACTTCACCTCATGACATACAACCTATGATGCCTTTTTTCCTTCTTGCAACAAGATTTCATATATAGAAGAGTCACACCTAATATCTCCATTCTTGTTCCTAATATCTCCATTTGCCTCAGTTCCCTGACCAAAAGCTGGCATTCATTTACAGTACTATTCTACAACTGTGCTGTCCAATATAATAGCCACTAGTTGCATGTAGCTACTTTGAATTTATTTAAAAATAAATACCTCAGTATTTAAATAAATGTGAATTTAATTTAAAAGCCAGTACCTCAGTAGCACTAGCCACATATCAAGCATTCAGTAGCCACATGCAGCTAGTGACTGAAGTATCGCACAGTGCATCCTCTCAGCAATGTTGGACAAACAACACGGTTCTTGTGCAAGGATTCTACTCATCACAGTCATCTGGAGGGTTTATTAAACCACAGTGTGCTGGGCCCCACCCTCAGAGTTTCTGATTGAGAAAGCCTGGGGACTGGCCGATAATTTGGATTTCTAACAAGTTCCCAGGTGATGTTGAGGCTGCTGAGTGTCATAGAGGAACCCTCGCTCAGATTCTCAGTGAATTACTTGGTTACTAACCTAGTGGTCTCTTAGTTCTCATTTCAAAGCTGCAACTGACACTACAAATTTGACCACAAATTATTCTTCTTTGTTTTGTCCTACTTTCTTGATGATGTTTTATGTTGATCTCTCACCAATACTGTTTTTTTTTTTATCTCTTTGCTGACTCCTCTCATTTAATTAACAGGATTCATTTCCAACTATGCATTTACTTTCTTAGGGAACTTCTGTGCTTATATATTGTTCAGGCAGATTCATGTGTATGGCTGGATGCCTCATTTCTAAGGCCTTATCTTTTTTTTTTTTTTTTTTTTTTTGAGACGGCATCGCACTCTGTGGCCCAGGCTGGAATGCAGTGGGGTGATCTCGGCTCACCACAACCTCCACTTCCCAGGTTCAAGCGATTCTCCTGCCTCAGCCTCCTGAGTAGCTGGGATTACAGGCACATACCACCATGCCCAGCTAATTTTTGTATTTTTGGTAGAGATGGGGTTTCACCATGTTGGCCAGGCTGGTCTTGAACCCCTGACCTCCACCTACCACGGCCTCCTCAAGTGCTGGGATTACAGGTGTGGGCCACCGCACCTGGTTTAAGGCCTTATCTTTGGGTTTGTGGGATAACTGTATTTGGCTATACCACTGGTCTTGAACAGTATGATGTTAAAAACTAAGCTGTTCTATGTCTGCCCTCTCTGAGTGGTGAGTTGATGCTTCCCAGGTCTTTGATAATTGTTGGTATGTATTTCTTTCAGCGATGTTGAGATACTTGCATCAAAAGCTCCATAGACGTGTCAAGTATTATGTATACCTGTTCGTTAAATATTCATGCAGTTAGAGAAGTCACCACTGCAGAGGGCTGAGTAATTTCCTTAATGCTTTTCCTCATGGTGGCCAACTGTTTTATAGACATAATCTGACTAATCCTTTCCATGAGGTATAGTAGGGGTCAGATGTGAATATGCCTATTTTCAAATTAGGAATTGAGGTACAGAAAAGTTTAACAGAGTGATCAGAGTCACGAAACTGGTTCTGCTTCTGCCAAGAAACTCCAGTTCAAGTGCAGGAGTCCCATGCTAAGCCCCAGACCTCCACGCAAACCTCTAACTACTAGACAACACTAAGCTTGCAGGTTTAAAACATAAAAAGAAATTGCTAAATGTGATTCAGGGCGTACTTCGCATAATGTATTTCTGTGACACTTCATAGCAATGAGATAATTACCATGGGTACTGTATTAGAGTATACATATTCTGTTAAGTTACAGCTGCAAGAAATCAGTAATGGCCATTAATCATTCCATGTTCATTCTCTGCGAATCTCAGATAGAAGTTAAGCTCAGAGTTCCAACAAACCTAAGACAAATTTTATAGTCATCATTTCTGCTGTTTACATGAAGTTTATGAATACAATAGACTTTCCCTAATTTAAACTAATTTGGGCAAACAGCTGCCTGAGTTGAGAAGAATGTGAATTGAAGTATGGTAGTAAATATATACTGCATGTGATATATTTAAAAGTAACAACAGTAATTCAAACTAGACTAGTGAGCTGTTAGTAAATAAACATCCTTGGGGAACTACTTAAATATCTGAGAAGAATTCATAATACATGTATCAATTGCTAATTTAAATTTGAGTTCTTGAGTTTTTGAGACTCATTTCTGTATTAAGTAGGTTAAACATTCCCCTTATAACCTTTATTATACCTATTCTTTTACACAGTAAGCTTTTATTGTACGTAAGGATAAATATTCAATTGGCCCTTAGCCAAGTTACAGCTAAATGCAAAATTAGCAGGAATTGGATTAATCAGGTTTTACTACACAGTATACAGAAATAGTGATAGACAAACTTACTATTTTCAAAATCAGGAATTAGTTACATATTTTAGAAGAGAATATGTAAACATATGGTTTACATAAAGTTGAAAGGAAATCTAAAATGTCAGTTTGTTCATCTTCCAACTATACACAAGTAAACCTAGACAGATTATACAATTCTGGGCTGTTAGATCTATAGGGGACTTCAGAGATTTTGTCCAGGGCAAAAATGGCAGCAGAGCATAGTTAACTGACTTCCAGAGAGGATACAGCTTGGCCATGAGAGACGTGATTCTAGGTCCCAGAGCCCCTCACTCTAAGCTTACAATAGGTCCACAATCCATCTGCTTATTCTAGGTAATACATGCAATGTGGACACCCAGAAAAGGTAGACGGCTTCTATATGTAACCTGGTCCAGTATCTAGTTACCCAAACTGACACGTTCAGACCCTTGATGTCACTTAAGGCCATTTACTCAAAATCATTCACGGTGAAGAAGAATAGTGCACAGTTGTGTAAGTTAGCCAAGTTGTGGTTGCCAGAATGGGATACAACATTGTTGTCTGTGTCAGACAAGTGTTATGCATGAAGGGGAGCATTTTCCAATAGACAGGAGGAAAATAAAAACATGCAACAGGCTACAAATTCCTTTGAAATCAGGAGACTTGTGCATCTTTTGCATCCTCTGCACTCAGCTCAACACCTGACACCCAATGGGCCATCAAAAAGTAACAAATTCTTTTGAATGAGTCATGTAATTTAAACACTTGGTTTTCTGGCATTTTTATAAAAGATAATTGTGATTAGGATTCAAGTGTAATTTTTCTTTCATGTTTACCAAAGTCAAGAAACCTTGGCAGAAGAATGTAATGAATTCTTGTTCTCTGATGTAAAATAAGGATCTTATTTGGTAACTACCTGCCAAGTTCAGCCGCCCATCAGAGTTAAGAGTGCCTTCCAAGGTGACTTTGAAAGTAAGTTATTGATTTGTATCCAGAGTCCAAATAGGGACTCTTAGAGCTGGAACAAACCTTGGAGATCATGTAGTCCAACCCTCTCATTTTATAATTGAGGAAACAGAGGTCTGGAAAGGTTAAGTAACTGCTGCCTGATCACATAATTAAGTTTCTTTAGTCACTGTGCTTTGCTGAAATCTGGAAAACACCACATGCATATTTTTGCTTTTCAAGTTCCTGACATTTTCTGTTGTGTACACTCAGGGTATTTTTAAATACTGATAAGCATGTGAATGCAAACCTCATGTAGTCAAATCTGGCAATGTGGTCAGTCTTCAGTGAAATCTATTACACTGCCTTGCTCGATACCTTGCTGTTCAGCTCTTTTTGATGTGTGGTGTTTAGACAAAAGGTAACAAAATATTCAATGCAGTAAAAATCTTCCTTTCTTTCACATTCACATGACTTCAAAAATATCTCTAAAGTCATCAATTGTTATTACAAAAAAAAAAAATTGCTTCTGAACTGAGACCAAGGTGAAAAAACTCTGTCCCAGGGGAGTTTTAGAGAGCTATAACCATGCAAAAGTAGGTAGTTACAGAAAATATTATGCAAACTTAACTGTAGCATTATAATGGAAACTGCATAAATAATATGTGGATGGCTAGGTAAGAAAGATAAAACCATTGAAATACATACTTTTTACTCTACACTTTTACAGTACATTTACAGTGCACCACAATTTGAACAGAAAGTTGACAAACTCTGAACCTGTTTTAGGCAAGGTGATTTATCGCATGAGGCACTGGGCTGGCGCAAGAATCCTAACCATCATTCCTTGTTCTTCCTCTGAGTTACATTACGGCCCTGGTCTCTATGCCTCGATTTTCCCACTGTACATCTCTCTGCAGTCAGGTGGATTATGGAAAATCATCGTAAAGTGACATTTACTAAGCTGCAGGGAACAAACACTTACTATTCAGAGCCTCCTAAAGTCATGGCAGGCTAACTTTTGCCTCCTCTGAGGTTTTGCTTAGAGTCATCTCTGACTATACTTCTTTGCTAATAGTTAAGGAGTGAATGTGAAGTTTATTCTGAATTTGGGAGACAAACACTTTTAAAAATATATACATGCTGGGCAGGTGGTATGCGCCCATAGTCTCAGCTACTTAGCTACTTAAGAAGCTGAGGCAGAAGGATCACTTGAGCCCAGAAGTTTGAGGCCAACCTGGGCAACATAGTGAGACCCCCCCGCCCCATCTCAAAATAAGTAAATACATTAATAAAAATAGGAGTTTACATATTGTTAAACTCTGAACCAATAGCAGTTGTTGAGTTACTTGCCTCAAGACCAAGTCTGAGCTGTATTGATATGTACGTTAAAGATGGCATTGTCTATTTGCTTAACCAGCCATGCAAGAATGATATTGGATCATGTAATGGGCTGAGTTGTGTCCTCTCAGATTCATTTGCTGAAGTCCTACTCCCCAGTTTCTCAAAATGTGACAGTATTTGGAGATAGGGTCATTTTAAGTTAAAATGAGGGCATTAGGGTAGGCCCTAACTGAAGATGACTATTATCTATATAAGAAGAGGAAATTTGGACCACAGGAAGATGCCAGGAATGAGTGCTGACAGAGGGAAGACTGTTCAAGGACACAGTGAGAAACTGGCTGCCTGTAAGCCAAGAAGAGAGGCACAGGAGAAACCACCCCTGCAGATACCTTGATCTTGGACTTCCAGCCTCCGGAACTGTAAGAAAATTAATGTATGTTGTTTGAGCCACCCAGTCTGTGGTATTTTGTTATGGCAGCCCTAGAAAACTAGTACAGATCACTTCGAATATTTTACCTTTTGTAACCAGCTATAACTGATTTAACTGATTTTTTTTTTTTCTTTTTTTTTTTTTGAGACGGAGTCTCGCTCTGCCGCCCGGGCTGGAGTGCAATGGCATGATCTCGGCTCACAGCAAGCTCTGCCTCCCGGGTTCATGCCATTCTTCTGCCTCAGCCTCCTGAGTAGCTGGGACTACAGATGCCCACCACCACACCCAGCTAATTTTTTTGTATTTTTAGTAGAGACAGGTTTCACCGTGTTAGCCAGGATGGTCTCGATCTCCTGACCTCATGATCCACCCACTTCAGCCTCCCAAAGTGCTGGGATTATAGGCGTGAGCCACTGCGCCCAGCCCTATAACTGATCTTTATCATTACAAAATCAGAAGTTAGCACTAGAAGTGACCATTTTTCTTCCAGTGTCTCCTGAAACCTTCTGGATAAAGTCCAAGCTTCTTACCATGGTACACAGGTCTATACAGCTCTTTCTTCTGCAGGCTTGTTTCTCCACACTTCTGCCCTACACTCTGGCTCAAGCCAGATACAACCACAGTCAGGCGCTGCATAATGACATTTCAGTCAATGACAGGCCACATATATGATGGTGGTTCCACAAGATTGTAACGCCACATTTTTCATATTTTTACTGTACCTTTTCTGTGTTTAGATATGCTTAGATACACAACCAATTACCATTGTGTTATAGTTGCCTATAGTATTCAGTACAGTAACATGCTGTACAGGTTTGTAGCCTAGCAGCAATAGACCCCAGGTGTGTAGTAGGATATTAGGTTTGTGTGAGTACACTCTATGATGTTCACACAATGGCGAAATCACTTAATACATTTCTTAGAATGAATCTTTGTCATTAAGCAAGTTTTCACTTAAAACCATGCTTCCTTCTCCTCTGACCCAAGGTGGTGCTCTCTCTGCCTGGGCTGTCTTCACCTCTCTATGAATGCTTAAGTTCTTGGGTTGTGTATCAGCCCCAGCAGGAAGCCTTACTTCATCTGGACTGAGTGGCATGTGGTGCTTTGTGCTCCCACAGCGTGGTCGCCTATGCCTACTGCAAACGACACTGTCTTTGCCCATCTGCATTTCTTTCCTCTCCATTCTGAAGGAAAGAGATTGGCTTTTGTTCAGTAGTGTGTCCCTACTTGCTGATACAGAACCCAGCACCCAGTAGATGTTCAGTTAGTTAAATCTAAGCATGAGCAAATTTGTGCAAAATATTCCTTTAAAATATCAATTGAGAGCCAAACCCACCTAAGACACTGAGAGGACAGAGACATGTTCGAACCAAATTATCAGTTTCATTAGTTTGCTAGAGTTGCCAGTACCACACACTGGGTGGCTTCAACAAGAGCAATTTATTCCCTCATAAGGAGGCTAGAAGTCCAAAGTCAAGGTGATGGGATGGTTTCTTCTGAGGCCTTGCTATGGTCTGAATGTTAGTCCTCCAGAATTCATGTGTTGAAACATAATCTCTGCTGTGGTAGTAAGAGGATGGGGCCTTTAGGGAAATGATGAAGTCATGATGACATCACCCCCATGAATGGATTATTGCCTCCCAAAGGGCTGGAAGGAACTAGCTTAGGCCTTTCCCTTTGCTCTTCTGTGTTTTCACCATGGGAGGACACAGTGTTCCCTTTTGCCTTTCTGTCCCTTCTGCCATGTGAGGATACCTAGATGGTGCTGTCTAATGAGTAATGGCCGTTCACCAACACTGACATTGTGAGTGCCTTGATCTTGGACTTTCCAGCCTCTGGAACTGTGAACAAATACATTCATGTATAAATTACCCAGTCTCAGGTATTTTGTTATAGCAGCACAAACAGACTAAGATTGGCATCTCCCCTTTGCTGGTAGATGGTTATCTTCTTATAAGAACACCAGTCATATCACATTGGCGCCCACTCTAATCACCTCATTTTAACTTAACCTCTGTAAAGACTCTGCTCTAAATGTAGTCACATTCTGAGATACTGGGAGTTAGGACTTCAACGTATGAAGTGGACACAGAATTCAGTCTCTGATCATTAGTCATGAGCACTGGCTTCATAGGTATTTACCACCTTTGTGTATCCCTAGACTGGACGTAGGCTGCTACATTGCCGTCCAGAAGGTTATTAGCCGTAAAGATTCTGTAATAAGGGTACATTTTTGTCAAGAAAGGAGCATTTTGTAGTTTGTTGTGTTCAATATTGGGAATTCTACAGCCCCAAGAATAAAGTCCTGGAAGACTGACGTTATGAAGTTACTGCAGAATTCATTGCTGAGTCTGGACACAGTGGTTTAAATCTCTAATCTCAGCACTTTGAGAGGCTTAGGTGGGAGGATCGCTTGAGCCGAGGCCTGGGTGACAGAACAAGACGCCATTTCTAAAAATAAAAAAATTTTTAAGAATTCATTGTGAACATTACTGTCTTCACTGGAAATTCCTGTTCTGAAATGGCCAGTACTTGGTTAACCCAGGAAATTCAATGGTCACATGTCCAGTTCCTACCCAGGAGATGAAAACATTGGATCGGAAGGTTTTCTTCCTGTCTTCACTGCTCATTGGACTTTCAGGACTGGAAGAGGTCTGTGGATCACGATGAAGTCTTGTTGTCTTTTAGCTTCAGATTGGACACAGAGGTTTTAGGCTGCCACGTCTTAAAGGGGCACTAAAGGGTCCACCCGGGCTCAGCCTTGGTCACTCTCTGTACATAATTGAAATCGCTGCCCACAGAAGTCAGTGAGGTTGTGCGGAAGAGGCTGTGTAAATGACTCTGACTGTTGCTATAACAACAGTACCTTGGTCTAATTTCTTTTGAAAAATGAATTTCAGCTGGTGGGATGAAGCCGAGCAGCTTTGCCCCACAGATGAAAGCTCTGCCGCCAGGCTCCAGAGCTCTGCTGTTTACGGACTGAATGTGTGGTGTGTACCTCCGCCTGGCTGAAAATTTTCAGAGCGGCTCAAATGACTTGATGTTTGCCTGTATGTGAGAACGTGCCTGTCTGTCTGTGGGTATCTTCTTCATCCATGGGAGATTCATCCCGGAGAGAAAAATTCTCTCCTCCTGCCTTGGTTTCTGTTTATTAACAAAGTTACTCAAAAGACATGCAAATAATGACAGTTCCGTAATTGGTCAATGAAGGCAAGTCCCTAAGCCCCCTCAGGTTTGGAGTAAAAATCTGTTGTGAAATGGAGGATGGAGGCCTGGGAGTCAGATGCTGTCTAGAAATAAGAATTATGTCTTGTTTGCTCGCTCATTGAGACGTGTGTGTGCGTGTGTGTGTGCGTGTGTGTGCGTGTGTGTGTGTGCGTGTGTGTGTGCGCGTGTGTGTGCGTGTGCGTGCGTGTGTGTGTGTGTCCAGGGGAAGGAGAGAGGGAGAGAATGAGAGAAACTGGAAATTCTCTTCCAGGAGGGTAGCTCTTAGCTGCCTGGGAGTACTGCTTTATGCAAACTGCAACTCACAAGAAAGAGCAGTGTCTGGCTTCTTTGAGGGAAACACGAGGCTTTTTATCGAGTAAGAGATCTTATTTCAATACTTTTGTTTTCCAAAGGGAGATAAACATGTGCTGGGATTTTATTCAAAAGCAGTGTCAGGTCTGGGCACCCTGGCTGTTCGCATCCTGCTAAGCTGGTGCACGACTTCAGTGCTGTTGAGGAAAACAGTCTTTTGGAAGGGCTGAAAACAAAAATGAGAATTTCTTATTGAAAAGAAAGGACATTTTAAGTAAACAATGAAATAAAAAGATTGTTGAATCCTCCCCAAGGGAGAGAAAAGTACTCAGCCTCCCTGAAATATTGCTCCTTCCCGCCTCCCTCCTTCCAGAAAATAAACAAATCGAAACCTCACGCTTAGTTCTAACATGCCTATTCTTTGGTCTGTGTTGTTGGTGTAAGTCTCCAGCTGTGAATGATGCAGATAAGATCTGATCTTTTCATTTGCCATCCTCCTCCCTTATGGGGAGGAAAGCCTTCCCTTCTTCCTCACCAACCTCCTTTACCGGCATTTCTTTACAGCTCTAAATAAAATCCCATTAGGAATTTCAGATTGTAAGGCAAGGTCATGTATACAAGCATGTTTGAATAGAAAATGTATTCATGACTTCTAGTGGGAGATTATCAGGAGATATTCCTAAGGATATTGTTTCTTGTCCTTAAAAATAAATGTAATGTTATATGTGTGTGTATTTATGTATATGAAACAACAGAGCAGTACAGGGTTCAGATTGTGGAATGCTGATGGCAACTACCAGTCTCAGTGGAGCTTTTTCCTACAGAAAGCTACTGAGTGAAGGAAGCTACCGCTGGGATGCACACATTTGCTCTATTCTGAAGTTTTCAGGGCTGCAGCCATCATCACTTCTCAAACACATGCTAAATTTGCAGAGTGACATCTTTCCTTATAGAGGAAGCACAAGGCTTTTCTGTGAATCAGCCAGATCTGACTCAAAGACATGAACACATCCCCTTTAGAGCGTCATGACACAGGTGTCTAAAACACTTTCCCAGAATTTCTAAGCAGGTTTGCTGCAGTTTGATTGGGACAGAAGTCATCAGATGCAAAATAGCAGAGTAGGTGAGAGCATAGATTTGAGAGGCAGGCATAACTGAGTAGGGCTGTGCTGTGTGCCCTAGGACAAACTACCTGTCCTCTCTGAACCCATTCCTGTCCTTTAAGTTATTGTGAAAGTTAATCGAGGTAAGATATGTAAAGCACTTAGCTCAATGCCTGGCTGGTTAGCTCTCAGTCAATTAGAATATTGTATGACAATAATATATTGAAACATTTAGTAAGCAGTGAGTCAACTTCTCTGATAAAAACTTAGAAGTTTAGAGCATTCTACTGAAAACTACGTGAGATTTGAAAATTATATGGCCTTAGCATTTACAAAGGTAACTGTCTTGCTTTTAATGAGTAGTTGATAATTTTGTTAACACCAGTTTAAACTGCATGTATAGAGTTTGTGAAAAACTTTATAACTTCGGATACAGAGACTACACAGGATTCCTGTGACTTGTGATGAAAATATAATTTATTCATTCCATTGGGAGAAAGCCAGGAGCCTGTAAAAACATTTATGTATTTGGAAATTTGGAGATTTGAGGGGATCTTGGAACTTAGAGTTTCTAAATGTGGAGGACTTCGGCTGCCACTGCTCCTGATGTTTTACGATCCATTCCCAATATGTTGTTGTGCATTCAGTTGGTACTTATTACATGTTTAAGCATAATTAAAGGATAAAAACATACCTAAAGATTCAGCCACACCCCCAAAAAAGATTTAAAATATTTTTAAAGAGTAAGTAAATCAGGATGTTGCTTTAGCACTTACAGCTGGAATTGGATGGGCGTTCATGTTCCAAACATTGGAAAGAGGCACCATCAGCCTTATGTACTTCCGAGACTTTTTGGGAATAGAGTTTTAAATGTGACCCATAGCAGAAAGAAAAAAGATCATGGTCATTTCTAAAAATAACCTCAAAGTACCTCAAAATGTTTTGAGTGGTTCTGTCCCCCTGGGCTGGGGGCTCCGCGGTGCCCCCGTAGTCCCTTGGGACTCTGCAGCTATTATTTCAGATGCCCACTAAGAGGGTGAGGCCCCTTTAAAGAGGATCCTTTTCTTCCTGGAGGATTTCAGAATGGAGATTTTTAACTGCTTACGGCTGACATCCCCTCCAGAGATCCAGCATTTCCCACTGAACAGGTACAGGGAAGCCGCATTCTGGGATGGTCGAAAGCAGAGGTTTTAAACACTTGGCTCTTATGGCAATATTATATGTGATATATACAGATTATATACATAATTTTAAAATTCAAATTCATTTACTCATAGAGAGTAAAGTTGTTTTCTGTCTAAGTAATGTTAGGAGTCTATAAGATTACCAAGGGAGGCTTCGGGAGTTGTAATAAGATTTTTCTTTTTCTTTTCCTGTTAGTCTGCCCTGCACATAGATCTCTCTAAAACAAATGTATCCAACTTTTTTCAACATATGTGTGGCATGTGGTCACTTTTTGGCATAGACTTTGCTCTGGGGAGTGAGTTGAGCCTTTGGCACCTGGCACAGAGCCCGACACGCAGACACAGAGCACCCCTCAGTTCACTGAATGAAAGTGAAGGGAAATATATAATGTGGAGGGGGAAATGGTCAGGGATATTACTGTGCTCAGAGAAACCTAAAATGTTTTTAAAAATACACATTTTTATGAAAACTATTCTAGAAATCCAGCAAGCTTCTGCAGAATTCAGAATCCTCTAAGGTTTCAAAAAGCCCCATCTAGAGCACTGTTTCTTAGTTCTGTTTATGAGAGCCCCCAGAGTATCACCAATCAACTCAGGAACATTTTGTAGTGACATTGGATTTGTATGTGTATGCATACTTTAAAAAATCACACCACCAACCTCACAGTGTCAGGATCCAACAGAATTATTAATCTAGATCAGAATTTCTAAAACCTGGGGAATCCTAGGCCAACAGCCCCGGAAGAATCAGGTTTTTATTCAGTTTCTTTAGATACCTGTGCCCCCACCTTGTGTCCCAATCTGGGCTACTTAATTAGAAACTGTGAAGGGGGGATCAAGAAATCTGCATTTTTAACAGGTTCTCAGGTCACTAGTTACATTAAAGTTGGAAAACTACTAAAGAAAATCAAACCTCTAAATAACTCTCAAGATGCTTTCTAAGGGCACTTAAATCTAGAAGACAGTTCTGGAAATGTTTTGTGCACTCTTCATATTCTACTCATTAAAATATCTAACACATGAGTATTCTGGGTCATTCATTAAATAAGCAAGTCAAATTCATCCATGTGTTCATAGGCTTATTACCTGCTGGTAGAATGGAAAGAGAATAAGCATGTGATAATTGATTCCAGTGAATCATCTTCTAGTTTGACCAGAACAGATCAAAATGACCAAAATGTTCTCTTTGAGCCTCTAAATTAGTTATAGCATCTGCAAGCTAAGACTCTCTTATCTTCAAGCCTTGGGAAAGACTTGTGTCTCTACCAGCTGGTGAAGGAAGCTCACTCACACTTTTGGTTGAAGAGGGTGCTATAGTGGGTGAGAACCACTTGAAGCCTTTGTATGGAAATTTAAAATTCAAGTCTGAAAATAAGCAGCGTTTGGGGTTTACATTCATGTGAAAACATGTGACCATGGTAATGTCACTTAAAGTCTCTGGATTTCAGTTTCAGTTTTCTTTTCCACAAATCACTTCATATGTTCTCTAGTGGTTCTCATCAGGGATTCCCTGGACCCTTAGAGTCCTCAAAAATATTAAGGAGATAGTCCATTTTCAGTATTTTAAACTAACCAACAGAAATTAGACGTTTATTCTGAGAACACTATGCAGTCCAACATTTTCAAGAGCCTGCTTTGGGGATCAATTACACTAACTCATTGTGGTTATTTGAGAGCTCTTTTTAGCATTCATTCATTCATCCATGAAGGAAAATAGTTATAGTGTGATATGAATTAGAATGTCATGGAGGATCTCTTAACCAACATCAGGAGTTGTAGGAAATGGCTGTCAAGAGAGACTGTGGAGTAGGTAATGTCTAAACTGAACTGTAAAGGACACATAGAATTGGTCAGGTGAAGAAGTTGGTTAAGTGTAAAATATGCAAAGGCTCAGAAAGAGAGAAAACAAATGTGGTATGTCCTGGGAACTGCAAATAATTAAGTATAGCTGAAAGTTTGGAGATGAGTGGGGTTGCGGGGTAAGTGGGGGAAGATGAGAGGTAATGGCTAAGCCTGGAGAGTTTAGCTGGGATGAGGATCCAGTCAGAAGGCCTGTGTGCCAGACCTGAATGATGCTGAAGATGGTGGACAGCTTTAGAAAAGCTTAAAGTGAAGAACGGGCATGATCAGATTCACAATGTATGGAGAAAACCACAGCCACGATGCAGAGAATGGGTTGGAGGTGGCGAGACTGAGGCTGGTCAGGAGCTGCTACAGAAATTCATGAGAGACATATTGAGACTCTGAATGGGGTAGTGGCATTGTGGGCGGAAGATGAGACTAAAATTCATAGAATGGATAGTTCTTGAGGTTTAATTGGGTATGGTTGGTGGGGAAATGCTGGAACCAAGGAAGATCCCCGAAAGCACAATCTGAGAAAGCATATCACAGGTGGCATCAGAACCCCATGCCTTTGATGAGGGCATGACTGTGCTTCGTCCAGTCCTGGATGAGGGTGCAGTGTGGCTTATGGAGGAGTCAGACCTGAGTTTGAATTTGAATCTGGGTTTAGCCATCTTCTGCCCAGCCCCCTGAGTTCTGTAATTTCAGACACACTGCTTAACCCACGATGCCTCTGCAAGATGATTGTAATAAAACCTATCTTTTAGAATCATTGGGAGCAGGAGAGAAGGAATATGGTGGTTTACTAGAGTTGGACATTAGAAATTAGATGTCTTCCATCTTAGAATCTTCATTATTAATAGTAGCATCGCTATCTTTATTCCCAAGCTCTGTGATCCTGCCCAACTTCGTGCAAAATCAGGGACAGGACAGTAAGAGTTTCTCTGACTTGCCAGCACTGCTAAAAGTCTAATGGAATAAAAGACCTCTTTGTCATGGACACTCTGGCCCATGGAACACCTCAAGAATCTGCTAGGATTGGGGGCCCCTGTGTCAGCAGAGGCCTGGTAATCTTAGCCGTGCTCCTCCTTGCTGTGGGTGTCATGCACCCTTGCCCACCACACCCTCTCCAAAACACTGCCCCTTTCCCTGTAGAACCATCCAGCCAGCACATAGCCTGCCCCACAGGTTTGTGGTGAGGATAAAATATGATTCTGTGTGAAAGTTCTTTGTAATTCCAAAGGCACAGCTATTCTTATTACTACTGGTTTGGACATAATGCACAACCCTCCCACTCCCCATTCTGTCTCTCTCTGCCTCTCAGTTTCACTGTCTGTCTTTCTCTCTCTCTCTCTCTCTCACACACACACCACATACCACACACACACACACACACACACACACACACCAGTTTCACAGAAACAAGCCATCAAGCCACACTAAATGAGGGACTTGCGCTGGAGCCATTATGGAAGACGAATTGTTTCCTTCAGAGTAATTGACACATGATAGCAGCCCATATTGTCATAGGCATTGGATGAACAGCATACTTCAGCTCCTGGCACCACAGCTTCACCTAATGGGAGAAAACATTTATATGTAATAATAGTAATACAAGAGCAAGGAGGCTGATGCTCAGGAAAGAGTTTCTGTGATTCTTCCACGAGGGTGCAGTCATACTAAGAGGCTTCGGGCTTTGCGAGGCAGAAGGGCCAGGGACTTCCTAAGATAAGGCTATTTGGGATGAGACTCTGCCCTGAGTCTTGAGGAGAGGAAAGTCACAGGGACATTTCCCTGTGCGCAGCCAGGCATTCCCATGTTCTCTGAGCAGGGAGCTTGTGAATCAGCCTTCTCAGCCACATAGCTGGCTCTGTGTCTCCCTCTCCGCCTCCCTCTGTCTCCCATGAGGAACATAAAGAGAATTAGACTCCCAGACCACCTTTCCATATAGCAAAGGATGATGAGGCAGACAGAAGGGATGCTAAGATTGCTCTGCTATTTTGGACATAACAAAACAAAACATAAAAATTATAGCACAGCATCTTCGATAATGTCTTTCTTATATTCCAAAATGCAGATACATGAAATATATAAATCAAGATTTGGGTTAAAGGGGCATGCAGTGGAGAACTTTAGGCCCTGGAGGAAAGGGAACACTCGGAGGCTCCAATCAGGTGGCATGCTGAAAATGTATTTGATTCGAACCTCAGCGATCTAGCCTCTGCTGTTCTACAATCTAGGACATGAATGCATTAGCACTTGGACTTGAATTGCAAATTTGATTTTTGTTGTTCATATTAAAAAAGCTACATCAGATGCTTGGAAAACATTAGGGTTTTGCTGGCTAGAGAACAGAAATACCCTACCTATTTGTGTTTTGAAGATCCAGTAAGCATTCCTTCTCAGTTGCAGTTGTAACTATTT
This sequence comes from Pan paniscus, assembly GCF_029289425.2. Taxonomy (NCBI): domain Eukaryota; kingdom Metazoa; phylum Chordata; class Mammalia; order Primates; family Hominidae; genus Pan; species Pan paniscus. The sequence goes on along the minus strand of NC_073252.2, from coordinate 137,770,386 downwards.
GTATCACTGAATTTTGAAAATGGTAAAGCTAAGACTTAGTGGGTGTTTACTGGTATCAGGTGTGAGGCTAAGTGCTCCCTACATTATTTCATTTAACCTCAGACTCACGGTAACTCTGTGAGCTAGATATTATTGACCCACTTTGCAGGTAAGGAAACCAAGGCTTAGGAGAGGTTAAATAAGTTTTCCAGGATTCATTTATTCAATATGTATTTATTGTCTATTCTGAGCTACTGGAAACAAAATGGAAGAACCTCTGCCTTCATGTAACTTATATTCTAATGGAAGGTATCATAGCCAACATTTCTTAAGAACCAGACAATATTGATATGTATTAGCTCCTAGGTAGGTGATGTTGGATTTGAACTCAAGCTTTCTAACTCCAGAGCCAGTGCTCCTGTTTCTCTAATTCTCACTGTACTGCCTCACCCAGCTGCTCACTCAGCCGTAAGAGGTGAAACTTGGGTTTCCAGCCAGAACTGCCTGACTGTATGGTCTTGGCCACCACCATTTTACAGAGAAACAAATGGACCAGCTTCGTTTACTTCTCTGTCCTGCTCCATTCATTGCATGACCTGGAACAGAGTCATGGACTTGGACTTTCTAAAATCGAGTCAGTTCATTGTTAAGACAAATGCTTATGTTTTGAAGGTTAACATCACTCCAGGAGGTGCCAAAAGCCCTAACCTTCACTTCCTTTAAGTCCTAAATCTGTGATATTTGATCATGCTGCTATGTTTGGAGCTATGTTCAAGTATCTTCCATACTTCTGATCAAAACCATGGTATCTTGCCTTGTCCAATAAATAATATCATTTTCTAGCAGTTTCTGTGTAATACAATGAGTTGAGCCAGTATTTTTTTTTTCCGTCAAATTCCAACGTGTTCCCGTTAGGGCCTTGTGTTCAGCAGTTCGAGGGTCTCTACCAAATGACTATGGGCTGTGTTTGATGTTGTAAAAATATAAGATTTAGGAACAAGGGTTAGACTGGATTTTTACTCAAGGGCCCTTTCTACTCTGTTTACTTTTCTTTCTTTCTTTCTTTCTTTTTTAAGATGGAGTCTTGCTCTGTCAGCAGGCTAGAGTGCAGTGGCACGATCTCAGCTCACTGCAGCCCCTGCCTCCCAGGTTCAAGTGATTCTCCTGCCTCAGTCTCCTGAGTAGCTGGGACTATACAGGTGTGTGCCACCACCCCAGCAAAATTTTGTATTTTTAGTAGAGACGGGGTTTCACCGTGTTGGCCAGGATGGTCTCAATCTCTTGACCTCGTGATCTGCCCACCTCAGCCTTCAAAGTGCTGGGATTACAGGCGTGAGCTACTGTGCCTGGCCATACTTTTCAAATATAATCATCTACTTATGAAAAAGCACCTAGCAGTAAAATGACACTTCGTGAACTTTACCGCATCTGCACATTAGTTTTATTATCCATGGTGCTCCTCTAGAGGCCTGGCAGTTTCACATGTGAGTGTTCAGGTGTCAGGGGCAGAGGGAATCCTCCCCCTCTCTTGCATTGGTTCTGTAATACACGGCACCTTGCCAAGAATAAGAGAGTACCCGAGTGGAAAGACCACTAAGCCTTTTCTCTCCTACCCTGTCATTCTGCCTTCTGCCTGCAACTATGTAAAGTCACTGAAACCCTTCTAACCCCTCCCAGTTGCCCCTCTGTCACTCAGCAAGCATCTCTCCAGTAGCTATTCTATGCCAAGCTCTTTCACCACGGCCACATGCACTGGCCCTTTCTGACAGAAAGGAAAGCAGCACACAGATGAGTTAGGTTTATAATTGATAAGTCCATAGAGTTAGCAAGACTTCGTAACTGGACTTTTAAAATGAGTTCAGTTAAGTGGATAACACTCTTTAGGGTAAGAGATCTATCACTCCCAAAACCAGGAATGTAGAGGCTGGAATCAGGCATTTCTTATGGTCAATGGGGCTGCCTCCTGCTCAGATTCAAACTTTTCTCTTAGCCCTGTGAATTAGACAATAGAATGATTCATTCCATTTGCAATTGTTTATTAACCCCTGCTATGAACCTGAGGACTGGGTGCAGGCCTGTGGTGCTTACAAAGTAAGCACGTCAGCCACGGTTCCTACCTTCTTGGAACTCACCAAACAGACACGTAAGCAGCTGCCCCAAAGTGTGAAAAAGCTATGGTAGTGAAGTACAGACTGCTTGGAAAGACCTATTTCAGGACATCCAACCTAGTATAGTTGGTCAAGGAAGGCACCTAACATATAGCTAGGGTGGAGAAGAGTATAAGAGAAGATTTCCTAGAGTAAGTGAAATCTAAGATCTAACCTGAAAAATAAGCAGCTATTACCCAGGGGAAGAGGAGAGGGAGCAGGAGGACGTTCCAAGAAAACAAAACAACATGGACAATGCCCTAGAGGCAGAAGGAAGCTTAGCACCGTAAAGGTGAAAGAATTCTAGGCTCTGAAGAGAAACCGGAGTATCAGCACCTTTAAGGAACTGAAAGTCTCAAGAGAGTTTATGGAAAATGTAGGGTAAGGGAGAAGAGGGGAGGAGATGCTGAATAGAGAGGCAAAAAGGTGAGCCTGGAAAGATGAGCAGGAGCCAGGTGGTTTTTGGCAAGAGTCAGTTTGGACTTTTTTTTTTTTTTTTTTTTGAGACGGAATCTCGCTCTATCACCCAGGCTGGAGTGCAGTGGCACGATCTCGGCTCACTGCAAGCTCCACCTCCCGGGTTCATGCCATTCTCCTGCCTCAGCCTCTCAAGTAGCTGGGACTAAAGGCGCCCGCCACCACGCCCGGCTAATTTTTTGAATTTTTTTTTTTTAAGCACAGATGGGGTTTCACCGTGTTTGCCAGGGTGGTCTCAATCTCCTGACCGCGTGAGCCACCGCTCCCGGCCCCGATTTGGACTTTAACCTAAAGACAGTGGAAATCATTGCAGAGTTATACACAAGAAAGGCAGTCTATTTTTTTTTTTTTTTTTTTTTTTTTTTTTGGAAAATGTGGCATTATAAGGAGTAGATTCAGGGAACACAAAACAGTAAATAAAAAAATAGACTAAAGAGCAAATGAATGGAGGCAAAGCGTAAAAGACGAGTTAGAAGATGGCTGCAACAATCTAGTAAGAGATAATGGTATCCTGGCCAAGGACAGTAACAGTAAGGGAGGAAGGAGATGAAGGGGCATATTAGTTATATTTTGGAGGTGGAATCCATAGGACTTGGTGATTGCTGACGTGGGAGGTTTCAAGAAAAATGCTCAAGTATCTGACTTGAATAAATGGATAGATACTGAGATGGGGAACAGTGATGAGGATCTGGTTTGGGTAACAAAGGATAATAAGCTCAGTGTTGAGACATGTTGAGTTTTAGATGTCCATGAAATATCCAGCAGGAGAACATTGGATTTAGTGGAGCTGAGCACTAATCCAATGAGCCTGCTTCAAATATCTTCTCTAGGCTGACGACCCCAAAACAATGTACCCAGCCCAGTTTTGTGAGCCTGGGAAGATGAGCATCTTTTGGGGCCGTCAGCCTAGAGAAGATAGTTGAAGCTGTTGTAATCGTTGAAGTTGTCTAAAAAAGAATGTAGAGTGAGCAGAAGGAGAGAAAAAGCTTAAGACAAAACATTGAAGAATCCCATCCTTTAGGAAAAAGAAAGACTACATAAGAGATTGAGAAAGAGCTGGTAAAGGGAGAAAGGAGGAAATTGAGAAGAGTGTGATGTTGTGGAAACCAGTGGAAACGTGCTTTTAGAAAAGAGTGAGCCTATCAAAAGGTTCTGAAAGGTGAGGTCACATAAGAACTTAAAGTAAGTTTGGGATTGCATTAAACATTAACTTTTGATTCTATGCTATTTAGTACATGTGTTAAATTCCATATTCTTAGAAGTTTTTATTTTAGCATTTTTTTAAAATGTTGATTTAATTCCTTGATGTTCTCATTTAAGTTGTGGCAAGAATTTAGGATAGGTATTAACATCGTTTTCAAGTATGTTACATTTTGGTCCAAGTCTCATGTCTAGCATTCATGGTGGCTCACACCTGTAATCCCAGCACTTAGGAAGGCTGAGGCAGGCTGATCACTTGAGGCCAGGAGTTCCAGACCAGCCTAGCCAACAGGGTGAAACCCCATCTCTACTAAAAATACAAAAATTAGCCAGGCATGGTGACGCGTGCCTGTAATCCTAGCTACTCTGGAGGCTGAGGCAGCAGAATCGCTTGAACCTGGGAGGTGAAGGTCTCAGTGAACCAAGATAGCACCACTGCACTCCAGCCTGGGCGACAGAGCAAGACTCCATCTCAAAAACAAAAAAAGAAAGAAAATAATAACAGATTATTCTTCCTTGCTGAGAGTATTGCCCTTATTAACTATCTCTTTTCTTTTTTTTCCCACCCTTCAATCTTTTGTTTGTTTTCTATCTCTTAGCCCTGTGAGCTCTGCTTTTAGATAAAACCTTTTCCCATACAATTTGAATTGCAGCGTTGCCTGATTTTGAAATTATAAGTATGACGTCTTTCCTGTGTGTCGTAAACCACTTAAAAGTTAGTTCATCTCAATGCACATCTCAATCCTTAAAGAGTAAAATATGACTTGGAGGTTTAGTCATCCTCTTTCCTGTTTCTTTTCCAGCTACAAGAGACTGTGAAAAGGAAGTTGGAAGGAGCTCGATCACCACTTAATGGAGACCAGCAGAATGGTGCTTGTGATGGGAATTTTTCTCCGACTAGCAAACGAATTCGAAAGGACATTTCTGCGGGGATGGAAGCCATCAACAATTTGCCCAATAACATGCCACTGCCTTCAGCTTCTCCTCTTCACCAACTTGACCTGAAACCTTCTTTGCCCTTGCAGAACAGTGGAACTCACACTCCTGGGCTTCTAGAAGATCTAAGTAAGAATGGTAGGCTCCCTGAGATTAAACTTCCTGTCAACGGTTGCAGTGACCTGGAGGATAGCTTCACCATCTTGCAGAGCAAAGACCTCAAACAAGAACCTCTCGATGACCCTACTTGCATAGACACATCAGAAACATCTCTTTCAAATCAGAACAAGCTGTTCTCAGACATTAATCTGAATGATCAGGAGTGGCAAGAATTAATAGATGAATTGGCCAACACGGTTCCTGAGGATGACATACAGGACCTGTTCAACGAAGACTTTGAAGAGAAGAAGGAGCCAGAATTCTCGCAGCCAGCAACTGAGACCCCTCTCTCCCAGGAGAGTGCGAGCGTGAAGAGCGACCCCTCTCACTCTCCCTTCGCACATGTCTCCATGGGATCTCCCCAGGCGAGGCCTTCTTCTTCTGGTCCTCCCTTTTCTACTGTCTCCACGGCCACTAGTTTACCTTCTGTTGCCAGCACTCCCGCAGCTCCAAACCCTGCAAGCTCACCAGCAAACTGTGCTGTCCAGTCCCCTCAAACTCCAAACCAAGCCCACACTCCAGGCCAAGCTCCACCTCGGCCTGGAAATGGTTATCTCCTGAATCCGGCAGCAGTGACAGTGGCCGGTTCAGCGTCAGGGCCTGTGGCTGTGCCCAGCTCTGACATGTCTCCAGCAGAACAGCTCAAACAGATGGCTGCACAGCAGCAACAAAGGGCCAAACTCATGCAGCAGAAGCAGCAACAGCAACAGCAGCAGCAGCAGCAGCAACAGCAGCAGCAGCAGCAGCAACAACACTCAAATCAGACTTCAAATTGGTCTCCCTTAGGACCTCCCTCTAGTCCATATGGAGCAGCTTTTACTGCAGAAAAACCAAATAGCCCAATGATGTACCCCCAAGCCTTTAACAACCAAAACCCTATAGTGCCTCCAATGGCAAACAACCTGCAGAAGACAACAATGAATAACTACCTCCCTCAGAATCACATGAATATGATCAATCAGCAGCCAAATAACTTGGGTACAAACTCCTTAAACAAACAGCACAATATTCTTACTTATGGCAACACTAAACCCCTGACCCACTTCAATGCAGACCTGAGTCAGAGGATGACACCACCGGTGGCCAACCCCAACAAAAACCCCTTGATGCCGTATATCCAGCAGCAGCAGCAGCAGCAGCAACAGCAACAGCAGCAGCAGCAGCAGCAGCCACCACCTCCACAGCTCCAGGCCCCCAGGGCACACCTGAGCGAAGACCAGAAACGCATGCTTCTCATGAAGCAGAAAGGAGTGATGAATCAGCCCATGGCTTACGCTGCACTTCCATCCCACGGTCAGGTAAGTGTGAAAGTGAGACACACTTCTAGCAGTTCTTGTGGTGCATTTCAGACTGTCGATGTGTGATGTTCTACAAGCTTCCACTGTAGTGGGGTCTAATTGCCTGCAGAAAACCTCTTTACACATCCTCAGGTAGTGGCCAGGTTTGGAGTGTTCTTTTTCCATTTCTCCTAAGAGATGGAAAAGGGTGGCATGATAAACTTTCATGTATTTCAGTGTCTAGGAATCAAACTTCTTTTATTCCCAACTGCAGATAAGAATTACATAAAATTCTCACTCTGAGGGAGGGAGGCTGCCGAGGTCACTCCACCAAACACGGCACTACCTCTGTAGCTTCTCTCCCAGCTTGCATGATCCCAGGCTCTGGGTGGTGGGAAGCAGGGGACATTCAGGGCTGTCTACAACAGTTTTATAAGGCCCTGAGCAGCCTTCAGCTGTCTTACTGAATTATGAATAATGGGAAATTTGGCTTGTTGATGTTCAAATATAGGAGAGCTTTCTGGATTTTCAAAGTGAAGTGGAGGGTAGATTTTTGTAGGACCTTATAATGTTTAAACACTTGCTGCTAGACTAGCAACAGTTAGAAGCTGGTTCAGTCTTCTTACTTGGGAGTGCAATGAAACCTCTCTGATACAATCAGCTTTATTTCAGGAAAATGTGATGGTGAATATATCTTAGTGCTGTATTAAAGTCTCTACTTTCCCACTGTCCTCCTTCATGGGAGGTTGGGCTCTTGGTATGCATGGTAAAAAATGAGCAGCAACCAGTTGGGAAGTGAATAGTCATTGACAAGCTTTTCACTCTCTTCATCCTGACCAGTGGCAAACAGCCAAAGCTCCTTTAATATAACATTTTTTCTACCCTGAAGGAGAGAGTGGGGAAATGCCCATTAAAGCGACTCCCCCTGCCCTACATGGATGAATTCAAGAGAGATCATCTTACTGCCAGTTGCTGTGCTGTGCCTCAATTCTTCCAGGATGCAGACACGGTCATTTTACTTGGAGAATTTGCAGAAAAGTCTTTGCTTTAGAGGCCCTCATGTCTAAACAGGTTCTAACTAGTGCTTGGGTAGGTGTCCACAGTTGAGTACTTTAGAAGCACTGGGAAATAACGCAGGCAGATCTTGCCTCACTTGGTTATTTGCATCTTGTAGCTCCTGGAGTGCCCCACCCCACCCCCGAAACCCCAAGCTTGATGGAGCTGCAGGGCTGGAGGTGGTGCTGGCCTGCAGAGACAGGCCTGAGCTCTGTGGCTTCATTCTTGTCCTCAGCCTTACAACCCCCAAACCTCACAGTGGCTTCTTGTCTGCACATGCCAGCTGGCTCTAAAGATTCCGTCTGGAAAAATAAAAGTATAACTTGGTTTACATTGACTGCAATCAGTAGCTACTAGAAAAATATCATTGAAATGTGAACTTCTATGTATTATCTTAGTTTCATTAAGAATATATACCATTGGGGAGATAACAGCATTTTATACACTCCAGATTAAGTTCTGAAGCAGGCAGAAATATAGGCAATATACATGAATGTTTGTAGTAGCCCAGGTGTGTCAGAAGGTTTATGAGATCACAAGCTGTCAGAATGGTCTGTTGTTAATACAAATTGTGCTTCTACATTCGCTGTTTTTACACTAGCTACAGGAGAGTATTTCCTTCAAGCCAGACCAAAGATGAATAATTAATTCCAGTTCACAGGCTCTGCAGACATTTGAGTGCAATGATGCACCTATCCTCACCCCCACTAAACGTCTTTCAAAATGTGCCAACTTGGGACAAGTTCCTGTCTTTGCGGGAACATGAGTTTTAAGGGTACTTCTTTGAGGTCCTTATGCCTGCCTAACTATGTGTCACTGAAGCTGGTAGCTGCAGAGGTCATGTTTTGAAAGAGCTCAGTCAGCTGAAGAAGCAAAATGATGTTTTTCTGGATTAAATCTGTGTGCTCCTCCTCTCTTCTCTCGTCTCACGAAGTATTTTCAGTGTGGACAGAATGTTCTTTTGTGAGTCCTCATTAGAATAATCACTTCTTAACCTCACAAAATCTCATCAGGTAAAAGTGTGCTTTTTAATGAAATATTAACTCACCACTGTTTGAAACGAGCTTCAAAATACATATATAAACATGTGAATGTCTTTCTGCAAACATATCATTTATTTCTTGTTTTTATCTGATTGTGAAGCAGTATTTACATAGTTCTCAGAATAGTTCATTACATTATATGCGGGTACATTCCACAAATACGAGCACGAATTACAGGTACGATATAAAATATAATTATACATAGGTTTAGTTCAGTTTCGTTTTCTGCTATTGCTAGTGAAAACTCACTTTATTCTTTGTTGATCACAATGACCATGATCAACATTTCGTTTTAATGAATGACTTCAAGCAGCAAAGCCTTTTAGGCACGTTTATTTCAAGAAAATTGTCTTTTACAGATGTTTACTTATTTGGAACATTTGTATAAAATGCCATCTCAGAAATGAATAGAAATGCGCTTACTTCCTGTATATTTCAAAAAACAGGGAAACAAAAATAGAAACAAAAGATATTTCAAAATTTTGAATGTGTTTTATCTAGTAATTGCATTTCTCAGAATTTACATATTATTCTTTTTGATCAGATGGTTGAACAAAGATTATGCTCATGGTGTTACTTATGATAGTGAAAAATTTGATCCAAAAATAAGTATTTTGGAAAAATAAATACGTACATGACATTCATGATATAAATGAATGACTAATCATATGGAAATGCTCATAATATGAATAAAATGGATCATAAAACAATTATATGTTACAATCCAAATTGTGACTATTAATATGTGTAGAAAAATACTGAATAACTAAAATGTTATTTTAGGAATTCTAAATACTGAATTCCTAAAATGTTAGGAATGATATTTATTTCTGGCTGGAAAAATTATGAGTGATTATTGTTTTCCTCTTTATATTTAACTGAATTTTCTAAACTTTCTGTCATACATGTGTATTAATTCTACCCTCTGGGAAAATACTTTTTTAAGGAAGGGAAACTCCCTTCCTTAAAAAAGTTTACCCTTCGTTAATTCTTTTTTTAAAAAAATTCTTAGTTGAATTGATTTGCCAGTTGGATTGAGGCAATACCATTATTTGCTATTCATTGACATATATTAGTTGTGAATCCCTGCTTTAGTGAGTAGTCCTAAAACCTGCCTCCCACACTCAGTTTCTTTTCCATTCTGTCTCCTAATCCCTTTACCATGTTCTCATTCCTAGAAAATTTTAGCTAAATTAGTGACAGTGAAAGTAGCAATAACATTTTTTACCATTAAAAGTTTTTGAATCTTCTCTGAGATATGTTCTTATATTATTTCTTTGTTCTTATATTATTTCCTTATTCCCTTTACATTTTTTCTCTTTTTTTTTTTTTTTTTTTTTTTTGAGATGGAGTCTCCCTCTGTTGCCCAGGCTGGAGTGCAGTGGCACGATCTCAGCTCACTGCAAACTCCACCTCCCGGGTTCATGCCATTCTCCTGCCTCAGCCTCCCGAGTAGCTGGGACTACAGGCACCTGCCAGCATGCCTGGCTAATTTTTTTTTTTGTATGTTTAGTAGAGACAGGGTTTCACCGTGTTAGCCAGGATGGTCTCGATCTCCTGACCTCGTGATCCGCCCGCCTCAGCCTCCCAAAGTACTGGGATTACAGGTGTGAGCCACGGCGCCCCGCCTACTTTTTTTTTTTGTTTTAAAACCTTCTAGAACTTCTATTCATCATGGACTAAACCTCCCAGATTGTCTCTAATTTTCTTCTTACCAGCTTCACTTTTTAAACATTAATACATAATATTTACACATATTTACGGGGTACATGTGATATTTTGTTACAGGCATAGAATATGTAATGATCAAGTCAGGGTATTTAGGGCATCCATCACTGTATTTATTCTTTCTTTCTTTCTTTTTTTGAGAAAGAGTCTCACTTTGTTGCCCAGACTGGAGTGTAGTGGCACTATCATAGCTCACTGCAGCTTTGAATTCCTGGACTCAAGCCATCTTCCCACCTCATACCCCAAGCAGCTGGGACTACAGGCATGCGCCACCATACCTGGCTAATTTTTTTTTTTTAATTTTCAGTAGAGACAGGGTCTCACTATGTTGCCCAGTCTAGTGTCCAACCACTGAACTGAAGCGATCTTCCTGCCTTGGCTTCCCATAGTGCTGGGATTACAGGCGTGAGCCACCGCACCCGGCCTGAGTATTTACTATTTCTATGTGATGGGAACATTTCAAGTCCTCACTTGTAGCTATTTGAAATATACACTACATGTTCTCCAATTTTTAAAATATGTGTTTTTGTTATGAAATAGAACTTACTATGGTCACATCTGGTTTTTTTCCGTCCTAATCCTGTTGTTTCTCAAGGGCAGGATCTCTCTCTCTTCTCTCTTACACACACACTTTAGCTGATTTTTGCATAGTGCCTAGCACTGTGTCTTAAACATAAGGATGTTCAATAAATCATTCGATGGTGATCATCAAAGTTTGGGTCAAAAATATGATTACAGTTGATTATCAGCTCCAATGGAGAAAGCATTAGCACAAATAACACAGAGCCGCTTTTGAGATCAAATAGAAAAGCTGAAAAGGCAAGTCTAGAATGAATCCTTTGATAGGAGGTGATTATCTTGAACCAGCGGAACAACAGTGAGATTGCTGGGAAGGCAACCACAATCCCTGTGTCTGACAAACAAAAAACAATGGAGCAACTATGAAAGAAGTAAACCAAAAGCAGAGACCACTTGCTGGTCAAGGACGGTCACAGGCCAGCCCAGAGCCCAAGAATAACTCCTGTGGGGAAGAGCAGAAAGGGAATCATTTCCAAAATGTGGTAATTTTTCATACTTGCAGTCTTAGGACTAGATACATCATAGGTGACTCTGCTACTTTATTCTTTACACGTGTGTTTTCTACATGTGGCCGTGTGCATCATAATGAGTATATGTGCTCGTATTTTACAGAATGTTTTTCACTTTCAATTTTATTTTACCAGAATTTGTGGAATGCCCTGTGTGGTATATTATTATAAGCTTTTTAGTCATAAAATCTCCAGAGAAAGAACAGAGCTGCAATATTCATAGCCATCATGGAAATCTCTTGGAAGATACATTTTACTTAACTTTAAGCAGCCAGGCGTGGTGGCTCACGCCTGTAATCCCAGCACTTCAGGAGGCCGAGTCGGGTGGATCACCTGAGGTCAGGAGTTCGAGAGCAGCCTGACCAACATGGTGAAACCCCATCTCTACTAAAAATACAAAAAAATTATATGGGAGTGGTGGCAGGCGCCTGTAATCCCAGCTAATTGGGAGTCTGAGGCAGGAGAATCACTTGAACCTGGGAGGCAGGGGTTTCAGTGACTGCCCATTGCACTCCAGCCTGGGCAACAAGAGCAAAACTCTCAAAAAAAAAAAAAAAAAAAAAAAGACAAGCAATTATTTAAAAAAAAAAAAAAACTTTAAGAACCTGGAACCCCTTTTTTCAGTTTCCTTGATGTATATATTGTTTACCTTACCCAAGTAATACACATGCACAGTTCAGAAAGTCAAATACTGCTAGGGGGATTTTGATGAGAAACAGTAGTCTCCTGCTTCACCCACGCCATTCTTAATTTCTGCTTGCCAAAGGCAGCCACTTCCATGTTGTCTTCTCATTTATCTCCATAAATTGCATTTCTCAAGTTTTCAGTTACTCAATTCTACAGAAGATGGGGGGTGCAGCTACTTATACTACCTCCTGACAAACATACACAACCCCCCCACACACAGTCTCTCTCTTTCTCTTCCCCATCCTCTCAGTGTAACTAGCTATATTACAAATCATGATTTTAAAAAGTAGCCCATGTTTATAAGACTATTTTTTGCATAGTGCCTCACAGTTTAGCCATGTAGTATACTATGATTTTGTTTCCTTACTTGTATAGCTTTTTGTTTTCCTTGGAATTTATGATTGCCCTTTTGGGCAGGGTGAGGGGCATGTATTGTCTCTGTACCTACTTTTGATCCATCCTTAAACTTTTCTGACCGTGTAAAACATTCAATATGATCAAGCACATCAGATAATATAGTTTTTCTCATGTTTCCTTTTCTTTTCCCTCTCTCCCTCCCTCTGTCTTTCCTTCTCTCCTGAAGTTCTCTGCCCTGTTGGTTCTATCCACTTCTGTCCTGCAGTTTTCTTGGTCTGCTGCTTAACGGAAGTCTTGCAGTCACCCTTCACCATCGTTCTTGGAACGTTTCACCACCGTTCTGTGTTACGTCATCTGTTTTCTCGATCCCACCTCTTTCTTGAATTATTCCCTCAAATTGGTGGAAGTCCTCATAGTTTCTTACAAAAGGGTAAATGGGAAATTGTTCCTATGGAACCAATTTTTGAGACTGTCTTTATCCTTACATTTGATTAATAGTTTACCTGATGTAGAATTATAGGTTTTTTTGTTGTTGTTGTTTGTTTATTTGTTTGTGTTTTTAAGACGGAGTCTCGCTCCATCGCCCAGGCTGGAGTGCAGTGGCTCGATCTTGGCTCACTGCCACCTCTGCCTCCCAGGTTCAAGTGATTCTCCTGCCTCAGGCTCCTGAGTAGCTGGGATTACAGGTGCGTGCCACCACACCCAGCTAATTTTTGTATTTTTAGTAGAGATAGAGTTTCACCATATTGGCCAGGATGGTCTCAAACTCCTGACCTCAGATGATCCACCTGCCTCGGCCTCCCAAAGTGCTGGGATTACAGACGTGAGCCACTGTGCCCAGCCTATAGAGTTACAGTTTAGAAAACACATTTAATTAGAATTTTAAAGGCATTTCTTCATGGTCCTCTGACTTCCCTACTATTAAGTCCAGGGCCATTTGGATTCCCCACCCTATGTGTGTAACCTGTTTTTTTTTCACTCTGATAACTTTTCTAATATTCTTTACCCTGAAATTTCATGATGATACACCTTATTGCAGCTCTTTTTCATTCACCGTATCTAGTACTATGCACTTTTTAAAAAAAAAATCTGGAATTGTGTGTCCTTAAGATCTTGGATATGTTCTTAGATTATTTCTTTGGTAATTTCTCTCTTCTTTTTTCTCCTTTTTTAACTTTCTGGAACTTCTGTTTATTATGTATTAAACCTTCTGGATTGTACTCTGATTTTCATATCTTTTCTATTTTTCATGTCTTTGTCCTTTTGCTCTATGCTCTGAGATTTCCTTCATCTTCCAACCCAATTATTAAATATTTCATTTTATCACATTTTTAATTTCCATAGCCTCTTTCTATACTCTAATTTATCCTTTTCAATCCAAGGCTATTAATTATCATTTTAAAATGAAGCTTTCCAGGCCTGGAGCAGTGGCTTACACCTGTAATCCCAGCACTTTGGGAGGCTGAGGCGGGTGGATCACTTGAGTTGAGACCATCCTGGCCAATATGGTGAAACCCCGTCTCTACTAAAAATGCAAAACTTAGCCGAGCATGGTGATGCATGCCTGTTGTCCCAGCTACTCAGAGGCTGAGGCAGGAGAATCACTTGAACCCAGGAGGCAGAGGTTGCAGTGAGCCGAGATCGCACCACTGCACTGCAGTCTGGGCAACAGAGTGAGACTCCGTTTCAATAAATAAATAAATACAATTAAGCTTTCCTGTGCTTCCTGCTTTGTCTGTTTCTCCTAAGCATATTTTTTCATATGCTTGTTTTTCTTTCTTTCATAAAAGAAGCTTTTCTCAAATATCTGTTTAAGAGAGAGGCAAAATAAAGCTAATTAGTTGCTCTATGTGCTTAGATGGGGCTTGTAAAATGTGGTGCTTTGTTATAGGGTGATTCGCCTAGAACCTGCCCATTTCACTGGGTCAATGTTTGTAGATTGTTTTCCATTAAGCTAGACAGGAAAGACTTCCATCTCATGGCTGAGGGTTGTAAATTTGGATGCTGGCTTTCTGGAGCTGAATAAGGGTAGGGAGGTAAGAAATGGTGGTGATGCTGAGGGGCGTGTCTTACTAAGTTTTATGTAGACTTTCACTTAATCTCCCTGTTTTCATATGGCTCCTCAACCCACTCTGGCTAGGCCTGGGGTCCAGGATTCCAGAGTCCTGTGGTTTCATCTCTGCAGAGTAATCCACCCGCCTTCTTCTTGTCTGAGGGAGGGTATCTGGTCCACTTCTTAATTATACAGGATTGCAGCCAGTTTTCCTTTTTGCACTCCCATCTACCCTGGCATTCAGAGGTGCCTCTGGTTCCTAAGTCTTCACAGCGTTGTTTAGCTTGAATCATCTTGCTTGATTTTTGGCTTCTTCTACTGCAGGATTAGATTCAGCTTTCTCTGAGCTGCTAAGTCATTTACCACTCAGCCAGCTGATTTTCATCTCCCAAAATTTTGTTGACACCCCTCAATTCCTATTGCCATCTCCCATCTTCTTTGTTCTTAAATATTTATGTCATTTTTATTCCTGTATTGTGATTGTACTGGAGCATCGGAGGAAGCCAAGATTAATGTGGGTGTTCATTCTACCAGAGGCTCCTTCAGTGATTTTTAACACCTTTCTGTTGAATATCGAATATTGTCCAAATTGAAATTTATAATTTTACAGCAGAATTCACATTATTGTTTCTAACACTTTTGGCTCCAATAGAGTGGGTTTCACAAAACCAAAAGTGCTCTCTTAACACAAAATTTACACATGTCAAATACATGTATTGAAAAAGACAACAGTGTCAACATGATCATCATGCTATTTTGGAAGAAGATTTTGTGATTATAACTATTGAGTAGTTTTCAGAATCTTGAAATACTGACTTACTTCAAGGACTATAAAAACAGTTCAGGTTCATGACTCTGACTAAGCCAGTAGTACCTGGCCACTCAGGGGCAAGATGGAATATGGACAGAACACTCCTCACTGACTGAATCCAGGCCTTCCCCGCTGAGGGGAAACCAGCAAGCAGAAGGGCCCCAAAATCCAGATCTTAAGTGCAATGCCCCTGCTGATGGGTAAAATACCTCATTTCCGTGTACATCCTGGCATATTTTGGAAACTGATATTCTGTCAGAGTTTTAGAAATATGAGGCTAAGAGAAAGCAGCAGAAAAGGAAACATTTTAGGAAAGGAATGAGCTTTCTAGAAGAAAGAGGTTTTTTGTTTTTTTTTTTTTAATTTTGAGATGGAGTCTCATTCTGTCACCCAGGCTGGAGTGCAGTGGCACGATCTGGGCTCACTGCAACCTCTGTCTTCTGGGTTCAAGCAATTCTCCTGCCTCAGCCTCCTGAGTAGCTGGGACTACAGGCACACGCTGCCACGCCCAGCCAATTTTTTGTTTTAGTAGAGATGGGGTTTCACTATGTTGCCCAGGCTGGTCGCAAACTCCTAAGCTCAGGCAATCCACCCGCCTCGGCCTCCCAAAGTGCTTGGATTATAGGCGTGAGCCACCACACCCAGCCCGAAAAAGGTTTTAATTGCACTCCTATGAAAATACTTCTTAAAGGTTTTAGGGGATGAGAATATTCTTGTTTGCTGAGAGAGCTGATAACCCATCAAACAGTGGTTCTGAAACATTTATGGGCCTAAGAATCACCTGGGGAAAGCATTCAAGATGCAGGTAATCAGATTCCACTGCCAAAGGCCCAGAATCTGTAGATCTGGGATGAGGCCTGGGAATGTGCATTTTAATGAACATCCCGACCCCCCGCCCACATCTCCCAACCACTATCACCACCACGACCATTTCTCCCAACCACTACCACCACCACCATTTTCTTTCTCTTTTTTCTTTTCTTTTCTTTTCTTTTTTTTTTTTTTTTTCAGTCAGAGCCTCACTTTGTCACCCAGGCTGGAGTGCAGTGGCACAATCTTGGCTCACTGCAACCTCTGCCTCCTGGGCTCAAGCGATTCTTGAGCCTCATCCTCCTGAGTAGCTGAGATTAAAGGCATACACCATGATGCCCCACTAATTTTTGTATTTTTAGTAGACATGGGGTTTCACCATGTTGGCCAGGCTGGTCTCAAACTCCTGACCTCAAGTGACTCATCTGCCTCAGCTTCCCAGATTGCTGGAATTACAAGCGTGAGCCACTGCACCCGGCCACCACTACCATTTTCAAATGGAGAAATAGTACATAAGATAACACTGAGGGCTGGGTACAAAACAAACAAAAAGCAACATAACACTGAGACTGCAGTTCAAGCAGCCTGTGTTTATTTCATTGCTAAATATTTGTATATGTTTAAATATGGCAGTTATTGTCCTGTTGATTCTCTGAATAGGACAAAGTAGTCTATCCTCCAGTGCTCCCTCCTCCCCAGTCCCAATGTGGTGAAGAGTGGGATTTTTCCTCCAAGAGAGGGTTTGTTATTCATTTTTCTGTCTCAGGATTTAAGGGCACAGTCTTACAGTGCCAGGCTGCTTTCCTTAAGATCTATAGAAAGACAGACTGCAAAGGAATGGATACTACACACATTAAAGGCAACACAAGGCTTATGTAGGGCCTCTTTTGGGCTGTTCTCCTCAGAGCAAGACTGCTCTCAGGCACAGAGGTCAGCCACAACCCTGTGTTCCGTGTTCTGATGCTCAATCGCATCAAGGATGGCAGACAAGCAACTTTCCCAGGTGCTCCTGAGCTTCGGGGAGATGTTGCCTCAGCTGGATGCCCAACTTCATTCCATTTCCAGACTCTTAGATTCCCTTCCTTTCAAGGTGGATTCTGCTACACCCTAGGCCCCTACCCAGTGCACTCACAGGTAAGAGAGTAGGCCCAGCTTTATTTTTTCCCAAGAGGAGCCTACTAGCCTAAGGGTTCGACACAGGTGTAGAAAATTGTAAAATGGCCAATCATATCCTCCCTGTGTATATTCACTCCTCAAAGTCATGATATTATGGACCAGAGCAAGATACCAAAACAGTGTAATCTAGAGTGTCCAGCAATGTGCCGTCTGGTCAGGGAGATAAGGGCGATACCAGGGAGCGAGTAGTCAGTGCTACCTTACTAAATTTTACATTCAGGATTCAGGGCAGGGAGAACAGCAAGGGTCAGTGCAGCCTGGAGAAGACAAGAGCAGCCTCCAAAGGGCAACTGAGCTTCGAGATAGACCAAGAATGAGTAGGAGTTGGAGGGATAGAGGGTGGGTAGAAAGGCATTCTGCTGGCGGCAAAGCGTTATTCCTTCCGTGGCCAACTTAGATTATAGCCAGGCTGGAGGGAAGGGTTCCGGTGGGGAATAGCGAGGCGAAATTTGAATGGGAGAACATTTAGAGGACTTTCTACTATTTTGAGTGTGAGACAGTAAGAATGTCTATCTGGACACAGCAGTTAAAATTTAAGAGAACAATGGCCATAGTGGCATTTAGAGGGAAGAAGTAACAGAACTTGGTGCTTGAATAAATGACAAGATAAAAGGAAATGAATCAAATATTTATGATCATAAGATTAAATATTGGGATGGTATAATAGTTTCTGAAAGATGATCACATGTATACATGTAAATAATCAAATCTTATTTACAGTATATTTAAAAGCAATTTAAACACATAATTTACTTTGCTATTATTTATCTTATTCTTCTGTTTTATATTTCCAGTTTTCTGAGGTACTACTTGTCCCACACTCTGCAAAAGGTGTGAAGCAAGCTCATGGCTATTTTTAAAAAAGTTTTCGCAACATTGAGCCACAAATAGCTACTCTGTGCTTTATAGTTGGGCTTTTTGTTTTTACAGGTGTTTATTTTTCAGTAAATTCATATCACTATGAAAGTGGTTGTTTTTATTAGAGTAATAACAGACTATCATATGTTCCTTTTGCTAATATTTTTATTATAAAGATTTACTTCATCATATCTTTAGCAATTATTTGAAGAGAGTCCTTTCTAAAGATAGTCTTTTGGAGCACATTTTAAACAGTTCCAAGCTTTAAAGTATATTATGTCATCGTTCATTAACTATTCATACAACTCTGGGCTCTTCTAGAGGTTATAATACTCTTCGGGGGGCGGGGGGAAACGCTGCTTTCCTATACAAAGATATTCTATTATATTTTGGTTCCTGGGCAAGATGCTCTAGAATTCATCCTTTTTATGACAACAAATGGTTTGCAGCGGATCTAGTACATAGAGAATCAAAATATCTTTCATGTTAGTTAGATTTCCAATACATTGTCATGATTAGTTAATATGACACATGAGATTATGCAATTTACCTATATGTTTTATTTAGTCAGCAGTAAATAGTGACCCCAAATTGTATCCAAACTAATAACTCCCATTTATTAATATCATGATTTCCTACAGGAGGTTTTATAAACATATCTGCATTCTCTAAATGCTCTTCTTAGATCTGAGATGTTTGGGAATTTATATGGCCTGCTTTTCTGCACTGGGCTCTGGCCAATTCATACAAAGGATGTTTTAATGGGCTTGCTAGGCCAGGAGTACTTTCAGTGCCATGTGGAAGTTAGTCAGGGGTGCAAGAAAAAAGATTGCCTTGGGTGTAGAGTGCAGTCCACTTCAGGCAACGCCTCTGAGCCGATAAACTGCAGCCCCAGCCCGCAGGCACCCCAGGTGAGATGGCAACCCCTTGTGTACCCTCTGCTGGACACTGTTGTGCCAGGCACAAACTGCACAGCCATCGGTGGCAGCCTGGGTCCACATGATCATTACCTAAAAGCCACTGTGAGTGAGAGCTAGCTTTTAGATCAGTGCCATAAGAATGAGTTACATGTGCCACAGAGTGCCAAAGTGTGCTCTTGCTGGGGCCAGTCAGAGCCTGTACTTCAAAGCCTGCGAATAGAAGGGTGATTGAAGGCCCTGGAACAGGAGGCGATTCACATCTGAGTGTATTGCAGCCTTCCTGGTAGATAGTGTTAGTTTCAATATCACCCATTGGTAAGAGTTTCATTAGTGTGGCAGAAAAAGTCCAGAGACAAGACTTGGAAACACGCTTGCCCCTTGCATCCCTCTCAAAGCAGTGACAGGTTTAGAGTTTCCAAACTTTAGAGCAGCACTGTCCAATCAAAATAGAATGCAAGCCACCAGTGCAAACTATGTGATTTTTAAATTTCTATTGGCCATGTTACAAAAGGTAAAAAGCAGCTGGTGACATTCATCTTAATATATTTTTATTTAACCCAGTATATTTAAAATATGATTATGTTAACATGTAATCAATATAAAGATTACTAATGGCATATTTTACATACATTTTTTTTCATACCAAGTGTTTGAAATCTGATGTGCCTGTTATGCTTATAGCACAGCCCAATTTGGACCAGCCACATTTCAAGTGTTCAACAGCCACATGTGGCTAGTGGCTACTGTGTTGAACAGCACGAGTTAGAAAAACACCAAAAATCAGGTCTGTGATCAGAAAAGTAATAGGCAAGACCAGCGGTGATTTTTTTTTTTTTTTTTTTTTTTTTTTTTTTGCTGTTTGTGAGCCTCTTACTCTTTACATTGCCTTTTAAAAACTATGTAATCCTACCCTGGATGGAATGAATTAGTGCTTTCCAGTGCCCTCCGCCTGGCCAGGCTCTGGATAAGTAAACCCAGCCGGCTTTGTGCCCATGCTGTTAGAATTCACCTGATCTGTGTGGCTCACTGCCTTCAGAGATTTCCATGGCCATTTGTGTGTAGTGCAGCTGCTTACTGGGAAAGGAACGCCCTTATTCATGACACCCTGTAGTCAACATATAACATTTGTGAGCAGCCCTGGGGCCATATAAACATCCTGCTGTGAGGTCAGGAGCACCTGACCCCCTATTAACATGTCAATGAGAGTGGCTGGTGCGCTGGGCTTGTTTTCTAGGGTTTTGATGAGCCTCATTAATTATGTTGAGAAAGAAAGGTGTGCAGCTGGAGAAGAACCCACTTAGCTCCACGTGAACATGAATAATTGGACAGTTGGCAGAGTGTTAAATTGGCGGTCTAGTGAGAGAAACTGGTGAATAAACACAATTCCCCAAAACACTGCAAAGCAGTCACAGTTCTCTCCGTTCTTGCAGGGCTCCCACCACTTCCACCTTCTCCTGACTTGAGAACTGCCTAGGTATGACATCAGGTAGGATCATATAAGGAGCTGCCTTCGTAGGGAGGGTGGCAGAGTGTAGAGGTCAGGAGTCAGCTCTGAAGCCACAACAGATCTTCAAATCCTGACTTTACCACTTCAGAACTTGCAGGACCCTGGGGGGGTTATATAACCTGTTTGTACTTCAGGTTTTCATCTAGAAGATGGGGATGATCAGCTGGGCATGATGGCTCATGCCTGTAATCCCAGCACTTTGGGAGGCCGAGGTGGGCGGATCACGAGGTCAGGAGATTGAGACCATCCTGGCTAACACGGTGAAACCCCATCTTTACTAAAAATACAAAAAATTAGCCGGGCGTGGTGGCAGGCGCCTGTAATTCCAGCTACTCGGGAGGCTGTGGCAGGAGAATGGCGTGAACCCAGGAGGCGGAGCTTGCAGTGAGCTGAGATCGCGCCACTGCACTCCAGCCTGGGCAACAGGGCGAGACTCCATCTCAAAAAAAAAAAAAAAAGAAGGAAAGATAGGGGATGATAATCAATAGAGATATTAGGATGATTCTGTGTATTAGTTTACGTTAAGCATTTAAAATAGTATCAGACCCATAGGATGTACTGTGTTTTTTAAATTAAAAACATTAATCATATCATGTGATTTGTACTTTTTTAATCCTCTAGGAGAGTATAAGTTTCTTCAGTTTTCCTTTAAGCCAGTTTCATTCATTCATTCATTCATTCAACATATTTTATGTGCCTGTGGTGTCTAGGCATTGAGCATACAAAGACAGAAAGATTCTGGAAGAAACATATTATCATATATATGTGAAAATTTTATAGACAGAGACTGTAAACAAAATGGTAAAAGTGTATTACTGTTCTCTTTTAAAAGCCAACTGTTAGCAAGTTTCACTGGTGATTTTTTAAAAAAAATCAATCTTGGCTCTGACAAGATTGTTCCTCCTGCATAATTTACCTCTATTTAAAATAAAAACTATTTTTCATATTTTAAAGTACAATATTAAAATGCCATCTTTTTTGTTTATGTTAAATGATTTTAAATGAGGAAAACATCTCAAGACATAATCTAGCCACTCCCCACCCCTAACTCTAGAGGTCTGTTAGACTCTTTGAGGCCTTACAGTACCCTCATTGTTTCTGGTACCTCAGTAGATGAGAAAAATCATTTCTCTTTGTTAACATCAGAAGCTAAAAAAGAAGGTGGGATTTAATTTACCCGAACATTTTATAACATCTAATCCATTTACATATTAAATGCAGGTAAACACATATTCCAAAATAATGAAAAGACCTTTTAATAAAACTTTAAAAACTTAACTCCAAAGTAAAGAAGAGCTCTGTTGGAAAGATTACCATATTAGTTATCTATTGCTGTGTAACAACTTATGCTCAAAACATAGCCACTTCAAACAACAAACATTTATTATCTTACATGGTTTTCAAGGGAATGCGGGAGCAGCTTGGCTGGGTGGTTATGGCTCAGGCTCTTCCATAAGGCTACCATGAAGCTGTCAAGTGGGCTGCAGTCTTCTGAAGGCTTGACTGGGGCTGGAGACTCTGCTTCATATGTGGTTCCCTCCCATGGCTGCTGACTGGAGGCCTCAGTTCCTCACCACATGGACCTCCCCACAGGGCCGCTTAAGTTTTCTCATGACATGGCAGCTGGCTTCCCCTGAGTCAGCTTCAAGAGAGACCAAGGAGGAAGCCACAGTTCATTTCATGACATACTATCGAAATCACACACCTTCGTTTCTTCATTGTTTCATTCATTAGAAGCAAAATAATTTAAGTCCAGCCACACTCCAGGAGAGAGGGATTAGGTTCTCCCTTCTGAAGGGAGTGTCAAGAATTTGTGAACATATTTGTGGACACCATAATGACCATGAATGGCTTTTGACATTTTATAACATGCTTAAGTGGTACTGGCTCAGGAAAGCTTAGGATGGGAAGAACTGAGCTGGCAAAGGTGAGCAGCTCCATTTTTGAGGATACATAGATCAGATGTGCTGGAGTGAGAGGAGGGATGAAATCATAGGCTCCAAACATACCAGAAATTTCTTTTCTTTCACTTAGCAGTCCTGGACCTGATATCAAAGCTGTGCCGCATAGCAGAGAAGCAATACAACATTCTGTGGTCAAATGTGAAGCCTTGCTTTTATTTAAAGTAGGAAACAAAATATCTGCGTGATTATTTATTTGTTTATTTATTTATTTTTTTTTTAAGATGGAGTCTCACTCTGTCTCCCAGGCTGGAGTGCAGTGGCACAATCTCAGCTCACTGCAACGTCTACCTTCTGGGTTCAAGCAATTCTTCCTGCCTCAGTCTCCTGAGTAGCTGGGATTACAGGCGCCCGCCACCATGCCTGGCTAATTTTTTAAATATTTTTAGTATAGACGGGGTGTTGCCATGTTGGCCAGACTGGTCTCAAACTCCTGATCTTAGGTGATCCACCCACCTCAGCCTCCCAAAGTGCTGGGATTACAGGCGTGAACCACTGTGCCCAGCCGTGTGATTATTTTTTTTAACTCTAAACCCAACCTTGTTATTGATATGATTTTTATTTCTGCTTTAAGAATTCTTTCCATCACCTTTTCATTTTAAGACACATATCATTTCTATCCCTTCCTTTGTCCCCTGTGCTGTCCTTCCTTCTGAAGTTCTCACCCGGAAAGGCATTACATCTTTGCTGCTGCAGTTCACTTCTGTGTGCACCCCCGAGTTCTTCCAGTACATCCTCCAGTTCCTCTGCTTTCCATTTCACAACCTGGTTACAGTTAGTCACACTGTAACTTCCTGTTACTGAATATTTCAGGGGCCAAAGCTCTCTATGCCCTATGCTGTCCACTTAGTCATCTCTCTCCACATTTGTATTATTCACAGCAAGATGCATGCACACAAATCCTTTAAGTCCGTCAGGCTTTTCTTTCCATTTCCCCTTCAAATATGAATCACCTAGCAACATTTATTGAAGACCAATTGCACATGAAGCTGTGTTCCCATTACTGTGAGCCTCACAAAGGAAGTAAAAGTCGTGGTCCTTGGCATTAAGAAGTTTATCCTCTACTAAAAGCTGGATTAAAAAAAAATTTTTTTTAAATAATAACAGCATACAGATTCCCGTTTATATTCAATAGAGTGACATGTTGTCCAAGTTACAATGATCAAATGCAAGGGTTATTTCTTTGTATACCTTTTAATTGAGAAAGCTAGCCATCTTTTGAATTAGGTAAATGCATGTGCCTTGATGAGAAATACTGCTACAAAAAATTAGTGCCTGATGTTCACTTCCTAGTATTGTAAACACGTTTCACCCAATCTGGTGAAATTTCAAGGCATGTTTTTGAAACTAAAATAAATAAATAAAACATTTATTAATCCTCTGTAACAAAGATACACCCAATTAATGTAACAAGTAGTTACAACCGATAACTGAAGCATAAGCAGAAGGATAATTGTATTAGTGTCCTAAGGTTTTCTTCTTTTTAAAAAGACGTCAGCACTGTGCATTGTTTTACCTTATTTTTAATGGACTGTTGATCAGAAAGGGGAGTAGGGAAACTGGGTTGCAAAGGGTTAATAAGGAACAAAAAGTGCAACCTGAGGAAGACACAGCTCAGGGAGGAGGACCCAGGGGAGTGTGGAAGCCCCTCAAAGCTCATTAGAGAGATTCAGCTTGTGATACAAGAAGCAATGGGTAGTCATTGTAGGCTTCTGAAAAGAGGAGAGTACTATCTCGATCAAAGTGATTGGCAGGAGAGATGCTAGGAAACAGCATACCTGGAACAAAATAATTAGGACCTGACTGCGTGTGACCCTGGAAATAGGTCCAAAGAAAAAGCAAGAGATTGTGGAAGTGACTGTGGGCAGGGGTGGGGACAGGAAAGGAAGAAAGGCGTCAAATTTGACTTCCAAACCTCCATACTTAAAAAAAACTGAGGATGGCCATTGGTTCCTGGCAAAGTGAGAGCTGACTTGACCAAAGTTGTTTACTCTAATTGGCTTGTCATTTGTACATGTAATGAAAGTTATTTTTCTGTGGAGAAATAAAGGAGTAACAGTGTGAATTTGGGGCTTATCTAAGTGGTAGGTAAAGAAAGACATATGAGTTGAACCACTTGAGGAATGTTATACATGAGAAAAAATGTATAGTCTAGCATCAAGTCTGGAGATAGCTAGAACTAATGACCATGAAAAAATGATAGACCATGAAAAAATGATAAGCACACAAGAAATAAAATGTGTGTATTGTGTGACTGCATGTATATTTGTGTGTGTACACACAAACATGCATTCCAAAAACATCTGAAAACCCACTCATCATCATGTTAGCCCTAGGTAGTTTTAACTAATGGAAACACAACTGATACTTCTTTTTCTTTCTTTCTTTTTTTGCTTATCTGAATTTCCTCATTTTTCCTGTTGAATGTATATTACTTGTATAAGTTTCTTCATAGTGAGTAATTGTTTTAAATCTTTGGTGAAATGAAAGATATAGATACAAAAATTAGTCAAGTGTGGTCCCAGCTACTTAGGAGGCTGAGGTGGGAGGATCTCTTGAGTCCAGGAGGTCGAGGGTACAGTTAGCTGTGATTGTGCCACTGAACTCCAGCCTGGGCGACAAAGTGAGACCCTGTCCAAAAAAAGAAAGAGGTAGGAGTAGAGTTTTCAAGGTCAGAATTTAGAACAGAGGGAGCCTTGAAATAAGGCTCAAGATGAGGAAACGAAGACCCTGATAGTATGGGATTTATTGCTAGGCTTTCAAAAGAAGAGTATGCATTTTCTAATGCTTAAAAAGCATTTCTTTCATTTCAAGGCTTAAAAATATTAATAAATACATCAAAAGAAGAATGGAGTTATTCTCATCTGCTAGAACTTGGATTGATCTAAAGCAGTGGTTCTCAACCTCAGATGTTTTGTTCCCCAATCACCAAGTGGACATTTGGCAACATCTGGAGATAGTTTTGGTTGTCACAACTTGGGGGCCAGGGGTAGGGTGGGGTGAGGGGAACGGGGAATTGACGCTGCTACTGGCACCTAGTGGGTAGAGAGCAGAGATGCTGCTAAATATCCTACAATGTACAGGACAGTATCTGCACAACAAAGCATTATCTAGCCCAAAATGTCGATAGTACAGAAGCTGAGAAACTCTGATCCACAGTAAGGTACGTATTCACAGTGACCATTCATGGAGTGCTTTATGTGCCAAGACCTGTACTAAGCCCTTGACATGAAACATTTAATCTTCAAACGATCTTGAAATTCAGGCATGTAAAGTTAAGTAGTCTGTTTAAGGTCATATGGTCAACACTAGAACTAGGAACCAAAGCAAAGCCTATTTGAATCCAAACCTGAGCTCTTAAACCTTATGCAATTTTGCCTACATGTTGACACTCACCGAATGAAATGGGCACAAGAAAGCCATCTCAAGATCACAGCCAACATTCTGACCTCATATTTTTTTCTACTGTTGCCAAGGCAGTGGTCTGTTAGCTTCAGAACGTTTTCTCTCCTAGAAGGTAATAGGTGGTAAAACAAATTGCAATTCTTTTCTATGTTTCTTCCCCCTCACTCTTCCCTCCATCCCATCTTTCAGATAACTGTTTCTTTTTTAATGAATATTACGTGTGTTTTGTTGGAGTTTGGCCACGGGGGTGGGGTGGTATTTGGTTGGTCATGCACATAGGTGCTGGTGTATTTCTTGTCTGCATGCCTTTTGATCATGGAGAAATACTCTGCAAATGTCTGAGAATTAGTACTTTCTAGCATCATTTTGGCAAGACATTTTTATTTAGCTCTTATCCAGCTTCTTGGGTCTTTTCACCTTTATCTCTGGATAAAGAATTCTTGTCTGCAGCATCCTAAAGTTACTTCAGCCTCCTTGTCATTTTCACTGAAGGACACTGCATATTAAAAACAAAAATTTTATTGCCTTCCAAAAGCTGACTTCCTTGGGTCCTTGAGAATATAGATCCGCAGCTCGATGGATCTAATTGCTTGCTTGTCAACTGGAGGAAAGAGTAGAGTTCCCCAGTATCATGTACCTTCTGCTGCCAGCACTCAGCCTTTCTTTTCTGCAAACTAGGATTTTTAAAGAAGTTTGACTTCCATATACTAAATTGCTATGGAAGCAAAAGAATTGGAACATACCAATCAGGCTTGTCAATCTGTCTTCTCTTTGCATGCTTTCCACACAAACATGGGATTGAAATAATCTGTTCTAATGCTGACATGCAGAAAGACCATAGCACAGTTCTTGAGTGCCCCACCCATTTCTGTGGCTCCCTTAAGATTATTTTAAGCAATTAAACGTCAACAGCAATAAATAAAATTGAGAAGGAAATTTGGATAAACCTATGCACAGGAAAAGACTTATTTTAGAATTCTTTTCCTGTGAGCTTTTACTATAAGGATTGTGTTTCAATACCACTGCTATCACTCGTGGAGAAGGAGAATTTATTTGTCTCCTTTATCCTGTTTTGATTTTTAGAGAGAAATTTTACCAGTTCATTTTTTTTTCACATTCTATTTCTTTTGACACAAAGTTATAAAGACAAAATGCCACAATTTTTAAGTGAAGACAATGTTTCAAGCATTGTTCCACATACTCTGCACACATTTCCTCATTTAATCTTCACAAGGCTTGTCATAAAGGTATTATTACCTCCATTTATATATGAGAAGACTGCGGCCTAGAAACATCAAGTGAATTTTTTCTAAGAGCACATAGCTAGTAAATGGCAGAGCAGAGATTTGAACTCAGAGCCCTTTGAGTTTAGGGCCCAGGCTTTGCTTAACTTCCGTGTAAAACTGCCTTTTAGGTGACATATTAAACTTGAATTTCAATGTTATGATCTTTCAAAGAGTTAACAGCACTTTCACATTTTAATTTATTTTCGTAGTATCAAGCTGAGTAGCTAAGTGGAATGAATTCATAATGTCAAATGAATCTTGAATGATCCTATGACCAAACTTCCATATATATCCAATATCAACAGTACTGTCTCTAAATTCCTGCTAAATTTGTAGGTAGTATGCCTTGCAGATTGAACAGGGAGTGTTTCTCATACAACTTGCACAGTTGATTGCACAGTCACCATTTTCCTAAATAGCTCCTAAGTGTAATCAGATGGTCTAAAACAATATGTAGGATTTTAGTTAAAAAAGTGTGGCTGTTTTACATGTATACATACACACACACTCACACCCACAGATGTGTTTCCCTGTTTCCCACAGTGCCTAACACAACCCTAGGTACAAAAGAAGTGCCTTATAAATGCTTGACAGATTGGACTTCTCTCTAGAGAAATGTGAAGGAAGAGAACTCAATTCCAGAAGAATAATTATGGTATGCTGAAGCAAAGACCCAGTTCACTGATTTTTGTTTAAGAGTCCCGGGGCAGCCAGGCCATCCCACAGGGGCTGTGAAGGCAGTGTGGGGCGGTGGCCTCAGCCAGGGGATGGACCTTCACTTACCAGCTGCAGGGTCTTCAGTAAGTTATTAGCTATCCTTGAATTTCATACATATTTCTTAACTTCAGTTTTCTCATCTGTGAAATAGTGATAATAATATTCTCAAAGTTAAATTATTATTTTTCATTGTCATCATTATTATTTTAGGTAGGGCACCAGAGAAACAGAAACCATTTTATTGAAAACTTCCAAATTTGGAATCAACAGATTCTGGTTCAGATCTCACATTTGATGTTTAACAACTATGTGCCTGGGGCAAGCCTCTCCAGTTTCCTCATTGGCCAAATGAGATGATGGTGCCTACCTTGCAGGCAACATTAAATATGGTGACTGTCAGGAGCTTGGTATGTAGCAGATGCTCAACAAATGTTAACTCTGATTATCATTTTCTGCTTACCAAAGCTGGTAAATTACTTTCCTAGAACCTTAGCTTCATTTCTGTGGCACCCTCTAGGCCTATGGATTTTAACTTTTTTTTCTTTTTGAAGTAACACATCCCTTTGAGAATGCAATGAAAGCTACAGCAATATCACCAGAAAAATACACATTCTCAAAGCAAACATGGACACATTTGCAGGGGATTCATTGATTCCCAGGTTAAGATTTTCTGGTTTAGGTCCAAGAGGGTAAAAAATACATGACAATCCAGACGGAATGGTTATTGGCTTTGTAAAAGGATTTATTGTAGTATTCCCATTGCAACTTTCCCAGTATCATTAAAATCGGATTCCATTTACAAAAACTCACTTTATTTAGCACATTTCAAGAACACATTTTATTTCATTAAAGCAAGCCTCTTTTAACAAAACATATTTATCAAATGCCCATTATGTGCCTAATAAGGTGGTGGGTGCTGCGAGGAACAAAAGAAGCTTAACATGTGGTCCCTGCCCTCTGCGTTTCTTTCTAATTGGAAAGGCAAGTGAACAAGGCAGCATGAGATGTATTAGCGCTATATGCTGATATAATCAAGTACTAAATTGTGTATGCTTGTGTGGGTGGGCGCACAAGCCTCACATATCATTCTCTGACCTTGAATTGTACACAAATCATTAGCGTCAAACTGGAATTGCCGACTGCTCCCCCACCCTTCGTCTTCGCTTGGCCGACTTCCATCACGGCCTCTCCCTCTATGTCTGAAACATACTTTAGAAAAGAGGGGTGAAACAAGACAGTGAGGAAGAGAGAAGAATCAAGAAAGAAAAAAATAGGTCACCTGTCTGTGGTTACTGCCGCAAATAGATTCCATCTTGGGCGGGGTCTGACCCAGGAGCCCCCAAGCTCCATGAAAACCTCTCTGGGGGACACACAGCAGCTTATCTTCCTTGTTTACAAATTAACTGCTGGGCCTTCTGTCGGTGACTGAGTCTGAAGAGGCAGAGGGATGGTGCAAAGAAGGCCTGGCTACCAGGAATAGGCACTCAGCCACACTGAAGGTCCAAACTTTGTTCTGTATTCACTGCCTAAATCCATGTGCATTTAGCACTGGAGAAGATCTGCAGGAAAATCACTGGGTGAGGAGAGACAAGCGTGTCCCTCCCTAACATTTGTGGAGCCCAAGGCAAGAGTGCAGATGTACCACAGGCCTCATCCTTAATTGTTATACTTCAAGCTAACAAACAATTAAGTACAATATGTCCTATCAGCTGATCTTGACAAGTATACCTTCATGGCCACTGGGAAGGCCAGTTTGATGTAGAATCCCTGCCTCCTGGGGGTTCTGCAGGTTGGGTTCCCTGGACCACCCAATTCCCTTTCCATCCCTGGCTCTGTGTTGTACCTCAGGAGCTTCCTACATTTGTGGGACATTCCTGGCCATACCTCCAAGGTCCACCTGCATGCCCCTTGGCCATTCTTTGGGCCTAGAGGTGCACACAGCTGTGTGGCCACCTTCCAGAAGACGGACCTGGGAAAACAGACTTGAAATTCTCTAAGCAGAGAATCTGGGGCTCCGGGTATCCAAAGAATGGTCTAGAGGTGGGAACACAGGCTCTTGCCTTGCTTCCGCAGACTACTTGCAGTGGTAGACATGTATGTGGTCAGAGGAGGACCCAAGCAGGCTCTCTAAGGCTGAGGCCAGCTCAGGAGCCCCTCAGTGCGCATGTCTAAGGCGTAACTGCAGAAAGGAAGAAAGACTTGGGGAGGAGATTAAGGCAGAGTCATTAAGACTGCCTAGTTCATTTTGCGGGGAAGAGGATAAGTTGGGAAGAGTTAAACAAGAGGAAAAAGAGGCTGATGAAAAGAAGGGAGAAGCCCAGAACCTGGACCACTTCTACAAAGATAGGGACTCCTAATTTATTATTGTGTTTAGTTAGAGAATGAAAAAAACAAAAAAACAAAAAAAAAAACCTTTTACAGAGGTCAAAGGGCTCTGTAATTCAGGGACAAGGGATATGAAAGGCAAAAGAAAGATGGTTTTGGAGCTAAAAGCAGGGACTAGGAATGATTTCTCCCCAAGGTCACCTGGATCCGTCTTATTTCTGCACCTTCCCCTCTTTCATGATGGATACTGGACCCTTGAACCATTCAAGAAGAAACATTCCACCTTATTGTATCCCCTAAAAGAAAACACAACTGAAGGTTAATTTTGATTCTCCAAGGAGAAAAAGAATAACTATTTAGACAAGTAAAGTGAAGTATTTCATTGAATTTTTAGCTAGACAGAGAGAAGATAGTTGCTGTATTTGAAATTGCACTATTTGCAGAATTAAAGAGGAAAGGATATTTTAAATTTTGCCCAAATATGCTTGGTAGAACTGAAGGAAACTCTAATGATATTTCAACATTATAATTTGTCTCCATTTCACAAATTCTTTGTTTTATAAATAAAATGTTTGAGTGATTTAAGAGGGAAGAACATAACAAGTAAAGCTTTGTGGCAAAAAAAAAAAAAAAAAAAAAAATCAAGCAAGTTTGCATTACTATTTTCCTAAATGTATTTTTATCCATATTTCACTTTTTTTCTGATCAGCTTACTAGTCAGAGAATTTGAGATTCCTTGAGAGTCCTATAATTCTGCGTAACATTGTCCCTCTTGCTCCCAAACATGTTGATGGCAATTATAGGAAGTGAGTAAGTGAACATAGTTGACTTTTAGTCATCAGGAATTTATCATTCAAGATTTCTTTTTCTTTCTTTTTTTTTTTTTTTTGAGACGGAGCCTCGCTCTGTCGCCAGGCTGGAGGGCAGTGACGCGATCTTGGCTCACTGCAACCTCCGCCTCCCAGGTTCAAGCGATTCTCCTGCCTCAGCCTCCCAAGTAGCTGGAATTACAGGTGCACACCACCACACCCAGCTAATTTTTGTATTTTTAGTAGAGACAGGTTTCACCGTGTTGGCCAGGATGGTCTTGATCTCTTGACCTCGTGATCTGCCCACCTCGGCCTCCCAAAGTGCTGGGATTACAGGCGTGAGCCGCCGCACCTGGCCCATGAAAGATTTTTATTCATCACAAGTGAAGCCAACAAGTAAGTCATAGTATCAGTAATTAATTATTATACTGGAGTGTGAATTTGAGGCCTGTACAAGGAACACACCCATCAGAAAGTTTGTGAATGAGCCACACCGTGGCCCAGAGTCTGTATCTTCCTTCAGCCTCTGCTTCCCTGCCTGTCACCCACCTCAAAGTAGCTCTCATGAAATGATCATTTGTTATTATTCTTCATCACTATTTACCTTTTACAAATTTTATTAAGTTCATGTCTGAAATTGCTACAATAGTGATGTCATTGACACCTATGGTGAAAAATTATATTTTATGGCAGATATTATTTTACAAGCTTCTGTAAGTTTCTTTGGTCCTGTATTTGTCACATCATTATGGACCTGAAGATGTGCCCACTAATGAAATATTTTGTTACAATTTGTTGAGTTTTGTGGGGAAACTTGTCTGCTCTTGCAGTTTGTTCAAATTTGGCATCAAGAATGTTTCTGGATATATTCCCCTCCCATGTCAAGGGTTTTTAGTACAAAAAAAAAAAAAAAAAAAAAAAAAAAAAAAAAAAAACACAAAACCCATGTTCTGGTATTACCACAGAAAGTGAAGGTACAGAAATTAGGAAGTAAACACAAATATAGCACACTAATTGTAACTTGTTACATTTGTAGAGCATTTTATGTTCTGAGTGTTTGAGCAATCACCACTTTCATCTTCCTTTTGAGAGTGGAAGAAACAATGTTACTCTGCTCATTTTATAAATAAGAAAAGGCAGCTGGGCACGGTGGCTCACACCTGTAATCCCAGCACTTTGGGAGGATCACCTAAGGTCAGGAGTTTGAGACCAGCCTGACCAAAATGGAGAAACCCCGTCTCTCCCAAAAATACAAAATTTGCCAAGCATGATGTCACATGCCTGTAATCCCAGCTACTCAGGAGGCTGAGGCAGGAGAATTGCTTGAACCCTGGAGGTGCAGGTTGTCGTGAGCCAAGATCACACCATTGCACTCCAGCCTGGGCAACAAGAGCAAAACTCTATCTCAAAAGGAAAAAAAAAAAGGGGGGGGGCACAGGAAAAAGTGTGTAATGTGCCAGAAATCAGAAATCTCACAACAAACAAATGAACAAAGAATAAGACTTACCATATTTTTTAACACCTGAATGTTAAACATTATGCTAAGCATTTCACATATATCAACTCCCACCTTCACAGCAACCCTGTAATGAAGGTACTACTATTTTTTTTTTTTTTTTTTTTTTGGAGACAGAGTCTTACTCTGTCACCCAGGCTGGAGTGCAGTGGCGCAACCTTGGCTCGCTGCATCCTCCGCCTCCTGGGTTCAAGCGATTTTCCTGCCTCAGCCTCCTGAGTAGCTGGGACTACAGGTACCTGCCACCACGCCCAGCTAATTTTTGTATTTTTAGTAGAGACAGGGTTTCACCATGTTGGCCAGGGTTATCTCTATTATTATTCCCATTTTGTAGAAGAGGCAAGTGAAACTCGATGTATTTTGACAGCCTGAGAAGGGTCCCATAGCTAATAACTGGAGCCAAGGTTCAAATCCAGCCTGTACTGCTCCATATTCCGAGCTTTTCCACTCAACACTGCTACCTACATTTGGGTCTCCAGAGTCCTATTCTAGTTCTATTCTAGTCCAGTGCCCTTTCCACTTCTTATATGGGTATTCATTGACTTATTAATTCATTTGTTCATTACAGAGCACCTCCTCTTTGCCATGCATTGTGTTCTGGGTGGCAGCTACAGAGATAGTGAAGAGGAGGAGTATCCACTCTTACCCAGCACATGTCTGGGGAGACCAATGGGTCAACAGCAAGATTACAGCATAGCATGAGTGGTCTGTGACAAAAACAAAGGGCAACATGAATGGTCAGAAGAGATATTTGAGCTGAATATCAAAGGATGGGGAAGTTTGTCCAAGAAAAAGGGAATTCCGAGACAGCGAGCTGGATGGTCAAACGCAGTTTGGAGTTGGGGAGGCAGTTACTGGAGAGATAAGAAAGTCAGAATGTGAGGGGCATCTGTGGATAACTCTGTGGTTTCCAAACATGTTTGCCCACTAGAATAACCTAGGGTCTTTAAAAAAATGTCAAAATACAGGCCACATCCCTGACCAATGAACTCTTAATCTCTGGGGCTGGGACATAGGCATCAGTTTGTTTTTTTGTTTGTTTGTTTGTTTTTGAGACAAGAGTTTTGCTTTTGTTGCCCAGGCTGGAGTGCAATGGCACAATCTCAGCTCACTGCAACCTCCGTCTCCCAGATTCAAGCAATTCCCCTGTCTCAGCATCCCAAGTAGCTGGGATTACAGGTGCCTGCCACCATGCCCAGCTAATTTTTGTATTTTTAGTAGAGACAGGGTTTCACCATGTTACTCATGCTGGTCTCGAACTCCTGACCTCAGGTGGTCCACCCCCCTCAGCCTCCCAAAGTGCTGGGATTATAGGCATGAGCCACTGCACCCAGCCGGCATTGATAATTTTCAAGGCTCCCCGGGCGATTCCAGTGTGCAGATGAGTTTGGTAACCACTGGCCAAACCAGCTCGTAAGGTCTTAATCCTGGAATGTAATCAACAGGGGCTTATAGAAAAGGAGAAACATTATCAGATTCGTTTCTGGAAAAGGTAACTAGGCCCACTGAGGGTACACCAAGCAGGGAGTATCTGGAGCCACCAGCAGGTGGGAGAAGCAGCTGTGCAAGAGCCCGACAGGAGTTGGAGAGGCTGCCCTTGAATTTCAACAGACCTCAGTTCAAAATAAAGGTCCACCTTTGCCAACTTTCCATTTCAGGCTATTAACTAAACCTCTGTGAGTTTGATTTCCTTATCTGTAATGTGGAATTTCTAATACCTATTTTGCTTGATTGTTGTAAGGCCTGTGAGACTATACACACACACATCGGCTGGTTAGACATTCATACATCTTAGTACCCTTACACAGAGAACAGTGATCGGATATGTTGGGGTAGACTAGGTGGAATTTCAGATGGTGAGGCAAGCTTGGAGGAGCAGAGAGAAAAATTAAGAAGCAGGGGCCAAGGATGTCTGAGATGGATAAAATTATACAGGGAGAAGAGAATGAGTTGAGGATAGAGCCTTCGGGAATGCCAACATTTAAAGACAGGGCAAGTAAAGAGAAAACAGGGAGAAAGAGAAATAAGAAAGAAGTGATCCAGGAGGTATGAAGACAGCTGGGCAGGAGTGAGATCCCGAGGTCTCAGGGTGGCTACTACAGAAAGATCAAGAGTCAAGGACTGGAAAATGATGCATGGATCGCATCGTGGTTTCAGGTCTGCCAGGGAAAAGGAAGGTCTCATCTTTTAGTATATACAGATGTATATATCTTTATGTATATACATGTATATACATATATCATATACATCTATGTATATAAAACTGCCTGAGTTTAAAAACACTGAGTACCTACAATACCTCAACACTGGGGATCTAAATGGACACTGAGAAATTTAGAAAATGAACCACAGTTAAGACTGAAATTAATCATTACCGGATCAAAAGTCATCTATAATGAAGAGTTTCAAAATGAGCAGTATCCGTCCACCACAAACAGGACAGAACAAACTCAGTGTTTTTACTGAGTACCTACGATACCTCATACTGTAGGTATATGTATACATAGCTTTATCCAAAGGCTCCACTGAGTGCCCTTGCATGCGTATTGTGTGCGCACAGCCTAAGCTGGAGCCAGAGCTCAGAAGATTGATGACGTCACACCTGGCCCAGTCCCTGCCTAAGTGGGTGCAGGACGGTGGACAAAGCCCGCCTTTCCTGAGGTTTGAACAAAATCAAGGAAACGGTTGTCGTATTTGTCTTCATTTTGTGGGAAAACAAAGGTTGGCTTGACTAGGGCAAGAGAAAATATAAGAGAGGGAAGATGAAGAGCCACTGGTGTCCCAGCCAGCCTCGTGTTCAGCGAGGACGCCCTCCCGCAACTGCCTGCCTGTTTCCATGGGCTCCAGGGCGCAGGAAATGCCTCATGGAGAACTTTCTGGAAGATGGCCAAGAGAAGCCCCTCTCTCAAGGGCTTTCTGGGAACCCAGGGGACTAGCTGCAGAAGAACGTTCTTTGGGGCGCGGTGGGAAGCCAAGCAGGCCTCCTCTTTCGGGCGCTGGGGAACGCAGGATCCGCATGGAAGCGACTCCGACCCCACGGCGTTTCCACGCCTCTGCGGCTTGGGAAGGAGCTAGGGGCTTCAGGAACTCAGGCTGTGGGTTTTCGAGTTGCTTTCCTGATAAATGAAAATCCTCCCGATAACATTTAGATTTTGTCTCTCCAATAGAAACGGCAGCACGTCTCGCTGAGGCCCGCGCCTGCCCCGGGTACTCGAGGCTCGGCGGCTGCTCCTCTAGCCCCCGCCGACGCCTTCGTCCGGTCACTCCGGCCTTGCGCCCTGTGGCGCTCAGGCCTCTCCGCTCTCGTTTGCTCTCGTACAGACGGTTTCCCTAAAAAAAATCTTTACACGTTTAAATCCTTCTCGATGTCGATTTTTTGGAGGACCTGAGCTAACACATTATTTAAGAGGATGCGTTTAACAATGCAGGATTCAAGCTTTAGTTCTCAGCTAATTACAAGCAAGGTAATTAACCTCCTTACGTCTCAGATTACTCATCTGTAAATTGGGAATAATTTTAGTATATTTCTCTTAAAATTGTTGTGCCTATTAAATAAGAGAATGCCTATAAATCAAGTAACACAGTTCCTAGCACTTAGTAAATACTGCTTGTTATTATTTTTGAAGTTAACACTATTTTCAGTGTTCTTTATCACAATGGTAATAGGTATGCTATATGAGGTATACAAGGTATTCTACATAAAATATAGTAGAACTTGGCTGGGCACGATGGCTCACGCCTGTAATCCCAGCACTGTGGGAGGTCGAGGCAGGTGGGTCGCTTGAGCCCAGAAGTTCTAGACCAGCCTGAGCAATATAGTGAAACCCCATCTCTGAAAAAAAAAAAAAAAAATTAGCCAGGCATAGTGGCCTATGCTACTCCGGCAGGAGGATTGCTTTAGCCCAGGAAGTGGAGGTTGCAGTGAGCCGTGATCATGCCACTGCACTCCAGCCTGGGCAACAGACCCAGACCCTGTCTCAAAAAAAAAAAAAAAAAAAAATGTAGTAGAACCTCTGCTAATATTGGTGTCGTAGGGTAAAATCAGAGATGTTTTTCATGTTTTTCCTGGAAGTGCATGCCTGGGACATGATTTGACTAACTATATTAGCAACTCCTGGTATCCTGAGGTGCTTTTGAGTGTGGTTTTAAGGACTTGGGCTGCCTTTTGATATTAACTGAGAGCTGGTATAGTCATAATCATGATGGTATTCTCAGAGGTGAGGGATATACCTCAAACTTCTGTTTTTACTCTGTTTTCTAGACTCCAGTCTTGTTCATAGTAGACAGATACTGCTCATCTTGAAACCCTTCATTGTAGATGACTTCAGATCCAGTAATGATTAATTTCAGTCTTAACTGTGGTTCATATTCTAAATTTCTCAGTGTCCACTGAGATTCCCAGTGTTGAAGGCATTGTATCCTGGATGTGTTCGCAGTGTTAGTGACATGTGGAAACCATAGACTGGCACGTGTGAACAAGAGCCGCCCGGGTGATCACAGAGCGGTCGGGAGCAGAGACACCGCTTGAGAGGAACCCAAAGACCTCAGGCAGTGCCACCCTCTCAAATCTCCTCCATGGCTTTGTGCTTCAGAACACAGGACTCCTTTCAGTGATTTTTACTGAGTATTAACTAGCTGTGTGGGACGCACAGAAGCATGTGACATGGTCTTAGCATTCAAGGAACGTACAATGAATTCATTTTTTACGTGAAGTCTCATAGTTTGACTGAATGGAATAATTTCCATTGGCATTGCAAAAAAAAAAAAAAGCCAAGAATCATCAGGCTACCCAGCCATAGTTCTGTTCTGGTCAAAATTGTTATGAATGACTTGGATAAAATTATAAAGGGCATGTTTATCAAATTGGACATGACCTAGGGCTGAGAGGAATAATGAATACAGTACATTGAAGAAAGGAATGGAGATCTAAAAAGAACTTCAGAGTTTCAAAATCTATCAAATCAAAAGTAGGTGCATAATGAATCAGTGTAAAGCACACCAATTACTGTGTGACTTTAGACAAGTTACTTAACCTCTCTATGTCTTTGTGCCCTTGGGTGCAAAATAGGAATAATGGTAGCACTTACACATAAGGTTTTGAAATCAGTTTGAAATCAGCACATTAAAGTGCTTGTCATGCCTGTCACATTGTAGATACTCAGTAAATGAAGCGAGTACTCTTTCCAGTCTGCAGTTGCCTGATGGAATTATATGGTAACCCAGATTAAGGTGGGGTGGTCCACTGTGACTGCACTCATCAGACCACGCTAGGTGGCATATGTCCATTGAATGCCACACTTGAGAGAGAGAAAGAAATTGGATTTTCAGAGGAAAGTAGCTACAATGGTGAGAAAACTTAAAATCATATGATGGAAGGTTAAAAGAACTGGGTCTGTTTTGCCCGAAGTAGGGAAGATTCCAGTAGTACATACTAGCATTTTCTATTATTTGAAAGGTTCTCATATTGTAGATGGCTTAGATTTACTTTCTACCGAGGGGCCAAAGGTGGATATTTCAGAAAGACAAATTTTGGCTCAATCTAAAGGAGACTTTGCCAATATTCAGAGCTGCTCAAGGATAGTAACAACCTCCTCAGGAGGAAATGAAGTCCTTGTCACTGGAGGTGGTCATAGGCCAAATAGCTACTTGATTAATTGATGGGGAGACTTGGGTACCTTAAATGTCTAACCTCTGAAATTCTGTGATTCTGAGAATCAACAGAGCTATTTTAGCCAAACAATAGGTAAGAAAACTTATTATCAATATGTTGGTTTATTATACACCAATGAAGAAAATCCAAAGTCACTAGATCAGAATCTGGCAGTGGCAACTTTCCTTTCAGGTTTGAAGGGGGTGGGGTGGGGGACCTCTATCATGTTCTGGAGCAAGCGCCCTCTCATCCTCTGTCTCTTGGCTTTGTCGGATGTATTTGAGCCCTCTAGCTCAAAAACAGACCTTCCGCTTGGCTGGGTGCACACAGCCAAATAAAGAGTGGCTCAACAGACAGCTTACTGTTTATCTTTCTTAATCTCTTTTAAACCTCTTCCTGCCTCAGCCAGCAGTAAACCAGTTGCAGAGGTTAAGCTGGCTCCCCACTCCTCTTTCTTGTTGGTGTTTAATGTCGCTGATATTTGTATTTCCTATTTGCTTTGGGTGGAATTTATTGTTTAAAATTACAAAAACTTCATTATGCCTATGCTAATTAATTATCTTCTTTTATGTTTTGTTTTCGTGACTTTTTCTTTCTTGGATTTCCTTCATTTTTTTACTCCTACAATTAAAATTCAGAACCACATAGACAGTTTTGCCTTCCCCTTTGTGTATTTAGATTTATTGTTGCCTTAAGCATCTGTTAATGTTAGAAAATAGCATACAGATATGGGTTATTAGTTGTAGTCTCCTAAGAGTTACAAATTATTCAATAATAACAAAGATTATACTTGTTGATGTACTTTCTTTTGGTGCATAGAATGGGACACCATAATTCTCCTGTACTCTTCACAGAATCACAAAGTTTAGAGGTGAAAGATTGCCGATTTTCTTAAAGGTACAAGCTTTTCAGGGCTTATGTGTGGCTTCAGCTCTGACTCCAGCACTTTACAACTTCACAGAACTTCGACAAGAGACTTTACTTCAACCTTTAACTACCTGAGTACAACGTATCAGGATGAAGACAACCATTTGCTTTGTGATCACTGACAGTTGACTCTCTGAGTGCTACCTGCTCATTCTGCTTTCCCAATATCTCCATCCAGAAAACTGCTTTATGCTAGAGGAGAGAGTTAAAGTCAGTCGCTGCTTGTGTCCGTCCAGGTCTCTACATTGCAGGTCCTTGTAGTTCTCCTTTTTCCAACAGGAGGATCCCTCTCCTGAGTTCTCTCCTCTGTCTCCATTTGAATTCGACTTCGTAAATGACAAGTTAAATTCATCTTATTGCTTAAGAATATTTTTTGACTGCACTAACAGGCACCCATTTATGCTATACACTTTGCATAAGATCCTCATTTCCAGTGGGCCTTTCTCTCCATTTATTCCACATATACTGGACAGCTACCAAGTGCCTTGCATTGTGCTGGGTAGGAACAGGGGAGATAAAGACAGGACATTGGCATGGCTCTCCAGGAGCTTGTAGTCTCTTGTGGAGATAGACAGACAGTTGCACTGCAGTGTGGAATGAGCTAGAGTCCTGGTAAACACAGGTCCATCTGGAGTCCTGAGGGATGGTCCAGACAAAGGGTACTGAGTCCGTGTATAGCAGAAGGAGTGGGATCCAAACAGTGTTAAAGAGTGACTGGGAGTTTTCCTGAGCCTACATTTGGAATAGAACAATTTTTATACAGAATTTTTATTAGGAAGCATACAGTGGTTTCCTCATAATAACTTTATTCTGTTTTCCTGCGGACTCATAAAATTTTTTGCTGCCATATGAAAATTAGAACTTAGAAAGAAGGGGTTTGTAATGTAGTCTCCACAGGCCTGGACCAGGCACATGCTCTCCAAATGATAGCAAACCTTTGATGCCCATGATAAAGATGAGATAATGTATATAAAAGCACTTCATAAGGTAAAGGAAGCAATACAAATGTGAGGTTTTACAACAATCAAACATCCTTTTCAGAATATTTTTCACTCCTTATAAATTCTCCGGTGATTTTTAAACCTGAAAAACTGAAATGCTTTGGAAATATGAAGCAAAGAACACTATGCAATGCATGTAGATATGCCACTAGGATGATAAATCTAATACATGTGTTGAAAAACAGAGGAAAAATAGAGAAAGGTCTTTCTAAAATACCTTAACTGTAAAACATCCCTGAAGCCATTTCACTTGGACAAATTTCTTTTCTCTAATATATACATTAATAAACTTTTTATTCTGACGTTGTTTCATCTCTTTGCATGAAATGCTTTTCATCTTGCTGCAGCTTCATTCCCTCAGACCTCCAAATGTGTCAGACCCTGAGATTTATTATACACCAGCACGTAGCATAGGATGAAGTTCATATTCAAATAGAGTGAGGACAGAATTGCTTAACATATAACACCTGCTCCAGCTATACCCCATTCATCCTCTGGTGAATCTTCTAGAAACTGCAGACGTCTGAACATGCTCAATTCTAGTGGTAAGAGATGGAGCCAAAGATGCAGAGCCACCCCCAGGCTCAAATCCATTGATTTAGAATTGAAAGTGGATCTACATTAGTGATTAAACAAACTTCATTTCCCTTTCTCCTGGGTGAGAGCACATGGCTGATTTAGGAAATAGAAGGAGGCTGTGGCGGGGAGTTGAGAATGGTCCCAATGAACCTGAGGAGTCTAAGGCTCAGATTCCACAACCAGGCTGGGGCCATCAGCACAGCAGGATATCCTTGCAGTGGAGTCTCACAGCTATACCATGCTGCTGGAGAGACCACCAGATGACCTGAGTCCCC
Organism: Pan paniscus; assembly: GCF_029289425.2. NCBI lineage: Eukaryota > Metazoa > Chordata > Mammalia > Primates > Hominidae > Pan > Pan paniscus. Next base: position 137,729,666 of record NC_073252.2, on the reverse strand, counting down.
ACCACCGTGTTCTGCAACAAAGAGCAGGCCTTCCTCCTGCACTAGCACTCAGCCCTGTAAGCGATCTTGGGCACGGAGTGAGACTGCCCTTAGGACAGAGGTCTCCTGGACTGGGGACTGTGGTCGTGCTCTCCGCTGTTGCTACCAGGCCTAAACCAGCATTGAGTGGGACATCTGCAGCTTGAGGCTATCCAAGAAAATGTTCCTCACCATTAAAAAAGAGCACTGAAAGATGGTTTTATGGATGATACTGTCACTTAACATCACTGATACGGTAGACCTAGAAGGGCCCTGAGAGCACATCCAGTCCCCTCAATATATGCCTGTCCCTGGGCACACTAGACATCACAATTAGCATAGAATGTGGGGGGAAATTGACTGTAATAGTGGCCACAAGATTAGGTTTATAGCCCATATTTTGCCATTAATTTGAACCTTGTGGATTTAAGCAAGTCACTACACCTCTCTGGCCCTCCATTTTCTCACTGAGAACTGAGGAAGCTGTATAGGTAATAAAACAACTGACATTTCTTGAACACTTCTACATGCCAGGCACTGAACTGAAAGCTTTGTAGACATCAGACTTAATTCTCAAATGACCTGTGAGGCTATATTCCTCAGTTTTTCAGGTGAAGAAACTGAGGCATAGAAAGGATTTAAAAAATGTGGCCGGGCACGGTGGCTCATGCCTGTAATCCCAGCACTTTGAGAGGACGAGGCGGGCGGATCACCTGAGACCAGGAGTTCGAGACCAGCCTGGCCAACATGGTGAAACCCCGTCTCTACAAAATTACAAAAAAATTAGCTGGGCATGATGGCGCATGCCTGTAATCCCAGCTACTCAGGAGGCTGAGGCAAGAGAATCGCTTGAACCCAGGAGGCAGAGGTTGCAGTGACCCGAGATCGTGCCACTACAGTCCAGCCTAGGAGACAGAGCAAGACCCTATCTCAAAAAAAAATAAAAATAAAATAAAAAATTTATCCAAGGTCTCATAGCTGCTCATAGCTGGTAAAAAGCAGAGCTGGTATTTAAACACCCCTCTCCACTCCCACTCCCCCAACCTTGGAAGGTAATGAAGTTTCCTCCCCCATTAACATCTCTGATTTTCTGACTGCAGTGCCTAAAGTCCTCAGCAAGTGCTAATAACACTGAGGTGTTATTCTCAGCTTGGCTGTTCTCTTCAGCTTCTCTGGGAGATAAAGCTTGGGGTTGATCAGAGATCATTTGCCTCCTCCTGAAGAGGCTTTTGTGTTCTTATCACCCAGCCTCTAAAGAATGTCCCCTAGGTACCTCCAGGCCATCTCCATAATCCTCAAAGCATCCTTCCTGCTTCCCTCCCACAACCAAACTCAGCAAATACACCTGCAGGCCCCCCACCTGCCCTACTGTCTCTTTGTTTATTCAAGAATACAAGGATTATTTATTCCCTACCTGGAACATATATATACAAGCATCCCCAGCAGGGTTAGTTTAGTTTGATTTTTACCATTTTCAAAAGGGAAACGGATACTATTATCTTGAGGAAAGGAGCAACTTTTTAAATGGTACCATTTGAAATGGATGAACTTTGAATACAGATTAGAAGCCTGTCCTTAGTCTGTATGTATAAGGGAAGCAGAAATGAGAAGTGTAGAGTTCCCTGGAATGTGTGGATACTAGGGCTGACTGTGGTTCTGTAACTGAATCACTTTCTGGTTCTGGTCACCTAGTCATTCTGTAATGTCAGGTCTTGTCTGTAACACAAGAGGGTAGTAGTAAAGTGCGTACTGTGTGTTCCTATGTATAAATCACTTTCACATACATTACTTCTTTTCAATTAGAAAATAAATAAGAGAACTGAGGCCCATCATAGAGAGTACAAGACTTGCCCAAGATTGCCCAACTGGTAAAGGGAAACAAAGCAAGGAGACAAACCTAAGGTGTTCTTTCCATTTCACAATGGCTGAGTCAGTGAGAAAGGCAGAGACATAACCAGAATGCTGCATTTTGGCAAACGTGACGTTCCTGGAATGGATTACTAACAGTCTAGAAACATAGAAAGTACCATGCAATTAAAAACACACAGTCCAGGCCAGGCACGGTGGTGCACACCTGTAATCCCAGCACTTTGGGAGGCTGAGGTGGGCGGATCACTTGATGCCAGGAGTTCGAGATCAGCCTGGCCAACATGGTGAAACCCTGTCTCTACAAAACAACGAAAAAAATTAGCCAGACATGATGGCTGGTGCCTGTAATCCCAGCTCCTCTGGAGGCTGAGTCAGAAGAATCGCTTGAACCCGGGAAGCAGAGGTTGCAGTGAGCCAAGATCGCACCACTGCACTCTAGCCTGGGTGACAGAGTGAGACTCTGTCTCAAAAAAAAAAAAAAAAAACAGTCTTCTGAATTTTGGTGAGCTTTGGAAATACAGAAAGTTACCGACAATAGGTTTCACACTTCTTTGGACCTATGGTGCTTTCTATGTCTTTTACATTTTACTCTGTGACCATGACATGGTCATAAGTTGATTTGCAGAAAGGTTATAAAGAACCAAGAAACTTACCCCCAAAATTGCTATGCCCTGCAAAGTTTTCATCCAGCTTTGTTCAGTACCCTGGCGAGGATATGCTTGATTAAAGGATCTTTAGCAATTGAGAACAAGTGTTCAATAATTCCAAAGTTTGTACTTCCAAATTTGTAAATCTATACATCTGTATTATTCTGTATGTTTACTCTAGCCTGTGACATAGAGCCAGAGTGAAGATTGCTAAGGTGCCAGTCCTGCTCAAATTTCAATTAGCAGCAAGTCCTAAGGTACTCAGGGTCTTAGAACCCGTTGGTTTGTTTTGGAGAGAGACCACGTACAAACTTAGAAGAGCGTCTTTCACTTCTCTGTTTCCTATCAGCAATCCCTCAGCTATTCACTCAAGAGATCTCTAAGGTCAGTTTCTGGCAGGAACATCCCTTCACACTCCTCCAACAATCAGCCATTCACAAGTGGCCATTATTTTAATATGAGCACATATACCTATGCGCCAAGATGATTACAGTCTGCAAGCATAGCCATGTTTTCCTATTTCCTTTGTAATCTCAAGGGTAGTCCTAAAGCCATGTACACAAAATCCATTTTCCACTTAAAGACCTGAGCCAATGCCCCCAACCAGCCTATCTTACTTTTATTCTTTATGTTAGCCCCATATCGCCAAGTAGGAACATGGTCCTCTGTTTAGAAAACGGAAATAATGAACTGTATGTTGGTTGTCATTGTTTGAAAAGAGAAAACAACCCAAAGACATTCTACATTCTAAGACAATTTGGTTGCTGTTTCTCTTGCTTTTCTTCCAAATTTCTCTCCAAGCTCCAGGGCTTACAGCCTTGGGCACTGGCACTGTAAAGTGGATTTGCAGAGCCAATAGGAGCTGGCCTTCCTTTGAAGAGTCTTAAAAGGCCCTGAAGAAGAAAGTAGTCCAGGTGGCGTGTTATATCTGTGATGTCAAACATGCAGGGCAAACCGGTAGCTGACCTAGACCATAGATAAACAACACCTTTAAGAAGTTGGATAGTCATACTGTCATGCTGTATATCTAAGAAAAGGCTGGCCTTCAGTTCCTGGTTCTGGTCAGTTCTAAGCCCCAGAAAGAAGGCTGTAAGATTATAAAACCATTGGTACCTTCAGAGAGCCTGGAGGGACAGTATTTGAAAGGAGAGCATACTTAAAGTTCTAGAACCCAAGTTGCCAGAGTAGTGAATGCTAAAACTCCAAAGATAGTTCATGTAAAATTACCATAATTTCCCACTTTTCTGGAAAGAGGCTCTTAAAATATGGGTAATTTTCTAATGTCAACCATATCTTACATTTTGGTAGAGGGCTCTCTCTCTCTCTCTTTTTTTTTTTTAATCTTGCAAATAATCCTCTTTCTGTCTTAACATGAGTATATGTGTACATCAAAAGCTTTACTCTCAACAATCATTTTGGAAGCAAAGAAAATATACATTGGGAGGCTGAGGTGTGTAAATCACTTGAGCTCAGGAGTTTGAGACCAGCCTCAGTAACATGGTGAAACGCCCGTCTTTACCACAAACACAAAAAAATTAGCCGGGCTTTGTGGTATGCACCCGTGGTCCCAGCTACTCGGGAGGCTGAGGTGGGAGGATCGAGGATCGTTTAAGTCCGGAAAGCAGAGGTTGCAGTGAGCCGAGATTGTGCCACTGCACTCCAGCACGGGCACCACAGTGAGACCCTGTCTCAAAAAAAAAAAAAAAAAAAAAGAAGAAGAATATATAAGGTTGAGGTTTATACCAGTGCTAGGTGTCGATAACAACCTAGCTTATCTCATGGGCTAATAGCCTTGGACAAAACCATCTAATTTATTATCCAAACCAGGGCACTTTTGAGAGTGAAAAGGGGCACTAACCAAAGAGGTCACCAGGACAACTTCTGTAAGCCAGGAAGGTCCTGGCAGATCAGGATGTATGGTCACCTTAGTCATGCAGAGTGAGATTAACTGGATGAACGAGGAGTGCTGAGACAGTAATAGTGACTTGCAACTATCCTTTAGGATGTTGTTTTGCTTTATTTAAATGTTTACATCTATTTTACACAAAATGATATAGAAACTTAGATTTTATAAAACACTGCTTGCTTTTCTTTTTTTAATTGTGATATCAGGTACAAGACAACTGGCTACAAATACATAGGGTGTAGGGGGGGAAATATACTGAATTGAATAAAATTTAGTGTCAGGCAAGTAAGAATTTTAAGCAAACTGAAAAGTTGGTTGACAATACCAGTGCTATTTGTCTGTAAATCTCATGTAAGACATGAAACACATTTTTTATATAGTATAAAGGTCCATGAGTATATTTGTTTATAGTTAGCATATCAAGCCATGTTTCTTCATAAGATCATTTTCTCTGTAACTCCTATAAATGTACCAAATATTATTTAAAATGTTAACAGTTACAGAAAAATCTCCTTTCAGAATTTTATGTAACATTACAAGGAAGCATGCTGATCCACAAATGAACCATAAAAGGATATTTTGATAGGATAGAGCAAACATGACAAATTAAAATCTGAGTGGTTAAGTTACAGTGGATCTCATTGGATTAACTGTTGTGTACTTCAGGGTTCTGTTGCCATCACGTGCAATATTGTTACAGTGCAAGTAATTTTCAGACTCAACATTTAAAATTCTTCTTTCCTACTGAGGCTCCTTTTACCTTCATCATCACCCATTCCTGCTATTCCTCCTTCCTGTGAACGAACTCATGATATAACCTCTTAACTGGGGAGCGCCAACCCCAGAAGCACAGTTTAACCTGTTTATCAGCTTTGAGGTCAGATCTTGTCTTATTTGTCTCTGCCCCGTGTTTCTTGTAGACACAGCGTCTGGACCCTCCTTTCAGTTATTTGCTCTAATCCTTTTCTACAGGAAGTTCCTAGGGACCAATCATAGCCAAGCAGTTCATACAGTTTTCCTTTTAACCACTTAGTCTCTGGTCCAGAGAACCCCTAGAATCCTAATGTAGAATCACAAACCTAACTTTGCATTCACACCTACACAGCAATTCAAATATGTCTGGTTTTGCTGTCTATAATACCTGTGTTTGTTCATTATTTTTCCCCTTTTCTATGATCAGGATAGTCGTATATACTATTAAATAGGAATCCATTTGAAAAAAGATGATGTTAATGCACAGTGCAAGAAACAGTAAGATCTAACAGTGTTTAAATATATATGTCAGGAAGAACATTGCCAGAAAAGGAGAGCAGTGAAAAGGGGCCATAGAGATTGCTGAGCAAGAAGGGAAAGAAACAAAAAGATGTAGGGGCTCATTCTAGCAGGCTGAAAATGGGGGCATTTTTCAATTCAGCTAATCTGTGTTAATTGTTTATAATCTGAGCCCAAAATCATGGCCAAAGAATACATTTGGTGTAATTTCATAGCGTAAAGCGTGTCCCTTTTCTGATCACTATATCCTGTGTATTGAATTTCCTCTAGAAATTGACTTGCCTTTTCTCTAGTCTTAGAGGGAAAACAATCTTACTTCCCACCTATTTCATAGCTAAAACTTAGACAAAACTTACCCTATTCTCTTCTTCTTTTGTGTTTATTTATATAAGACGTAAGTGCGTATCTCTCAAGAATTTTTTAATGGTCAACATTTTATTATGATATTATTTTGCTTAGCTTGGGATTTTTCATGAACTTTTGTCTTCTTAGAAAAATAATTTGTACAGATTGGCAAAAATAAGAAAATTAAAATCACCAAAATTCACAGTGCCCAAAAATAGCCACTGTCAGAATTGCTGGTGTGTTCAATGTTGTTTTTTGTTCAATCATTAAAGGGCTATTTTTGAGGGAAGGACTCTGCTCATTTCAACATTGTTGTGTTTGTAGATGCATATATCTCACGCATTAATGCTTCTGGATCTATATGAGAATAATTTTTTTAATGACTGGAATATGTAACCAGAAAATATCTGACATATGCAGCTTCTGCCTCAGCTTTAACGGTGCCCTGGTGAGAAGCAGCCGTCGATGCTGTCATTTCTGTGCACACACACAGACATCCATCCATCATGAATATTTAAAATTCAATCATTAGGTGCAGCAGCAGCAGTGGCAGCATATTTGTTGCAACTGATCAGCCACTAATGGTTTAAAAACTTAGAAATTGGGGGCTTCTTTTGTCAATTGAAGAGGATTATTCCAAGCCACTGAAGCTCCTTGTCAGAATGGAAAAGTGTATTAAAAGAGATAAGATTGCACACCCCAGGGTCGCTTACAATATGTAATTTACTAAGCACACATGCTTAAAAGAAAAATAGGTCAAATGGATGAGATTGGAGATCCCTAAAATAGTCTCCTGTCCAGATCAAACATACCACCAAATAAACAAATAAACAAACAAAATAGCCTGAATTCTGTTTCTTCCTGAGTCCCATGTAGATTTCTGGTGAAGAGAGCTGTGCTTTGTGACCTAGGCTTGCCACTCAGTCATCCATCCCTCCAGATTAACTTTCCTTTTCAAGCAAGCTTTTCACAACAATAGAAGCAGCAGTGTATTCAGTTGTCACAATAATCAAGTGAAGCATGTTTTCTTCCATTACCATGAGTTTGGTGATCAGCAACAGGGCACAGCTAGAAAGTATTTTTGAAGATTTTACCTCCTGTACTTAATTGATCCTGTTCACCAGGGCAATCAGCTTCCTAGTGCTAGCAATGGCACTTTGTTTCTTAATCAGTTCCCAATTCTCTAAATCATATTTAAAAGGCTTTGTACGGAAGCCCAGAAAACAGTGTTCCAGTTTATCTGATACCTCCCTATGAACTGAGCGGTCCCAAGTGTTTGAGGGAGAGACACAGTATCAGGTATGCATGGAAACATGTGTAAAACAAGCACTGCGGGATTCCATGTGACTCTTGCAGGACTCCTTGAACAATATTTTTATGATTTGCTCAACGGATTGAATCTGAGTGATCTTGTACTCTCCATGCTGCCCTCTGCACCCAACTTCCCACACTATTCTGGACAAACAGGGGTCTAGGCTAACCCAGAAGAAAAGAACCATATATATATTTTTGTTTGTTTGTTTTGTTTTGTTTTTTACACAATATAGATATACAATGTGAATAATGGAGGAAAGAGGGAGGGGGAAGAAAGCTGAGAAAGGAAGAAGAAAGGAAAAGAGGAAAGAATGGAGGGAGGGAGATTTGTCAAGTGGTGAAATTTGTACCATTTGCAAATCAGTCAGCACTCAGTCCCATTACCCTGTCTCTGGCCTGTCTTCTCATAGATTCGGAAAATCCTAAGTGTGAACTGTGGAAATCTTACTGAATGATGTGGGAAGAAGCAGATCCCTCCAGTCTCATTACACTTTTGGGGTTTTCCCCACCTTTGTGCTATCAAAGAATTGTGACATGGCCTCACTGGGGAAAACACACAATTTTCCTCCAAAAGATTACAATGAATCACCTTGATTTTCTAAATTAAAGGATATCCTAATAAAGCCATGCAATAGGTATTTAAAGTATACTGGAGACGGCCAGAAGCAAAAATGTTTTAATGGAGCTATATTTTAAAGACTGTGCCTGTAAAGAAAAGCTCTGTCTGCTACCAAAAGTCATATAAACTAATGGCTATTTTAAAATACATCTTTAGTCTGGGCACGGTGGCTCACGTCTGTAATCCCTGCACTTTGGGAGGCCAGGGTGGGTGGATTGCTTGAGCCCAGGAGTTCGAGACCAATCTGGGCAATATGGCGGAACCCCGTCTCTGCAAAAAATACAAAACTTATCCTGGTGTGGTGGTGCACGCCTATAGTCCCAGCTACTTGGGAGGCTGAGGTAGGAGGATCACCTGAGTCCAGGGAGGTTGAGGCTGCAGTAAGCTATGATTGTGCCACTGCACTCCAGCCTGGGTGACAGAGTGAGACCCTGTCTCAAAAATTAAAATAAATAAAATAAAATACATCTTTAAATATAAAATAATATTTAAACTATTATTAGTAGGTTGTTTCTTTCTTAAACTCTTCCTCTTACAGACAAAAATGTGTAGTTTGGTGATAGAGTCTGTCTAGTAAAATAAAAATAAAGTACAGTGCTAACTTCTTATAAGCCATAGTTTAGTCACCAAGGCTTCTGGCAATCTGTAGGTAGGAAAATTAAGGCACAAAATGATCTATCAAGATTTGCATAAAAAGCCACTCATAAGCCGAGGAGAAAGCATTTTAGCTCCTGGATTTTTTGTCACTGTCAAGCTGTCACAAATAACTATGTTTGCTTGGAGCATTTCAAACTCTGAGTTCTCTGTTTATATAGATGTTGGGATTTCCTCCCACTCCTAAAAATATATTCTAGACGAAGGGGTTAAAGATCAACATTACCCTGCTAAACCTTACTCTGACTCAAGATTTACTTAACGAACTGTAATTTTACTACTGCACAGATTCAATCTGTTGAGCAAATAAAAATCATTTTGAAAATGACCTATGTATTTATTCAGTTTGTATTTCAGAATTATCATAATATCAGGTATAAGGGGATTGTGGTACCAATGAAACTATTCTATACCATTCACCATAGATTTATAAAGGAGACTACAAAAGAGAAAATAAGAGATGACATCATATGAAGTGCTTTAGTTCAGATAAAGGAAACATCCAAAAATACTGAGATGAGTAAAATTTTATTCAAAGTAGGTTCCTGCTTTGTCTTGATCTCAATCCATTCTAACTCCTGATGTCATTTACCGCGTGAGATCTTAGTACAATCATGAAAAGAATATGAGCATTTATCAAAACTCTCTGACATCTGTATGTTTAGAAATGAACTTACACAGCAAAATATGATTTCCTTGCACTTATTTCATTTTTCTAACTTCAATTTCTACCTATGTGTCTCTGCCAGTTTGACCTGATTCAGACACCCAGAACTTGAATAAAGAAGCCCTCTTCTATTTTCATTCTTAGTGAATATACCTTTTCCCATGTCCACATTGAGCCTCCCTTCTGTGTACTCTGTCTAATGCAGCCACATGTCTAGTTCCCCCTCTCTGTCACCACCCTCACTTCTTCTTTCCCATCTTCTTACTTCTTTGGTGTGACCTCTCTGTAGGACAACGTGCCATTTCTGATTCCCCACACACATACCCTATCATTGATACCTACCCTCAGGATTAGATTCTGTCTAAGTAATTTGTAGAGCCATCAGGCTTTAGTAAGTATTGGACTGCAAGTCAACACCCATTATCTCATCAAAAGGGATGCTGTGTTGGGGCAGAGGGAGAGAGAGAGAGAGAGACAGAGAGAGAGACAGAGAGAGAGAGAGAAAGAGAAATAGAAAGTCTCTTCCAGGAGAAAAACCATATTGATGATATCAAAAGGAAAGGAAGGTGAATAGTGTGAGCCAGAATAGGACTAAACAAATGGCAGGCTTTTGTTCAGCTCTCTGGCATCTGGACAGCAGCTCTCTGCTTCTTACTCAACCTGTCCCCAGGCTCTCTGCAGTCTTGTCTTCTGGTCTCATTTTATGTCATCCCACTATTGATGAACAGAAAATTTGGGCAGCTGCCCACCATCCCTATATCCCACCCACACTGTCAACAACAGCATGTGAAGAGGAGCCATGTGGCTGCAGTGGTAAGGAAGGTACAGTCTATGACCAAGAAAGAGACACTAAGTAGATGATTAAGAGCAGTACACACTGCTCTGACAGCCTTATTGTCACAACTGATTTTCAGGATGTTGGCAGTGATTCTGAAGCCTGTAGAAATGATCAGGTTTTAAGGGATTGAGAGTTCACCAGTGGTCCACTCTTGGTGAAGTAGGATGCCTTGCTTGGTATTGTTAACTCCCACATCATCTCTGTGCCAAGAAAAAGACACCACAATGCCACCAACATCTAAACAGTGGCATCTAATTGATTTCAATCTTAGTTCAACAGTGTGACCAGAAGGATGTTTCAATTACCATCACCATATGGGACACTGAGTGTCTGATTAGTAGGGATGCTCCTGTTCTTCATTCTTTAGGCAACTACTCATTATTGCATAAGATGTTGTATCTGATGATGAAATTGTATCCCAATGGACTCAAATAGTATGCATAGAAACTTGAAGGTGTTTCGCTTACAGCCAGAGTGCAACAGAGGTTTTGGAACAAGCTGGGTCCTACCAGAGCCAGAGGTGTAGCAGCTGCAGACTTCCACTCTACCCGCACCTCACATATTAGTTGTGAATTTGATAAATGCCATCCTGAAGAGCAATTGATTTATTAATTAGCTGATTCAGAATGTTCTTAGGACTCATTTGGGATATGGAGTCATTATAATTTAAAAATGTCAGCACAGTGCAGTAGAAGATGAAAATGGCACCTCCCAGGGGCCCTGTGGGCCAAGCTTTCTCCTTTGGTGAGTGGGGTTTCTCTCGATGGCCACAATGCCGTCCATGGGAAGTTGCTTCATCAGACCCAAACAGTGAGGTCTCAGGAAGTGAAGAAATGCTCATTTTTTGAAACAGAAGCTGGGGTCCAGACTAGGACGTGATCAGACCAAGCAGGACAGTAATAATTTGGTTATTAAACTGGAGATAGTAGCAATTTCATTAGAAGACTCCGAATTAAGATACTTTAGGAGTCATTTCTAGAGAAACCCCAACTGTATATAATTACCTACATCTATGAATAGGTAATCCTATAAATTTTCTAGCAAAACAGTTGGTGAACTAAGAAGGGAAAATATGGGCTAGATCAACCTATTATTAATGTTAATTCATCAGGTTTTGGGTTTTACTTTTGCCTTGTCCTTAAACATGGGTAATTAAGACCTGTCAGTAGTGTAAGTTGGGATTTGAGTTCAGGATTTTGGAAATATTCTAATTCCCTGTATTGGGACTAGGTAGTAAATCTAAAATTGTGATATATCAAGTTATTTTCTGGTGTGTTTTCTAAATTTGAGCACATGGACCCGAGAGTAGACACGTCTTAGTATGTACTCAGCTTTGGGCTAAAGATAGATGGCGTCATCTTTCTTCGCATGCTGAGCTCCATAGTAGATTGAGGACTTGGGTTGGAAGCAGTAAGGTAATTGCCAAAGCCCCATTATCAGGTGGGTACACGTAGAGCTTTTGGGAGGAACAGATGCCATAAGTTATCAGTTTAGTCTTACCTTCTCTTTAGAGGGAAAAGAAGTTGGAGAAAGCGTCTGCAGCTAACAAAAGGAACTGGCCTTGGCTGGACGTGGTGACTGGGGACTGTAATCCCAGCACTTTGGGAGGCTGTGGTAGGCGGATCACCTGAAGTCAGGGGTTCGAGACCAGCCTGGCCATCATGGTGAAAACCCCCCGACTTTACTAGAAATACAAAACTTAGCCAGGCTTGGTGGCACACACCTATAATTCCAGCTACTCGGGAGGCTGAGGCAAGAGAATCACTTGAACCAGGAGGCGCAGGTTACAGTGAGCCGAGATGGCGCCACTGCACTCCAGCCTGGGCAACAGAGTGAGACTCTGTCTCAAAAAAAAAAAAAGGCAAGCGGATAACTTGAGGCCAGGAGTTCGAGCCTGACCAACATGGTGAAACCTCATCTCTACTAAAAACGCAAAAATTAGCTGGGCGTGGTGGCACACACCTATAATCCCAGCTACTTGGGAGGCTGAGGCATGAGAATCACTTGAACCAGGAGGCAGAGGTTGCAGTGAGCCAAGATTGCACCACTGCACTCCAGCCTGGGTGGCAGAGCAAGATCCTGTCTCAAAACAAATAAAAAATAAAAATAAAAATAAAAATGCCTCCTTTCTAGGATTGTGGGAAGAATTAAACTAGATAATGAGTAGATGCTCATGAATGCAGTAAACGTGAGTTCTCTTCTCTTTCTGTTTTTAGATATGTGATACAGTCACTTACCCATTCCATAATTAGTTTCCTTGTATGTAAAATCAGGGGATAATAATGTCAACAAATAGTTATCTGCTTAAAATTGTTTTATTAAAAAGCAGGTATGTTCGCATGAATAAAACAACCTTCCCTTCCTTTTAAGCTCCTTGTTTGGCATCCTCAAACCTCTCAGCTTGTTTCAGATGGGAACTTCAACCCAATATCAGGTCACAGTGCCCAGGTTGATCTGTACTCCGTGTGGGCTCTGAAAGCATCACCCCTGCAGAGGCTGGAAGCCCTAGTCTTCCCAGGGGATGCCTTGTCTGCAGGTACTGCCCCCAGCCTGCAGTGAACTCTGGACCTTTTATTGATCTTGTGTGCATCTGGCTCCACTCTGATACCAGGAAGAATGGGGGTTGCTGGCCCTGGACTTGGTCCTGGACAAATAAATGTGTTTGTCAAAGCCCTTTCCTGACATTGGTTGTCTCTAGCCCAGGTGGCACTGTGGAGGGTAATTAGTTCTCTTTATTAGAGGGAACATCAGGAAGCTCTGCGCTGCTCACCGTGGACACATGCAGAAAGATTTTGTTAATGCAGCTGTTACTTGCCTTTTCATTATGCTAATGGGCAGCCTGTAAGAAATGTAACTTCCTGTCACTGGCACCAAGCAACACCTATCAAACAAAGCATTGTTTCTTCTCACTGTTGATAAGTGTGACTTGTGGGGGCCAGCGATAGGATGCTCATTTTTATCTGCTAAGTGCACAGAGCTTGTAAAAAACCAGCAGTGGCCTTGTTACCACTTGACATGACACTAGGTTTAGCTGTTTACATTGACACACTGCTGCACCCTTTTAGAGCTGCAGCCAGGGGTCAGATTCATTAGAAAGCGTCAGCGCTGATAGTGAAGAAGCATCTGGTGGGATTCTCTCTGCTTTCCTGTTGGAAGCAGCAGGACAAGGCACTTGCATCTTGAAATGGGTGATTTTTAAATCTTTTCTTCGTTTGATTATTTGAGAACCCCTGTTTGTTCCTTGACCCTACATGAAGAAGATGAGAGAGAAAGAGCTGGACATAGCATTCACCCCAGTGATGAAGAATGAGAATGTTGGGGCCTGCTGTGTGTTGCTTTTCTTTTTGCTGATGTGTGGCTCTTCGTTGCCCAAAAGGTCTGCAGAGAGGGAGTTAAATGCATGTGTTTTTCTTGCACAGCAGCAAGGCTAAAACGTGGAAGTAAGCTAAGTAAACCTTTATAATTAGTCCTTTATGTCTTTCTCCTTTTGCCTCCCTATGTATGAGTATTGCCTTGATAAATTTGGTGACCATACTTCCCTTATAATGCTGGAAGCCACATATCTTTTGGTTCTATGTTGTTATCCCTTTAGTCATTTAGGATATGGAGGATGATCACCCAGAATCCTTGGTTCATTTTGCAATCACTGTGATCAGATGAGTTGCTGATAACCTAGAGCAGCCAGAGTGCTTGTTGCATTAAGAGCCAGAGCCCAGGCCTTCACTTTTGCCACACGTGACTCTATGTCCATGAAACTATGTGCAGGACAATGAACACGGCAATTGAGAAGTTTCTGGAGACCTTTCATAATGTTGTGTGAGGGCTCGCTGGCCACCATGGCAGAGAGAGCAACATCCTCCTTACCTTCAGAAACCTCTGGCACCACCAGCATTGCTGACATATCTCACGCCCTGTCACAGCTTCTTAGTTCAACAGGCTGCAAAAGCTCCTCCCCACCTCCACCTGTTCATAAGGATGTAAGGATAATTAGTGCATTTTCTCAAGTTAAATGATACACTCATTTTGAAAAGCAACTACCGCATCATCCTGCCCTTGCCCTTGGGAACTGGATCCCTTCATTTGTCGAGAATACCCCTTGCCAGGCCTTTTCATCCAGCCGCTGCTCACACTGCACGGGGGCTTCTGTCTGGGTGATTCTTGCTGGGTCATGCCAGGAGGTATTTGGCATTTCCCCAAAGCCCATCATGTGAAGTAAGAGTACCACCGAATCACGAAGCTCTGAGAAGTTTTGTTAAGATCAGTCATGGCTTGATCAGTCCAAGCATTAGGATACCTAGTTTGCAAGTCCAGTGTTGTCCACCTGGCCTGGAATTTACCAACTGCTCTGTGGAGAGCTCTCATCCCACTTATGAACTGTGCTGCTTATATCTGCACTTTCTTTTTCTGTATGCCCAGTACGTAGCTATGAAGGGAGGATCCCAGGGGCCAGAAGCCAGGGGACCATGTAGTGTCTTAGTGTGGTTTATATGTCATTGTAGTCTCCATCCAGGTCTTTTCCAGATCCTGGGATGCTGCCAAGAATTTCCATGCACAGGAAGACAGAGATGGTCATGGTGATATAGACTTATACAGAAGACGTTTTTCTATCTTTGGGGGGCTTTTGACCCCTTTCCACTCACTTGAATTAACACAGAATAATTATATGCTCTTCTGAGGGCTTACTGCTGGATCAGAAAAGCAGAGAGAGTTGCTTTTGGATAGTAATCCCCACTGCTGGCCACCAGCAGCTGCAGCCTCCACAGCAGCTGCTTCCCCTCACCTCCATGCCACCATCTCCCCTTCATATCCACTATCTCCTTGTCTCTCTGCAGGTCATTTATAATCAGCAGTCATGGCGTACAGGCCTCATTAGTGATATAGCCATTCCTTCAGTGCTTCAGAAATAATCATTTAGAAAAAAATGCACGGTTTCCATCCCTTGAGAGCCCATGAGTGATGAATTTATTTCAGTTTGGCTGGCTTGGCTGTCTTGCTCAGCCTTATTTCCATATTTATTTCAACAAACAATGTAGGGTGGGAACAAGAAAACACATGCTGGGTGTACACACACACTGCATATCTGCTCCCTAAGTTGATTCCTCTTGGGGAAGGATGAAAAGGAATGCCAACGAAAGAACCCTCCATTAAAAAAAAAAAGAAAAAAAAGATCTGTTGGACTTGGATGGGGTGCTGTATAGCAGAAGATGAGCTAGTTCATGATGATTTGTATTTGAGAAGGTGTGGGTAACATGGCAAAAGCAATTGATCCTTAGCCCCCCATTCTGGTAGTGGTGTTTCAAGAGTACTTTTGCCCCTCAACCCCCTTGCTCCCGGAGGATCTGATTTATGTCATGGTGGACAGCAATGGACTTTTGATGCCAACAGAGGATCCGGTGCTGCTGTCTGAATCTTTCACCTAGACCTTGTTCCTTGTGATGAGTGGGGAGGGGCGTGTGTGGGGATCACAGGCTGCTCTGATGAGGAATGATGCCAGCGCGTTCTTGATGGCAAGTGGTGTCCATGAATCAGACTTGCAGATGTGCAAGCCACCTGGTTTCAAGCAATCAGTTCTCTTAAGACATTTAAGCTTGACTGAGGATTTGGCTAAGGCTTGGCACTTAGCCCACCTGAATTTTTTAGGGTGAATGTTTTCAAGTGACTTCAGCCAAGGGTCAGAAGAGAAGATCTCAGAAATCTGTTTAGAACTATGTTGCTGACACTATGTCAAGGGGCCAAGCAAACCACAACACCATTGTTAACCTCACCATTACAAATCAAGGGAAGGGAGGAGGACACCACATCTTGATTCTGTGGGGATGCTTTGAAAGTGGCAGTTCGTGTTTTATAGTAACAATAATAATAATAAAAGTTTTTCTATTCTAGGATGAAAGGAAATAGAACATGCAGAACAGTATCTTGTCCCAAAAATGGTGCAGAACACCATTTTTCCTATGGAAAACTTGGACAGTGCAACCAATTTACCAGAGAAAGAATGGAAAAAGCATCTTAGAAGAACCAGGAATAAAAATTTTTGATTCAGGGACCTGAACAGCAACACTTTCAGAATCTCTTGTTCTCAGAAATGCATTTTACTAAGCTTAAGGTTCCTTTTTCTAAGAAAAAATGGCTTGCTTTCCTCAAACTAAACAAAGCAGGGAGGCTCAGGGGTGAAGAAAAAGATGAATTGAGCAATATCTAATGGATACGCTCCTCCCCAAAATTAGACTCCAAATTATATGAGACAGAGGGAATATCTCAAGGGTAGGGAATCATCTGTAAGATAGGGCAATACTGCCGAAATGCAGTATTTTCAAAGAAATAAACCCCAAAATAAAGCTAAAAATCTAGTGCCTGGTCAAAAATTAACTGTAGATCCACTTACATGCTAATATCACAATTAAGAGTAGCCTTGGGACCAAATGAAAATCTCCTTTATTAACAGAGGGAGCCTTGTTAGAGCAGCACATACAAGGTGGCCTCCAGCTACCTTGTGTCATCCTATAATGGTGATCTGGGAAAACATGTCCCAACCCAGGCTTGGCCAATGTACCCATGCTCTCGCTGGGAGCCTCATCTAACATGAATAGATCTCCCAGCCAGCTTATGCTCAAGCCTTTCCATCTAAGCAGACAGTACAGAATGACTCTTATTTACCCAGCCAAAAAGATTTTTATTATCCATATAAATATATATATATATATTTTTTTTTTCTTTTTTTGAGACCGAGTCTCACTCTGTAGCACAGGCTGGAGTGCAGTGGCGTGATCTCGGCTCACTGCAAACTCCAACTCCCGGGTTCAAGCAATTCTCCTACCTCAGCCTCCCGAGTAGCTGGGATTACAGGCATGCGCCACCATGCCCAGCTAATTTTTGTATTTTTAGTAGAGACAGGGCTTCACCATGTTGGCCAGTCTGCTCTTGAACTCCTGACCTCAGGTAATCCGCCTGCCTCGGCCTCCCACAGTGCTGGGATTACAGGCATGAGCCACAGTGCCTGGCCTATCCTTATAATAGTATTATAAAATATTCCTGTGATGTAGGAGAAAGTGCCTTTCTTTGCCTTATCTGATTGCTGAACTGTGCTCTTGCGGTAAAAGTGATTTTGTTTTGTTTGTTTGTGTGTTTGTTTGTTTGGTTTTGGAGATGGAGTCTTGCTCTGTCACCCAGGCTAGAGTGCAGTGGCATGATCTCAGCTCACTGCAAGCTCCACTTCCCGGGTTCATGCCATTCTCCTGCCTCAGCCTCCCAAGTAGCTGGGACTACAGGCGCCCACCACTAGGCCCAGCTAATTTTTTTTGTATTTTTAGTAAAGACGGGGTTTCACCGTGTTAGCCAGGATGGTCTCGATCTCCTGACCTCGTGATCTGCCCATCTCGGCCTCCCAAAGTGCTGGGATTACAGGTGTGAGCCACCGCACTGGCCGGGAAAAGTGATTTTGATAGGGATGGTGTTGGGCTTAGTATTGGAGTTAGTAATTCTTTTTTTTCTTTTCTTTTCTTTTTTTTTTTTTTTTTTTTGAGACAGAGTTTCATTCTTGTTGCCCAGGCTGGAGTGCAATGGCATGATCTCAGCTCACCGCAACCTCCACCTCCCAGGTTCAAGTGATTCTTCAGCCTCATCCTCCTGAGTAGCTGGGATTGCAGGCATGCACCACCAAGCCCGGCTAATTTTGTATTTTTAGTAGAGATGGGGTTTCTCCATGTTGGTTAGGCTGGTCTCAAACTCCCAATCTCAGGTGATCTGCCCTCCTTGGCCTCCCAAAGTGCTGGGATTACAGGCTTCAGCCACTGCACACGACGGGAGGTAGTAATTCTTTAGCAAATTAAAGATCTGAAAGTTTCTCATACTGTCTAAGAGAAATAGCCAAATAGCAGTAGCAACTTAGTAAGTGTGAATGATGCTGTATTCCACCAAGAACAACGTAGGCCTGTGCTCTCCAGCATTCCTACATCTCTGGAGAAGGGCACAAGAGCCAGGAAGCCAGAAAGGCCCCTCGCCATTCTATCAAAGGAGGGCTCCAGCACTTGGCTAACCTCCTGGGGCTGGCTTGCTGGAACTGTGGTATGCCATTTTTAATTGGTAATTTGACCTCCCCAAAACATGGCATTAAGACAGCAGAAGTTGATAATTGAATAAAGAGGATCATCATTGTTGTTTTGAATTGGAAATAGTTCTCATAACAACCCTCTGAGGGTATTTCCTGTCACCACCCTACCTCCTGCCCCAGTAATCCTATACTGCAGAGGTCTGTGATTTTTATGGCATTGATGCTTTTCTCCCAATTGCCCTTTCTAGCTTTTTTCATTTACTGATGAGCTGGCAGACGATAGGCGGGTGAAACAGACAAAGTGATTGAGGAGCTGAAATGTAGATGTGTGTCTGGTCTCTATAACACCTTTGGGGTCCTGTGTGAATTTACCTGTTTATTTATGTGTCTGTTATTTTGGTTCACTTTATGATGTAGTTTATCTATAGAAACTGCCGTGAAAGTGAAGAGACAGAATGGTGAGGCTCAATATCTTCTTACTGGCATTTCAGCCCTAGAGGGCCAAGGGTCACATGATCTACCACCTTTACTGGCTTCCCTGATAAGGTTCTGTGTCATCTGCTGTCTCCTGCACAGTCCCATTGGCCCCCTGTGGTGCAGTCCCCAGACCCCTCACCAGGCACCTTCATGAGTAAGCATCAAAATGTATTCCTGAGTCTCAGCTCCCTGAATTATAATGTTATTCTCTTTTCCATTATATAGATGGAATTTTTCCCATTATCTTTGCATTTAAATTTACTTCCTTTGAGCCACAATCAGTTCCTTCATGAAAATAACATTTGACTCTTCTGTCATTGTATGAAGAAAATTAAGGCCCTCTTTGGAAAAGTTATATGAAACTTTGGGGGACATGCAGCAGGATGCAACAGAAAAAACTCTCAAGTCAAAGACCTCACCCTACCTAGTTACTCATTTAGCCTCAATGACCATAGGCCACCGAGTAAAAATAGGGCAGGTCCCCGTTGATAAATTGGAGAAGTCAAATTAGATCATCTCTAGTCTCCTTTCAGCCTTAAAACTATTTTTCCAGTCTGTATAGTATTATCATGGGTATCTGTATATTAGGACCCACTCCAGAATGGACTTTTAACCTCAGTTACGGACTAGTCTGTTTTCTGGTTCATAGAAAGCCATAGGTTCAGAGTCTGGAAGGAATATAACAAGAACTGAAACAAAATCAGCCTCAGGACGCCTCAAATAATAAATGAAAGCTGAGCTCACATGTCTTTAGTCAGTCAGCAGTGTTCATTGAACACTTAGAATTTGTAGCATAATATCAGGCGCCCTGAGGCATAAACTAAAACTCATTCACTACCAACTCGGGACAGAAGTATAAACATGCATGCAACCAAGCGTGCTTATGCACACTGCTGACACACAGGGCCATCCCTGAGCTGGGATGAAGGGGTCACCTCTCTTCAGCCCCTGCTCTTAGTGAAAACATTTACTTTAGTTAAACTTTAGTTCATTCTAGTTCAATCCAAAACACTATGCAAGAACACACATCAGAAGTGGGGAGATCCCCCTTGTCTTATTCCCCTCTCCCTATAAGTGGGATTTTTGCCAGAGCTGCTTGTTTCCTCAGCCAACAGGAAACATATTAGTAGAACATGAATGAAAGTCCAGAACTCTTTTAAGATTACTTTTCCCTTTGCAGTGATCAAAATTAACTTCTTGGAGTAAACATAAAATCAGGGCCTATTTCACGGTTCATACCCTCTCTCTGACTAGACTTAACCCTCCCTCCCCCTTCTCCCAGAAAGGGGTAGTCACCCTTTGATCAATTTTATGACATCTCCGTGGTTGATACAGAGTCATTAAAATTATTTTGACTCAAAATTAGTAAAATTCCTAGGGCAATTAAATGCACTGCTTCATGTTGGAGGAACTGTGCTATATTCCAGCCTTTCCCCACATTAGCCCAACCTAATGAGGATTGGGCAGGTGTGTGTGAGGGAGGGTATTCTCCAGGGAACCATCAGCATCAGCATCACTTTGGAACTTGTTAGAAATGCAAAGCTCAGGCCCTAGCCCAGACCTACTGAATTGGAATCTGCGTTTGCCAGCTCCCAGTGACTGCAACGCACCTTCAAGAAGTGCTGTCTTACAGAGGGCGCTGGCCGGCCACGGAGATCCCCAGGCACATACAGAAGTGGCCCAGTCTACGTGCTACCGCCACTAAACTGCCTAGTGGCTGGTGCAAAGCTACTGGGTAACCCCTCCCTCCAGAGAGCTGCCAGATCTTTCAGGCCCACAGTTGTGATCCACAGAATACAGTATTGTATTGTTGCAAGAGGAAGAAAGATCAATGTTTAACCACAGTAGCACACCACTATATCATCAGTTGTGTCTAGTATAGATTCCAACAGAAGTGTGTGAGTCCTCTAGCAGAAAGCTTTTGTGTAGGAATGAAGATAAGTTTCCTATTAAAACCCACGCTGGATTGAAGTCTCATTTCAAAATGGCAGCGTTCTCTATTTGCCATTTCTATTTCCCTTGTACCTGTCATCAAGTTACATAAGTGATTTTGGATTTTTGTTAGGATAAAGTTTTAATGTCAACTGAAAGCAGGGGGAGCATCCCCCTGCCCCCAACCTGATTTTTCCCCTTCTTTCACTGGTTTTTCCTCTTAAAGATCCCAAATTTCTTCCCACTCTTCAGGAAGCCCCACCCCCAGCCTAAGCACAATCTATCAAAGAGGCTTTCTGCTAATTCAGGTTCCCGTGTGAGAAGGGATACTGTGATTCATTCTTCTAAAGAGCTGGTGGAGAGCCCCCACCCCCATCCCATCAGTAGCCCCTGGGGACTGAAGCAAATGGGCAAGTCGGTTTGTCCCCAAGCCACAACCCCTGCGTAATGATGATGGAGACCTTCAAGCGGCCACCCCTTGGCACTGCAGCCTTTGAATAACAAGGAAAAGCAACAGCTGTGAGAATAAATTCTTGCATGGTAAACTTAGGGCCTCGAACTCAGAGTCGAAGCACTGTATTTCTCATCATATTCCTTCCACTAGGGTTGTGATGATCTTGCCAGAAAGTGTTGTTTCTCGGTTTTCTCCTGTCTTTTCTCTTTCCCCTTGGCTGCCCCCCTTCTTCCTCCCACTCTAGCCTCCACGCCTCTGCTCTCCCACTCCCCAAATCGAACATGTACAGATTTTACGGTTCACTGGAGAATAAGTGGCTGTCATTTCACAGACGGGCCAGGATGTAATTAGCCACAATGCATTGGAGTAATGGAACAGATGTCTCTTTGTAAACTGAGTTTGCCGCCGAGCACCGCGTGTGTGTGACCTGCCGACTGCTCTAGGCGCTTCCACGCGGCCCCTCCCCCTGTCTTTCTCTGTCTTCCCCAGCCCCTCTCTGGGTTCCCGGGCCGGAGGCTGGGCTAACTTGCGTGTTTTTGTGTTGACTGTTTTTGTTTTTCCTCTGCTTCCCTGGTTGGCTCACTTCTGCTGCTAAGAAGCTGCTGGTGACGTGACGAGGAGTGAGGGAGCTGAACCTCCGTTTATCGATGTAGTCATTCACAACAGAAAAGGTGATACCCCTCTTATGAAATAATTGGTAGTTTCAAGTTGCACTTATTACTGGATGATAATACACCAGCAAAATCATAAATTACTGTTATGCTCTCTGGCCTGTTGTTTTTTCTTAACTAGAAATAAAGGAGATGCGTCTCCCTTCTTCCAAGGTTATTATTTAAAATTTAAGAGGAAGAATCCAGGCTGATCACTGCAGGATGATGTGGACAAATATCAGATACTTAAACTGACTGCCTAATAACCATTGAGTTCATTTGTTTATACAGATTATGTGATCGTATGGACCTCTGCCTTTCTGCACATTTCACTTAAATATGAAGGACATACCTTAAAAAAATTTTTTTTAAGTAATGACTTTTGTACATCCTTACTTTTGAGGCTGAGGATTTAGTAAGTAGGCACCAGGCACAATTCCTGTTGGTGGGTCAATCCCAGAGGAAAGTGTGGGAAACACAAGGTCCATCTGCAGAGGAAGAATGAAGTTGGGAAGAAACAGTGAATAAAGGTGGACAGTGCTTCACTTTTTATAGCTTCTCTTCCCACCCTGGGGGAATGAGCGGTACCTCCCTCAAGCTTCCTGCACATTTGAGGGAAACAATCCTTATTAAAATATGGGAGGGGCCGGGTGCGGTGGCTCACGTTTGTAATTTCAGCACTTTGGGAGGCTGAGGCAGGTGGATCACCTGAGGTCCGGACTTCAAGACCAGCCTAGCCAACATCGCAAAACCCTGTCTCTACTAAAAATAAAAACAAAAAAAATAGCTGGGCGTGGTGGCACACGCCTGTAATCTTAGCTACTTGGCAGGTTGAGGCATGAGAATCACTTGAACCCGGGAGGTGGAGGTTGTAGGGAGCCAAGGTCGCCCCACCGCACTCCAGCCTGAGTAACAGAGAAAGACTCTGTCTCAAAAAAAAAAAAAAAAAAAAAAATGGGGCTGGGCATGATGGCTCACGCCTGTAATCCCAGCACTTTGGGAGGCTGAGGTGGGTGGATCACGAAGTCAGGAGATCGAGACCATCCTGGCTAACATGGTGAAACCCCGTCTCTACTAAAAATACAAAAAAATTAGCCGGGCGTGGTGGCGGGTGCCTGTAATCCCAACTACTTGGGAGGCTGAGGCAGGAGAATCACTTGAACCTGGGAGGCGGAGGTTGCAGTGAGCTGAGATCGCACCACTGCACTCTGGCCTGGGTGACAGAGCAAGACTCCGTCTCAAAAAAAAAAAAGAGTGAGAGGGATCAACTCCCTGGAATAGTGCTGGCCTTTGTTCCTCAGGATATCATGTTCGGTTTAATTGATTTTTTTTCTCCTGGCCACATGCCCAGGATCTTGGCTTTGGGTACTCACAGGAGAAGGCGATCCCATGCTCCGGTCTAAGGTTAAGCTCCGGTGTGTGCATATATTTGGTTCCTTTGTCAGGTGAGAAATACTCTTCTGGTTCTCAACTTGATCACTAGAGTCAGCAAGACCACGCCCTCTTGGTCAGGGATAGAAAATCTTGCTAGGCCTTTATCAATAAACAGACAGTGTTGTATTTATCATATGGGAAAACTAACTGCAATAAGAGAGTCTAATATTAAAGTCTCTAACTGGGATCTTGGGTTTGAGTTTGGCACTTGGTGTCAGTGAATCTTCAAATGTTTTCTTAATTTAGATTTTTTTATTTTAAGATTTTAGGTGTTATTTTTCTCAAAAAAGATCCAAGGATCTTCATTTGGGTTTTTAAAAATCATTAAAAGTTTAAAAACAGCAGTCTAATGTTAATTTTTACCCTGAGGATTTTATGATAAATAATAGGTGGAAATAGATCTCTGGTGGATGAAATTGATACTGATACTGGTTTAGCAACAAGTAATTGGAAACCTCCTCACCATGACCTCATTGATTGTCCCTTGATTATGAGAAAGTTGAAACCTCTTCTATTCTCTGAGGGGTTTTGGTGGCCACGATTTTGTCATTGATACAAATTTGGGAGAGAAAATGTCTCATTTTTTACTGATCTGCTTATCGCCAGAATGTGGAGTACCCAATATGCCCTAAGCACTCTATCAATATTGCTTTTGTTGTTTGGGTTTCATAACTCAAAGGAATCCTTTGTATCCTCAAAGTACATTATAACCTCCATTGCTAGTATAACTATGTCTGAATGATTTCTGCTTCCTAATTAATGCCAAATTGGGATCACTCCCCAATTTTGTAAGAGGCCGGTGATTGTTCATGGGATCATGTGGCATGCCTTCTTGAGGAAAGGAGAAATAATAGGATCATGTCTTATTTTTTTTAATCCTCCTTAAAAATTAACAGTGTAGGCCAGGCACGGTGGCTCATGCCTGTAATCCCAGCACTTTGGGAGGCCGAGGCGGGCGGATCACGAGGTCAGGAGATCGACATCATCCTGGCTAACACAGGGAAACCCCGTCTCTACTAAAAATGCAAAAAATGAGCCGGGCATGGTGGCGGGCGCCTGTAGTCCCAGCTACTTGGGAGGCTGAGGCAGGAGAATGGCGGGAACCCGGGAGGCGGCGCTTGCAGTGAGCCGAGATCGCACCACTGCACTCCAGCCTGGGCGACAGAGGGAGACTCCGTCTCAAAAAAAAAAAAAAAAAAATTAGCACAGCGTGCAAAAGTATTTATTGATTATTTTAACATGAACTAGATTTCCAGAGATATAAATTGTATAGGATCATTGATTATTTTGAAATTGCAGTTATCTGATATAGCCAGGATGTACTGACATTTTAGAGAATCTTTGGGGAGAAAGGATTGTCAAGGTCCTCCACTTAACCTCTTGCCAAGAGCAGGAGTCTCCTCCAGAACTCTTTGATGAGATGGCCGTGGAGTCCTTGCCTGTCATCCATTTTCACTTTTTGGATATGGAGTGATTTGAAAGTCCTTCCTTGCACTCAGCTGAAATCTATCTCTATATAACCTCCACTTTGTTCCTATGTTGTGACATGGAGTAAATCTACCCCTTTTTCATAGGCAACCTCTAGAGAGCTAACAAAAGCTTTCATATTTCTCTAGCTTCTCTTTCCCAGCTCAGACATGGCCAGTTCCTTCCACTATTCCTTACGTTAACATGACCATCTGACCCATTGTCACAGAGGCTATCCTCTTTCTGACATGCTGATTATAACTGATATTTTTTTAAAAGTTATATTCCCAGATCTGTGTATAAAATTCCAAATGTCATTTGACCAATACAGACTTCAATAAAAATTAGCAAAACTTGTTTGCTGCCTAAAGGTGCTTGAATCCATTATAAACCTCACATAACATAACATAAACCACATACAGACAAGATTTTCCTAGCACAGCACAAGAGCAGTTAGCATTTGTGAATCTATTTGGGTATTAATACTTTCCTGAACTGGTAAGATTTGTATTTTTCTTGTCATTCTCATTCTTCCTGCTTACTCTGCCAGTATACAAGTCACTAATGCAAATAGGAGCAGAATTACTGTGCAGTTGCCCATCACTGCACAGTGGAATCCAGACCCCTTGGTATGTTCAGCTTCCTCATCTGCCTCCTGGCTTCATCTCCTTCCCCTTCCTCATAACATCCGCTGCGATTTACCACGCCAGTTCCTCAAACACAGGCTCTTCATGGCTTCACACCAGTTATTTCTCTACTTGGAATGCTTTGGCCACACTTGATCTGACTTAAAAACTTCTACTAGTCCTTAGTCCTTTAAGGTTTAACTCAGGAATCACCTTTTCTTTCCTTTCCTTTTCTTTTTTCTTTTCTTTCTTCCTTTCTTTTTCCTTCCTTCCTTCTTTCCTTCCTTTCTCCTTCCATCCTTCCTTGCTCCCTCCTTCCTTTCTTTCCTTTCCCACTTCCTTCCGTGCTTCCTTCCTTCTTTCCTTCCTCCCTCCCTTACTCCTTCCTTTCTCTTTCTTCCTTTCTTTCCTTTTCCCCTTCCTTCCTTCCTTGCTTCCTTCCTTCCTTCTTTCCTTCCTCCCTCCCTCCCTTAGTCCTTCCTTCCTTCCTTCCTTCCTTCCTTCCTCTTTCGACAGGGTCTCACTCTGTCACCCAGGCTGGAGTTCAGTGGCACAATCTTGGCTCACCACAACCTCCACCTCCTGGGCTCAAGCGTGGAATCACCTATTCTTAGCCCTATGTCAGGACCATGACAATGGGAGAGGCCACCAGATTTCCACTTCCTAACCAACCCTTGAAGTCAATGTTCCATGTACATTTTTGTTTTGTGAGTAAAGACCATAATTCATTACAATAAAACTATGTTTAAAAAAAAAAAAAAAGAAGTGCATCTTCTGCAAAGCCTTCTCTTGCCCATTTTCAACCTTCGTCTCCATAAAGTGCCTACTCCACACTGTCATTGCAACATTTATCATTTATTATGTTGTATTTAACTATTTGTTCATTTGCTTGGCGTCTCTAGACTTTCAACTCCATGATGCTCAGGGCTTTGTTTATTCCGTGGAGTTCCACTATCCAGACAATGCCTAGTCTTTTAGTAGGATTCAATGTGTATGTGATATCTGTACAGGTCCACTTGGACACTTAGCTCTCTCTGTTTAAAGGGATGGACAAAGAAGTTCTATCAAATGCTTTGCTCAAGCACACCCTGTCATATTAGTGTAGTAATACCATTAAAAAGAAAAGTGAACTTTGGTGACGTGTTTGACTTGAATTTTTTTGTTTTGCTTTGTTTTATTCTTTTTAAAAAGCTCAGGCTAGATCCTGGTGTCCTAACATCAAGGCTTTCTGACCATGTGGAGCATCCATGTCACTGACTATCACAAATGCTATTACAGCTCCATCCTAAGCCATGTTATAATTGGTTTTTTTCTAAATGTTAATGGGTTTATGATTAACTATAATTGTATGTAGGAACCTACATAGAGGACTAATTATAGGTGCCTATGCACTCACCTTTTAAATCCCTACTATGTGCAAGTGTGTCAGACAAATAACATCTTGGCAGCACCGTAATGACTATGAATATAATCAGAAGATGAAATGATGCTGGATTCTTCAGTTACAGCCTCACTTTTTCAAGAGTTGACACACCATCACTGTATTTATCACCAATTAAATTTCCTTATAGTAGTTACTTGCAGTAATTTTTGAGGCAATCACCTCAGCTCAAATTGCCATAGCAAACCACATAATCTTACCAAATAGAATTATTATCAGCAGTCATCATCCTCATCAATTCTTTATTAAAGACTCATTTCTCAAACCATTTTAAATTGTGGCTTAGAGTAAGTCATTTATAACCACATTTTGGAAATAGGCACATTATATTTCCACTTCATAAATATGTTTTATTAGTAATGAGTAGTATACTATTAGATTACTATTAGTACTCTCATCATAGGTTGGAAAAATGCTTAATTAACAAAGATATTGGATTGGAAAAAAAATGACTCTGGGCATATTTCTTCTTGACCAAATTATTTTCTGTTTTTTTTCCCCCTAGTCCTTTATAATTTTTAATTGCATTCACCTATCCCAGAGACTGTGTTTCCAGGAATCTGCGTAGAGAAGCTGAAATGCAATAGAAGCACAGGTTCTAAAAAGACATTCCTGTTACTGTGTGAGGATCTTTTAGCATCTTCACCTTAACCCAGTCCACAGCTCCTTTTCAGAAACCCTCAGCAGTCAGTCTTTGTTGGTGAATGGCATTGCTGAGAACTGTTCCTATTACACATCATAGAGCAGCTAGATTCCTGTTCTGGTTGTGGTCGTCTTAAACTGGTATTTGAAATCCAATGCCGTTTTTTCTGTCACTCTTTGGGTGTCTTTATTTCTGAATACATACACCTCCCTATTTTCTATGTTCTGATTTCACCTCACTTTCCAGAAGAACAGTAAGTGCCAGAGGTCACTGTGCCAGGGAAGCCACCAAGACGCTCCTATCATGCACATCAGACTCTGTATTAACCTTGGGCACTCACAGCCCTGCTTTAGCCAGATCCTTTTCTGAATGGTTGTTACTCATTTTTACCTAGAACTTCTGGCTTACTTTCTTTTTGTCCTCAACTCTTGTTGGGATTCTTCCATTGTTTCTTATTTTATTTCATTTGCAGTGGCGCGTTTAGCTTCCCTATCTTGTATGAGAGTGGCGTTCTTTTGATTATTTTCCATTCTTTTTCCAAAGGGAGAGGGATCTTTGTGTGATGGTGCAGTATGTGTCTGCAAGGGTCGAGTCTGTGTTCTCTGAAGCAACAAACCACATTTGTGGATGTTTTGCTAACACAAAAGAGCATGAGTTTGTGTCTCAGCCTAAATGATGGAGTTCTGGACAGCTTAAATCTGAAGTGGCTTGCTGGTTCCCTAACAGCAGGCAATTATGTTACACTCAGGGAGCCTCTGCACAGGCTGTTCTTATGCAGATAGTTGTCTGAGGGAACAGGAAGAGCATTCGAAATATGTGAGAGCCATGTGACAATTCCTCAGCAATTGATTGTCCACAATTGTGTCCTAATTGCTGACGCCACCAGTCTATCCATACTTAATGTTTTGTTCAGGTATCTTTCCCAAGGTCCCTAGTTATGCGATTCGTGTTCATAAAAGCTTCTAATATGGCCCTTCTGTTCACCCAGCAGGTGAATAATCCCCAAGTTAATAAGAAGGTAAGCACTCTTATGAACACAGCTTTAAAAGGCTCGACCCAACTCTGAATTCACACTGTGAGGGAAAACTACCCTTTACTGATACTCCTTGTGGCATACACAAGCGAGCCAGCCCATGTCCGCTTTCCAGGGTAGAAGGGACATTGACCTGGGATGCTGAGGTGGGGGCCGGGGTCAGGATGGCTCAAGTGGATGCCAGGGGAGGCTGCTCAGTAACAAAGACACCGAGAGCACAATCTTCTCACGTGCGAAGGAAAAAGCTTCTGTGAATCAGAGACCCATCCTAGCCAGTGAAGAGGCCAGCCCAGCTTAGCCAGAAGATCTACGACAGATACCCCCTTCCTCCCACAGGGCTCCCATGGAAAAGCCGACAAGGAACACGAAACTGCTCCCAAAGTGATATCCCGACCCCGGGTTACAAATGAGGATTGATGTTCCACTGAGAAACTATAATGGCCTTATCACAGCAATCATCCTAGGACACCCATGCCTCCTCTCTTCTCCCTTCACATCTGACTGGTTATCTATTGTTCCTCATTGCCAGTGCTTGTTTGAAGAGCTCGGCAGCATTTGCAGGTATAAAAGAACGTGCACCTTTTTTTTTTTTTCTTCTTCTCTTCCTTGAAGTCATTGTCTATATTTAGGTCAGTGACGTGATGAGAGATGTTGATGTGTTTTGTACCTCGCGCTGCAAATTGCCTCTCTGGATACAGGGGAATGGGGAGGCTCTAATGGCACTGGCCTGTGCTCCGTGCCTTGCAGGAGGAAGCTACCACCCAGCTCATGGCTGCCTGCGGCCGAGGGTAGGCTCTGCCTCCTGCCACCCACCAATGTGCTGCAAAAACACACATGGCCACGGAATCTGGCGTCCCAGATTCTCTGCATGATAGACGGGACTATCTTATAAAAAGGTGAGAGGGAAGGTCGTAGGAAGTTGCTTTATCCTTTACCTGGAGTCCTTACCCAGCACTCTGCTCTATCAAGTAGAAAATGTGGCCCTGATAAATCCTGCCCACAAAGGCACTGTGCCTCTTTAACATGCAAATGTTCAGCCAGAGAAAGTAAATAGACATCTCCTCCTTCAGGGAACTAGGAGACAATCACAGCCACCCCTCACCCCACCCCCAATACAGTTTCCCTTTCCTCTTCCTATTCTAAGAGAAAGAAATTCTAATTTTTTTCCCATTATTCTTTTTTTTAAGAGGGAAGGGCTTGCATTGAATTGCTCTGAAGCCACTGTCTTCTACCCCAACTTCCTCCCGTCTAGATAGGCTTCATTAATTTGATAAGCCGACACCAAAAGAGAGGGGTGGCAGTGGAAGGGGGCGGGGTGCTGCAGGAGGGGCTGCCTAGAGGCTGCCCTGAGGTTTTAGAAGATGAACTGCTAATGATGTTGAAGATGTACCTTTTCAGACTGCATGGTCCCTCTGGAAAATCAGGGTCCTTTTTTACTTATTCTGATGGTACTGCAAGAACTGAAAAATAGAGGCCTGGTTGGGATGGAGCGGGTATATGGGCTGGGGCGGGGGTGGTAAGTAGACAGATGCGTCTCCAAGGAGGAATCCGAACACGTCAGTTACACAGCTTGAAGGGCCTTTTCTTTAACAGGGTGTCTGATATTGTCATGCTAAAAAGTCAGAAACTAATGGGGGAAAATAGATTAATTTGCTAGGTCATTTATTGAACAGTCTTGCTTGATACTTACAAACTACTGAAATTAGTGCAAATTGGCAATATGAATATTTTGATCAACACCTGTGACCCTTGAATGCAAACCACAGAGCTTTTAACATGTCAGAGGCACTAATCTTTGCTAGTCCTTTCCCATCTTCTAATATGATGGAAGTTGATTATACCTAAGAGAGCCATCTGTATAATCGTCCCAAGACAGTCCCAGTTTATGCCAGTTGTCCTGGCATGGGTGAAAAATTATATAGTTACCCTAATTATTACCTCTCAGCAACTGGGAGACGCTGAGAGATGCCCAGCTTGGGTTTGATTCTATTTTTATTCTCTGTTCTCTTGCACACTTTCAAGATCATTCTCAAACATTTACTGAAAACAAATGTGTGCGGCATTCTGAGGATAGAAAGGCATTTAAGGTAGGATCTTTTCTGATTGCAGTTAGTGGCAATATAAGTGACTTGCAGGTATAACAAAAACCTTGAATATTCTTGAATCATAGATCAGAACCATACCCTGGCTTATTTCCTTCTGAAATAAATTCCAAGCTGGGGGTGGGGTGTCGATGGTCATCAGGTGTTAAGAGAAAACAACCCAGGCTACTGAACCCCCAGAATTTCTGCTTCAGTATATATTTTACTTCCTCCTCAATTTTACCAAGTGGCAGTGATTGCTTTGTGGACAGCCAGCTGCTTCGTAGAGACCAGGAGCAGCTTTGAGCCTGAAAGGTTGGGGTGAGGGTAAATATTTCAAACACGTGAACAGGTCTTGGCCTGCAGACCTATCAATTGCTTAACTAGAATCTAAATTAGAATGGCTGATAAACATTCATTTATTAAACAAATATTTATAGAGTGCCTGTTGTGTGCCAGCCACTGCTCTAGGCACTTAAATCTGTGAGCGGATAAAAAAGAATAGGAACTCTGCCCTTGTGCAGCTTACCTTCTAGCAGACATTAAGCATCATGAATGAGTGTAAATTACATAGTATGTTAGACAGTTATAAGTGCTATGGAACAAAGAAAAAGCAGAGCGGGGTGAGGGAAGGCGGAATGATGATCCAGGGCACTAGGCTTAGACGCTGCTGATGCCTTTAATTCCACCCTTGTTCTGCTGCCTCCTGCCCAGAGCAGAGCCCACATGCAAACACCAAGGACCAGGAATGCCAACACGCACATGCAGACACACAGAAGCTGCAGACCCACAAGAGAAGTGACACAGGCAGCAGTCACAGTTCATGACCTTTGTTGCTCCAGCCCTGGCTGCCACAGCCAGTGGTACTCTGTATGTGTGTCTTTATGAAAGAGCTCAGGGTTGGAGGGTGGGCAAGGATGGTTGTAGGTCCTGCCTTTGAGGTGGAGGGCTGGCCTCTGCAGTCCCAATTCAGTTCAGGGTTCTCAGCTGGATTTCTGGGTTTCTTTCTGCCTTTGTCAGTGGTCCATCACGTAACCTTCTGTGTGAAACTTATCTATTCCTGACAGTGGTCGTATTCATAGAATCTTAAGGTAATAATAAAATCTGACTGACTTGCATAATGAGGAATCATTTACTGATTTTCTAAGAAGGAAGAAGCCAGCAGTATGAGTTATTTAACACTCAATGATATTCCAAAGACAAAGCCACACAATGTCCAATATATTTGGTCTATTTCATTCATCTTAAAGCTATGTGTTTTTTTCCTCCTGTCATGTGTTCTACAATTTCAGCTGAATAGGAAGGATCAAGATAAATACCCCCAGGCCCCTGCCTGGTTTTGGAGCACTTTAGGGAGAGATACCACGCAAACTATTTCTTCTGCTCTTCAGAATCAGGGCTGTGCTTCATGTAGCATGGTAAAAACGATGTCATCAATTTGGTGGAAAAAGAAAACAGAATTCTGATTCTTCTCTCCCATTCATTAACCGGAACTGAAATTGGGATTCCTGTCTTCCTCCCTGATTAGGGTTCGAGATGTGGAGCTGATTCCTGAAGTGAGCCTGTTCTGCCCAGTGCAGGCAGCCATCCTGCTAACATCTTGATGTTTGTGTGTACCTCTGCAGCTGCTTTCTTTTTGTTTGTGGTCACTCAAAGGAAGGAATGCATTCAAAGGAAGCTCCAATTCTGATGGAGCAGATGCTGTTCTTAAGTATGAGAACACTTACCCTGGCATAAAAGCCCTGCTGGTATGTCTAGCGCCAATAAGAGGACTCTTAAGACTCAAAAGCACGAGGCCTGATTCTTCCTCTACCAAACCTGTTGCCCAGAGGGGCACAGTGCGGATTTCAGGAGGCCTGATACCCAGAACTTACCCCAGAAACTCAGCATTAATCACAGAACAGGAGGTACAGCTCCCAGCAGCAGCTCAGTCACTGAGCCATTGTCTCCATGGCCTCTACTCCCATATTTGCCACAATGATAGCAATGATGATGATGATGGTGGTGGTGGTGGTGGTGGTGGTGGTGATGGTGATAATGATAATGATGATCCTGATGATGATACTGGTGATGGTGATGATGTTGATCCTGATGATCATGATGGTGATGATGATGGTGATTGTGATGATGGTGATGATGTTGATCCTGATGCTCATGATGGTGGTAATGGTGATGATGATGGTGATGATGATTATCCTGACTTCCAATTGCTTTACCAACAGAAAGAGCTAAGAAAGCTGTGCAAAATTTAAAAACTGGTCCCAAATAGATGGTTTGCTTCTGGTTTTATCAGCTCTCCAAATACTGAACTCCATAGGCAGTTGTGAGCATGGAAATAATCATTTTAAAAAGTAAGTAGTTCTTGGATGCCTACAATTCACATAGTTGTGAATAGTATAGTACTGGGATAAGCATTTTATCTCACTTAACCCTCACACATCTTTTGAATATGGGCACTATTGTCCACATTATGTAAATGATAAAAATTGGCCTGGCACATTTTGTTGTTATCAGTTACCCAGCTACCATGCCACAGTCAGATTTTGAACTTGGAAGTGGCCAGTGGCCAGGAAGCCTAGGCCAGCTTCCCTGGTGTTCTCCTGCTCTCAGCCTCTTCTGTTCTTCAGGTGGAGTGTGGTAGAAAGGTGTGCCTCACAGCAGGGCCTTGCTTACTTAGGTTAGCTTGCTGCCTAATACAGTGATCCCCAACCTTTTTGGCACCAGGGACCAGTTTCCTAGACGACAATTTTTCCACAGACCAGGGGTCGGCCGGGGGGATGGTTTCAGGATGAAGCTCTTCCACCTCAGATCATTAGGCATTAGATTCTCATAAGGAGCATGCAACCTAGATCCCTCACATGTACAGTTCACAGTAGGGTTTGTGCTGCTATAAGAATCTAATGCCACTGCTGATCTGACAGGAGGCGGAGCTTAGGGGGTAATGCTCACTCTCCCGCCACTCACCTCCTACTGTGCCACCTGGTTCCTAACAGGCCACGGACTGGTAGCAGTCCATGACCCGGGGATTGGGGACCCCTGGCCTAATACATACGTTTCACAACCTTGTAACAGACAGTTCATCTAATTAATTTGAATGGAAACTTAGTGATCGGCTCCATACAGACAGAAAAATAATCCATCCCATTGTGATAACAATAGATTTACTTAGATAATAGAAGTGACTGCTTCCGATCAATTTGACAATGGTTTTTCTCATAGGAAATTTCAAACTGTGTCACCAGATACTTGAGAAATTACTATGGAACACATGAAAAATGGATATAGAACAATTTAGCAGTATGTGGAGAGCTCCTCAAAGGTGGTCCTACTCCTTGACCTACTGATTCTACTTAAAGAAATGTTTTCCTAAGAACATAATTAGAGATGTGATCAAAAATATATGTATAAGGATGTTTACTATAGCATTATCTATAGTGGTGAAAAATTGGGAAAAAAAAGACCTTTATGACCAAAAGTAGAGAACTGGTTAAGTACATTAGGGTATATTCAACTGAAAGAATATTTCATGGCTATTGAAGTATTTTAGAAGAGTTTTTGATAACATAGGGAAATGTCCACGCTGTAATAAGTGAAAAAGATAGAATATAAAACTACATACGATCCCAATATTTTCAACAAGTGAGAATGTAAATAACTTGAGGTTGGATTTTTGGTTTAGTGAAATGAAGAATAAGTATTTGTTCCTACAACTAAGTCTGAATCTAAATGAAGAATAAGTCTTCATTCCCATAAACTAAAGATTAGTTTCCATAACTAATCTTTCTTCAAGATTTTAGGAAACAACCTAGAGAAAATGTTGGCAATTGAAGAAACACTTTCATCAGCCTAAGTCCCCAGTGAAATGAGTGATAGGATAGTTAAATATCAGCCTTGAAACTATTAAATACTTCATGTTTCTCTTTATTTTTCTTCTTGACGTTAAAACGAATTTAACCAGAAATTATATTCTGATAAAAGGTGATGTTTTTGTAATTTCATATTTCTTTAAAAGCAGACTCTTTCAAAGAAAAGCAGAGATATCTATGACATTCGGGTCACAGTTGCTTCACTACCATGATATTGACACAGGTTGGTCAATTGACAAACCTTTATCTGATCAGAGAAATGGCACATTAGAGATTTGCACAGCCAACATGGAAGATGTCTCATATCCACCATCCTGTCTAGTGGCAGTCATATGGATAAGGGAGGCAATTTCTTTTTTATACTACAGGTGGAAATTGGAGAGAGAGGTAGGGTATTGGAGTGCTGAGTACAGCACCATTGCCTGAATGAGAAAGCCCAAGTCATCAAAATACTATCTTAATACTACGGGAATCAGAGCGGAAGAAAATTAGTGTGTTCTTCAACACATGGGAAAACAGCTATAAATGAGAACCATGTATGTCCTGGAAGGACTTTTGTCATAAAGTGTAAAATATCAACACTCACGGTCAGTTAAAGAAAGTCTTCAGATCTGGGTAGGATTAGATTGGAGAGAAATCTGAGTCAAGCATTTGTTAAGAAGCTACCAATTTATACTTAGCTATTTTTGCTAATCTTGTTTTCATAATCATATCTCTGAGAACACTTGGGCGTTTAGAAAATAGTGATAACTACGTGTGACCACTTATCGCGTGGCAGTATAGTCCAATTGGAAAAAAATACCCAAGAAGAAGTTAAAAGTGAGCTGAAGGCCAGCCTTGCAAATCTAGCCAATCAAATGATTGTAGACATCACACCTGTCTTCTTCCCTAAGCCAAATCTGAGAAAAAAATAAGATATCGAAGCAGCTTCATGCAGGGGATACAATTGGAGCCATGCTACCTATGGAACAAAATACTAGCCTCTTAGCATTATATTCAAGATTATATATAATCTGATTCCAAATACCTTTCAGCTTCCTCTCTGTCTCACCATGTCTCTCATCACTGCAGGAACACTGTTCTTTCTCTTTCTCTTGAGTGAGCCACACACTTCAGGGAGCCAGAACCTCAGCCCATTAAGCTCCCTCCTCCTGGACTGGCCTGAAATGCTCTGCTTCTTTTCTTTGCTTGTCAAGATCACTCTCCCCGCTCCAGGCCCAATCAAATACCACTTCAGCCAGAAATTATCCATCCTTTTCCATACCTGTAGGTTTTATACCTGCCTTCATTTCATGCTTATTTTATTCGGCCTTACATTTTTGCTGGCTGTTTGTTTCTCTCCCCTATCGGATCATTATTCATTTGCGTGCACCTCTGATGCCAGCCAAATGAGTTCATACAATAGGCACTTAATAAGTGTTTGCCGCATTTAGTCAAGTATAATATGCTGTATGAATATTAAAATGTTTGATACAGGCCATATGTACAACCAGATTTTCTAGACAAAATATATGAAGAAATATGACCTTGGGACAGAATATTTGAAATTGAACTGATACTACAAGACCCAGGTTGCAAAGGCTACTGTAATCCATAATAGTAGTGAATGTTTTGGGGTATTTGCTTCATTCTAGGTATTACACTAAGTTCTTTCCGTATAATATCCCATTTGATCATCCCAACACAAGGAAGTGGGCCTCATAGCAGGCACTAGTGTCTTTTGTAACAACTTCCTTCGTTCTGACAATGACAATTTTTCTCCAACTCTCATTGGTATTCTGTAGTGTTTGATGATTTTCCTATTCCTGGGGAACCTCTAAAATGTATCAGCTCTTAGGAGGATGGACTTCTCCTAAGTAAAATAGTCATGAGTAGGAAGGAATTGTGATATGACCTCAATTAGTTAGAAAAAATCTCATGGAAGAGATTAGTCCTGCTTTAGCAAATATTTATGAGCACACACTATGTGGCAAAGTACTTAGTAAACACTGGGGACAGAAAACAGAGATGCTGCCTAACCACAGGCACAGGAGTTTAACCACAAAAACAGACATTAATGAAATAATCACACAGATACATAATTACAGCCCATGATGAGGACAGGTGCTGTGAAGGAAATGTATAGACAGCCATGAGCATGTCTAAGCTAGCCTAGTGAGGGAGGTGCCAGTCAAGGAAGGTTTCTCAGAGATCCGGAAAACCAATAGACGGTAGCCGGGGCAGTGATTCTCCAAGCGTGGTTCTAGGACTAGCAGGATCAGCATCACCTGGGGACTTGTTAGAATTGTAAATGATCAGGTCCCACCTCAGGCCTACAGTATCAGAAATTCTCAGGAGTGGTGCCCAGTATTGTGGCATTTTAACAAACCCACCAGGCAATTGTGATAGACCCTCAAGTTTGAAAACCACTATACCAGCAGATGAGATGAGCTGGGGATGGTGCTGAGGCAGAGCATTCCAGCTACAAGAAGTCATAACTACAAGAAGCAGTACAGTGAGTCCCCAAGGCTGGGAGGAACACAGTGAGCAGGTGGAGCTGCCAGGAGGCCAGTGCAGAGAGCCAGAGGAAAGTGGGGTGCGGCAAAGCTGGAAGACATACTGGTCAGATGGCTTCAGCGTTGGTGGTAAGATTCTGCCCACTCTCCTGAGAGCTGTGGAAAGTCACTGAAGAGTTTCAAGCAGGAGTGTGATAGGATCATTTTAAAGCATCCCCCTAACCCGGCATAGAAAACTGATGGAGGGGAGTAGATGTGAAGAGATTCATTTGGAGGTGACTTCAGTCCTCTGATCTGAAAAATCACTGAATGGAGGGATAGGACATGTAAACAGAGGGAGGTGATATATATGGAGGAGGTGACAGTGAAAGGGCTTTGGCAATATTTGGAAATGGGGATGGAACCTAGGTTTCTGGCTTATGAAACCAGATTGACGACAGTGGTCCCAGTCACTGACATACAGAAGGTGGAGGTCATGGGTTTCATTTGGATCATATGGATTTTGAGGTATAACCTAGACCCTGGCAGAATTTGCATGGATGAAAGCCACGGAAAAAAAATTATTCTCGAAGGGGAGATATGGTGACCCCTGAGCCAACAAATGGAGATGGAAGTGAGTTTTTTGATGTTTGTTTGTCTGTTTTATGATTCATCCATCCATCCATCCATCCATTCATTCTACCTATTACACCCTTCTAAGTACATAGAAGCATTTGAACAACAGAAGAGGAAGACTGGTAGATAGGATCAGAACCAGCTACGGCAGATCTTGATTTCCAAGCTAATGGTGTTGGATCACCATTGAAGGTAGTCAGAGTGACATCATGGCAGAGGTATGTTTCAGAAGGGTCGCCTAGCACCTAGCCTTTGTTGTACACAGGCGACAAACTAGAAGGAGGAAGACCATCACAGTAGACTCTAAGAATGCAAAAGGACTCTCATTCTTTCTAATTGTAATATAAAGTTAGCATTTAGGAATGACTAGCACATTCACATACATCCATTCATTATATTCCCTCCGTGTGGTTATGTATCTTTAACCTGTATAGCCACACAGTTTGGGAATAGGACAAGATAAATTTTGAGAGCGTGGAATCTAGGTCTTTTTCTCCCTTTTAGTTTTCTAGAACCAAGCAGAGGTTAGGTATTTTAACAGATGCTAATGTTAATTAGAAGTGAAAGACCTACACTTAGTAGGCACTCGAGATCTATTAAATTGAATTGGATTGACATCAGTGGTGTCTTGAAAGAAGATGCAGCACAACACTGGACTTCTCAAGGAGAAAGGGCTGAGCCATGGGGGCCCTTGCATGAGAATTAGGACCTTGGTGACCCCCATCTGTTCCTCCTTTCCTCTCTCCCTCCCCCACCGCTGCCATGGCGACATGTCTGGAATCACAGTAAGCCTTATACCCCAGAGAAAACAATACTCTGTTTGAATGGTGTAAGTTGGCCTCTAAGCTCACGATCTGCAGGCCCCATCCCCCACAATCAGGGGATTCTTACAAAAGGCAGCTTTTTACCAGAGGGTCGGCCGCACTGCTGCTCATCGATTTCAGCCCATTTTATCCCTCGGCACTTTCACTTGTTTGTTTTTGAACTCACACCACAGCCTCGATGCTGCGGGTTTCATTTTGGCGTGAAGTTACTGATGTGACCGTCTGCATCCCCTCCGCTCAGCCCCTCAGAGCACGGTGCTTCTTTCTTTTTTGTGTCTTGTCACTGCTGTTGACTCACCACGCTGGGCTGTTGGAGCTAAACTGAATTAGTAACAATGCAATCAACATCTCTATTTTTATCTTCGCACCCCCCTCTCTTCCTCCCCTCCTGACTGACTCACCATTTCTAGGTCTCAGAGCTTGGCAGTCTTAGAATTATATTGGAGCTGGGGTGAATATATGCACAGATGTGATATTTCTACCATTCAACACAATGAGTGTTTTATTTTTTTTCCTGGTAGCACAAGGGTTCAAGCGTTAGAAGTATTATTTATTATGCTCATCGTCGTCCGTATTGTTGCTGTGTTACTGCTCAAGCTGGTGTTTATCTCCTGAGGTCTAAGATGAATTGTAGGCAAGGCAGGGAGCCAGGATCTGATTTCTGAAACTCGTCTTCAGAGGAAACTTCAGTTTTGAACTAAAACTTTTAACTTTGTCCCAGTTGAATTCTGGAAACCTGAACTGGAATCTGAAGTATATACTAAACACAAAGTAGTAGTAGTAGTACCTTTAAAAAATGCACCATGAATGCAGAATATCTTATTCTGCCTAGGCCTCTGCATACTGATCATTGTATTAATTTTATAATTTATGGAGATAGATCTATTAAGAACCTGGGCTTTTGGAGCCCAGATTTGAATTCCTTTCTGCCAGTTATTATCTGTAATCTTGAGCAAATTACTTAATTTCTTTGTGTCTTTTCTTTTATAAAATAGAAACTTTTACCTCTCATGCAAATGTCATAGTCCATATCTCATAAAATTGTTTTAAGGATTAAATAAGCTAGTATTTATAAAGCACTTTAAAGTGCCTAGCACATAATAAGCTCTGAATGAATGTGGGCTATTATTATTCAGCAGGCCATATTTACCTGTTATAAGAGAAATGATTCATTCCTGAAAACAGTTTCTTTTAGCAAGCACAGTACACTTCAGGATCTTACCTTCCCTTATTCCTGAATTTACAAACCATCCATGTTATGGATACTAAGTGGACACCAAGTTCCAGAACAGACCTATTTGTCTTTTATTCATAAGTCGGGCTTTCTAGCTTCCTAGTCTGCCTTTTGCATAGCCAGAATTTTAGTTTCTCATCAAAATTAGGTTTTGGCTCTCATGTGGTCTAAATCCAAGTACACTCACTTTTCTTCTCCAGATAATTATATTTTACATAGAGTGACTTTTCCTTGGCCTATCTAATGCTGCCTCATTAGACTCTAAACCCTAATGATACTCTTTCATTTCTATAGCACAGCCATGGAAATAGCATATAAAACTCTCTGTAGAAAATTCCCTTTGTCTTCCGTTGCCCAGGTTCCTCCAGCCCTACGCTCTTTACTGGGTGTGGGAAGGAAGAGCAGTTGCTGGACTATTTTGGCAAGAATCCAAAGGGAGGGTCACAAAGCTCAGATGCAGGTAGGATTTGGAAGGTCCCCAGAAAACTCCCAGCCACTGTGTGCCCCAGAAACTACATTATCAGCATTGCCTACCAAGTCTTGGTGGTGGGGGGAGGGTGTTACCCACCTTTCAGCTATCATAGCTGTACCAAAAATTATCTGAACCACACAGTTCATTACAGTTTGTTCATATCTACACAGCAGCCACAAATCAAGAGAAGCTTGGGCACAGATCTGTGGGAAGCAGTGCTGGGAGTTTTGAAATCGTCCCCCGTGACAGGAAACCCTCTCGGGATGGCTTCCAAAGCCTGAGGGAATTAAACACACTCGAGTCACCTTCAGTCTGATTAGGTGTTCAGGGATAACTAGTTGGCTGTTTTGTTTTTTAGTCAGTATCTTTAGCCAGCTAGTAGTTACATAACTTGAGATCACAGAGTTCTGTAAGGCATAAGCCTTATATGATAGGAAGCATCATCACCATCCTGATTTCTGCTCTCCAAAGCTTTACAAATTTTTAGCTACTTCTTCTAGTATGAATCTGTACTTCTAAATAACATGTTTCTGCAGTTATCTCTTGATTATTATGTTTTAGATACTACTTATCAACTTTCTACCATGGAACAGGGAGACCTACCCACAGTTCTCTTTCTGCCTCTCAGATACGCTTCCTCTTCCTCCATCTTCCTACTTATTGATATATCACAACTTTTGGTGAAATCATCATTGTGTGTGTGTGTGTGTGTGTGTGTGTGTGTTTGTGTTTGTGTACTATAGCTAGCTGCATGTTGGGCTTTGATGACATTTCTGTTGCCACTTTTGCTTTTTCTGCAGTTACTGGCTCTGTTTCCTTATTTCCTTGCTCAGTTTTTTGTGGTCCTGTCCTGAAATCATTCACAGAGTCTTCATCAGAAGGGTGAATCTTCTCTCAATACATTTGCAAACATCAGGTAATCAATCCATTTCTTTTTCTTTCTGGGATCCTTCCTTCTGGAGTCCTGCATCCTTTGGCCCCTGTCTGGATGGCTGCAGAGCCGGCACCCCGAGCCTTTGCTTCACCTTGATCCTGTGGGGACCCAGTTCATGGATTCCAAGTCTTCTCTGGCTTGGTTTAGTCCCCATTTCAGTGGAATGTATTCTCTGATCACTGCCTGAGAAAGGGTACATGAGAAGTAAAATTTGGGGCCTTGCATGTATGAAAATAGCTTTATTCTGTTCACATGTCTGACCAAATAGAGGATTCTAGGCTGT
This sequence comes from Pan paniscus, assembly GCF_029289425.2. Classification (NCBI taxonomy): domain Eukaryota; kingdom Metazoa; phylum Chordata; class Mammalia; order Primates; family Hominidae; genus Pan; species Pan paniscus. The sequence continues at coordinate 137,688,509 of NC_073252.2, read as the reverse complement.
AAATAACTTTCAGGAGGAATTTTGAAGCGCTTCATGCATTTTCTTCTTGCTTCCAAGGTTGCCACCAAAAAAGTCCACTGCCATTCTAATTCCCACTTTTGGAAACATTTAGGATCTCCTTTATTTTTAGCTTTCTGAAATTTCACAGTGGTATTCCCTGCTGTGGCCCTTTTTGCACCCATTGTTCAGGGAATTTTCTGGGCCTTTCAACCTGAAAGTTCATGTCCTTCAGTTCTGTGAAAGTTTCTTTTATGATTTCATTGATAATTTTATGATGTTCTCTACTCTATTTTTTCTTCTCGTTTCTGTAACTCCTGTTATTTGGATCTTGTACCTTTTGGACTGAATCCCTATTTTCTTATCTTTTTCTTTTCTATTTTTCATATTTTTTACTTTTGTTCTATTTTTGAAAGATGTTTTTAACCTAACCTTCCCACCCTTTAATATTATTCCTATTACTATATTTCTAATTTATAAGAGTTTTATTTTAATTTTCTAAATTTTTATTTTTATGCCATCCTATTCTTAACTCATAGGTTCTCCCTTTTTTTTTTTACATTTCTGAGAATATATTAGAGATTTTTTAAATGTTCTGTTGCTTTTATTTTTCTACTTTCTCTCTTCTATGTATTTATTTATTCGGAGTCTGCATTTTATATTAGAGGCTTTCCTTAAATGTGTGGCAATCTTTACCTGTACCTTCATTGTGAAGAGTAAGATACTAACAGCCTAACTTGGAGCCCTGTGTTTTCATAAGGACTCTCAAGCGGCAGTGATTGGCCTGAAACCCAGCTGTGGGGAATCCAAGATCTGTTAGTCATTCCTCATAGGCTGGTTAATTTCCCTAGATAGGAGTCTACTGGGCTTCTGTCTAGAAGTTGTAAGACTGGCTGCCAGTGGCTGCCAGTGTTCCTGAAGCCAAGTGCCAGACAGGTTTGGAGTGAGGTAAGATTATCCGACCACTGAATTGTAGATTTCCACTTAATTCCCATTTCTATTACAGCACTCCCAACTTCAACTGCGCTTTGTGTCCTTGTGCCAGAACTCTCTGTTTCTACTTTTTCAAAGAGTAAAACCACCAACCCTTTTAGGGTGGAGAGGGAAAAGTAGGATGGCCATGTACTATGCACGGAATGAGGGATGAGGGAGAAGGTCTCAGGGTCTACGACTTCTAATACAGAATTTCAGCTAATCGTACTGTGTTTTAGCCCCATGTGCACCTTCATCATCAGAGGTACCTAGTGCCTCCAATTCCTAGACTCTTTAAGATTTTCTTTTTTTGAGACAGAGTCTTGCTCTGGTGGATAGAGTACAGTAGCACAACCATAGCTCACTACAGCCTTGACCTGGGCTCAAGTGATCTTCTTGCCTCAGCCTTCTGAGTAGCTAGGACTACAGGTGCATGCCACCACACCCAGCTAGTTTTGTAATTTTTTGTAGAGACAGGGTCTAGCTCTGTTGCCAGACTGGTCTCTAACTCCTGGTGATCCTCCCTCCTCAGCTTCCCAAAATGTTAGGATTATAGGTGTGAGCCACCATGCCTGGCACCTCTTTAAGATTATTAACATACATTAGCTAACTTCTCCTTGGCTTTCCCCCACTGAACGTTTTAATTTCAGCTTTTCCTGCTCTACTGAATCAGTTACCACACATTCATCCACTTTCTAGTTCCCAAAATTATGTTAACACTTCATATATGTTTTTGTCTCCTCTCTGACACTTAATATATAGAGTTTTGCTTTTCAGAAAATTCTGTCTTTTGTCATTTTTGTGGAGTGTGAGAGGTAAAGTAGAAAAGAAATGGAGATAAACATGTATTCATTCCTCAATGTTTAACTGCAATCTATGATCTGACCCTTTATGTCTAAGAAATACCTTTACCATCTATGTGCATCAAAATAAAATTGTCAGGTTACTTGGCAAGTCCTTCATTCTGGAATATTTCCACTTGGAGCTGCCATAGTAATACGGGTCTGCCTCAGAATTAAGAAATGCAATGTGATTCTAGAACTATCCCAGGAAACCTAAGTCAGGTTTCCCTGGTTCACCAGTAAGTTGTCTAAAATTCACAGATCAGAACCAACCAATTCCCTGGATTCTGACCTGAGATCCAGACCGTAACTCCAGAGCAGCCTAAGTAGCTAATAGTACTCAAGCCATGGGCTGAAGAGACCAGCCCACACTCACCCCCTTGTCCAAGGCTTTTCTAGACTGTGTGCACTCTGGAAACACAGGGTGATGGAGGCCCTTAGTAAATTAAATTTAGGTTCAAATTCCAGCTCTGCCCTGTAATAGGGTATCAGTTCAGATTGCTTTGTTTATATGTTAGAAGCACTCTATAACAGTGGCGTAAGTTTTAAAAAGTTTCATTTTCCTCATGTAATAAGAAGCCAGACACAGGCAGATGAGAGGAAATGTAACTGATGCACAATGTCAGTTATTTCATATCTCCTTCTGTCTTCCTACCCAATGCATGGCTTTTATCTTCATGCTTGTTATCTCAAGGTCACAGAATGACATCTTCACTGCTGGCCTTACGTCTGCACTCCAGGCCAGAGGAAAATGAAGAAAACAACAGAAGAAAAGGGCAGGGCCAGTCACAAATTCCCAGCATACTTCTATAGACATCTCATTGGCCAGAACTGTGTTACACAGCCATCCCTAGCTGCAAGGGAGGCAGGAAAATCCCTCCTCAAGTACAATCAGGATTCTACTGAAGAGAAGGAATATTAGCTAGGCAGCCAGTGGTGTCTACCACAGTAGGCAACAAATTATTTAAATTCACTTGATTTTTATAACCCTAACTGTAAAGTGAGAATAAAAAACCTACCACATAGAGTTGTAGAGAAGAATAAAGGGGAAAATATTTAGAAGATACATACCTGACACATAATGTGCCCTCCATAAGTGTTAGTTTCCTTCTCTGGGATCCTTCTGTGATCACTCACAGATCCCTCTGTGCTCTGATTTCTGAACACACCACAGTATCATATGCTGTGAAGACCTGTACAGATATATATTACTTGATAAAAATTAATTTTAGGCCAGGCATGATGTCCCATGCCTGTAATTCCAACACTTTGGGAGGCCGAGATGAGAGGATCACTTGAGGCCAGAAATTTGAGATCAGCCTGGGCAACATAGCTAGACCCTGACTCTAAAAAAATTTTAAAATTAGCTGGGTGTGGTGGTGTGCCTATAGTGCCAGCTACTCAGGAGGCTGAGGCCAGAGTATCACTTGAGCCCAGGAGTTTGAGGCTACAGCGAGCTATGATGGGGCCACTGCACTCCAGCCTGGGTGACAGAGCCAGATCCTGTCTCAAAAAAAAAAAAAAAAAAAAAAAAAATCAATTTTGGTTTACATATTGCATGATACCTCTTGGCAAAGCATTAGGAAAAATGAAATTTGGAAATCACAAGTCAAAAAAATGTATTTTTCGCTAGAATGTCTGAATATAAGACTATAAAGATGATTTTACAGTCCATGTCTTTCTTTATTTCTCTTCCCTTTATAACTATCCACCCACAACCTCTCTTTCCTAAACTCTTGTCTTGATCCCTTGAGAGGTTCCTCAATTTGTATTTACCATTATTCATCTACAAAGCTTTATTATGCAGTCACTGGAGCATCCGTGTGTGTATGTGTGTGTGTGTGTGTACGTGCAGGTATAAATGTGTATTTCTTTAATCAGCCCAACAAGTGACCACCCGTGTGCTTTCTTCACACAGCAAACCAGGTGGGAGTCAGGAAGGTGGGGGCTCACATGTAGGGGTGGGTTATGGCCAGCCAAGCCTGCAGCTGAATATTTATGAAAACAACAATGCTCTGTTAGAGTTTGGGTCTCAGAGGGTGAGAACACATATGGTTTCCGTGGTTTTGGGTCCACAGAGTTTTCCTGCCTGTACCTACGATGGACTGTTTCCCATCCTGCCTTGTTTCCCGCCCCAGGCCCCGTGACTGACGTGTGCCGGTGCACAATCTAGCAGAGGGTGGGGACCAGGGTCACATCTCCATAAGCTACATTGGAAGGGGCCTTTGTTTTCTCTCTAGCAAAATAAGCATGGGTAACAGAGGGTAGAGGTGTGGTGCTGTGGCTGCTTCCGTACAGTGAAAAAATAAACAATATTCCAATCCTGCATAAGCCAGGCTGCCTCCTAAAATCAGCGGCTAAGAGCACATCCTCTCAAGATAAGTACAGAAGGGAAAGAAAGAAAGAAACCTCTCCTTCCCCATTTAAAAATGTTTCCCTTCTCTCGTGGCCCTTGTCTAGCTAGTCTTTGCCTACCTTAAGTTCTGGCTGTCTGTGTAGAAACCAAATGCCACAGTCCAAAGGAGAAGCTCTTTCACAGGGAAAACAAAAGGCAGCTGTCAGTTTAATCCCAAGCTCCCTGATAACATTCCAGCAGAGTTCCTTTTTCTGGAGATGAAATAAGAACCCTGGCAGGCCCTTTTGACTGGTCACATAAATCATTTGTAGTAATTGCTCTGAGAAAGGAGAGCCTCTCAGGCTCCAAAAGTGAGCGGGGGAGTCACACACTGACATTCTTTCTTTCTCTCTCTCATAAACACACACACACATGCACACTCACAAACACACCCTGTGCCACTGCCACTAGCTGGTCTCACACATGTGTACATTCACCCACACGCACACCCCTTGTCTCAGGGATCGCTGAGAGGAGTTGCTCACACTGGGGTAAGCTCAGTGAGCCATGTATATTTTTCGAAAGCATAATACGGAATATCATAAACAGCTTATGTTTCCTTCTCTTTGAGATTGAGGCCGTGTAAATTATTCTGAGTACGGTTTGGTAGGGGATATTGGGAGAGTTGACAGGAAATGTGGGAGGGAGAGAACACAAAGGTAAGAGGGGGAATGGCAGTGACTGGCTTTGTTAGGCTTATCCATTGCTGTGTATCCTATAATGTGTCACCTGCTTCCTCCTTTTTGCCTTTTCTGGTGAGAACTGAGATGTGGTCATAAAAATCCCCCATCCTGTGATCTGGGAGTTGCTGCTGAGGCTTGGCAGTTCACTAAGGACCGAACTCTGAAAAGCCACAAAGCTATAATATCCCTTCCCCTCTGTGGCCAATAAAGCTGGTGATAATCAAATAACAGGACTTAGAAGTGGTATGGTGCCTGCAGCGGTTGGCCACAGGCCGGTGATATACACCCTTCACTTGTAGGCTGATGTGTGTTCATTGAAAATATTGAGGCCACCAGTGATGTTGGTGGGGGGCTCCCCCAGGCACACACAGTTATTTGAAGAATGAATGGATGGATGAATGAATACATGAATGGATAGATGGATGAATGAATGATGGATAAGTTGAGCTCACTGTTATGTTATGAAAATAGCTGGAAAAGTCAGAAAAATTGGATAGCTTGTCTGACAGATGAATGCCTCGTCCCTCTCCACACACTGCAAGTTATAGCTGTTCTCAGCATTGTGCCCGTGGATAGAGAAGAGAAAGTGAAGGGAAGGAAGAGCCGAATATGAATGGAGGAGTGTACCTTTCCCCACTCCACTCTTCAATCCTGATTATAGAACAGCCCTGGCTATGAATCAGTGCTGCTGTTGAACATGCAACTTGCTAAGCTAAAATTCACTGTCATTTTGTTTTGTTTGATAAGAAAATATATCAAATTTGGAGTGTATCATGTATGGGCTATATGCTTTGTCAAGCTAACAATTGGAGTGTATCATGTATGGGCCATTAGCTTTGTCAAGCTAATAATAAAGTCAACCTTCTTTATTTCTTTCCCAACTTATTTGACACCAGTGATCTAACTTCAAAAGGAGAGCAAACAAGGGTTGGCAAAGAACTGTGTTCCTCCCAGTGTAGCTCACGTGTAAAAGCAGTGTGTTTTCCACCACAAGGCTCTTCTGCCACTGAGGCACGGACTGTTTTAGGGTACGTGTATGCTCCCTTGAGGTATCCTACGGAGTCTGAGCTCAGGCCATCCTTGGTTGGATCTTTCTCCCATCTGCTCCACCCATAGCCTTGGATGTAATTTATCATTCCTCTCTTGGCTACCAAGCCAGTTGTTAACAGGCCGGCATGTGTAGGTGTACTGAACCAAAGATGGCTCCTGCGTATGGCTAAACAAGTGCAGGGTTTAAGGTAATTCCGAATCGAGGCTTTCAGGTATGGGTTAGTAGATTTTTGCTTTAATCTATAAGGTCCACTTAGGTTGGAGTTCTAAACTCAGACATACACACACACAAAAAATAATAGCGTATATGCATATGATACTTTACAGTTTGCAAAGCAGCTTTCCGAATGGCAAGTCTTGTCAGTTGTTATTTTTAAGCTGAAGAAACCAAAGTTTAGAGAACGATAAATGGCTTATTTAGGGTCATAGAGCCAACAAGTGGCAGAAACTGGAATAGAAGCCAGGTGATGACACAGCTAATTTAGTTTGCCACTGAACGTATATTGTCTCTTTAAATTATTGTGGTGAATTTTAACAAATTCCTTTTTACATAATATTTTAAGCCTAAAAAGTCTGTTTATTTTAGAAATTTAAAGAACTATGCACCTGATGTGTTTTTAAAATCATGCATAATCCTACCATTCAAGATGATCTCTCTGTATCATTTGGAAGTGATGCATACTAGTTAATTTCTATGCATATGAGACAAATATAATGTCTTGATTTAGACACCATTAAATCCAACAGCATTTGGTTTTGTATCCTACTTTGTTCACCTATATTATTGAGGTTTTTGGTCATTTAACATTCTTTATAAAACCTGATTTTTAATGCCTGCATAATTTTCCCATAAATTATTTAAAATTTAATCTGTCACCTATTGTTGAACATTTTAGTTGTTTACCTTTTGTTGTTTACGAACATCCTTTTAAATCTATCTTCAGTGGAATTTCTGATTGTTTTCATAGTGTAGATTCTTAAAAGAGCAATTTCTGGGTTGGAAGTTATTAACTAGGATCTTGACGTGTGTTGTATAATTGGTTTCCAGAAAGATCTTATCAATTTATGCTTGCCTACTGAATGAGCTCCCTTACCACATCTTTTCCAGCTTTAGGAATTGTTATTTTAATTTTTTTCCAATATAATAGTGAAAAAATATATTTTGTTCTTTTAATTTGCATTTGTATGATCATTAGTGAGACCTAACATCTGTTAAGAATTATTGGCTAAATTATATTTTTCATTCATAAACTGTCTCTATTCATGTCTGTTGCCCATTTTTCAAAAATAGGATATATATTTCTTTTTCTAAAAAACTTACATATTATAAATTTGCATTTATGCCAATATTTTGTCCTAGCTTTTAATCTGCTTGTTAATTTTTAAGGGTTTTTAATGTACAGTTTAAAATTTTATGCAATGAAAACTATTAACCTCTTCCCTTGTAACTTCTAATTATTTTATACTTAGAAAGTCTTTATACCAAAATCATGAAATACTGACTTTTAAAAATGTTTTTGGAGTTCATTTTTTACATTTAATTATATGCTCTTCAGAAATGTATTTTGGTATAGTTGCAAGGTGCAAATCTAACTTCAGATATCCCCCCTTATTCTTGTATATTTCATAATCTTTCTTTTCCCCATATTTTTAACAGATAATGAATTCTTAAGATCTCCTTCTGGACTATCATTTCTCTTGCATTGAAGTATTGGTTTTTCCACCGCTCGCATAGTATTCCATTATTCTGGTTTTACAGTAGGTTCTAACATCTCATATTGCCTTCTTTAGCTTCCTTAGCTTCTCCTCCCAGTTTATTTTTCCAGAATAACTATAAAAAATTTATTAAATTCCTAAATGAATTCCTCTGCAATGCTGATTTGAATTATATTAAATCCATAGAATGGTCTGGGAAGAGTTGACTTCTTCACAATATGCAGTCTCTTCATTCAAGAATAAGAAATATATCTCCATTCACTCAAGTCTTTTTTAAAGATTCTCTAATTTTCTTCTTGTAGTTTCTATTCATTTCTTATTAAGGTTATTCTTGGGTAACTCAAGTGTTTAATTATTTCTGTTTCTGAAATCATTGCAAAGTGGCATTTTTAAAAAGAGGGTCTTGATTAGCTAAATTGGGGTTAGACTATGAGAAAACCCAGCAAAACCTGACAAGCTAGAAGTCATTAGTAATTAAATAATTTCTATCTGAAAACTAATTGGATTAAATTAACCCATTTTAAGGTATTATTTCTCAGACAAGAAATGTCCAACTTCTATTTCTATGTCACCATCAGTGACTATTCCTAATAACATACCACTTTTAGTCATTGCATAAACAGGAGACAAATGAAATTCATGCTTATAATAAATTCTTTTTGTTGTTGTTGTTGTTTTGAGACGGATTTTCGCTCTTGTTGCCCAGGCTGGGGAGCAATGACTACATCTCGGCTCACCGCAACCTCCGCCTCCCGGTTACAAATCAAGCAATTCTCCTGCCTCAGCCTCCTGAATAGCTGGGATTACAGGCCCCCGCCACCAAACCTGGCTAATTTTTGTATTTTCAGTAGAGATGGGTTTTCGCCATGTTGGCCAGGCTGGTCTTGAACTTCTGACCTCAGGTGATCTGCTTGTCTCAGCCTCCCAAGGTGCTGGGATTACAGGTGTGAGCCATTGCGCCCAGCATCATTTTTAAATAAATTGTTATTTGTGAGTACTAAACAGCACTGTTCTAGACACACTATCCTCTACTTCTAAAGCCACACTTCAGACCTTAGCCCAGTAAAACTTTTCTTTTGATTTCCCAAAACATAAATTGTTTCTGTTACAAATGTAAATAGTGTCCTACTACTTAAGTGTATACATACATAGGAGACTATAAGCAGATATAAATTAATATGCTTGCAGAAAGAGGATGTATGATAGAATTTTAGAGTATAAGCAGACCTTAAAAATCAACTAGCCCAAGCCATCTAGTCTTACTGGGATCCATGAATGTATTAAAATTCTTAGTGAGGCTTGGCGCAGTGGCTCACACTTGTAATCCCAGCACTTTGGGAGGCCGAAGTGGGTAGATCATTTGAGGTCAGGAGTTTGAGACCAGCCTGGCCAAGATGGTGAAACCCCGTCTCTACTGAAAATACAAAAATTAGCCAGGCATGGTGGCAGGCACCTGTAATCCCAGCTACTCTGGAGGCTGAGGCAGGAGAATCGCTTGAACCCGGGAGGCGGAGGTTGCAGTGAGTCAAGATCATGCCATTGCACTCCAGCCTGGGTGATGAGAGCAAAATTCTGTCTCAAAAAAAAAAAAATCCTTAGTGAGATCACTTGTGTATGTGTGTATCACGTGTGCATTTTTCTGAAGGAAGAGTCTATAGCTGAATTTCAAGTGGTTGCCAACTATTTAAGACCCTAAAAAGAGCTGAGAATGACTGAGCTACTCCAACCTTCTCACTCATCAGATGAGAAGACTGAGGCCCAAAGTGCTGAGGAGACACACCTTTGGGCACACAGCTCTTCAGGGGCAGAGCCAAGGCAGGAAGTTGGGTCTGCCGATCCCCAGCTTTTTCTGTAATACCTTTCTGCACTCTACATGTGAAGATCATATCAGATCCCTGCATCCTCAGTGTGCCTGCATGGTGTGAGCTGGGTGTGTTGAACTAGTGTGGAATTTGGAACCAAGACCCCACATTGAGATTTAGCTCTGGACTCAACAGTTGTGTGACCTTGGGCAAGATCTTCAACTCTGACCTCAGTTTCTTCTTCTATGAAATTGAGTTGCAGGAGTAAAACTGATCTTACAGGCTTTAAAAGAGGATATAATGAGGTGATGTGTGTAATGCATACATAGCCAGGCACTTTATGAACTGTAAAGTGCTGTGTGGTGTTATTATTTTCATCATGACTCTGGGAGAACTGGGGTAACAGAAGCACAGTGGGGGTATGTGGCAGTATTAGTAACTTTCAGCTACCACCCTGCATACACCAAACATGTCATCCTTCACCAGAGCCAGGCTCCCTGTGCTAATTAGCCCTCTCTCCTGTTTTCCTTGCAAACATGGTTATTAACTTACACATCTCCCAAACACCTGCTGACAGAAGTTCTCTATGATCCTATGCCCAAGAAAAAGAACATGCAACTCTTACAACTTCATAATAGGGGTTCTGTTTTTGTTTTGTTGTGCTGTATAAAAATCTTTTTTTCCAAAAATGGTAATCTGTAACATTTGAAGGTTTATGATAAACTATGATTTTAAAAAATTCTTTTAAATCTTCTATCCAGCAGCACTGCATTTCATTTTATATTTTATATATGATTTTTTTTTGAGACAGGGTCTCACTCTGTTGCCCAGACTGGCATGCAGTGACATGATCTTGGCTCACTGCAGCCTCTGCCTCTCAGGCTCAAGCAATTCTCCCGCCTCATAGGACTACAGGTGTGAGCCACTGTGCCCAGTCACTGCATTTTAAATTGGTCCAAAAACCTCATGGAGGGTTCACCACTTCCTGTTATTAAGCATCTTGGAAGAGCCACAAATCCGGATATTGGAGAGGGTAACATTTATAAAGAGAAATAGTTATACCATTTCTCAGCACCATAATATATAATCACTTAACACTGTTTGCTATAGAGTAAAATTAGGTATAAGATATTTTTGTCTTTTAGGTAATAATACCTCTTACATTTGGAACATGCTGCTCAGTTTCCAAAGCACTTTAAATATATATTTAATGTGTAAATACACATCTTATTTAATCCTCTCAACAGTCCTGTTAAGAAGGAATGATTATCTTCATTTTTAAAATGAAGGAATGGAAGTTAACTGGCTGGAGGCCCACACTTAACTGTCAGCACAGCCCAGACTTGACCCCACTCTACCATCCATCCATCTCTCACAGGCTGCAAGGCAGCCTCGCCAGGAAGGCTGTGCCACTGCAGGGGCACTCAGGGAAGCCTGCTCCTACAACAAACAACTGTACTCATTTTGATTTCTTTTTTTTTAAGAAATAGGGATTGTTCATTATCTTTGTAATTTTATTATTCCAATATTTAGGATAGAGGAAAATATAGAGAAGTATTCAGAGATTGAGTGAACAAGGGGAAAAGCAGTAAGCCAAAGGTAAAGTGATGAGAGGAAGTCGGGCATGGCAGCAAGCAAGGAGGAGTTGCTCATGGGAAAACAGTGAACAGATGCAACTGGATAGGAAGGATAGGAAGCCAAGGAAAGAGAGAAAGGAACACAGTGATAGATCCTAACCCTGCTGCAGCCAGACACTCCGGGGAGAGGTGCACGTTGGAAGATGTATATGATCTTCCAGGAGGCAGTTCTAGCCAACTTAAGAACCAACAAGCGCCATCCCAGTTGTCCCAGTTATAGGATATCTTCAGGCTATCCAGCCTCCTCTCTGCTACCCCATTCTGTAAGAAACTGGACCCCAGTGAAGCTGGAGAGTTAGAGCTCTCCTCCTTCACTAGACTCTGGAATTTAGAAGTAGTCTGTTGCCGATCAGAGCCGTAGGGTTGAAACCCTATAGCCAAAGAGAACCCTTGGTATTGAGAAATAATTACAACCCCCTGAATCACATGTGCAGCCGCATTCTGAAGTGGGCAGTCTGTCTGCCCATCTGGCCCCTTTCTGCTCAGGTCTCTTGGGCATCTGGGGAGCTCAGGCACCCATGGGGAGCCTAGACTTATACAGCAGCCTGCCCTGTACTTAGGAATTAACTCTTCACAAGACTGTACTCCTGTTTGTCACCTGTTCTTCTCATTTAACAACTTTCCCACCTTAGTCATTCTGTCTGCTGCTGATCCTAAGCACCACTGCTACCCGTAAGTTCCAAAGACACAAACATGAACAGACACATGTGCCTGCCCACACACACACACACACACACACAGACACACACACACACACACACACACACACACACCCTGTTCCTGCTCTTTTCAAATTAGGTCTCCCTTGGATGCTGACCCAAATCTGAAATCTTTTCTCAGTTTTGCCATCTTCACTAGGATATACATTATGGCTTTCCTTTTGACGGAAAAAGTCCACTGTTTCTCAGCCCATGTTTTATGCTCCTCCCTTCCCCTCCCCTCCTGCCTGCAGGTTTCATCCCTCCCCACAGCGGTGGTGCAGCTGAATCCTGCCCTGTCAGAAGTTTCCTTGTCTTAGGAAAAGGGTTGGCAGTTTTAGAAAACAAACAAACAGAAAAAGGAAACCCAGTTAAATTTGAATTTCAGATGAACAACAAATAATTCTTTAGTATATATGTATGTTAGTATAAGTTGTTCATTTGAAATTCACATTTAACTGGGTGTTCTATATTTTATCTGGCAGCCCTTTTTGGGGGCCATGTCAGGCAACTCAGTGTCCTCTCAAGAGGAGATCTTAAGAATGGTCACAGCCCTGTGCTAAAAGTGGCTTTTGCCATTGAAACTGGCACATCCCATAGGGAGCTCCTAGCTACTCTTAGAAGCCTGGTTATTTCTAAGAAGTAAGCAGATTCCAACTGGATCTGTCAGTCCAATCCAGGCATCTGAAGCCCAACATGCGCCAGGCCAGATCCCTGACAAATCTCCCTACCTGCATAGAGCTCATTATCAGCATCCCGATGTCATTTTATGTTCTCTCTGCCAGGATTTCCTCCAACTTTGCAAATAAGGGCCAGAAACATCACGGATAGCTCAAACAATTTGCCAGCCTTGTCTCTCCTCAACAGGATTACTGGTTGCAAAATAAATGAAATCAGTGTTGTTTACAACTCATCATCTAAAATTATTATTCATTTTGGGCAAATGGCTGTTTGTAAAGCTAGTCTGCCATATTTTGAGTCATTATCTCTCATTTCTTTCAGAAATTAAAGCTGACTTTGAGTTTTCAAATGAAAACAAATCGGAGGCCTTTCTGATTGTTTTATCTTGCGTGTACAATCTTCCAGTGACGGAGGCCTCCTTCGTTGCTAAAGTCTGAGCAGCAGCTGAAGAGGTGCAGCTCTTTCTGTTCTCCTCCTCTTTTGAAAATCTCTCTCTGCTCTGTAAAACTTTTAAAACAGAAACTTTATACTTTTCAGTAAGTGATGAATTTCTCTTTTTCATCTTCATTTATTCTCATCATCAAGTCAATTACTAAGTGCACAGGTATTTGAGACAGCCCCTATACACAGGAGTTTATGTCCTGGAAAGGCAAAATCTTTATAAATTTGCCTTTGCTGAGACCACACAAGTAGACTTCTGTGCAACACTCTCTGCCTTCTTAAGGAAGATGGGACAGGTAATCATTAAACAATCTAGACATAGAAATGGCCTTCTTCCTGTTCTAACCACTCCTAAATCACTGCATTCATCAACGTTTACCAGGGAACATTTAAGAATATTTACTTTGGTTGATGCACGTAACATTTTTTTCTAAGTATGAGTTGTTAAGGTCTGAAAAAAACAGTCTGATTCTGCTTTTTACTGAAATGAAAATACGGTTTGTCATAAATTTAATAATATATTTATATATTCTTTAGTGTTGTGGAAGAATAAATACAATCCCTTGCAGTACAGTTTTGTTTCATGCAAAGATTTAAGCTTTTTCCTGATATTATAAATATTTTGTCTCATATTCCTTTTTTTCTCCTCTTTCCCTGACTTGTTCTGAAACTTAAGAGGGTAAATACTAAAGTGCATTTGCTTCTGTTTAAATAGGAGTCACAGGGTTTACTGAGAGCCCCTCCTCCAAAAATGAAATTGTAAAGGACTGGAATTGAAATCACTGACAGCTGTGCCTTGCCCTCCTCACTTGATGTCAGAGGGAATTGGTTGATTCAAAAGTCCAGTCTTGAGTTTCCACAGAATAGAAAATGTGAATCACTTTGACCCTGCGGGAAAGATAAGAATGCATCTCCTTCCTGTCTTCCTTCCCTTCTCTTGCCTTAGTCTCATCCATTTCTAATTTATAAGCTTTAATTTCAGTTTTCCTTACATGAACCTGAAAATGTACTGTCTTATGAGGACAGAAAGAGAATTTAGTTAACTGCCTTCCTTGGATTTTTGGGTTTTCTTTCCACTGCCCAGGGTTTAAAGTATCTATCTATTTTTCCTTAATACACACATGCACAGTACACACTTTAGCTGTGAGCATTTGTCTAGTTATGTTTTGATTTCAGTCGTTTCAACCTTGAAAGTAGAATAGCTACCTTTATCATTAGCCAATTCATAGCATTAGGTTGATGTATAGTGTCAGGATATTTTTCTTTGCAAGAATCACTCCAAGGACGGTTGATCCCAAACAAATAGAAACAGTTATCACTCATAAAAGTGATTTGCTTTAGAAGTTGGTCACTTAATTATGTGTAGTACTTCACAAAAAAATGGCAGTACTCACCTACATCAATAAAAGTCATGCTTTTGAATGTTCTCACCCAATCTTTGAACATAGAGGACCAGAGGTTACAATAAGGCTGGCTAGAGTTGGAATGCTCTTATTAACCATGGAACAGAGAAGCAAGCTCGGGATAGAAACTGAAAACCTTGCCCATAAGTTTAGGCTGCTTTTAACTGCCTACGCTAATCACTTACAGACCAAGGAATTCAGCTGCATTTAATCTGCCCAGGTAAATAAATAAACTTATTAGATAAGATATTTAAAATTACAAAATTTAATGGGAAAAGGCCATGAAAGGGCCTGGTAGGACATCAGGATGAGAAAGGAAATGTTTACACATCCCTGCTAAATTGGACAACTTTCCCTATTCTGAAGTACAATACCAAAAGTATTTGCTATTTTGTTTAATTTTGGAGGTAAGGCTAGGACTAAATTTAGAAACTGGCAGAATGTCAGTCTCTGAGGGTTTCTACCATCTGTACTAGGAGGAAGTGGTGTTTTTGTGGAATTGGCCCTGACCTGTTTTACCTCATAGACTATGAATGATGTGACACATGCATAAGGGAGATTCCCAGGTAAATTGCATAGGGAGAGCACATCATGACCAGTGATCAGGGCTGGCAACAGCTATGGCCTTTGTGATGACCTTGTCTTTCTGTTGCACTTGACAATACAGTTACCATAGAAGCTGTTGTTGAAGGTGGGCTAGTGTGGTACCTATCCCTGCAGAGTATTGCCTGACAACTTTGGACACTGAACTTTTTGCAGAGTTTAGCTCTGTCTAGGATTATGGATAGAATGTCAGAGATGAAAGGCATTTTGAGAGTCTTTGGTTTGGGTTGAGTTCAACCATTTAAAGATGGTGATATTCAACTGTTTTTGATCTACAAAAATGGCAGTTTCATATGGCTCAACCTAATAGTTACCATTCATTCCAAGTACTTGGCACCAAGGCTCAGAAAGCGTAAGTGATTTTTTTCTTATTGTATTATGAAAAACATTTCAACAAAAGAAAGGTTGAGGGACTGCTTCTGTGAACTCCAGTATACCTGCCACCCAAATTCAATTATCAAGGTATTGCCATGCTTTCTTAATCCCCTTTCTTTCTTTCTTTCTTTCTTTCTTTCTTTCTCTCTCTCTCCTTTCTTTCCTTCCTTTCTTTCTTTTTTTCTTAAGTGCTTTAAAGCAACTCTTATACTTCAGGTCCCTTCACCCCTTCCTTTTTTATATATACATATACAATTCTAAAATATGGATATTTTCTTAGGTAATCACAATGCCATTATCACTGTTATCAAAATTCATAGTCATTGCTTCATCTATAAATACATTGCATCAAAAATGCTTTTTATTGTTGGTTGGGATTCAAACCATTGCACTGGGTGTTACATCTTCAAGTCTTTTTTGAGGGGTGCAGGGGATAGACATATTTATTTTGTTTATTCTTTTTTCCTCTTGTTGAAGTATCTTTAAAGCAAGTTCCAACCAAACATCATATCAATTTACCTCTATATACAGAGTATGTATTTCTGAAAAAGTGAACTACCCCTCAATCTGGTCTCTGCCTCTCTGTGCTCACAGCCAGCCAGCGATGCCCTGGCTGCTCTGTGTCCTTGCTATGAATGGGAGAACACCCCCTTCCACCAAGGATGTGGTGTTTGGATTAAGCCTCTTACTCTGGAACAGCATACACACTCTTTCCTTTGTAGTATATGCCTTTGATTTGTTGAAAAAAACTCAGCCCATTGTCCAGTGCCCATGGGAATGTGTGTCTTTAGCCATGTGACATTATTAGCTTGTACATGATCCTAACTGTGGCCTCTCACCTTACTTTTCTGACCCCACATCCTGTATGTAGCATGACCCTGCTGACATGTTCGCTCAGATGGTCAGGATCACTCCATAACTGGACTCTTATTAGTTAAATGTCAGCATGTGTATATGTGTATTTTTATCATGTTTTTATGACTTTAAAATAATGCCAACTTAGGTTGAGATAAACTGTAAAACAAGTTTCACATGACATACATAATATTTTGTTCAATTGTAAGAACAAATTGAAGGCTGCAGCCTCAGTAAGCAATGTCATGTAGGGGGAGTACCTGCTCTGGCCAGGCATGTTGACATCATCACTTTTAGACCTCACAGCAATCCTGTGAATTACCAGGACCATTTTACAGATGAGGAAATTGAGTTTAAGGGAAATTAAATAACCTACTTATGGCTCTCTGTGTCCAAGCCCAGTGCTCAGATACAAAATAAGATCTGGAAAACCTAACTACTGGGTCTTTGTTGTAGTCATCATTCATTCATTCATTCATTCTTGCTGTATTCCAGTCACTGTGCTTGACTTTGGTGACTATCATTTCTCTTTTGATTTGCGATCATTTTAAAGCATATATATTGTAACCTTTTTGCAATTGCTGGTGTAGAGGGGTAGAACTAGCCTCTACCTCATGGTTCATTATATCATATTAGGTATTTGCTCTAGGTTCTGGTAGGGCAAGCTAAACCATGGTCTGTCCAAATCCATCTTGATCAGTTGGTTGATTTTTCAACACATTTGAATCACTAGATTATTCCCTTTCTTCTGAGGGTGGAGCCACAAGGTTCACACCCATGGAAATCTCTGATAGGGTACTCTAGCCTGGAGGACATTTAAATGCTGTTGTAAAGCCTGGGAAGAGGGTAGTGTATCTTGAAATCCATGTAGGATCTTTGTACCAGCTGGGCTTCATTTCAGAATCTACCGCTGTCATTACAAAATAGCTATTTTCTCTTTAATCTGTGTGCCACATTGCAGCAATTTTCATCAAAAATATATTAAGCCCCTGCTGTAAATTGGCCCCACACACCCTTGTCAGACATGTGAAGTGTAAAATATCTTCTTTTTTCGAAGTTTCTTCTCTCTATAAAGCCCTAGTAGATATCAGCAGTTCCTAAAGCCTCATAATAGTCATCATATCTGTAAGCCAGAGATTATAAAGCATAACGAATCTGATCCAGTGTCAGAGACAGATCTTATCCTTTGTTTATACAAAATTACAGAAATGGCATTCTAGAAGAAAAAACATGAAGCCCCCACATTTCCATGTCTGATGAAACCTGACCTCACATTGCCCAAGAGAAACTAGTTTTCCAGCCTCAAAAAAGGTTACCACGTGCTACCCAAATGCCCTCAATTATTACATACCTGTGCTAAAGAAGATACAGTCACACTTATAGTGGGGTAAATGGGAAAGTCTGTCTGTGAGAGACAGAAAGAGAGAATGTGTGTATTTACATGTGCATTTGTGTGCACATACATGCGTAGTTACACACCACCCTCTCCTAGAGTAATTTAGGATCCTCCAGAAGGGTTTTACATCTCCACAACAATATGGTACTACCGCATGTTGCAAGTGGGGTCAGCTGGAAGCCTCATTCAGGAGGTCCGCTAAAAAGACAGAAGCTTGTTTCCTGCTTGCAGCTTTCAAGACACTGCATCTCTGTGGTAGGGAGATTTGTCAGGCTGATGCCAAGAATGTCTGCCAGTGTTATGGAGAAAAGAATGGAGTCCGTTACTTACCAGAAATTGTGACTTTTTGAAAATGTCTTCCACTCCCATAAAAGAACACAAGAACCGTGGTGCCTCAAACATTCCCCAGAAGCTCCTATAATAAGATGGATTTGACAATTTAACAGGAAATTGCCTCCAAATATTAAACCATTCTAATTTCACCCTTAACACTCAACTAAAATGCATTCAGAAACGTTTCGTGTATAATATGCATGGCACATAAAGCATGACCCACTCAATTGAATTCAAATTTAGTTGACATCCTTATACTTTTGTTTTTAAAAATCATCAGCCAGAAGTCTACACTTTAAGGGACTTCCAAAGTTACTTGCTTGTTTTCCTCTTCAATAAAATGTCTGTGAAATTCAACATTATGTTAGGTTATTGTCGAATTAGTCTTTTTTTATTACAATTATTAATGAAATTTCAAGTTAGACAGTTTTTCAGCCTTTCCTGAATTTCAGGATGGGTTATTGACATGCTGACAGATCTGATGTAAATCTTCCATCGCTTCAGCTGTGCCTTCTCACCTAACTCTGTGGCTGCCCTTTCTGATCCCAGGGGAAGAAGCAATATAACTTCAGTCTCAGTCACTGTCTAAGCAGAGATAACTATATTGGTAAGGCACAGTGATTTTTTTCCTTGAAAACTTCAGCTATTTGGGAGTTTCTAGGTGTCATTGCCACCAATTCTTACCTTCTTTCAGAAAAGAAGCTTTCAGGACAGGCAACCTCTTGGCACCTGACCCTAGTCTGTTAAGCAGTACGAAGACAGAAACAATCTTGGCCAGCTCCACAGAGGAGCAAAGACTGTTGGCAGTGTCATCTGCAAAAATCAAAACCAGATGTGCTCTTCCAGCGTGGGACACAGATTTGCCACCTCAAGCTACATTTTAGCCACAACACAGGGAACAGAGAGATTGGCATTTTCCCAGTAGGAAATCATTTTGAAAACTGGACAAGAGCTCTTCAGACCAAGTAAAAGCCCAAATTTGCAGGCTGCCTCAGTAAGTCATAGGAGTTGACATTTTAGAGCATAGGAATTGCTAAGGTGGAGATGGAAGCAGTTAGGAATAACAGTGTGCTTAAGCAAAGCCTGGGAGTTGATATAGAGGCAGGATCAGGACCAGGGTGAGGCCAGTAAGGCACCTGGTATCCAGTGCACAGTCAGATTGGGAGTGAAGATGATCCTACTGGGACACCAGGTACCCCACTGATGGCCTGGGTTGATTTTACTGATCGAATCAGCTGACTAGATGTCTGCCTCCCTCCTCACCTTCCTACATGTGGCCTTCCTGGGGCTGTATAGAGAGAAGAAGAGCCTTCCCAGATAGAGCATTGTTCTTTGACCAGAGGTGTGTGATGACTTTGTCTGTTATCTGGGATTCTAAGAGAATATGGTGTTCTGGTTCATCTTATTGAAGTAACTAGAATACTGAACATGAATATTATAATTTTTCAAGCAAAATATGTTGTATTAAAATGAAGTAAGTACAGTGTAATCTTCTTTTGATAATGATTTACAAGTTGCTTAAAGATCATAACAAGGCCAGGGGATCACAGCCATGAATATGGAATATCCATGTAGGACTGTTCCTTAGGTACATGAGAACTTCCTGACAATGAGTTCTGGCTACTGTTAAAAGGTGAGTAGCCAAGGTGTACAGTGCAGTTCGTTTTTTTTCTTTTCCTTCCTTATTAGAAAGTAATGTATTCTCAGTGTACAACCATAATAATATTCTCCTAGGGCTGTGCCTCACCATTGAACACCATTAGAATATTCAAACAACTACCTATAGATGTTTGCTGATCTAACATGAATAAATTACAGAAGAATGTGTTTAATACCCTCTGGAGCTAAAGATCTGTATTTCTGGACTCAGATAGTGTGTAAGTTAGGTTCTTTGATAAAAAGCAGTGAAAATCAACTCAGGTGAACCTAGGCAAAGCTGTTAGTTAGCCCACAGATTTCAGAACAATGCAGAGGCAGGCTTGGAAAAGCCACAGGAATAAAGAAAACTCTAGGGCTCTTTTGGCAGGAATTAGTATTTAGGATTTTAAGATGCCACCACTGAAATGAGTCGATTCCAGCTGTTTTCCATCCTTGCATCCATCTGCTTGAGATTCAAAGATTTGGGAGAGAGTGTCCACTTGGCCAATGGGTCATGTGTGCACATCTTGGTGATTGGAGAACTAGGCACCTTGCCTTGCAGTTCCACAAGGTCAATGGAGATTTCTCCCCAAGAGGACTCTGGAATGTTATTACTAAGAGGGAGAAAGTGCATACTAGCATTAATAAATGTCCTGTACGGGGAGTTCGCACAGTCACACTGAGTGTTCAGGTCTCTGATGTAAGCAGGTTGGGTTGATGCTCTTTCCAATGAACCTGTAACTCTAAATTTAAGGTAGAGGGGCTGGAGGGAGGTGTGGCTCAAGAGCATAGCACAGTAGGTAGCTCTAATATGAATAAATGTGTTTCGTTTCTTTGGATAAGTAAGAATGGCTCTACCAGTGAGGTAATGCCCACCCATCCTCATCAGCATTCTTAAAGAAAACCAGTTCTGCCGGGCGCGGTGTCTCACGCCTGTAATCCCAGCACTTTGGGAGGCTGAGGCGGGCGGATCACAAGGTCAGGAGATCAAGACCATCCTGGCTAACATGGTGAAACCCCGTCTCTACTAAAAATACAAAAAAAATTAGCCTGGCCTGGTGGTGGGCGCCTATAGTCCCAGTTACTTGGGAGGCTGAGGCAGGAGAATGGCGTGAACCCGGGAGGCGGAGCTTGCAGTGAGCCGAGATTGCACCACTGCACTCCAGCCTGGGTGACAGAGCGAGACTCCGTCTCAAAAAAAAAAAAAAGAAAAGAAAACCAGTTCTACCAGAACTAGAATTCTACTATCCAGTGCAATGTTAACAGTATTAATAGCTTTGAAAAATCATGTAACAAAGAGAAAAAGAAGGGCTTTTGGCTTAGTTCCACACTTTGTACATTCCATTAGTTTTGTTGCTGTCTGGGTAGCTTATAAGCAGCAAGTATATAACATTTTAAATGCTGTATATCTGAAAATACAGACCAGAACAGAATAGCTATGCCATGGTGGTTAATTCACTTTGTTTAATTGTGAGATATATTATTATAGAATGTTTGTAACTCAGATCCTTATGAGGATCATAAATTAATATCAAACAAAATTTTTATCCTAAATATTTTTAAACTAAGTTGATATTAAGACATCAGCTTAAATCTCTGTTCCAAAACCATCTATATTGTTTTAAATATGCTATCTGTAAAGGATATCGTTTGCTCATTGTTACAGGAGGAAGTGGAGTAGATGACTTCTCAGATCTCTTAGATTTAATCTACTATGAGTTTGAGTCTCAAACCTTTTGTGTGACAGTAAAAATGTTTTCATTCTGCTCTCTCCATATATCCATGAGCTGAATCGCATGCTTGGAATCCAACACAGTGCCTGAGTCTTAGCAAGTACTCAATAAATGTTAATTGAGTTAAATTGATTTGTTCAATGCAACAAAAATGTATGTAGCGCTGTCTGCATTAATATTTCTCTAGCCTCCAACATGCATCTGCCCAAATACTCAAAGGATCTAAGTTCAAACAGAGATCCCAGTATATCCAGCACCATTAACAGATGGAGCCTCCGTAATTACCATGTCCACCTGTCTGCAGTGGGCTGTTCTGGGAAGGAACACATTCATCTATAATAACAATGCTGGGGAGTTGGCTGCTAAACAATAGCTTATGTTGGTAAGGATGTGATACAGAACAACTGGCTAGAATACAATGGGCTGGAAATACTGTAAAATATGCTCAGGGTTCTGGAATAATACTGGTTTTGGAATAATGTGCTTTGTGACCAAATAGCTCAGTGGTTAACTTTCAGGAGGGACATTTCCCTGTATTATGAGTAAAGCTGCTTTGACTACTATCTTGAAAAGGTAAATAAATGCACTGAAGGGAATTCTTACATGTATTATGAAACTTCTTTATATTATATTTTAGAGGAAATATATTTATAACCTTATAAGTCAGTGACAGTTTATTTAGATAATGGGTGCCTTTTTTTTTTTTTTTTTTTTGAGATGGAGTCTCACTCTGTCTCCTGGGCTGGAGTGCAGTGGCGTGATCTCAGCTCACTCACTGCAACCTCCACCTCCTGAGTTCAAGTAATTCCCCTACTTCAGCCTCCCGAGAGTAGCTGGGATTACAGGCATGTGCCACCATGCCTGGCTAATTTCTGTATTTTTAGTAGAGATGGGCTTTTGCCATGTTGTCCAGACTGGTCTCAAACTCCTGACCTCAAGTGATCCGCCTGCCTCAGCCTCCCAAAGTGCTGGGATTACAGGCGTAAGCCACCATACCCAGCGGTGGATGAGATGATGTAAGGATAATGGATGAGAATGTACCTCATATATTTTGAAGATTTATATAAGGGTAAGTTTCCATTATTATAAAACTTTTAAAGTTCAGTACATATTAAGAGTTTAAAAGATATTTAAACAAAATATCTATCTAAGTTATCTTTAAGCCTAACTTAATTTTATATCAGTTTAGTTTTCTATTCAAAAATTCTGTTTGTTGCTAATCTGGTCTCTTTAAATGATATCATCTCCTCTGCAAAACTCCCAGAACAAAAAGAGGACACTATAAAAATTTTCAGGTTTCTGTATGTTTCTGTGGGAATTCAGTCAAGAGCTGGTTGGCTAAGGTGATTTTAATATAAAGTTACTCAGGTACAGCATTATTCACAATAGCCAAAAGGTAGCAACAATCCAAATGTCCATCAATAGATGAGTGGACAATCAAAATGTGGTATGTACATACGATGGAATGTTATTCAGTCTTCAAAAAGAATGAATGTCTGATACGTACTACAACATGGATGAACCTTGAAGACATTATATTAAGTGAAATAAGCCAGACACACACAAAAAAACAAATATTACACAATTCCATCTATATAAGATACCTGAAATGGTAAATTCATAAGACAAAGTAGAATAGAGGTTATCAGGTGCAGGCGGGGAAAGGTGATGGGAAGTTATTGTTAATGGATACAGTTTCTATTTGGAGTGATGAAAAATTCCCTGAAATGGATAGTGGTGATATTGCACAACATCGTGAATATACTAATGCCACTGAATTGAACCCTTAAAAATGGTTACAATAGTACCTATGTTATGTATGTTTTCTACAATGAAAAAAAGTGGTTTGTTCTGTACATAAAGCAAAAAAAGAAAGATTACTCAGGAAATTTTTTTAATTTGGCAAGGTATATATATATTATATATATAGGGTATATATTATATATAGGTATATATTTTATTTTATATATTTTATATATATTTATATATATATATGTCACTAGGGTAGAGTTGACACATCTCACAGCCTAGGTGGGTGGCCCCTTCCCTCCTCGGTGACCCCTACCTGTTTCTCCCAAGCCATCTGCCCCAGAGATGAGAACACCATCCTCAAAGAAATTTGCTGGTCCTGGGTCCTGAGAGAGTCGTTAGTTAAAAGTGCCTGAATAATTGCAGTTTTCCATTTGAGCTTCCCAACAAGGTCTGAATGTCCTACATTCCCACAGTCAGCTAGACTTCTCCTGGGATTCTCACACTGGCACCTCAGGCTCAGCATATTCAAAATCTAGTTGACAAGTTCACAAGCTTCTCAGTCACCCAAGTTTAGTCACCTTCGACCCCCATGTCCAAGTCCCTCCACACCTGTTTCATCACCCTTCTCCTTTCTGAATTCACCAACATTGCCATAGTTGAGGTTGGAAAAACAAAAACAAACAAACAAAAAACAACTTTTGAATTAACTTTCTAACTGTTCTGTTTAATCTTCAATACTTTCTCCCTCTGTTCCAAGACATGGTCAAAAAAAAAATTATATATCACTTCTTTGGTCAGAAGACTTTAGTGGCTCCTCAGTACTTACAGACTAATAATTTTTAAAACTGCTTACATGACATTCAAAACCCTGCAGTGTCCCCACCCGGGACTTCCCCCTGCCATGCCTTCACATCCACCCGTGCCTAGTCACATTGGGCTGCTAGCAGCTCCTACACACGGACTCAACCTGCTGTGTGCTCCTCTTCGCTCATGAGGATCCCTCTTTCTAGATTCTGCTTTCTAGACTCTGCTTGCCCTCTACCCACCCCTCTTGTGAAATACTACTCTTCTTCCAGACTCAGCTCCAACACCCTTTGTGAAGACTTCTTAGGTCCAGACTACCCCACCCCAACCCCTAATCAATTCTAATCCTCCCAGTGTTTCCGTGGAACACTGTGAGTTCCTCTTTTAAGATGCTTGCCACATTCTGCCTGTGTTATTATCAGCTTAGTGATTAAATCTCCTTTAAGGGAAAAACCATATTTTGTAGCATTTTGTATACCCTATGACACCTAGTCTACTGCCTTTCATGTGATAGGTATTCAGCAAATACAGCGAATTGGCCTGTATTTGAAAAGATTGTATTTGATGATCTCTAAGGCTACTCTAGCATTAAAAGGCCTTGGTTATATGAAATAAACCTAAGTCAAGTCTTTCTGTATCAGTAAAAATTAAATACAGCTGCAAATAACAAAGGTTTTCTTTCCTCCTCTTCTTCCCCACAACAGTGGTTTAAACAGCATAGTTTATTTTTCTTTCACAAAGAAAGTGATCCAGGGCTACTCTGGCAGCTCCACAAAGTCATCAAGAACTCAAGCCCACTCTCCACTCTGCCATCCCTAGGTTGTGACCCTCATGGTCTATCAATGGCTTCTAGAGCTCCAGCCATCACATAAGAATTCCAGGCAGAACTTCTGTTCTAGGAACAGAAGAAGGAGGCATGTCCTCTTTGATGGAAATTTCTAAGAAAAGCTATTCAAAATTTCACTGTATCTCATAGACCAAAACTTAGTTTCTTGGCCCTATCTGCAAGAGAAGTTAAAGATTATAGTCTTTTAGCTTGCTAGCAACAGGCCCAGCTAAAAATAGGGACAATGGTAGGCACCTAGCAGTTTTAGCCACACTCTTATTGGTAACTTTAAAAATGGGAGGATTTCATTCTGTCAGATGTGAGGTTCTCTTCAGGATATATAGAGAAAGAGATTGGAGACAGCGAGGAGAAAAGAACTGGAGACAGGATGTGACATATCTTTCTCTTGGTATCTAAGATAAGAAATCAGGAAATAATCATGAAAAAACATCTAGCAAACTAACTGATTCTAGTTTCTATTCAATTAAAAGAAATGCCACCTTGAAGAGAGAGAAATGGGAGGGAGTGTGGAAGGCTCCATTTGACAAGCCCCCTGTTGCCACCACAGGTTGGAAAAGAAGCCAGGATAGAAGGTGCCTGTACAGGAAAACGAGCTGTCTGCTAGGATTTCTCACTGAGTTTTCAATGTAATATCGAAAAGAAATGGGAAACATTTTAGGATCATTTATTCTCAGCACAGAAATAAAGGTGCTTCTTGAGGTTGAATTGGACTCTGGTGCCTCATCTTCAGGACTGTCCTCATTAACTTGTTGGGATCTTTTACATGTCACTTAGCATAGAATCTCACCAAATAATGCTTCATTCTACACCTTTTAAAACCCACTGGTTTCCAAAAGTGTAACAAGAATAGATGGCAAAAGCCCTAAAGTAGAGAGTTAAGTACAAAGCTTCAAATTGACATGGTTAATAAAAAATTAAGGATTGCTATGAGACACTTCAGGCAAAGCTAAACAAACTAGGGGATTGGGTAGTGTGAAAGCAGATGAAATTTAATTTGGTTAAGTGTAAAGTAATGCACTTTGGGAAAAATAATCTAAACTTCTCATAATCTCTGATAGGCTCTGAACTCATAGTAAAATAATTTAAGAGTCATGGTTGATAACTTGGGGAAAATATCTGTCTGGTGTGCAGCAGCAATTTAAAAAGCCAATAGGATGCTTGGGGTTAAAATAAAAAATAATACAGAAAATTTAAGATAACATATAAAACATTAGTGCTATTCTGTGTCCAGTTTGGGTTATCACAGGAGATATTAAATCCCAGAAAAGAGACTTGAAAATTGTTTAGAAAAGTAGTGAGACTTGGGATTTATATAAGCTTGCTGACTTGGAAAATGGCATTTTTGAAGAAGGAAAAGAAGGTGTGATACAGAGAACAGGAATAATAATAATTTAGAAAGGGCTACTTCCTCCTTGGTTCTAGGGTCCCATGGTATAAAAAGGCAACACTTAGTGAATTCAACAAAAAAGAATATGTAACAAAGATAGAAGATGGTCTCTAGCCAGTGTTCCGTAGTTGTAGATTTCCCTGTTCCAGGAGGGGACCTGTATTTGATTAAGGGGCACAGAACTACATTAACATTTATGTCTGTTCAGCTGAGAATGAGTAAGTGAAGTGTAAGGAAATCCCCTGTGGGGCGCAGGACGAAGCGTTGCTGCAGAACGAGGAAGGTTCAGTAGAGTGCTGCTCACAGCCGGGAAGGGAAAACTGAACAAAAAGGCTCAGTGGCAAACCCAACTGAGGCATGTTCAATTTTTCTATTACATACAGAATATTTATTTTTCCTCCACCTGTACTCTCATGATTCAGCATTTCCCACTGCAGCAATTGGCAGGGCTGTGTCTCTGAGGCACAGTCTGGTGTAGGCTCTGACAAGGGATGTCCCCGGGTGGAATAAGCAGGGGTAGGGAGCAAGGCTAGAAACATGTTTCCCTAAAGTCAATATATCGTGCTGTCTTTCTCCAGTGGAAACTGTACTAGCATTAACCTGGCCCTTGACCCCACTTTAACCTCACCTCCTGAAACCCATAATCCCGGGTTATCTATTTTCCAAATATAAGTAACTACTGAGCCATGCTTCCTGCTGTGAACACAGCCTGCCCGGTGACGGCAGTATTGTTGTATTGACAGATATGTCTGTTACCAGCTGACACCTTGGAGAACTGATTGATTGGCTCAAACAAAAATCTAGAGATTTATTTGAAGGGCCAGATAGGTCCTTCACAGCATTTTCTCAGTTCAAGATGTCACTTCTGCCTTACGCACAAGAAGCTAAAGAGCAACCACACTTTTACAGGTATTTAGCCAACAGAAAACAACCCAATTTCCACCTAGTCCCTGTGAAATTAGCATCTGGGCTGAGATTTACTGGCCACTCTTCATAAGCCATATATCAGCTAAAATGATGCCTGAAATCAATCCCCCAAATACCGTGAGACTCCACTTTTCCCCTTTCCATGGTTTCTCACATCCTTGAAGCACATTAGCACTCATACGCCTTGTCTTAGTCTGCTTGGGCTGCCATAACAAAGTCCCACAGCCTGAGTAGCTTAAACAACAGACATTTATTTTCTCACAGCTCTGGAGTCTGGAAGGCTGAGGTGAAGCTGTTGGCCAGGTTGGTTTCTTCTGAAGGCCTCTGCCTCGTTTGCAGACAGCCGTATTCTTCCAGTCTTACATGGTCACCCTTCTATGTCTGTGTCCAAATTTCCTCTTCTTAGATGAACACCAGCCATATCAGATTAGTGCCTACCCTAATGACTTCACTTAATTACCTCTTTAAAGGCCCTGTCTCCAAATACAGTCACATTCTGAGATATTGGGGGTTAGGACTTCAACATATGAATTTTGGTGGGAGACACAATTCAGTCCATAACACCCCCATTTTACCATCGTGAACTTAAAATTCAAGATTTAATTACTTTCCCTAGACCATGTGGCAGGCCGCTATTAAATTGTCATTAGAATTCCCAGGCCCCCTTCTCTGTGTATGAGAAGCTTCCAAACCACAAGCTGCCCCCTGCTCACTTGCCAATCAAGGACTTTTCTTAAAACACAGCATTAGCTCCACCACCCAAAACCCTCAGTAGCATTTTAAATTCAAGAAATCTGTTTTATCACAGGAAAAAAAAAATTAGTGCAGAGATATGTGAATGAAGGGACAGATCTCTCCATGCAGTGCCCCAGGCGCTGGGGAGCCATATTGTTCGTGCTGGGTGATATTTTTCCAAACAATACTCCGCAGTGCAGCACCAGCCGAGCAACAGCCCAGCAACCACATGCAACCTGTTCCTGCCAGTGGGGATCACCACATTCCGTACAAAAATAAAGAGCTGTGTTTACTGCCCAATTCACTCATCAAGAACACTCTGATCCCAGAGCAAGCATAGGGAACCATTATATTCCTCCTTCACAGCCCTTCCAGGGGAATTAGGAATACAGCTCTGCTGTCGTTTTATTTTCTGCCCAGAGCCCTATGAAAGTGAACTCTGATTATTAATATTTTAAGCATGTAAACAGCAAAACCCCATCCATGTCCTCGGTCTTGGTATCAGGATCCGGCACCGTGTGGGAGGACCCAGAAGCTGAGGGGCAGGCTGTGGTTCAGACATTGAGCACCCAGGAGCCATGTGGCTGGGTGTCTGTCAGTTAGGAATCCAGGTATCGGCCCTGGCCTCATGAGTGTTTGTGTCCAAGCTAGCCGCCTTCTTCTTTCGTACAAATGTAAGGGGTACAAGTGTAATTTTGTTATACAGCTATGTTGTGTGATGATGAAATCTGGGCTTTGAGTGTATACATCACCCGAATAAGGTATGTACATAGTACCGTTCAGAGATTTCTCATCATCTACCTTCTTTCCACCCTCCCACCCTTCCTCGTCTCCAATGTCTATCATTCCACACTCCATGTCCACGTGCACACATTAGCTCCCACTTGTGAGAACCAAGCTAGCCTTCTAAACCTCTCCAGGATCTTTCTCTGGTGACAACAAAGAAATGAAGCAAGAGAGTGATTGGAGATGAGGGCAGGGGCTGCAGACTTGGCCAAGGCGTAGCGCATAGCAAAGGCCCAAAGAACTGAGTACCCTTCCAGTTTAATTGGTCCTTCAGAAGAATGGAGAGAATAGTACATTGGGGGACTAAGTGGGAAGAGATGAGAATTGTATTAAAAGCAATACAAATGTTTCTTTTTAAGGAATGGAAAGAGATTCTTGAGAAAGGCGACCCACACACGCACACAAGAAAACATCAGCACTCATGCAGGAACAACGAGAGGCCATAGGGAAGTATTTTTAGCAAGTGGAAGTCAATCACAGCAGGGAGAGAAGAGGGGTGGGTAAAGAAGGGGCCTGGAGCCTCGCAAGTAAGCCCAGAGCCCTGCAGTGGAAGCCACCTAAACCAACACCATTCTCCCTCATCCCGTGCCTCGCCAGGATCGCTTGGAATGCCATTGGAGAGGCAAGATGGTTTTAGAAACAGGAAATTGGAAGTGTTCTGCTTAAAATGCTTCAGGCTCTGTGTGAGAGAGAAAGAGAGGGTCTGTGTGTCGATAAGAGGAGTGCTTGTGTGGACGCTCCCAGGTCGGCTTGCGGGCAGCTGGGCGGCATCAGGCGGGCCTGGCCTTGTTGACTGCTCTCATCAACAAAGGCTCGCTTGTTTTGCTAGCCATTTTCCTTGCATTTCAGAACCAAGGGTCCTTTCTTCTTTTTTTCTTCTCTTGCATCAGAGAAAGCTGTTGTGTGCGGATGCTCAGGAAGGTAAACATATGCATTTTAATATCTGTGGCTCCCCCACAGTCAGTGAGCTATTTCCTCCACCCAGGTGGAAAGAGGATAGCGGGCCTCTCTGACATGCTGGTTAGTCTGAAAACAGACCGCTAAATGCATAATGAAGAGCCTCCGAGGAGTCAATCTGCATGTTAAAATGGTGTTCAGCAGCCCGGGCTGTCACACAACATAACTTGAAGATGAATGTGCATCCAATCAGACGGCCAATCGCTGACTGGCAGGGTCCTGGCTATTAGGATTACCTGACTGCTCGGTGGCAGTGGGGTTTCCAAGGGGCCACAAGTTAACCAGCACCCCCCAAATCTGTGACAAGACAAATGAGCCCTCTCTTGGGCATCCCCAGATTTGCATGGTCAGAATGATGCCGATAGACAGTCTGAACCAGAGAGGAACAGTTAAAGAAGCGGGTATTGATCCCAACAGAAAGACACAGGGCTTTCAGCATGTTGGAGTCCAGGGGCTGGAAGCGATAACAAAGGAAAATGTTCAGCTTGACACTTGGAAGCAGAAAAGCAGGTTCTGAGCAGCCCCACACCAGCAGGTACTACCTGCCATAAGGTTTGTGTTGCAGCCACTGCAGTCGCTGCTGCCGCCACCACAACTACAGTTCATAGCCAGTAACAGCCTTCACATGAATGATGTGTAGACACCACTTTTGTCTCTGAACGCTTGACAACAATTAGGACCTGACTCCAGGAGCAGGACGTCACAGGAACACCGGAACACTGGAGAAATGAGGTTAGAGCAAAGAAATTAGCCATCTGCCTGGTGAAGACTGTGTCCTCGAGGTAGCATTTACATAGGAACAACAGGCAACACGTATCCATTTTCATTATCCTGTGCTACAGATAGACAGAGGACAAAAGGGCTTTAAGAACCGTGTTTTCTTTAAGGCCCCTGTACTTAGCGAGGCTGTATGTCCTTTTTTCCCCTTCATTCAAAATGCCTGCTGGAGCTGCAGCTAAATGACAAGCCCTGGGGAAGGATTCCTATCAGCTGGAAGTTTTATGCATTGCTCCTTTTTTGAGGTTCCCAAACACTGAAAATAGGCAGCCTAAAGCCAAATTTGGAGCATAGGAAAGGGCAGCAAATACAATTATAAGGCTCTACTTTGAATGTTGCAAATCTCCATCTGAAAGATGGAGGGAAAAATATTTTTAGGTGAAAGGTGATTCCCAAATTGAGCCCCAAAGATGTTCCAGCAGCTCAGAGCTGTGGGGTTGACATCAGAGGCCTCCTGTCTTAAGTGAAGCCTCACCCATAGACATTGCAGGTTCTGGGTGCGCACACCACTAGCTCTGGCCAGCTCCTCGGCAGTAAAGAAGCTCAGTTTGCAGTTGATCCTTGGCTGAACTTTGCCATTCATTACAGGACAACCAAAAGGGGCAACAGGAAGGCCCACCTCCATTTAGCATGTCTATTGCCCTCCTAAGAGCCCTGTTAAAGTGGGGAAAGCCACTTTTCTACATATATATATCAGCTAACACTTTTATCTTTGTGTCCATGTAAACTGTTAATATTAGTTTCACCATGCCAGCTTGATCAAAAAGTCAGTCCCAGCACAGTGGCTCACACCTGTAATCCTAGCACTTTGGGAGGCTGAGGTGGGAGGACTGGTTGAGGCCAGAAGTTTAAGACCAGCCCGGGCAACATAGTGAGACCCCCATCTTTACCAAAACAATATTTTAAACTAGTTGGGCATGGTAGTGAGCTCCTATAGTCCAAGCTACTCGAGAGGCTGAGGCAGGAAGACTGCTTGAGTGCAGAAGTTTGAGGCTGCAGTGAACTATCATTGTGCCACTACACTCCAGACTGAGTAACAAAGTGAGACCTTGTCTCTAAAAAAATCATAATAAAAAGTCAGTGAAAGTATTGAAAAATGTTTGGCTGATTTTTTAAAAAACTGATTTGACTCGTCATGATTTACGGGATGGGCATATAAATCTAGATTTATTACTCAAATCTCTTTGTCCCCTCCCTTCCACTCCTCAACAAGTTCCCTCAATGCTGCATTCCATGGAACAGTTCCCCGTGGTATCCAGCAACCCTTCCATCCAGTCCAATTCAGCCTCTGTTGGATCAAACTGACACTCATATTATTATTCTATCAAAGAACACAGATGGGTGGTTGCACATGGGGATTTTCTCATCTTTAGCATTTTATGCTGTTCATTTTAGTAAACCACCTTGACCTTAGGGTGCCAGATATTTTCTCAAGTTTTTAAGGAGTAACAGCATCACCATGAATAGATGGCTGGTGTTGAAACCAGTGTCATGCCCCAGCCATGGAACAAGCTTGGCTTGAGCTCAGTGCCCTAAAAGTAAAACCACACTTCACTGCCCTGTGTGAAGCCCGAGTGTTTTACCACATTCTCCCCCATTTGCCCACCTGTGAAATTAGAACAATATTAATAGTTAATCCTGCCTAATGCAGGAGAACAAATGAAGCTAGTAGAGAAAATAGCCGTAATGGGTGTGTTGTACAGACTATATATATATATATATATATATATATATATATATATGAAAATGCTCTGAGATCATTAGAAGAGAGCTCCTACCACAACAATCTAGTAATAGAACTGGGATTTTGAGATTTACCAAACTTTTAAATATCATGAAGTTTGCCAAATTTAAACAGCATACCTCGACCTTTTAAACTATAGAACTCTCTGGCTTTATATCTATTTGTAGATATAAAAGGCTTTCCCTTTCATTGTTCAGGCCCCAAAAGTGAGGCAACTGAATTGTGCAGCATAAATTATGATCCAAATAGGAAAACGTGGGTGGGTTATATTGCTTCATGTTGTAGAGTGTTTCTGGGTTTTCCTCTGCAACTCTATTTTTCAGTGATGACGTACAACACCTTTGACGGTGGTAAATAAATTAAAAATTTAAGAATTTATAATACACAATTCAAGCAACATCCAGAGAGTAATGCATTTTGGATAAGGAGCTAGTGAAACCAGTTATAGTAGTTGGGCATAGGGATGTGAGTGCTGAGCATTCTAACAAAGATAAAATGATGATTTTGATGGTTTCCTATGAGCAAAGGGGAATTATCAGAGCCTGTGTAATTCTTTGCTATCAGAACTATGCAACACTTGTCAGGTGCAGTGGCTCACACCTGTAATCCCAGCACTTTGGGCGGCCAAGGCGAGCAGATCACGTGAGGCCAGGAGTTTGAGACCAGCCTGGCCAACATTGTAAAACCCGTCTCTGCTAAAAATACAAAATTAGCTGGTTATGGTGGCGCGCACTTGTAATCCCAGCTGCTCAGGAGGCTGAGGCATGATAATCACTTGAACCCAGGAGGCAGAGGTTGCAGTGAGCCGAGATGGTGCCACTGCACTCTAGCCTGGGTGACAGAGCAGGAGCGAGACTCTGTCTCCAAAAAAAAAAAAAAGAAAAGAAAGAAAGAAATGGGCGACCCATGCACAGCCACATGTAGACAATAAAAAGCAGTTTTTTCAAGGATTACTCAGGAGAAACAATGAAAAGGGGGAAAATACAAGGTAAAGCATCCCACCTGTCTTCTGGAGTTTGGCAGAATAAGCACTTGCACATTTGAGGTTGGTTAAGAGTCTCTCCTTGGCTTGAGGTTGTTTGAACTGTGTCCTGAGTGACAGTATTTGTGGTGTCTGCTTTCTAGGTAGATGCATGGCACCCAGAGAATTCTCAAATTCAGTACACTCAATTCTCTTCTTTACCGCAAAGGTAAAGACCTCAGAATCTGTGAACAAAGAAGGAAGGGCCTCCTGGCACCAATTGAGTTTTCTGGGTCAGAGCCGTCCAGTGGAACTTTCTGGAATGGGAGAGATGTTCTGTACCTGCACAGCCCAATATAGTAGCCACTAGCCAAGTGTGGCTATGAACACTTGAAAAGTGGCTGACACGCCTGCAGAAATTAATTTTTAATTTTATTAAATTTAAATGTAAATAGTGGGTACCGCCTCGGACAGCATGGCTCTAGGTTACATGGTCTTCATAAGGAACTGGAAGTCAGGAATGGCAGCGCATCTGCTGGCCTGGGGCGAGGGAACAGAGCAGAGTCTGCAAGCTGACAGAGAACAGCACTTACAGTAGCAGCATATGGCTTGCGCCCTACAACATAACGAAGACTGATCTGTGACAGAGTCGGGGAAACATCTTTCCCTGTCGGCCTCCCCTCCTCCACTCATTCTGATTGCAGGGTGGAGAAAGGGCCTCCATAGTCAAGCCTGGTTATTGTCAAGCTCAATTTGCCATGACTTTTATTTTCCAAAAAGCAATCTGGCCAGCTGTGGCTGAAAATGAAATCACCAAAGTGACAGCCCCTCACCCCTCCGCTGATTATTGATTTATAAAGAATCCAGTCCGTGTTCCAGTCTGTCCTCCTATCCTATGGTCATGTGTATCGCTGGCAGATCCCAGGATACAGATGCAGTCTAAGAAATACTTTTTAATATGGGCAGTAAATAGTAACTTGTATTTCTAAATGTGAGGAGATTTTTACTGACCATTCTCAAACATTTTAGAAACAATCTTAAATGTAAAAAATCAGGGCTATAAACCTGAAAGACATAATTAAAATTGTGACCACTAGGACTTTTGGGGTGATGGGGCTCACAAATTATTTTTAAATTAAGTTTCTAAATTTATTTCCATTATCTTCCACTCCACCAGCCACCTGATGATAACACTTTGGGATTTTGAACTGAAGAGCAGCAAAGCCAACTAAAAACCTACCAGAATTATGCCTTCTGTGAGGTGTGTGAATCAATCATTAGCATTTATAGAGCCCCCCCAAAGACTATTCCTCAGCTCTTTAGGGAAATTAGGGCAAAAATAAAATAGATTACATCAACCTTGCTCAAAAGGCCTTGGCTAACTGGCTAGGGCAATGATCAGCCATTGTATGTATGCACGGCCTACAGAAATCTTGCAGTCATATATTCCAAGAGTCCTTCCAACCCTCTTTTGTCCAATTCTGAATCAAAGTAGGCTGTGTAAAGGCAGATTTAGAATAGCTCACAGCATTTTCTTTTTCTTTTTTTTTTTTTGAGACGGAGTCTCGCTCTGTCACCCAGGCTGGAATGCAGTGGCGCCATCTCGGCTCACTGCAACCTCCACCTCCTGGGTTCAAGCGATTCTCCTACCTCAGCCTCCTAAGTAGCTGGGACTACAGGTGCCTGCCACCACACCCAGCTAATTTTTGTATTTTTAGTAGAGACGGGGTTTCAACATGTTGGCCAGGATGGTCTCCGTCTCTTGACCTCGTGATCCACCCACCTCGGCCTCCCAAAATGCTGGGATTACAGGCATGAGCCACTGTGCCTGGCCAGCTCATAGCATTTTCTATGGGAACGTGGAACCACAAGGGCCTTATAAATGTTATGGAGGTAGTGCTAGAGATTCACCCTCAGGAAGAGTAAGGGAGGTACCCAGTCTCTAACGATTCTTTATGAAGCAGAAGGAAAATAGTAACTTCAATTCATCCTGACAGGTGATCCAACTCAATGGTTTTCAAGTGAGATAGCAGATCTTAAATCCCCATCTTTTTCTCCTTCCACTGTGGCTGCCCTCTGAGACTTAAGGTCAGCCCTCTGTGCTTTTTCTCTTGCTCAGAGAAACTCCCCTAAAATTCTCTGACCCTGATAAGGACGATGCCCCACTGGGTTTTACTCTTCTCTGGGACCTCAATGGAGGAGGCAAGGCCCTCACTTCACTTCAAAAGTGCACAGCCCTGTGAATCTCTAAGTCCAAAATATCATCTAGTCCATGGTGGTATAAACCATGCACAACACTTTCTTTTTCTCATCTCCAGCTCTCTTGGGATAGCAAGTAACAACCTACTTTTATCACGGTATTCTTTTATTCATCATTTTATTTTTTCATTCAACCAATATTCATTGCATCACCCCAGCGTGTCAGTTGCCTGTCCAAAGCTTGAGAATACCATCATGAACAAGGTGGATAAAGTTCTCACTCTCAGAGTGTGCACTTTCTAGTAGCCAGAGAAGGCCCATGGAGGTGACACTTGAGCTGAGACAGAATGACAAAAGGAGCCAGCCAAGGGAAGAGCTAGGTCAAGAGTGTTCCAGCCAAGGGAGCAGCTGGCACAAAGAGAGAAAAGCTGGCTTTTCAGGAACAGCAAGAAGGTCAATGTGGCTCAAGAGAGCAGCAGGGAGAGAAGGGTGGGTAAGATAAGGGTTCAGCAGAGGGCAGGAGCCAGCTGATGCACAGCCTGGAAGACCATGGTCAAAAGTGCGAGTTTTAAGCATTATGGGAAGTCTTTGAATAGTGTTAAGCAGGCAAGTAACATCGTCTGATTTATGCTCTAAAAAGCACCTGGGCTGGGCACCATGGTGCATGCCTGGAGTCCCAGTTACTTGGGTGGCTGAGGCAAGAGGATTGCTTGAACCCAGGAAGTCAGGGCTTCTGTGAGCCATGATGATGCTGCTGCACTCCAGCCTGGGCGACAGAGAGAAACCATGTCTCAGATAAATAAATATAAATGTTTTAAAGCAGGTGTCTGGAGAATGGATTGAAGGAGAATATAAGGTTCCTCCTGGCTGGGTCCAAGCAAGTGATGATGATGGCTTGGACTGGGGAAGTGGCAGTGGAGACTGAAGACTGATCAAATTCAGATCTTCTTGTGGCAAGGTCTGCTGAAGGATTGGATTTGGAGCAGGTAGAGGAGGGAAGGAAATGTGAATGATTTCTTGAAATGTTTACTTGGCCAACACAGTAGATGTTGGTATTGTTTTCAGGAGTGGGGAGCAAAGAACCAGAAATTCTATTTTGGACATATTAAGTCTAAGATCCATGTTAGTCAGCCTATATTTTGGGTTACCCTGCCTTTCCATAAGTTCTTCCTTCTGTCTGAAGAACCGTCAGCTTTTCCAGGGCCCTGTACCACATCAGTATTTCATTTAAACCTGTTGCTTTTTGTCAGTTCTTCCTCCCCCAAACCCTGCAGAGGAGTGGATGAGTGTCCCTCCAAAACCCTTCCTATATTTGAATACAGTCACTGTCACCCCTTAACCTTTTTTCCTCCAGGATAAACAATGCAATTCCTTTCATCTTGCTTTGGAGAACCTTTCTTCCATCCCTTTAATTATGGCTATTGCTGCCCTCTGTGCCCCTATAAGTTTTTTACATGCCATTTTGTAGATGCTGGAGCCAAAGTAGGACACAGAAGTCAAATAACAGTGTCACGCCAGTAAAACAAAGAGTGCTTCCTGGCCTTTACATGTCACTCTTTTTCTAAGCCATCCCAGGATCATGTCCTTTTCCCATGAAAGCCATATCTGGCTGATCCTTGGCCCTGTGACCTCTGCCCCTGGCTTCTGTCTATGCCCAGGCTTTGCCATCCAGTTTTGGTGCCTTTTGTTTTGGGGTTTAAATGTACCATTTTGCGCGTATCTGCTTTCAGTGTGTTTCCATCCTGTTTTTGTGGGGATCATCCAAACACTGTTCAGGGAAAGCCTCAGTCTACCTAAGAGCCTCTGATAAAATGGCCAGTGGCTGCAGCTCTGCACTTTTCCCTAAAGCTGCCGGGAGCTTTGTTATTTTTCACTTATCTATCAGTGTGGTCTTCGGAGTGCTTTCTAATCACTTATCACCTAATCTGCAGAGTCACTTCCTTAACCCTCCCAAGAAGGGTTCCAGAGAAAGCAGAAAGGGAATGTAGGAGGTTTCCAG
Source organism: Pan paniscus (assembly GCF_029289425.2). Lineage (NCBI taxonomy): Eukaryota > Metazoa > Chordata > Mammalia > Primates > Hominidae > Pan > Pan paniscus. Next base: position 137,651,384 of record NC_073252.2, on the reverse strand, counting down.
GGCACTGTATCACGACAGGAGCCATTTCAGACATAATCAGATCTCAAATTTCTCTCTAATTTAGACATATCAGCGTGTTACAGCTCTTCCTAGACCATCACAACACCTCTGCAACAAAATACAACAAAAATAAATATCCCAAAATAAAATTAGAGCAAAATACCATAAATTAACAGCAATTGACATCAAAGAACTGTTGATCTACAAAATAATCATTTTTTCAGCCTACATGCATTGGAAGATTGTCTGCGCAGATGCATTTATCATTTGCCTTGGGTTAATACATTCTGATTTGGCATGCTATTTGGTGGGAAATATTTATGTAAGATTTTTATTTCCCATAAATAAGTTAAATGGCAGCCGTAGAAGCAGAGCTTATCTTATTATTATTTGGCTTTGCCCTATTTCCCTGAGTTGGGGGAAGGTGCAGAGTAGCCTAACAGTTGCAAGTTGTACCTTAGAAATATTTCCTAAGCAGTGGGAACCATAAAATGCTTTAAACTAAGCTGAAGGTAAAAGGCTTTTGAGGGAACCCTGAGTGTAGCAGAAAGAAAAATAGGATGGCAAAGGATGTCCACCGTGCTTTTCACCCTGTCAGCAGATGATAGCAACAGTTTGACGTGATATACCGGAAAGATAGAAACAACAACAATGAAACAAGGATGCCTTGGAAAATAAAATGCAAACCTAAAATCAAATGGAATCATTCTGCCCCCCGAACCACTCCTCTCTGCTGCAAACTGCCCCCTATTTTCCTTTCCGGGCCCACAGCTCATGGTTTAACCTGGGAGATTGTAAACTCCAGTTTCATTCCTCATCCTTAATTTAGCTAGACAGAGCTTTGAAATGGCAACTAAATTACCTTTTGGTGAAATCAAATCTTCCCTACTAGCCTCAAGCAGAGAGGAATCTAGACCGCAAGGGCCAGCTAATGTGTCCCAGCAGCTCCCAGTCACTCTCCTGGAACCCACAGAGGGTGTGCTCTATTAAAGGGTTACTCTCATCCTTTGTACCCCACAGTTTATCCTGTAGGGGGTTATTTTGCACAGCCTTTTCTCTTCTGACTGCCTGCCTAGCAGGAGGTTGCTTAGGGCAGTAAAATATTTATTACCTGTTTATTGTGTGAGTAACTGCAGTCTAGGAGGAGAAAATATTTCCCAGTTTACCTAGGGCAATGAAAATAGGATTAAGAGTTCTGAGGGCTAAGGAAGGAGCAGTATAAAACCCAGAGAACCATATACCATGCAGCCATGAGAAGCCCAAGTACCCTTGCATTATCCTTTCATTCTAGTCATGGTGACTTTTCCTCTTATTCTCAGACCCGTGTAATTCACCATTATGGATCTGGGGATTGCTGGAATTCTAAAAGGAAGTCTTTCCCCAAAGAGAGTTTGGCCCACATCCCAGGTGTAGCTATCAAATTGCACCAAAAGACAGATCATCGGCCTGATTAGCGTTTACATACACATTTATTTCTCTTTCCTCCAAAGTAAGTTACAAACAGCTTAACATCCACCAACTTTGCAGTGTGGAGATTCAATAAGATATCATATAGCAGTTCAAGCCATTCTACAACTGCCATTTGTAGTAAATTCTTTTATCATGGTTTAGAATAATTCACGTCTAAGATTTAAAAATTACTATCATAAATCTTCTATTAGTTCTTAAACATGATTTTCCTTCTGCCATCCTCCCCTCCGTCAATTTTTTTCTCTTCTTAAAGACTCTTCCTGTCTTGATCATTAATGGAGCGACAGAGTTTAAGTCCTTTTCAGACTTCACACAATTATACTTAGCCATCTCTGAAGCTGAAATACTAGGGCTTCCTAAAATGCTACTACTCTTAGAAGTGGGCTATAGGATTCAGCTGTAATTACTTCTGCAGTCTGTTATCTCTTCATTCATTCATTGGTTCATTTGTTCCTTTATCCTTTTGGCAGATATGGATTGAACTCCTACTACATGCCAGCCACAGTGCTGGCCACTTCAGATAAAGCAGTAAACAAAATAGACATAAGTCATCCCTGCCCTCATGTTGCTTACAGACTTGGAGGAGACAGTAACAGAGTATCGCCCAGTTAAATAAACAATTACCAAGTGTAGTAGTTGTCAAGGAGGATTTGTTCAGATGAGACAGTCAAGGTCAGGAACATTTTGACCATTATTTCTGCTTCTGCAGTGAGAGGAACAGCCAAAGCCCAGCTCTGGAGCTCAGCATTCTGACTTGGAGCTGAGCCAAGTCCTGGTGCTCTGCTGCTCTTTTCTGTGGCTCAGGCACATCTCTTGTCCTTGTTTGTAAAGATGAAGCTCACACGGCCTGCTGCAAAGGATGGCCTGCTATGGCTTGCTTGAACTCCTGACCATGTGCTTTAGATCCCAAACTTGAAAACTGTTTCAGAAGTAAAGCACCCAGTTAGAAACAACCCATACATATGGTTTCACAGTGGTCCGGTTGTTTGTAATTTTTCATCAAATTGAACATTTCTCAGTCATCTTCTTCAAGTGCCTGTCTCAAATCTGAGGTCCAAAGCCATCGAGGTGTTTAAGTACAGTCCACACAACATGAATTGAAGAGTGGGCGGTTTGGCAATCTTTATGTCAATATGATACATGGAAAGGTTGCCAGATAATTCAGACTCCACAGATTCACTCTCCTGTTTATCTGAATTGTTAGTTTAATTGATTGAGGAACTTCAGAATCTCCTTTATTATTTTGTTTTGCACAGGCTCATCTTCTGTACCCATTTACACTGAGCCTTTTGGTAATGTGCTCACTGCTACCCCATCCTCAGCACTACCTAGGGTTGGAATTATTTTTCTGTAGTAGCAAAGATCCATGGACACGCACACTTTTGACTAGTGAAGAGGAAACTCTAGGGAAATGGAAAACAGGTGCCAATAACCAGCACAGTCAAGCATTTATCCTCTTGAAAATTTTATTTCCCTGGGCATTTAGTGATACCCTTTTGCAGTTGAAGAACCTGAAGCATTGGGAGAGATTTAAGTCTCTGCTCTGATGAACACCACTCTGAAGAGTGACAAGGCTTAGCAGTCATCACAGTGCCATTAGATAACAGGATGCTTGGGACTGGGTAGGGCAATGTGAAGATGATGAACTCTTCTGCCTTTTTTCTGTTTGTCTTCATGAGCGTATGGTGAGCCAATACGTTTCAGAGCTGGAATTAAGGCTAAGAATCCTGAAGCCTGTTGATAGTTCTATCCTCAGCTTCTGGACTTCAGTTTTACAGATTGGCTTTCATGCTTCTTTTTAAAACTACCAAAAAAATCTGGGCATATGCTTAGACTTTTTAAAATGTAATACTTGATATATTAAAGCTGATTTTCTTATAATATTATCCTATGATCATAGAGCTAGAGGAAATGTGATACATTATTTTAGGGTTAGGGCCCTCTACTGATACTTTATTTTATTTTATTTTTTTTTAAGTAGAGATGGGGTTTCACCATCTTGGCCAGGCTGGTCTCGAACTCCTGACTTCGTGATCTGCCCTTCTCGGCCTCCCAAAGTGCTGGGATTACAGGCGTGAGCAATACTTTATTCTTTCCTATGGTATTCCTAAGAAGTGGCTTTCCAGCCTCTGCTTGAAGACCTCCAGTGACAGAACATTGACTGACTCATTTTACATTTGGGAAGTTCATCCTCTTGATGCTTGCTATAATACAAGTTAATGGAGGGCCAATAATGTTAAGATAACTTTGGCCAGGCGCAGTGGCTCACACCTGTAATCCCTGCACTTGGGGAGGCCGAGGCAGGTGGATTACCTGAGGTCAGGAGTTCGAGACCAGCCTGGCCAACATGGGGAAACTGTGTCTCTACTGAAAATACAAAAAATTAGCCAAGTGTGGTGGCGGGCACCTGTAATCCCAGCTACTTGGGAGGCTGAGGCAGGAGAATTACTTGAACCCAGGAGGCGGAGGTTGCAGTGAGCCGAGATCGCTCCACTGCACTCCAGCCTAAGCAACAAGAGCAAAATTCTGTCTCAAAAAAACTAACAAACAAAAAGATAACTTTAAAAATATCTGTGAACTAGGAAAGCAAGAGCTACACCTGAAGAAGTGTAGGTCCTTTTACCTTTTTTTTTTTTTTTTTTTTTTTTTGAGAACGGAGTCTCGCTCTGTCACCCAGGCTGGAGTGCAGTGGCGCGATCTCGGCTCACTGCAAACTCCGCCTCCCGGGTTCATGCCATTCTCCTGCTTCAGCTTCCCCAGTAGCTGGAACTACAGGCACCTGCCACCGCGCCCAGCTAATTTTTTGTATTTTTAGTAGAGACGGGGGTTTCACCGTGTTAGCCAGGATGGTCTGGATCTGCTGACCTCGTGATCCGCCCACCTTGGCCTCCCAAAGTGCTGGGATTACAGGCGTGAGCCACCGCGCCCGGCCTTTTTTTTTTTTTTTTTTTTTTTTTTTTACTTTAAGTAGAGGTGGCCTGGTGTGGGATGTTTCTTTCAAGACATAGCAATGATTCCCAAACTTCAGTGTATCACCTGGTGAGCTTGTTCCAATTGAAGATACTCGGGCCCCATCCCAGAGATCCAAATCTGGGATGGGCCCCCGAAAGCTACATCTTCAAAGCACCTGTAGCTGATTCTGGTACAGGTGGTCCCTCTGGATTACCTAATTAAGAAACTCTGTCCTAGGCTGGGGAATTTGCAGTTAAATAAGCTAAGGGTTTCCTGAGAAATCTTTTACAATCTTCCGTTTTCCCAACCAGAAAATTATTTCCGCCAGCTAAACTCTAGAGGAGCAGTGTATAAACTAGTGAACTCTGCCCTTTATTTTACATCCTGTAGTCCCAGATACTTACATAAAAAATAATGATTGAAGTTTGAATGAATTTCTTCCCAGCATTTGCTAATGAGAGAAAAGTATAGGAGCTTTTGTGTGCATGGCCACAGAATCTTATCCCGCTTCCAGGGAAGGAAAGGACTTCTTCACTACCTGATGTTTTATTTATGCATTGAGTCATTTAAGGTGGCTGGTCACTGGAATAGTTAGGAATGACACTGCAAAAAGGGTCCTTAGATATACAGGATGATCAGCCCATAACATGAGGCTCAGTCTTAGGAAAATTCTAAGACATGGCTTTGGTTCTTGGACCCAGAACAGTGTACAGTCTATACAATGGCTGCCCAAAACCCTCTCCAAAATACAACCTCTTTAAAGGAAAAGGGCTTCTCGTTGGATGTGCAGCGTAATACATCACTGCCATTTTATAAACTGTAGCTGTAACTTTGGGTAAAGACTTCATGAATGGATAAAACGTAAGATTCCGAGTGCTGTAGAGAGCTCTCCAGAAGGAGGGTGTGGTGTAGATCCTTCATGGAGGGTCTTTGAGGTTCCTTGCCACACTTGGTCCTCCTAGAGAATTTTCTAAAGCACACAGCCACATCCAGTTGTTAATCCTTTCACAACCTCTGGGCAGCCTTCCCAACCTGGTATTCTCTGTCTTCAATATCCCCCTCCTCTCCCTAGTCCTATCACTCATCCTTTCTGCTGGATACATTTTGCTTTACAAATATACAGGCCATCCTATCCTTTCAAGAGAAACTTTCTCTGATGTCATTTACTTTACTGTGTAACATTTTATTGGGGGCCAGAATATCTGGAGGGTCTTTGGAGTTCACCTTTGGGCTGAGGGCTACTGAGCTAATTCTAAAAAGAGATCAGCAGTTGGCTGGCTTCATTCCAGGGAAGATTCCAAAAAAGCAGGGTCAGACTTTTATTTTTAGGAACAAAGAGCAACTTTCCAACTGAGCGCCTGCCTCACCCTCTGACATCAGTATCCTATTCTGTCCTGCTTCAGCTCAGCCACCACCAATCTCCTCCTCCCTATCCACCAACTCCCTTAGGAGCCTGGGAGGAGCTTGTTGCCAGGGACACAAACAGAATAGTCTTTTTAAAAGAAAAAGTATAAGTGAAGAACTAAAGTAGAGACTTCCGTTTTCCTTCCCCTACCTTTGCCCTGTCCATGGGAACAACAGTTGAACTCTTAAAGCTTCCATCCATTTAAGCCAGAAGTGTCCAAATATTTTTTGCCAATACTATATACTTAATTCATAGGCAAAGGTAATGAAAATTTCTAAGATGTCTCTGAATCCTCCTAACAGACAAGGAGCCTTGGCTGGGCACAGTGGCTCATGCCTGTAATGCACGTACTTTGGGAGGCCAAGGCGGGAGGATCGCTGGAGCCCAGAAGATTGAGACCAACCTGGGCAACATAGTGAGGCCCTGTCTCTACAAAAATAAAATTAAAAAATAAAAAACTAGCTGAGACATGGTAGTATACACCTGTGGTCCCAGCTACTCAGGAGGCTGAAGTAGGAGGATCGCCTGAACCCGGGAGTTTGAGGCTGCAGTGAACCTTGATTGTGCCACTGCACTCCAGCCTGGGCAACAGAGGGAGACTGTGTCTTTAAAAAAAAAAAAAAAAAAAAAGAGGCTGGGCGCGATGGCTCACGCCTGTAATTCAAGCCCTTTGGGAGGCCAAGGCGGGTGGATCACCTGAGGTCAGGAGTTCAAGACCAGCCTGACCAACATGGAGAAACCCTGTCTTTACTAAAAACACAAAATTAGCCAGATGTGGTGGCACATGCCTGTAATTGCAGCTACTCGGAAGGCTGAGGCAGGAGAATGGCTTGAACCCAGGAGGCGGAGGTTGTGGTGAGCCAAGGTCACGCCACTGCACTCCAGCCTGGGCAACTAGAGTGAAACTCCGTCAAAAAAAAAAAAGAAAAAGAACTTTGACATGGAAGGTCTTTAGACTCACCATATTTTATTGCTGGTTGATAAATGTCATATTTACATGTAGATTTTCCTGGTGACTGTACTATTGAGCCTTGCAGTCTCCTGTAAGATATACCACTCAAAATAGTTTCCCTAGGAAAGGCTCATGATGGTAAACTAGAGCATGTCACTGCTGTGCAGATGGTCTTCTCTTGTGGATTATAGAACAAAATGGACAAGAGAGCACCCTAATCAAAGCAGCGTGTCTTGTGTTCCATGCACCTGAGATGTGTTCTCAGGAGAGTGTGTTTTGACTCTTCTTCTACTACCTCTGGATTCGGGGACCCCAGAGCCTCTCTGGGCATGAGGGATGCATCTCTCCTCCTGTAGGAGAAGAACACCCACTCTGTATCCCTGCCTGCCTGTTCCCAGCTCCAGGCTGAGTCATTGAAGCCCAAGTCTTCTTTCCCATCCTGAAGGGTTCTGCAAGCTAATGGTAGGACTTCTGCTTCTGCTGAGACTCGGAGTTCCTTTAGTAAATTCACCAGGAGGCGACCTTTGGAAAAGGACTGGGACTGTTCTTCCTAAACACCATGTTGTTACCAAAGCAGTCACAGTCAGGACTGGGGCTCAGTCAGCCCCTGGGGCTGCCATTTCTCCATTCCCGTAGAGTCATGTACACCTTCTGTCAATGTTGACCGAAGCCAGGTGAATTTAAACAGTCACATCCTATGTTATCACCTGAAAGAAAAGGGGGGAAAATATATAATTAACCTGAGGGGAAGCAGGATGTTGAAGAGTGAATGCCCAGCATTCCTGTTGGTCCAAGAGAGCCACGATAGCTTTCAGGCCTTGACTTCTGTCTACCCAGACCCCACACATCAGCCAGCACCATGGGGTGCTGCAGCAGGACTGGTCTCTGCCCTGGCCCACCAAGGCTACCTTCTCAACATCAGCATAGTACTAAGAGTAGCAGCAGGAATCCACATTGGTTTTGCTTTATTTCCTGAACATTAGTAGAACAGTTTAAACATCTGGTGTTACATTGCTATTGATTCATAAGGAGGTATTTACAACTGTAAGCCAAAATATAATACATCTTTATACTTGAGCCCATACTGTAATATGGCCAAATTAATCTGAGCAATAGTAAATACTAAGACTTGGGAATTATAAAGCAACTTGTTTCTGAGAATCAAGATACTTATCAGATGTTATTTTTTACAAGAACCTGATATTTAAGCAAATAACTTAAACTTGTGGCATAAGACTATCAAAAATATATTTGAGAAAGTTCTAAGTCCTCAAAAGCAAGTGCAACAAAACCAAAAATTATCAATTAGGACCTAATTAAAGAACAGCAACACACACACACACACACACACACACACAACTATCAACAGAGTAAAGAGACAACCTACTGAATGGAAGAAAATATTTACAAACTTATGCATCCATGAAAGGACTAATATCCAAAATCTATAAGGAACTTAAATCATCAAGAAAAAACTCATTAAAAAGTGGGCAAAGGACATGAACAGACACATTTCAAAAGAAGACATATGAGTGGCCAACAAAGATATTCCACCAAAATAGGAGACATCATCTGGTGAAAAATTACAAAGAAAATAAAATAAACTTGTTCAGAATTTTGACATAACCTCATCTAGAATATAATATGCCATTCTGGCCATCACATCTCAAGAAATAACTAACCAGAACTAAAAAAGGTTCAAGGAGGAACCAAGTGGTCAAAGGTGGTGGTTCTTAACCTTTTTGGAGTCATAGACTCCTTTGAGATTCTCTCTAACCCTTTACTCCAGAGAAATGCATGTGTGCACACACACAGTTTTGCATGCACTTTCATGCTAATCTATGGCTAACTTGGGGTCCTCAGACCAAAGTTAATAACCTTTCATTTAAGAAATACTATGTGAGAATAAATTTAAAAGTTTGGATTCTTCTGTCTGAATACATAAAGACTGAAAGGAGCTATAATGGGACTCCAAAATCACCAGGTATGTGATTAATGTAATATATCACACACATGTTCACCAAATCCTGGTATAGTAAGACAAAGTCGGAAGGACCATTATGGAATTTGAAAGAGGCAAATTCAAGAAGAAGAAAAAAGGAAGCATCACTCATTTACATGGCTGGTTTCATAAGCGTAAGGAATTTCATTAATGTAAGATGTGGTAAGACCAGAACTATAAGTAGCTTTTAAGACAGCTTAAACCAATTTCATGGATGATAGATCTGTGATGAGATGTTAGCAAAAACTCAGTGGTTTGGTATGTGGCCCTCACAATTTGAGGTTGACATCAACATAGACAACTGTGCTTTCCTAACGAACACATCCGTCAGCATGTCCCTTGGTGCCACCAAAAGAGATTCCGTGCCAAGCCGAATAGCTGAGTGGTAGGCCTGACCCAATGTGGACTTTTTTGGTTAGAATTAATCACCTGTACCCGCTGGAAAGTTGTTGTGGTGCTCATGTTTTATTTTGTCTGTTTCCTTGGGAGGCAAAGGAATATAAGTTGGGTTACAGAGTAATCACATTGACATAATAATAAAGTGGACAATAATAGTCACGTGTATACTTGTTATTTGTAGATAAGGTATTTTTGTGAGGTGGGAAGGAACACATACTGTTACCCCCAGTTTTTCATGTGTGGGTACCAAAATACAGAGGGCAACTAGCTCAGCATCGCACTTAACGTCTCATGACATTCACTGGCCCCCATGGCCGTGCCTGCAGAGCTGGTCTGCAGGGAGATGGCGCAGTGGCAAACCTTGGTCTTTTCTCAGTTTTGCTCTTCATGTGCCGAGTGCCCAGATGCCAGAACCTTTACCTTCCCTTGACTTAATTTACCTCTTTATCAAATAGAGGGGATGATTTCTAAATCATGGTAGAAGGAAATGGCGGACTTGGAGTTGTCGGGAGAAGAAGGAGAAGATCTGAGCCGTTGTCCATTCTATTGCTGTACTCCAGAGAAAGCAGCTGGGTGTGGCCGGTTACCATAGGTGCCAAGCCCTATTCTGTCATGGTTTCTGGTTGTTTATTGAAGGAACCAGAAATTGTTGGCAGTCCCCCTCATTGACACTACCTTGGCATCTAGAGCTTTAAAAAAATCACTCGTGATTGGGCACGGTGGCTCACGCCTGTAATCCCAGCACTTTGGGAGGCCAAGGTGGGTAGATCACCTGAGGTCTGTAGTTTGAGACCAGCCTGCCCAACATGGTGAAACCCCGTCTCTACTAAAAATATGAAAATTAGCTGGGCATGGTGGTGGGCGCCTGTAATCCCAGCTGCTCAGGAGGCTGAGGCAGGAGAATCGCTTGAACCCAGGAGGCGGAGGGTGCAGTAAGCCGAGATCATGCCACTGCACTCCAGCCTGGGTGACAGAGTGAGACTCCATCCCCCACCCCCACCCCCCAAAAAAAAAGACCATGAAGGGAGTTAACTGAGTAGTGCCTTACGAAACAACCAGTGAGACTCACTTTGTGGGAGGAGAAACAGGGAAAAGGGGGAACTAAGAAGAAATACACAACACCTTGCCCAATGTTCAGCACATAGGTGCTCGATAGACACTTCATTCTTTTTATTTATTTATTTATTTTGAGACAGGGTCTCACTGTATTGTCCAGGCTGGAATGCAGTGGTATGATCATAGCTCACTGAAGCCATGATCTCCTGGGCTCAAGCAATCCTCCCACCTCAGCCACCTAGTAGCTGGGACTACAGGCACGCACCACCACACTTGGCTTATTTATTTTTTTTATTTTTAGTGCAGACAAAATCTTGCTATGTTGCCCAGGATGGTCTCGAACTCCTGGAGCGATCCTCCTGCCTCAGCCTCCCAAAGTGCTGAGATTACCGGCATGAGCCACCACACCTGGCCAATACTTCATTCTTCATTGGTGGAAAAGATTGTAGACTTCTAAGCATTTTCCAAATAAAAAAGCTATGATTTGATTTCCAACTTTTAAACATTGCATGTCCTTTGCCATTTACTACATTCTCCAAAAAAACCTTGAAATGAAGAAGGCCACCCTTAAAATACTTCAGAGGCTGAAAATATGATTATTACATTGGAATCCTTTAGCCTATGTGATATTTCTTTAACTTTGCACTTTCAGGCCCAGTAAAGCCAAAATCAGGGTAACCAATGTCATTTTATAAAATGTTAAAACCCTAATTGCAATTCCTCTTTTAAATTATTTTAAAGACTACTTAACAACATTAGACAGTGCAAAAAAGAAGCAAGGAAAGCATTCTTAATTCTACCATCCTAAAACAGCAAGTAATTTCATTCTTAATATTCCCTTCCAGTTTTAGACAATGTGCATACATATTTTTGTCCATGTGCCCCACAGTGACCATCATGGTGAACTTATCATTTTTTACCAGATATAACATGTAAGGCAGATAAGAAGGAGATGAGAACCAAAGAAAATAAATAATAATCCCTTCAGTCAATTGCAGCCCAAACGGCAGCTGTTAGTGGGGCTGCCTAAGATAAGGTAGGCATCTCTCTCCTCCCAGCTAGGAGTACTGACCAGCCTGGGGGACTGGTCCCAGGGTAGGCACTGGTGATAACTTCATAACCATTCACATTGAGGCTGGGCTCACCTCTGTCTCAGCCCCTGCTTCCCCATGAACCCAGGCCCAGCCCTGCATTGGGAGCTGCCCAGAGTAGGTGCAGTCACTGAAGCAGGAGTGTGGCCGCGATGCCGGCAGTAAGCCATGCCAAGCTCATTGAAAGCAAGCGGACTTCCTGTGGCCCCTGCTGCTCTCAGTGGGATGTGGACAGTGCTTGTACCTGTGGAAGATGGCACCACCCCACAAAAGAGAACACACTCAATGTCTGTGCACAGCACTCCCTTATCACTGGGAGATGTTGCTATTCTTTCCCCGCGTTTCCAGTAGAATGCCCAATAACAACAGCAACCACATCCTCCATCAGGTTTCAGGCTTTTGGGAGTCACAAAGTGCTCTCGCATGCATTAGCTCACTAGATCTGCACAGCAACTTCAGGAGGCCACCAGGGTAATCTCTATTAGCCCCACATCAGGCAAAAGGGCAAGTGAGACTTGGAAAGATGAGACAATGTCCTCAGTCACAGAATGAAAGTTCAGTGGCTCTTGGACCTAATGGCCATTCGGGAAAAGGTCGTAGCCTCCTCTGCCTGGCAACATGCAGGGGCACAGACGTCCCCTTGTCCATGCTGTTTAGCAAGCAGCCTTGCCAGGCATGTGCACAGGAGTAAGTAGGGACCTTTCCAGCCGGGCATTGGTGAGCAGGGCGTGGAGTTGCTGATAAGGGAGTCTAGCAAAAGGATGTTTAAAAATAAATGAGTCTTGCCCATGATGGAAAAGGTTTGCTCGTCAGCAGGATTGCTTGTCAGCAGGACTACAGATCCAGGTATGCAGTGTCTTTTTGCTGCTACCATTTCTGTCTCGTGTTATTAAAAAATAATATATTGATTACTGCTACTTCAGTTTGCTCAGCTTAAGAAAGCTATTTATTTTTGAAAAGTGGCAAAATGAGGAAATGACTTTCACTTGGCATAGCTTCTGACACACTTTTTGGAATCTCAGAGCCTACCCTCTACCCCTTCACCCATTTCTTGTGGGTTTAGAAAAGGAGCATATCAGTTCAGTATTATTTTAGCAACAGAAGCACTTCCACTTTGGCTATTTTTAGCACGTCAGGTGCCCCCTGCCTGCCATGAACTTGGTATATTCAAGTGTTTAATTCAGCGGCCTCTCTCATTTGAAAGGGAGACTGTTCCAGCACTCTGCCCACCATAGCTCCACTTTTACAGCTGCTCGTAAATTTCTGAACATGCAGAGATATCTTTAGCTGTGACTCCAGATATTTCCTGTTGAGCTGCAAGATGCAATCCTGCAAGCACACTGAGGCTAAATATACCCTCTCAGTCCAGGATTCAGCCAAATAAACAGGGGCAGCATCAACATGATTTTTTTAATCCAATGCTGAACAGGATTTTTTAGTTAGATTAATTAAGCAATTCTGTTTATTTTGGCAATTGAAGTCATTTCGGCTCCCCCTGAGCCTTTAACACCTAAGCATCATTTTCTGTCCTGATTGAAGAACTGACCAGAAGCCCTGGTGCAGGGAACTCACATGTTTGAATACCGTGTGCCTCTTTAGCTCCGTACATCTCGTCGCTTAAACAGATGGCCCCCTCAGCAGCCGACTCCGAGCAGCTGCCTTGTTCATTCTCACAGAATCCAGACTCCTCTTCAGCTTTGCCTAGGTCCTTAGTCATTCAAGGGAGAATAAACTCTAGGATTCCCTATCAGGAATGTATCCTTTGGGGACTTGACAAAGGAAAAGAATGTTAAAATCTTTCCAGGTTTAATCCTGTGGCAGGAGGAGTCTCCTCTCTAGAGTTAAGTTCTTGTCCACAAGGATGCAGATCTTTTAATCAGACCCTAAAAAGTTAGATTGTCATCCCTGGATAAGTCCCTGGGTTCCTGGAGAAAGTTCTATTCCTCCTGAATCTTTAGGACAAGCAGTATCCACCAAATACCACTGGTCAGTTTCCCTTTAACCAAGATCAGCCAATTGCAGGCCTTCATAGACCAGGAAGACACTATGCCAAGAGAAGCCAGAGCAAACAATGTCAGGAAGCCTAACTTTGGCACATAGACACGAAATATGCACACGCACCCCCTCTCCAGCCCTCCTCAGGAAAGAAAGGAGGGCTTTCTTTCCTCCATGGGCTGTGCCTGGCCACACCCCACCAGATTAAACCCCCGTCAGATGGTTGTTAGGGTCAACGAGGTCTACAGAGAACAGTTTATTCTCAACCATTTCTACCTGCCTTTTATCCAGGGTTCACTGGGGTTAAAGTTTTGGCCATGAGTGTAGCGATGGAGCCTCATGTGACACTTGCATACTTTCTCGAGGAGGCCTGCCTGCAAACATAAGTTTTGTATTCCCATTGAGGAAATCAGTTCCTCGATTCTGTCCTTTGAATATCCTTTTTTGGTTTATGATGCTGAATATTTCTGTAACTCTCTGTAGGTTGGGGGCCTCTTTGGGGACCGTTATCATTTGGCAAACACTATTACTCATCAAAATGTATTAATCAGGGCCAGTCACAAAAGCAAAGGTACTATAAGCAGTGGGCTTGAAAAATCAACAAGACAGGAGAAAAAGAAATGCAAATGAATGATAATCACAATCACTATCCCTTATTCGTGCATGCTAGGACCAAGTGCTCTAAGCATGCTACATATAGCACCTTAGGAAGCCTCACAAAAACCCTGTGAAGCTGCATCCTTTCTGTTCCCATTCTTCCTTCTTAGGTACCTATTGTGTCCCAGGCGCTGGGCTAGACACGGGGGATATAGTGATGAATTAGATGGACAAGGCCCTGCACTCATGGAACAGAGGACATGCATGGTAATGAAACATACAATTGCACAAATATTTTCTAGAGGCCAGGGACTAGTTAGGATTCTGCAGCTCGAACAAGAGTCCTTCATCCATGCAAGTTTCTGCATGTGGCATAGAAGCTCCTAGAAACCCACACTGGGCTCCCTGGGCTCTCGGTCCATCCAGCCTCTCTAGCCTGACTTCTTCCTGTCTCATGCCCTATGCTTCACAATCCAGCAATATAGAACTGCTTGTCCACAGGGCTGTTCTTTACCTTCATTACTTTGCTCATGTTGTCCCTCTTCCTCTAACACATTAACCAATTCCCACACAGCTTCCAGGATCTACTCCCGGAGAAAACTCTCCCTGACTCCCCTTGACCCAGCCAGGCTGGGTTAGTTGAACTTCTTTTGTGATTCCAGAGTCCCCCGTGCTAATCTCTATCACTGCACTTGCCTCACCGTTTCACAGGCATCTGTTGAGGGGCCTGTTTCTCACTAGCCTAGGTGCTCCCTGGGGATATATTTTGTGCATCTTTTTAGCCCCTGTCAAGTAGCACACTTCCTGACCTGTAGAGGGCCATCAGCGAATACTTGCTGGATGAATATGCATCTGCGCATGAGAATGTGCCTTCTGTGCTCTAGTGGAGAAGGTTAGGAATTGGGGGACTCTGTGTCCTACCTAATCATCATTAACGGGATGAGAGGGAGCCTAGTAAGGTCCAGCAGTAGAGGCTGTGGCTGTTGGAGCAGGGAGGAGGAAGAAGGGGAGCAACTGTGAAAACTTCTCCAATTCCCCTAACGCCCCCCCAGACTCTCTTTGATCACTTGCAGTGGTGGGAAATGAAGCAACCTGTTCCCTGGTCCATTCTGTCGAAAAGTTTTCCCTTTTGTTAAACAAACTTGGCTGAAGACTTAGAAAGCTGTCCTCTAGGGCCGGGTGTAGTGGCTCATGCCTTTAATCCCAGCACTTTGGGAGGCTGAGGCAGGCAGATCACCTGAGGTCAGGAGTTCACCTGAGGTCAGGTCAGTTCCTGGCCAACATGGTGAAACCCCATCTCTACTAAAAAATACAAAAATTTGCCAGGTGTGGTGGTGCGTGCCTGTAATCTCAGCTACTCAGGAGGCTGAAGCAGGAGAATCACTTGAACCCGGGAGGTGGAGGTTGCAGTGAGCCGAGATTGCGCCATTGTACTCCAGCCTGGGCAACATGAGTGAAACTCCATCTCAAAAAAAAAGAAAAAGAAAAGAAAAGAAAGCTGTCCTCTAGAACAACAGAGCAATTTGACTCTCTTTTCTATATAACAATTCCTCAAGTATTTCAAGAGAGTTGTCACGACCATCCTGTACTCATTTTTCTTTCCTAAATGATTCTAGTTGTCCAGCTGTTTCTCACTCTCATGTCACACCATTCTGGATACACTCCAGCCTCTTGGTATCTCTTTCAAAACGTGGTGTCCTGAGCTGAACAATATTCCAGATGGCTTCTGATGGGTATAGAACATAGTAGTACAGTTTCTTTCCTGAATCTGCAGCTTAAGTTCAAATTCACGTGTTTTACAGCCTCATCACTTTGTCAGTTCTTACTGTTCCTTTGGGCAATGAAGCTCCTTAGTGTTCTGTATACAATGAACTCTTGTCTGGCCACATTTAATAATTATAAAGTTATTGAGCATGTCCTGTGCCCATGAGCCAGGCGCTGTGCTAAACATGGTGCCATCAGTCCCTTTTAATTCTCCCACCTACACTGAGGCTGAGTGAGGTTAAGTAATTTTCCCAAAGTGCTGGGATTACAGCCCAGCAGACTGATTCCAAAGCCCGCATTCTATCTATCCCACTTCCCTGCCTCCCATCCTGAACTTGTGTAGCTGGTTTCTTGTTCACCTGAATTCTAGATTTACCTCTGTTAAGTTTGACCTGAGTTTCTGCTCAACTTTCAGCATCTTGGAAACTCCACAGGGAGAATTTAGCTCATCTTTTCAGGTTTGTATCATTGTATCTGCTGCCTTCATCTACATCAGTGACAGTGCCTTATCACTCCCCGTTAGAGAACTCTTTCTAGATTGACACCAATCTGGGTACCAGTAGGACCAGACTTTCAGCCAGCTTCCAAGGAACCTACTTTTGACTTCTATGCACTGTTTTCCATTTTGTCCAAAAGTTGTCATGAGAGAGTTTGCCAAATACCGTGTTGTTGAGAAGTATCACATATGTGGCATTCCCCTACTATAATCAGTTAACAGCAGTACAGAATAATGGGAAAGGTGGCCTCTTTGTTTTACATATTTTCAGAAATCCTGTTTAATCTTTTGTCCTAAAACTTTGCAAGAAATCAATATCATGTTCGCCTTTACCCCCTGTGTGAAAGTGGGCTATTGCCTTGCTTCTCTTCATGGTTCATTCCAGTATTCCATTATTTATTCATTCTCGATATTAACAGTGTTTCCATAACCACAGATGCAAAAAAATATTTTTATCTTAAATCATTTTTCTTTTCCCAAGAATATTAAAATAATGCATACTTCTTATAGAAGAATCAAAATAGGTAAAGAAAGCACAAAACAAGGTTGTCTAACAATCCTAGAGATAGCCTCTAACATCTGCAGTTCTTTTAATAACCTAGAAAGCAATTTGCCTAGGTGCTAAAACAATTTATGGCCAGAACCTAGAGTTGGTCTTCCACACCTAGAGCAGGACTACAGCCTAATAGCAGCTAGAAAAATTGTAAGGGAGAGATGCTGGTTCAAGGTGAGGAGTCAGGCCGGGACCTGGGGCAAGGGCAGGATGTATGTGGAGGGGTAGGAAGCAGGAGTTCCCTGCCACGTGAGCCCCACAGACACCAGCCTGTTCCAGCAGGTTCATTCTGTTTCTGCTGCATACTTCAGTGTGTTGATATTCAAGGCAGTATATTGGAGTCCCCCATCCCTCTGGATGTTATTTCCCTGGGGGAGTAACCAGACTGCTCTTCTGCTGCAGCTCTTCTCTTTCTGTCATAACTGCTGTGCCCTGTACCATCCAGCTGGAGAGTTTTATCTGGACACATTTCTGTCTTCCCCTCAAATGTCAGTTTGAACATCAGGGATCGGAGGAGAAATCACATGGGCGAGAAGGTTCTTTCTGGGTGACTGTGATTTGTTGGACATCTGTCTCCCAAGTACATGATGTTCATTTTAGAACCAGTCTCTCAACCAATCACTGTGATTTTTCACAGATGGATGGATGGACAAACATCTAACAAAATGTCTTGTAGATTCTCATCAAGAGAGGTTCAGGTGCCACGATGCCCAGAGGTCCCTTCCAGCTCAGTGGTTCTTTGAGTGTGTGATTGATATTTTGGAAACAGGGATATCACTTGGTGTATTTGTCAGTGGCTGGCGATCTTCAGGAAACTTTAGTTTGGTCCAGGAAAAGCCTTGAGGAAGATGTGACTAGTATAGGGGAATTTGGAGAAGAGACAAGCTAGTCATCAGATGACATGGATAAGGTGGAAAAGCCAATTCTGAGACAGTTGTTACTGGAAAATAAACGGGGACATCAGGAGAGGACCAGAAATGTTTGATAACGTACCGAGCATACTCCTGCAGCCGAACATGGCTGGAGGGGAGGCAGGAAACCTGCTGTAACTCTCATGTCAAGAGCTTGGCCCTAAAAGGCCACAATGGGTCATACAAATCGAGGTTTCAGACCCAGATTAAAGTGTGTGTCTGGTATCAAATGAACAGCTGGGCATACATCAGTCTTTCTGGCCACCTCTGCACACACAGATTGATAACAATCAGCTGTAGTAGCCATATCTTAAAATATTAACAAAAAAAAGTTAAAAGATATATTCAGATTCTACCGTGACTCCTTGGTTTTCTTCCTTTACACAGCAACGTATACTCAGGCCACATCTGCTGAGTAGGAAGGCATACCTTCCTTCCCTGGATGGCCAGAACTGTGATTTAGACAGGAGCCTCAGGAAATGCAGACGGCTCTCTCCCAAATCAAATTTTAAAAGTTGTCCTGAGTTGACCTGTGGAGGGTCAGGTAGGAATATAACAAGGTTGCAGGAAGCAGCTAATCACAGACCTATTTTCCATCATTTGTCTATCACTAAGTCATTAGGTCCTAACTGTATGATAGGCACTGCAAGAGGCGAGTGAATACAAAGACAAAGGCTGGCAAGGGACCCTCAGCCAGGGGAAGAGAAACTGATGGGCATGCGGTTGTGACACATGCAATGAGAAGGCTAGTGGAGGAAAGGCAGAAGGTGCTTTGGATATTCAGAGAGGAAGTGACCAGCCACGCTGATGGCAGGGAGGGCTTCCTGGGTGTGATACTAGAGCTCAGAGTTCAAGGATGAGTAGAAGGAGTTAGCCAGGTAAAGAAGGTAGGGGGACTGGAGGCAGAGAAAACAGACAGGGAAGAGCAAGACACATTCAGCCAAATACAAATAGTCTGGTAGGATCAGAGGTAGCATGGGGGCTGGCATGGTGGCCCTCAACAGATGAGGCTGGAGAGGTGGGTCATGAAGTGTGCCCTGATAAGGAATAGGATTCTTTTTTTTTTTTTTTTTTTTTGAAATGGAGCCTCACTCTGTCATCCAGGCTGGAGTGCAGTGGTGCAATCTTGACTCACTGCATCTCCCAGGTTCAAGCAGTTCTCCTGTCTCAGCTTCCCCAGTAGCTGGGACTACAGGCTCACGCCACCTCGCCCAGCTAATTTTTGTATTTTTAGTAGAGATGGGGTTTCACCACATTGGTCAGGCTGGTCTCGAACTCCTGACCTCAGGTGATCCACGTGCCTCAGCATCCCAAAGTGCTGGGATTACAGGGGTGAGCCACCACACCTGGCCAGGAATAGGATTCTTACCCTGCTGGAGTGTGAGTGTGAGGGGGAGTACTGGCAGGCTCAGGACCTGGTGGCTAGAGGGTGTATTGGAGAGAAACCAGAGTGAAAAATGGACAACCAGCCAGGAGAGTAGCAGAGAGCTCCAAGGGAAAGTTGACAGCCTGGACCAATGAAATGCCAAGTAGGGTGCTGTGGAGGAGGTAAAACGCCCTGATTCTCTCATAGCTTGGATATGAAGAGAGGCGGGCAGAAGATGAAGAGTCTAGGATGATCACCCTGGCTCAGACATCAGGCTAGCAAGATAGCAACAGCATATTCAGAGGCCAGGAACACAGAGGCATGAGTCTGAGACCAGAGCGGAGTGGGCAAGGTCACTGATTTCATTCTGGTTCTACGGTGAATTATCTGTTGGCTGTGATAATGCGCTTCCAAGCTGCTGTACTGGCGGGAGACTTAGTCATGCATTCATATGAGGTCCTGCAATGTTAGAGAACCTCCATAAAAATGTTAGGGAGAAGGGCAGGGGTTTTGGCTTTGCAAAACCTGGGTGTTTCCCCAGATAATTATTCTTACTTTAGTTCTCGAAAATATTGTGTGCTGCCATTCAAAAGTAACAACCTTTTCACGGGTGCCAAACTGTCAGACATTAACTCAATTCAGAGCAAAAAGTTGCAGAGAGTGTAGGGGGAAGGTGCAGTGAGCAAAGAGCTGTCCATGCTGGTAGGAGCCTAAAGCACAGCCACAACCAAGTCATTTCCAGAAATGTTTTATTACGAGCTTGAATTTGCACGCCAACTTCTCCAAGGCAGCTTCCTTGTGAGGTAGAAGTTAGCTAGTGCCTCGGGGTCCCTTTAAGGTTTAAGGCTTGGAGTCCTTGACTCTCAGGTATAATTCTTGGGATATTCTATGAGAATGCTTACAGACAACTTTTTAAGGCCAACTTTCTGTCTTCAGCCATGTGTGATTCTGTTACATAGACCAATATACTACTGGTTTTAGTTCCTGTGTCTTGATGGAGCATAATAAAAATCTTCTCAAAATTAAAGATCCATTTTATTCAATACCATGGACTTTAAAAGTGAATAATGTTTTATCAATGCACATCATATTTTTCAAAATCATCAACATTTTCATTGGGTGGAGGGAGTGTTCCCTTCAAAGCATACTAAACAACCAATACATTGGGATTAGAAGGTTCAAAGTAGCATTCTTCCCCGGACAACCTACATGCTTTGCTGTTCTTATACTCCTGCAGTATGTTCATGAATACTCTGCAGAAAGTTGCTTTTTTTTCTTCTACTATGTGCCGCTTTCCTAATGAATTATGTAGATGAACAGATAACTTTTGAGTTAACTTTCACACTTAGATTTATTCTTTCCCAGACCATAGCGGGTGTTTTGACATAAGTCCTGCAGAGCTAGAAATTTAACTTCAAATTTGCAAAAACTATTTTCAACCAACTTTGGACCCCACAGTGTTCATTAAATGAATTAGAAATTACAGAGTTAGGGGGTTTTTTAATTTTATTTTAACTGTTGCCATATCTTGATCCATTGCCTAAAATTCATACAACCAGAAATTTTGGTAGAACTTCCTACACTCTTCAGGCTCTTCCTGGCCTGTTGTAGTTTCTTCAACAGACTGCCCAGGGCCCTGTGTTAAATGTGTCAATGTTTACTTAATACTGACATGCAAAAGCTCACTCTTTCTCTTTCTTTTTCTGCTGTTGTAGTAAACCATATATAGGGACCAAAAATTAATTGGAAATCCTGAATCTTGCTCTGTCGCCCAGGCTGGGGTGTAGTGGTGCGATCTCCGCTCACTGCAAGCTCCGCCTCCCGGGTTCACGCCATTCTCCTGCCTCAGCCTCCCATGTAACTGGGACTACAGGCGCCCGCCACCACGCCCGGCTAATTTTTTGTACATTTAGTAGAGACGGGGTTTCACCGTATTAGCCAGGATGGTCTCGATCTCCTGACCTCGTGATCCACCCGCCTCAGCCTCCCAGCACGCCTGTGCTGGGATTACAGGCGTGAGCCACCATGCTGGGCTGGCACAGTTTTCTTAAATCCACATTGCTGAGGCAGTGGGAGGTCCAAGCCAAATAAGGAGCAGGCTTTCTCTAATGTCATTCCCAGTGCATTTTACTCCCAGAGTCTACAGGTGCTATTCCGGCTTATGGCTGTTGAAATATGGAACAGCAAACCGGCTGTCATTCATAAGAATTGGTGCCGGCCAGCTGGCCAAGCCAACTACAGGAATAAAGACGTGCCTTTTCACTCTGATACACGGGGCCTTGCTCTGAGCAGACAGCTGAAGAATCTCAGGTGACAACCCCAGGGAAATGGTGTTTGTGGCACTCAGGCATTCGCCACGCCGAAGAGGCAAAGCAACAGACATAGGATGTCAGCGTGCTGATTAAGGAGAACAGAGGCCGACCATGCCTGCTCCTGGGACTTTGGGCAGAGGAAGAGAAACTGAAGGGAAAGCTTAGATGACTACATGTTATAAATAAACCTTAAATAATTTTAAAAATTAATTTTATTTACAGTGTCTTCTTTATTAGGAAAGAATCATGAAGAATCACAATTGCACTGGGCTGGTCATTTTTTAAAAATTGAACCTAAAGTATAATCCAGAGACCCTTGTATATTCCTGATGGAAGTGTAAATAGGTCATATCTTTCCAGAGGGTATTTGATAATATGTACCAAAACAGGAGCCTTAAACATCATGCTCTTTGACACAAAACTTCTACTTTTAGGAATTTATTTGAAGGAAATAATCAGAGATATACATAAAAGTTTATGTACAAGAATGTTCATTTCAGCATAAAGTAGTGAAAATTGAAAATTATTTAAATGTCCAACAATAGGCAATTGGTTAAATAAATGATAACAGCTTTATACAATGGAGTAACATGCAGCTATGATCCTTGTCTTGTTTGAATGAATGTTTTGGTTGGAAATATATTGAGTGACTATCCTTTTGTGGTAATAATCAGCAGTGATTTTGCTTTCCCATTTTATATTTTTCTGTGTTGTCCACATTTTCCATAGTGGATAAATTTATAATCAAGAAGAAAATAATGTTTAAAGAACTATAAGAACATAAACATGTGATTAAAATTAGTGATTTTTTACATTTAAAAACTCACCCATAACTGACCTCCCTAATACACCTTTGTTTTGCATAGTAATATTGTTTGCATTATGCACTTGTTCAAGTTTTGCAGTTTCAGTCATAGGGCATATGCCAGTTTATATGTTACTATTCAACTAATATTTTAGTCTATAATTATCACATTCATAACTTTATAACATTACAACATATTAATGTACATGTGCATAGTAGGTAGTATTAATTCTTAATTCTGCCTTGGGCAAAGAGGGTTTTCATTAACTCTTACCCCTCCCTCCACCCCAGTCTCCAGACAGAGTTAATCATTCCCTTATCTGTCTTTTTGCTCATTACACAATTCTTCATTTCCATTTGTCTCCCTTCTGATGTAGGAGTTCCTTGAGGGCCAGCCATACCCGTGCGTCTTGATAGCCATGGTGTCCAGCGCTGTGTCTGGCATATGCATGAGAGAAAGGAGAGATGGACCCACAGATGGACAAACAGAAGAAATGAGTGGGGCTAAGCTTTGATAGTTTAACATCTATTTGACTTGAGTAGCCTTGTAAACTTATTAATTCTCACCTCAGCCTCAGGGATGTATGTAGGGAAGGAGCATAAAAGATCTGCAGTTGCCCTAATACAGATATTTTTCCCTTCACTTATTTTGTAAAATTATATTTTATTTTCATGGTAGTTTTAGACTCAAGGTTATAAAGGCCTGCTTATAATAGTTCTCCTACCAGCCTCTGAAACTCATCTTTAATTTTTTTCTGTCAGGATTTTCTCCATCATGCATATTAATCACATTCCTTTCCAAATTTGTATCAATACCCATAACAGCAGTTAAAATGCTCCTAACAAAAAATAGATAGATAGATAGATAGATAGATAGATTAAAAAGAAAAGAAAAAAGCAAAGAAAGGCAGGCTGCTTAATGGGTACAGAGTTTCTGTTTAAGATGAAAAAGTTCTGGAAATAGATCATGGTATCGATCACACAACATTGTGAAGTACTTAATGCCACTGAATTGTACACTTAAAAGGAGTTAAAATGATAAATTTTATGTTATGTATATTTTACCCCAATGAAAAGGGAAAGAAGGAAAATAGGAATTGAGTGGTGTGTAACCCTCTCTTTCTACAAATCTGTTTTTCACTGGCTGAGCCCTCTCCTGAAACAGGATTCAAGACGGTCATAAGTCTTTTTGAAGACAGGAAGAATAAATTCTTCAGGTCTGTATTGTATCCTATTATCTTGACCTAGCAGATAGGTTCAAAAAAATCACCCCAGCCTGCAAAGACCTCACCATCCTATTTTCTTTCCCCCGTTAGCTCTTCCCAGTGTCACCACAAGGAAGTGGCTAATGACATTGCATTAACAGCCTGAAGAACTATGGTTATCAATGTAGAGGGACATTTTTTTCCCTTAAAATTATTGCCTGCCTCTAGCTTTTTTTTCTTCTAGAATCCAGCTAAAATCATTTAGGTGTTAGTGCTGCAATCTTCGATTGGCCATGTTTCTTCTTATCTGTACACATGCTCTCTCGGGAGAAATATGTATAAATGCTATGTGGTAAAGATTTTTTATTATTATCATTTAGAAAAATACAGAATGTATTTGTGCCAAGCCTTCTCTGAATGAAGACATGAGAAGTCCTGGCTTCCAAAGCTTCCCATGACCTGCCAGCCACTTTCCCAGCCATCCTCTTTTTGACCCCAAAGAAGACGGTGGGGAGTGGTTATCACTCACCCCCTTTTCATAGGTGGGGTTGTGAGCACAGAGAGAGCCAGGCTAGGTCCAGGGTGGGTGCCACACACTGGAAGAGGAGTTGGGTCCGCCATGCTAGACCTGGTGGTTGTATAGGAGCCTAGTCCCAGGCCTGCGCCCATGCAACCACAGGCCTAAATACCATATCTCATTGATCCTAAGATGCACATTTTTACATCTGTGAAATCAGGATGCATCTTACAATTGATGGCATACCATAGTTCTGTAGGGTGCTTTTTTCTTTCTTTCTAGTAGTACATAACATGAGCCTTAAAATTTATGAGTCTTAGAGCTAATGAAATAGGAATTATTAGGGAGAACCTACAGATAGCCATCTGTAACATTTTGTAGAAATTGCTGAAGTATCTACCTGCAAGGAAAGTTAGAATTCGAATCCCAAAGTCACAGTCTAGAGAAAAGATAAGGCTATTCCAGAGTTAGGCAGTAATTATAAGCTTCAGATTTCTGCTGCTGGGCTCAGACCATAGTAGTAATAAATGCAATACAGGCTTCCTTTTATATGGAGGCTCCTTGGAGGTCTCTGCTTTGAATGTGTACCTTTCTTTATCAAAAGGAGCTATACTGTAACCTTACATGCAGACACTATAAGAAATAAGAATGGATACTTTGTGGATTAGAGGTCAAAGATGTCATTGTAACTCCATGGCTTGCTGTGGGCAAAATTGTGACCTGGGCTGAGTGTATTCCAGTGTCCTCTTTCCTCCTCCCTCCAGGCACAAGGTCTACCCACTGGCTCCCTGGGGTCCATCAAACCCACCCATCTGTGTACCACCCCTTAGAACCTAAGCACTATTTAGGGTTAGGGGCTATTGTGGGTTATATATACAGGTTGAGCATCCCTAATCAGAAAAGCTGAAATCCAAAATCCTCCAAAATCCAAATTTTTTTGAGTGCTGACATGATACCACATGTGGAAAATTTCACACCTGACCTCATGTGATGGGTCACAGTCAAAATGCAGTCAAAACTTTGTTTCATGCACAAGTTATTTAAAATATTGTATGTAATTACCTTCACACTATGTGTATAACGTGTATTATGAAACATACATGAATTTTGTATTTAGACTTGGGTCCCATCCCCAAGATACCTCATTATATATATGCAAATATTCCAAAATCCCAAGAAATTCGCAATACTTCTGATCCCAAACATTTTGGATAAGGGATACTCAACCTGAATATGTTAGACTACTCCAAGTAATATTTTAAGTATCATAGTAGTCTCCTAGAAAATCTAAACCCAAATGGGAAAATGTTATATTTAGACAGGGACATGGGAGAGATATTTTTCAGAGGCATTTTGTTATTTGGCAAATACCTATGGGCGACTACCCACCCCATCTTTCTTTGCCTACTCTGCAGGCCAGATCCAGAGTTAGACCCTGAAGACGGACGACTGACCTTCAGGTCTAACAGTCTCTAACTTCAGGAAAAGAGTGATTGAATCACAGGAGGCAGCTTGCCAGGTGTTCCAAATAGGAGTAGACATCTCCACTCCCACTACCCGTAAAAGAATGCTTATTTTCCACTGAGGCCTAAGTCAGAAATGTAAAAGCAAAACAAAAACCCTTCTTCTGAAACCTCCTCCCACTTCAGTTTTTAAAAGGGGGTAGGGAGTGGGAGGTAGTGATGAGACCTGAAGATGAGAAATGCTAGGATGAAAATCTATCACTAACTTTTGAAATTCAAAATAGAGTGCCTTAGGAAGGCCATTTTTAGGTAGAATATACAAAGAAAGTAATTGAGCCTAAAGAGGACCTAACTACCTCTTTAAATTTATATTTTTATCAGCTGCAGGAGGGTAGACTTCTTCACTGGGGTCAGACAGAGTGAACAATGGAGGAGGGAATTCCAGTGTGTCGAGTTTCATCATGTGGCGTAATATGGTTCAGATACAGCTCAATCAGTAACTCTCAAATTCAAAGAGGATTTAAGGCTTAATATCTCCAAGGAACAAAGAGAAGAAAGCCCAAAACTGCACCAAAGGCCATTTCTAGAGTCCACCTGGTTTGCATTTAGTGCAGAGGCAGCAAATGCTGAACCATCCTCAGAAGGAGGACTCACGACCCACCGCCTAGGGAGGCCTCTCTTTCCCTCTGATCGGTTGATTTTATTGAAGCTAGAGAGTGACCCACAGGGGATGCTGTGTTGCTTCTAAAGCTTCTAATGCCACCTAGGAAGGACTGGGGAATTGTCACCCCTTCTTCCCTGTCACTTGGAGCTATGGGAGGCACCCAGGGGATCTGAACCCTCCCTTCCCCTTCACTTAGCATTGAAATATCATGTGGGCAATGAGCTACCTTATCTTGGGGGTTTGGAATTCTTGCAGATGAATTCCAAAGCACTCTGCCATTCAGAGTTTCTTGTGTGTTTCACGGCTGTGTTTGGCATCCTATTGGCACTTCAGGGTACAATCAAATTCACTGTCACTGTAGTGACATGAATAATCCATCCATATTAATGAAATGATAGCTGTTCCTTGCCATCTCTTTTCTTATTCTTAAGTTGATTTCAAATAACATGAATTCCACTTTTGGCAGAATAGGGTGGGGGGGGGTTCTTATTCATCGCCACTATGAGAGTTGAAAGGGGGACAAAGAGATAATGGAATGATGGTGATGTAGAATAACTGTAAAATAATTACTGCATTGCTCAAAACTCTGTATTATTCATCTATGTAGTGAGAGCTCCTGTTTGGTACCACACTTGAGTGGCAACCTCACCAATTAGCACTGCCACCGCGGGTCTGTGAATTGCATGTGAAAATAGAATTTGTCCAGAAGTGCTCATGCAAATTGTGCAACACAAATGTGGCCTCCATGTCAAGTCCTTTCACGTGTTCTGACAGACTCATGTCTTTCCAGATTTCTCTGATCGGCGCCCCCCACCCCCTTGACAGTTACCAGAGCTCATAAGCCAAAGGAAATAGTTCCTGTTGCCATGAGTACTGTGTCTGTGGTGAGGTTTATGAGCTGCTCTTAGGGCTGGGTTTTTGCCTGAGAAAACAATCAGATTTTCGCTTAGATCTGCAAGAAAGCGGATTAGGAAGGAAATATACGCAAATATCTATGTTAATGCCACCAAACCTATAACTTGGCCTCATGGTGCTTGTGTAGCAGTTCTCTTAGACAAAACTTTTTTTGCATTTAATGTATATTTCATGTTTTTGAAATCTGTGTTAATGCAAAGAAACCTGGAAAGCAAAAGCATTAGGTCAAATATGAACTTGGCTATAATTTTATATAATTGGGGTATATCATATCTTTGTGAATATAGAAACTGCACATTTATAAACCATTCTTTGCCTTTTCTCAATTTGAAGAAATTTCCAGTCTTTCCTGAGGAAGGAAATATATTTTTCCATTTGAGCTCTGTTTAGAGCTTTTGGATTGTTTTTAGTTGGCAGTTTGTGGGGGGGCCAGATGGGAAGGAAGAGGTGCCCTCTGGAACTTCAAGGACGTGTGCAGCCACAATCGTGCCCACACTCTATTCACCAAAGGAGCAGGGTCAAAATGGTGTGCATGCAAAGAGGAGCCCCTGAGAGAGGCTCTCTTCGGAGGCCAGCAAAACAAAGCCGGGTTGAGTTTGCAGGCCTTGAAAATGGCCGCTGGCAAAATACCTGGTCAGGCTGAGACCTTCTTTCACTTTTCCCTGCCTTTCTACTGTTCAAAACCTCGGAGCAGTTACTTGAAATTGCTCAACTTTCCAAAAGCTAGTTGCATTCAGACTGAAAGAAAAAAAGAAATTTTACCCCAATTGTGCTTTTGCTCCTTACCCCAGAAACATATAGACTATAGAAAGCACAGCTGTGGTCAAGCTGAACCTCATCCTGATTTGGGGGACTGAGCCGGAAGTGTCCTCCCAGCCAGGGTCTGTTCTTGGCCTCTTCCCAGCCTGACTTTTCCCCAGCAGCCTCCTGCTCCTTCAGTTTTACTCATTTCCATTGATGCATTTTGTCCTGTCCTCTCCCCCTTGTTGTACGTTTTGATGTTCAGGACCAGAGATCCTTTCTCCAGTTGGTTATCAATCTGAGCTCCACTTCTTTCCATTTCTAGACCCTCCTCCTGGTATTCAGGTCCCATAGTGACTCTATTTTGGGGTGTGAGCCTGTTTCTCTGAAGCCCCTGAAAGGAAAGTTATAGGCACCTTGGTGACCAGCCCTAGAAACCCCAGCCTAGGGAGTGTCTTCTCTTATGGCTCAAGTGCCCCAAACCTCAATTCCCATCTTCCTGTTTAGCCCCTGGACAATGTAAAGAGATGGAGGCCCTCTTAGAGCCTGTGGGTATCTGGAAGCTGAATATACCATGGGCAGTGTTCCTGTGAATTTGTTTTCCCATCCTCCTTTCAAAGGCCCACTACCTCTATATGTGCATTCTTTGTTTTTTTTTTTTTTTTTAGACGAAGTCTTGCTCTGTCCACCCAGGCTGGAGTGCAGTGGCGTGATCTTGGCTCACTGCAACCTCCACCTCCCGGGTTCAAGCAATTCTCCTGCCTCAGCCTCCCAAGTAGCTGGGATTATAGGCACCCACCACCATGCCCAGCTAATTTTTGTATTTTTGGTAGAGATAGGGTTTCACTGTATCGATCAGGCTTGTCTCGAACTCCTAACCTCAGGTGATCCGCCCACCTTGGCTTCCCAAAGTCCTGGGATTACAGGCATGAGCCACCACGCCCAGCCTATATATGCACTCTTATTACTCTTAGTAAGTATCAGTAATCAAATGATGTGTGCAAGGAATTTTTTTTTTTCTTTTCTGAGAGGGAGTCTTGCTCTCTTGCCCAGGCTGGATTGCAGTGGCACTATCTCAGCTCACTGTAAACTCCACCCTCCCGGTTCAGGCAGTTCTCCTGCCTCAGCCTCCCAAGTAGCTGGGATTACAGGCACACACCACCACAGCCGGCTAATTTTTGTATTTTTAGTAGAGACGGGGTTTCACCAAGTTGGCCATGCTGGTCTTGAACTCCAGACCTCAGGTGATCCACCTGCCTCGGCCTCCCAAAGTGCTAGGATTACAGGCGTGAGCCACTGTGCCCGACGTACAAGGAAGACATTTTTAAAGTTCTTCCCCCTAGAATTCATTCTCTAACTAAAGAGATGCAGATGCTAGAAGGAAAAGTTTCTGTCTAAAAGGTGGGGGAAAGTTGCCCGCGCTCTGCACTCTTCTCCCTCCTCCCACCAGCGCCACAAACTCTCAAGTTACATTTCCTTTCTCAGTGATGCAGAGAGTGTGGATTTGGTATAAGCTTTAAGGGTTCAAATAGACTGGTATTTCCACCCTACAGAAACTATCATTTAAGGATTGACTTCCCTGCACATTCTGAGGACAGGGCTTCCCTCCATCCTCAACCCCTTTGCTTTTCCCAGAGCACAAGACAAAACCACTAAGGGCTGCACAGACTC
Organism: Pan paniscus; assembly: GCF_029289425.2. Taxonomy (NCBI): domain Eukaryota; kingdom Metazoa; phylum Chordata; class Mammalia; order Primates; family Hominidae; genus Pan; species Pan paniscus. Next base: position 137,622,082 of record NC_073252.2, on the reverse strand, counting down.
AGTAGGTTCCAAACACAGGAACAGTGAGAAGCAATTGCTGCAAGCCTTGGGCCATGAAGGAAAGCCACGGCCGGTGGCCCACAATTTCTTAAGATGAACCCCCGACAAAAGCTGGCCTAGTCCAGGACAGCAGACGCCAGCAACCCCCTCCCACCCGATTCTCCCTAGGCTTTTTATTACCTTTACTTGATCAAAGGAAGGAAAGCAATCCGTCTCTCTTCTACTTGTTTAATAAAAGAAAACATAATCATAGTTTGACACATTACTTTTGGTGGGTGCACAGAAAGAATATGCTATATTAGAAAGGGAGAGAGGAGGAGAAGGGGGGAGGTGAAAGGAAAACAAATTGGCTGCCTGCGGAGGTCCAGTGTCAAACGTCTGCGGAATCTTGTTCCTTTAGATACTGTGGGAAAGACCATGGCAACGAGGGGCCCGCAGAGCGAGAGAGACAGATGGGGAGATTTGCAGCCCCTCCCTGGGATTAGAAGACAGAACAAATAGGTGAAGCAATCCATTTTCCAGAGCCCAGTGGTAATTTCAGAGTGTTGTGGACCAGGGTATCTGCTTCTCCTCTGTTGTCTTGATAAGGGGTAGGAAAATTTTTAAAGGGAAGATTTTTCATTTTTTTCAGAGAAGACACTCAGTCTCCAATTTGTTGACATAAAACATGTTTTTACCTCAAACCACCAAGGTATTCTTAACTTCAATCATACATTTTCAACAGTCCAGCTGGTTGTGTACTGATGAATTATTTTGTTAGAAATTATTCTTATTACCATCTCTAGTTCAGATTTAAAAGGTTAGTGGAATACATGCCATGTTAATTATCTTATAAAAATATAACATACCATTTCTGTTGCAAACAAGATTTAGCAATAAGACCGAGAGTGATTTTCTGACTTTTTAATAAAAAATCCAACTGAGAGCTTATGCTTAGGAAATATTTAGTTATCACATTTGTTATGAAGTCTACTTGTCATGAAAAGTCTTTAATTGGGCCACCATAGAACTTTTGTTATTACTTGTCAGGACTTCTTGAAAAAAGTTGAGTGAATGAAACATTTAGTAGCAGGAGAAAGTTGGAGAAACAAGTTAAGGAAGCACAAAAACTAAAAGATTTCTTCTTCTCCAAGTTGTTGCGGTCACATTTCCTGTTACTGCCTGCCATCTTTCCTCCATCCCCAGGATATATTGTTAGGGCTTTGAAAATATTCACAGTATATACCTACTGTTCTACTCCCTGTCAAAAACCAGGTGGTATGTTTAAAATCCTGTATACTAAATTCACATTTAAATAAATTTAGTTTTTTAAAAATAGAGAAGACCAGAAAAACTAGCATTATTTTTACCTGATTTTAAAGCAGGGATCACTATATCTCTGCCAGGTTTCTGGTAGCCATGTGGACTGGGCAGAACACAATAATAGAGAAGAGAAATGAGTGGGAGGAGGTGGGATCCCAGACCGGAAAATGACCCCAGATATTTGCACATGAGAATTCTTATTCTTGCAGGAATATGCCTGGCAGGTGCATTTGGCTTTTTTCAGTTCCCACAGTCAAGTGCCAAATCTCAGCCAGCTTCCCCTCACCTCCTGATGGGATTACCCCCATGGCTACCTCCCAACCCTTCCTGCCCACTTTTCTCCAGATCCAGCCCTGTTCTAATCTCTGCTTTACCTGACACTAGCTTAATCTCCTTAAAGTAATGCATTTAGCGTTTATTCCCTTTAAGAACCTGCTGTGGCTCCTGATGGACAGTGGTTGAGTCGGCTGGATCTGCCTGCATGCAGATCTGTCCATGGCCAGTCCCACCCTGTGAAGCTTTCTTCTCACACATCCCAGGAAACACCCCAACTTTGGGTGGCCACCTCCCTCCTTGCAGGTGGCCGCTCTCCTTCCTTCCTTCTCTTCTCACTCAAATCCAAATCTACACTTCCATCAAGGCTCTCAGTCAAGTCCCCGCTTATCCATGAAGCTCTTTCCAAGTGGAACCAGAGAAATGTTAGAGCAAGTAGAAACCTTGGAGATTACCTGGACTGGCTTCCTCATTTCATAAAGGAGAATACTGAAGCTTAGAAATGTTCAGTGACTTGCCCCAGGTCAAACACTGCCTAGAACTCATGTGCCTTGTATCCACATTTGGGCCTCTTTCTACGCCACGCCACCGCTCTGCCCATCCTGGGTCTGGTCAGCCTGGCTCTATGGAAATCGAATGGAAACAGAACACACGCCACACAGCTTGCCTCTTGACCAGCTGGTGTCATCTTTGAGCTTTTCCGTGAAGTGCACCTTGTCTCTGCACTCGGATTTCAGTCTCCCTCCAGGACAGGGGCCATGGCTGCACTGCAGTGAGAGTCTGAGAGTCCCACCATAGCCCCTGCCATTGTGCTGGGGTACTGGGCCTGTGCAGACTCCTTGAGCAATAAAAGTTTTTCAAAAAGTGGGATGCATATTCAAATTGAAAGCAAACTTTAATAGCAAAATATACATGCCACACATTGTGTTCTAGTGCTCAGACTTCAGGGGGAGGTATACTTGTTTTCTGAGCAATATTTGCATGTTAGCCATGAAGTGACTTACTCCACATAAAATCCCAAGCAAAGCTATAACCACAACCCATGCTCCTGGGGGGTGGTATATCATATTAAGCAAGTGGGTTGTTTGCTTATTTGTTTTGTTTGTTTGTTTTAGCTGTGAGTGTTCTTTAAGAAAAATCAACTCTAAGATCTGGAAGCTGAGACTGAAAATGACACTAAGGATATGCAATGTTGCACAGCTTGAAGGGAAGGGTCTGAGGCTCCATGTTCTCAAACCAGATCCCTGAACCTCTATTAGGTCAGCCACCTTGGCAATCAATTTAACTGACCTAGTCAGCCTTCCTTATCTAAGTCTCTTAGCAGAAGGTGAATCAGAGTATTCCAGACCTCTCTAGGTTCCTACCCAAGGTGTTTGTGCATCTGACTACAGGATGTATTTGGGCTGTGTCCCCAAGAAACCTCTGAGAGGTACTAAGAGTGACTGGGACCCTGCTACAGCAGTGACAACTGTGACAATGACCGTGGCAGGACTCTATGGCCATAGGGATGGCCCCTCCACATGTGAGCTCTCAGCACCCTGTACATGAATGTACATGAGGACTTACTTTTATTTCTTAGTGGGGACTCAGAGACCCCATCTTTCCTTCAAAATTCTCTGTGACTACATCAAAGAAAAAAGGAATCAAGATTGGCCTTGTCAACCTTTTTTATATGCTTCTAAATATGATTAAGAGGTAGTGTTCTCAAGGCTTTCTATAGAAAGTAACCTTCAGTACAAATTATCCCCTGAGAACCTAAGGAAAATAAAGAAAGGAATCTCACGCTGGCTGGCTTTTCCCCGTGTGGTATCCTTGGGATCTGAGACAGATTTCAAGTTCAGTTTCCAGGTTTGTCATCCCCACTCACCCCTCCTCCACTCCTCAGCAAGGTTACAGCCATGTATATTTAGTGTCAGCTTCCAGAAAAGGTTTGGTTGACTTGAGAAAGGTTTAATAATTGCTGATCGAGAAACTGTGTATTCTTAAAATGGGGGAGAGGATAAAGGGAAACAGAAACACAAAGGGGAAAGTAATTATTTGGGCCAAAGTACAAGAAACTGTGTCTATCAGAGAAATGGTCCAAAGGGAAGGAAGACCAGAAACAGGATCCCTAGTGTCCGGGAAGCTTTCTCAGGTAGAGAAGTCTCCTGAACAGCAGGTTAGATCTCCCTGTCCTACTCTAGCATTAATCACCTTGCCCCTCCTGTTCTGCTGTTATCCTCCCACAAGTAGTCACCTTGGAGAGAAGCGGTAATGGTTGCAGCAGCTCTTAAAGGAGGCGTGTAACTTTAGGTGGAGACGTGTATATGTGAATCATGGTTATGCTGTAAAGCAGCCCGCCTGGATCTGGGAAGCAGAGTGAAGGTGGGTATGAAGTCAACTAGCTAGAGGAGAAATTACCCCAGAAAGCTTTTGGGGAAAAATGAGGGGGTGGCAGTGGGCATTTGAGGGGATATCTTGGTAAGGAGGTCAGACTTGGCTTTAGTTTCTGGTGGAAAGAGATTAGGAAACTGGTGCTACATCCCAGATGTTTAAGCAAAAATATTTATGCTTTTAGAAGGGATAGGTGGCAAAAAATACTTGGTGCATAACCCCCATCTTAGAAGGCCTCTATTGTTATAGTCAAAAAGGTGGATTTATTCCTCACTAAAAGTTTCCCATCAACTTCCCAAGGGCAATTATACTGTGCACAGGATAAACACAGGACGTATAAAGAATGTTTATTCTAGGGTCTCATTTCATATTTAGCTACCAACTTAACTTTTATCCTAAGCAAAAGTGGTCATTTGTAAACAGGGATGTTTTCCTTCACACAGCTGAGGAACTGATGTGACCGTTAAGACCCAACAAAATCTGAGCTGAAAATATAGGCCCCACCTAAAGTTTCTAATTTCCTCATTATTAATAGGGACGATACTGAGAGCAAACCTTTATGAGCGCCTACTATAAGACAAGCACTGCTGAATCATGCTTCCCAAGAAGAGTTCTGATTAAAGAGTGAAAAGTTTAAGACGGCCAGGCGCGGTGGCTCTCGCCTGTAGTCCCAGCACTTTGGGAGGCCAAGGCGGGCAGATTACCTGAGGTCAGGAGTTCGAGACCAGCCTGGCCAACACCGTGAAACCCTGCCTCTATTAAAAATACAAAAATTAGCCGGGCGTGGTGGCACACGCCTGTAATCCCAGCTACTAGGGAGGCTGAGGCAGAAGAATTGCTTGAGCCCGGGAGGCGGAGGTTGCAGTGAGCCGAGATTGTGCCACTGCACTTCAGCCTGGCTGACAGAGCGAGACTCTCTCTCAAAAAAAAAAAAAGAAAGAAAGAAAAGTTTAAGATCTGTAGAGAGGATGATTTCTCATTGTTTCCAGATTCCTTTATCCAGGTTACCATGTGTATGTATGGCGTGGAGTCAAGGGCTGTGTTAGACCTCTTTGAGTGCTATATTCTTTCTAAAACTTATTTTTATGCCTGTGTGTCTCCAAGTCTTTCAAGGTTAAGAAAATACCTGAGCCATTTCTATTTTTTGGAGTGCTCAGGTATATTTACAAAATGAAGAAATGACAATAGGGCTTTTTTTAAATGCAATGTTTTTATTTTAAAAAATACAGCATAGGGCAATTATACCATGCACAAGATAAACACAGGACATATAAAGAATGTTAATTGATAATGGACTTAGAGCAGCCCGATCTAATAACAGAGCAGAATTTTTTTTGAGACAGGGTCTCACTCTGTCACCCAAGCTGGAGTGCAGTGGCACAATCACAGCTCACTGCAGCCTCAACCTCCCAGGCTCAAGCGATCCTCCCACCTCAGCCTCCTGAGTAATTGGGACTACAGGTGCACACCACCATGCCCAGCTGATTTTTTTATTTTTAGTAGAGATGAGGTCTTGCTGTTGCCCAGGCTGGTCCTGAACTCAACTCAAGCAATCCTCCCACCTCAGCCTCCCAAAGTGCTGGGATTACAGGCATGAGCCACCACGCTCAGCTCAGGGCACAATTTAAAGCTGTAAAATAGATGCTATTTTTCAATCCTCTCAGGATTTCTCAGTGACTGTATATGTAAAACCTTGTTCGAAGAATATGTCTAAAAATCTAAACTCAAGGTTCTTGTGGATGCAAGGCCCAGGGTCAGGTGGTCTTATGCCCTGATACCCCATAGGCCCTCACGGACCAGGTATGAGCCCTTCTCCTAGACTTGCTTCCTCTAAGAAGCTGGTCGTCAGCCACAATCTTTACATAAGGAGAAGTACCAATCCCAGATTTCTAAGTGTTTCTGTTTTTCTTTCTGCTTCCTTGTGTTTTTCCCTGCTGTAAGTCCTAGCCTCCTCAAACCCCACCACCGCAGCTGGGCAGGCTTCTACTCATAGGAATGGGGGCCGAGGGTAGGGAAAAGGGTAGCCCTCCTCTCAGAGCCTCAGCATCACATGGTCAAACCCAGCTTCCCACAGACAGGTTCAGCAGTCGGGAAACCGGCAGAGCAGGCTGACATGGGCCCTCCCTCTCACGGCCTCTGGAAGGAAGGAAGGAAGAACATGGGGACACCAGAAAGGCAGCCTGTGGAAGGCCTCTTCTCAGGCAGTCAGCACTGATCTCTCTCAGCCCCCCTCCCAAGGCTGTGGCGGTTCTGGAGATGACGGCGGGAAGTGCCCTCGCCTTCCCTCCACAGCATGCCCTGAGCACTCAGCTTCCCTTCCCTTCTTCCTGTCTTGTAGTGGTTGCAGCAGAGAGCTCCATTTGGCAGCGTGGTGGTGCTCTTGTCTATTAATGGAAACATTGGCCTGTCTCCCAGTATAACACAAGATAGGCCTATGCATCAGTTATGCAATCTTTGCTTTGATGACTTCATCAGAAAGGGTGGGTACAATAAGAGAGAAAGGCTCGGGTTGGGGGAAACAGTAGCTCAGGAGGGGAAAAAAAAATCTCCCTAGCAGCTGAAGACAGCTGAGACTGCTCCCCCTCCCTATTTTTAAATCAAGGAAAGAAAGGTAGCAAACATATGGGTAAAAAAAATCTAATGGAGCAGCTGACAAACCACTTTCAGTCCATGTGTCCTGACAGCGGCCACTTGCATGCCGGCAGAGGCTGTGCTCGTCTCAGTGGTGCAGGTTTCCCAGCCCTGGTGACTCAGGTCTTCTTTCCACAGAGAAGACAGTCTGTGGAGGCAATGGCAGTTTTCACCCACCTCTCGAGTTCTTGAACTCCAAAGGTCTGGCTGGTTCTGGCCATGCACTGTGGCTTCAAGCCTAAGACAGAGAAAAGCCACAGAGAGCTGGGTGGTGCCACAGAGAGCAGGCTTGTCCAGGTAGACCAAAGAATTCTTGGAAGATGGTCAGTACCCTTCCTCTGGGACTTAGGAGCTCTTTGTGGCAGCAATGTAAAGCCGACCTAGTTGCTGAACCTGTATCCAAGCCCAGTTGTGGAAGCCATGTACAGGTTTTAAAAGGGGACCTGCCACTTAAGCATGTCCGTTACACCCTCTAGAGCGTAAGGTGGGCTCAGGGAGAAATAGTCCAGGTCCCAGACATAACCTGGACCCCTCTTGAACTCTACATTTCATTCCATAATAGTTTAGCCTTATTCTTAACAAGCTTTTAAAAATAATACTAAAAGTAATATATATTCATAATATAAAATTTGAAAAAGCATAAAAATAAAAATCCCTTATAATTCTTGTCTAACAAGACTATCCAGTGGCTAGTGTTTTTAGAAACTGCTTTTTTTTTTTTTAGTTTTAACACCTGAGGACATAAAGGAAAAAAAAAAAAAAAAGAAAGAAACTGCTTTCCTCCCCTGCCTTTCTTAACTATATATGGTAAGCTTTTTCCTATGTGATTAGATAGTCTAAGGAGGCATGATTTTTATTGGCTGCCTAGTATTCATGGTATGGATGTACCATAATTTATTTAATCAAGCTTCTATTGTTGTATACTAATGAACTTTTAACCAGTGTAGAATTGCTTTGGTGGTGGAATTAATCACAAGAAAGGGATCAAAAGGACTCTATAACTTACATCAAAGGCAGACGAAAAGCATAACTCTCAAAGTTGTGTTTCCATTGGAGGGACTTATGGTAACTATGTTCAAAGCACTGATAAGGACGAATGGTATTTTTGTTGCTTTTATCCCTGCAAAAAATGGCCTTGAAAGGCTGACCTTCCTGTGGCTGGTGGCATTCTCACATTTAGCACTGGACTGCCAACTTTAACCCTTTCTTTAACATTCAGCAGAGGGTCAGCTCAGGAGCTCGGAGAAGCTGTCCATTATAGGGCCATCATTTTGTCCTCTCCAGTTATACCTGATGTTGGTTTAGGCTAGAATTCATCCCAGCCAATTAGTCAGTTGAGTTCAGTAAATCTGTATTTTGCTGCAGCTGTGGCCCTAGCTCTGTGCTGGATACTGGGAAGACTCATAGTCTTGGTCCCAAAGGAGCTTAAAAGCCTTGCCAGGAAGGATGCCATAAGGATATCATCCTGCCAGGAAATGATCACTTGGAAGCACTTGGAAAGTTAGAAGTTTCTACCTCTCCCATGTTACTTAGTTAAGAATCAGTAGGTGTGTGTAACTGTGTATATACCATGATCATAAGCATAAAAATATGTTATTGCATCTGGGATAAAACTAGGAGGAAATATAAAAACACATCAAAATATTAACAGTGGTTACCTTTGAGTGTAAAAAATGAGTGTTAGCTTTTTTCTGTTTACTTTTTTTCTATCTATACTTTTCTGCATTTTTTTTTCTCTGTACCTTTTTTTCTATCTATACTTTTCTGCATTGTTTTTCAAATGTTCCCCAGCAATTGGGAAGCAGAGGAAGGAATCAGCAAAATGTATATTTTTTAAGTAATTTCCCTATCAATTAAGCATTTAGCTCCTAAAATAATGGGGACCAAGACCTTTTTTTTGTTTGTTTGAGACAGAGTGTCGCTGTATTGTGCCCAGGCTGGAGTGCAGTGGTGCAATCTCGGCTCACTGCAACCTCCGCCTCCCAGGTTCAAGCAATTCTCCTGCCTCAGCCTCCTGAGTAACTGGGACTACAGGCACACGCCACCAAGCCCAGCTAATTTTTGTATTTTAGTAGAGATGGGGTTTCACCATGTTGGCCAGGCTGGTCTTGATCTCCTGACCTCAGGTGATCCACCCGCCTTAGCCTCTCAAAGTGCTGGGATTACAGGCGTGAGCCACCATGCCTGGCCTGACCATGACAAGTCTTGTTCCCCTTTATTTTAGGAGCTAAAGCTAGCACCAGAAACATAGCACTTCCCTCACCCTGAAGGATGACCTGCATGATCAAGAGGTTTCGGCAGTAAGAATAACAACCACAAGCTGTTTGTTATGTGCCAGTCACTGGGCCCGTGGTGGAGCTGAGTTTCTACCCAGGCCTGTGGGGTTCCCCCAATGTACACTGTTCCTTTCTAGAAGCTGAACCAAGAGCTTTGCTGAACCCATTTAGCAGCCTTCGAATTGGGCCCCAAGTTATTGCTGCTTCAGTGATAAGCCTCCTAAATTGATGAACTCTGCCTCAAACTCAATCATCTTGGGGACACAACCATCACACATCACAAAACAAACCTTTTAATCCAATCTTCTTCAATAATCTGCTGAGACAGAGGATATTAGATGGGGTGGGCCCTTTTGGAGCTCTGCTATGAATTTATTGTAAACACCTCTCCAAACCCACAGTAAAAATTTTTCTGGAAAAAGAAAGTTTGTAAAAGAAAACCAAATCACTGCCTTGACACCTGATCAACTTCAAAGGGAATTCTAAGATTTTATTTTAGTTTGTTTCTTCCTTCCACTTATGGTTGAATGATCTAATCTTATGCCCTTTCTTTAAATGTCAAAGTTGATACCACAGAGGCATCCCAATTTTGGGTACCAGGCAACATATAAAAAAAAATGATGCATATTTTGGTGCTCTTTCAGTTGCATCCTTTGATCCCAAGGGTTTCTACCTTTTTATTCTATGCCCATTCCTCTCCCCACCCCCTTCCCATTTCTTTTTATTCCAACGTCCTCCTGGGTGGTCTGCTCAATTTAGACCAGATGCATGTTATGGTCAGTGGAAAAGTCAGAATCCCAGAGACGCCACCACCAGCTGTGGGACATCAGACAAGTTCCTTAACCTCTCAGAAGTTTGGGCTTAAAAAAAAAAAAATCAACAAAATGAGTTAAACATACAGGTGAAAGCCCCTAGTAGAGTGTTTTGCAATGAGTAGGTGCCCCATTAAGTGTTACATTCTTCATATTTGAAGAACTCTTTCAATCAGAGGGAACTTTCCTCAAATCATAGCTTTCCATAGTTCACCTTATTACACGAGGGACTTGTAAGTCTAGGGATGTCTGATGCTCCCCTTAGCAAGGGCATTATAGGGGACTCACCCTTCCTCAGTCATGGGTGCTCCTCAGCCTCCACAGCACAGTTGCAACTGGAGTAGTCGGTCCTGGAAGAATTGGCTCCTTTCAGCCATGGGCTCCTTTCAGAATTATTGGGTTTGCATTGCAAACATCACTGGCCCGAGCAACCCTCTGAAAATTTTGAGAATTTTGTTCCAAAGCAGGAAATTTTGCAATAGAAACTAAGCAACTCAGCACCCTGACTTGCTTTTGAAAGTGCAACTTTGCAATCTAATCAGGGCACAGGATTATTTGCCCCAATGATTCTCTATGGGACATCGTAACCACCTGGAGAGCTTGTTAAAACACCCCCAAAAGTTCTAATTCAGGAGGCCTAGAGGGGAGCCTGGGAATTTGCATTTCTAACAAGCTCCCAGGTGGGGACTAATGCATTTGATCCTGGAACCACATTTTGAGAACCCCTAATTTTTAGTTACTCATTTTTCCCAAATTGCCCATACTGGGAATGGGGAGGTTTTAGAGTATTCTTAGCTATTTCCTTTCTATGACACTTCATTAACTATGTCACCTCCAAAATTTCCATTGTCAAGGAGTCTTATGAGTATGGTTTTCATTTCAGGGGGTGGGGACTGAGAGAGGTCAGATGGCTTGCCTGAACCTCTGGGAGTCACAGCCAGGCGCCTCTGTCTAGCCATCAGGGGTGTTCGATTCATCCTGTGCTGCTCAATAACATAAAACTGCTGCGCTCTTTGGCCAAGCAATTGTCATGTTAGCTTTCACCTCTGATACATACTTTCGCCTTCTCAAACTTACTAATAAAACTTTTCAGTAGTATCTTTGCAGGAGAAAGCCTCTGGATTCTGGTGAGAGGTTGGATGTAGCTATCTTTTGATATATACAATTTAGTCGAAATCCCACTTGGGCTAAAGATTCCTTCTTTTAAAAAAATTTTTTTTTTACTTGACCCAATTCAGAGTGAGTGAGTGAGTGTGTGTGTATGTGTGTGTGTGTCTGAAAAGCACAGGTTTTCTGGGGCATCCTTTTTGTTTATGCATTGATTTATTTTTACTCTTTCCTGCCACGAACAATCCTCATCTCTGTCCTCGTGTCCTTCCCAGCCACTAACACACACGATGCGGCGGGGCCTGGGAAATGCGCCCGCTGGAGCACACCGCAGCCTCGCGGGCTCCCGAGCGGCGCGCGCGGGCCGAGGACCTCCAGGGCCCCTCGCGGGTCTCCCGAGCGCCGCCGCACCGCCCCTGCCCCCGCCCGGGACCGCCTCGTGGGCTTCTTTGTTAGGGCCGCCTGCGCCGAGGGGCAGTCTAGGTCCTGCCGGGGACGCACGGGCCCCACTCCTGACTTCCTAGCCGGAGTCCCCTAAGGACTTGTAAGCATATAGGCTGGAGTCGAGAGGCTAAATTAGGCCCCAGGGGACTTTTTCAATAAAACCCTAAATTTCATTTAGGTTGTTCGTAGGCCAAGCGATTGCAAGGACTCTGAGCCGAAGCAGCGGTGCCGGGCCGACCCGAGGCTCGCTCCTTATCGCCCCCTCCCTGGGCCGGCTTTGTGCAGCTGGGGTCCTGGAACCCGGTCCCTCCCGGGCTGTCGGCCCTGGGGTCTGGTGTCCGCCACCCTCCCCCCCCCGGAGGTCGCCACTGCCCCCCTACCCCACTCCCAGCCCTTCCGTTTCCTTCCACGTCCCCTTCCCGCGCCCTCCCCCACTTGAATTCTCCCTCCCCTCCGGCTGGAAGAAAAGTCGGTAATGAGAAACCAGTTCAGTGTCAGTCGGAGGAGGGGGGCAGATAACCCCAGAGATACACGGCAATGGAGAGAGAACTCATTTTGTGCAAAGAGGGCCTCGAGTCACCAGGGAATTCCTGGATTGTCTCAGGCTGTCGTGTGTGATGTCCATCACGCCGTGCGAACACCATCTGCTCGGTATTATGCTCTCAGTTGCCAGGCTACCTGCTGTACGCAGTAACACTTGACTGCCTGGCTCCACGTTCGCAGCGCTCGCCCAGACGCGCGGGGCGGGGGCCGCGGAGGGGCGGGCGGGAGCCCTGATTAAGCCATCTGCGAGGGGAGGGGCGCGGGCGCAGCGGCGGCCGGGCACGAGGCCGGGCTGACACCACCATCTGCTGGGGCGCGGGAAGAACGGCAGCTGCTCTGCGTTCCCCCGGCGAGGGACGCCTGGAAAAGGCTGAAGCCCTGGGCGTCCTCAAGCCCGTTATCCACGGGGTCCCCGTCACCCCAGCCTCCTCGCCGCCGGCCGTCTTTTGTGATTCCTTGCTCTTTGGTTCGCCGCCAGCAAGGCTGGCCCCTCTCACCCAAACACTGTGCATGTTCTTGAAAACACTTCAGAAAAATAAAGCTTCCCTACGCACAGATTTATAAATAAACAGCTGGCTGTTCTTGGGAGATATTTTTACCACAACCGTTTTTTGAAGTCGAAAACTGCCTGTTTGGGGGAGGTAAGGGTGCTTTTGACACCTCCTACCTCACTCTAGCCTTTAGAAAATTGCTAAGATCTTTTCCCTGGAGGGGAAGATATGTAAAATAGGTTCGTTGGTTTTGATTTCTTTCTCCTCCCTTTATTTTACTGAAGAGTCAGAGGGTTGGGCGAGTAGTGAAGATCTATGTAGCCAGTTGGATTTTTGAGGGGAAGAAACTGTATTAAGATTCTTGGGAGAAGCAAGGGAGGTCGTTGGGCAAGGAGTGGATTGGAGAACAAGCCAGTAATTACAACTAAAAATACTGCATCATTTGGCTTCAAGGCATTACATTTCGCATGACGAAAGCTCAGCCTGGTTTTCTCTAATTGCACAACACAGTGTGTGTCCTTCTTAGAAACAAGAGCAGTGGCTTGAAATCCTGAAATTTGACAGACTATTTCTCATTAAGCCCTCTGAGACTGGAGGTTAAAAGAAGCCATGTATTATGTTAGTGGCCTCGGCCAGCTTAATGTGTAAGTCAAGTCACTGAGTACATTTTCACACTTTGGAATACACCTCAGAGTCGTGGGCTGTAGGTGTCTCTCATCCACTGTTGAATGCCGCAGAGCTTTGTTGCGAACTAAAGATGTTTCATATGGAAGGCAGTCCTTTAAGAATGCACATAGTGGCTGGGAGCAGTGGCTCATGCTTGTAATCCCAACATTTTGGGAGGCCAAGGCAGGAGGATTGTGTGAGGCCAGGAGTTCAAGACCAGCTTGGGCAACACAGATGGGCAACAACCCATCTATAAAAAGAATTTAAAAATTAGCATGGCATGGTGGCGTACACCTGTAGTCCCCCACCTACCCAGGAGGCTGAGGCAGGAAGATTGCTTGAGCCCAGGAGTTGGAGGTTGCAGTGAGCTATGATCATACCACTGCACCCCAGCCTGGGCAACAGAGTGAAACCCTGTCTCTAAAAAATAATAATAAAATAATACATACAGCCCTTCCTGCCTGTAGGTCTTCAGTGAGAAGCCTGAAGGCAAAACCTCTGGGAGGGAATTATTTGGGGAAATACATAATCCTATCCCTTTGGGAGGGTTTTTTTTTTCACACTGTGCTTTTGAAGTATTTCTTCTTGGCCCAGGAAGACACGGGCAAAAAGTGGTTTGATGTATCGTCGTCACCCCATTTGCCTCTCTCTTTCTTTTCCCAGTGGAGAGGAGGCTGGGAAAGCAACACTTCTTCACTCCTTACCACTTCCCCAGCTGTGCGGGCTGGTCACACAGGACAAGCATATCTCAAAGTGCACAAAGATAAACAGGGCCATCCCAGACCAACCCTCTCAAAAAATCAAGCTGAAGAAAACTTTATCTTCCCTTGGGCCTCATTTTCTTTCCAACTCTCTCCTCCTTATCAAAACTGGAAAGTATCAAATATACTGAGACAGAAAAAACAAACTACATATCTGCATTTTTGCTGATTGGCTGTTTATATGTCAGTGTGAATTCATTTGTTAAAGTGTAAAGCCAATCAGCCATTTGTCCCTAAAGGTGCCAAGAAACAGCTTTATTTCACTGGAAGGAAGGGCTTGGAAAACAGGTAGCAAATATTTGGGGGAAAAGGGAAGACCCTGAAATATCTAGGTCCCTGCAAGGGTTAGTCCTGAAGTAAACTTTTTGGTAGCACAAAGGTTCCTGGCATTTTTTAGTATAAGATCTTTTTATTAACATCAAAAATATTTCCTAACAAAGGCCAAACATTTTATTAATTTCAGCTACAGCATTTACACATAAAAAATAGAACGCAGTACACTTATGAGAGACACACTATATAGGTCTACAGGCTGTTCTTAGGTGCACACTTAACACCATGAAGACACTGCCTGGGAGAGGCCTGAGCTAGTAGGAATACTGAATTGAGAATCAAAATCAGCGTTCTGCTTACTCATGTAACCAAATACCACCTGTACCCCGATAACTTATGGAAAATTTCTTTTTAATTTTAAGTTAAATTTTTTAAAAAAGTAAAGACAAGCTATCTGTTACAAAAAAAAAATAGCGTTCAGTTCTGCTAGTTCTGTGTCTTCCATTCATTGATTGTGTGACCTAAGCTACTGCACGAACAAACCAGAGCTTCTTGGATGATTGTTTCTAGGGTAAGAGGAGTAGCGTTTTGGTTTGGTTTGGCTTTTGTTTGCTTTGCTATTTTGTTTTGTTTGGAGGGAAGAAGAGCAACTGAAGATGCAGTTGAAGTCAGTCATAGTAGAGAGGGAAGCCTGCATGGTTCTACAGCACACCACAGAAGGAAGGGAGGAACACAAGCCCAAGCCATAGGGAATCAAATCCAGGACGGTCTCTCTAGGAGAGAGAGAGAGAAACTTCACCTATTTGCTTTGAGAAAAAACTGCCAATATGTTTAATGGTATCTGCATTGGAAAGGCAGTAAAGTAAAAAGAAGAAAAATATTGAAATCCAATTTGGATTTAAAAATTTTTAAATGACAGAGTTATTCACATTTGCTTCTTGCTATTTAGGTCTCATAATAGTGCTTCACAAAATGACTGTGAATGTCCTTATATGTGTGCCCATTTAATCTGTGTCAACTCCTCCATGTTCACATTAATTACTTGAAACTTCAATGAGGTAGAAGGAATTTCTGCAGAATGTTCAGACCATACTTGCCACTGCTAGGTAGTCTTGGTAGAAAAAATAGGAAAGGAAGTGTCTAGAAATTGAATCTGGGCCACACACCTTTTCTTCCCATTCACTGTTTTCCCCTAATAGTCTACACTGCCCAGCTCAGAGCATAAATTTCGCCTTTGAGCACATTCTCCATGTAGTCACCTGGGCTGTGTGGAATTAGGTCTTTACCACTTGACCTCCTCTTCCCTAAGGACCAGTCCTTAAAAGTTGCCATCATTCGACTGGCTGACATATAATTATAGAATCAAGAGACCCAATCCAACACCCCATGTTTAAATTATACCAGACATAGAAGACTCAATTCTTTTTTTTTTTTTTTTTTTTTGAGAAAGAGTCTCACTCTGTCGCCCAGGCTGGAAAGCAGTGGCGCGACCTCGGCTCACTGCAACCTCCGCCTCCCGGGTTCAAGCAATTCTCTGCCTTAGCTTCCCGAGTAGCTGGGATTACAGGTGCCCACCACCATGTCTGGCTAATTTTTTTTTTTTTTTTTTTTTTTTTTTTAGTAGAGACAGGGTTTCACCATCTTGGCCAAGCTGGTCTCGAACTGACCTCGTGATCCACCCAAAGTACTGGGCCTCCCAAAGTACTGGGATTACAGGCGTGAGACACCGCGCCCGGCCGACTCAATTCTATTTTTAAAAATATTAGGAGATTACATAGCTTTGGTCAGTGTAAAACATTCCCAGTTCTCACCATCAACAACTCTGGCCAGGAGGATTTTTCTTTCTGACATATATCTAAGCTGTCAAATGTTGCAACTCGTTAGAATTCCATCAAATATCAGATCTGTTGATTAACAAATTCCTGCAGTTTTCTGCAAATGTCCCTCCTACTTGCAAAGAAGACGTCCATTTTGGCCAAGTAGACAGTAAGAAATAAGGATTAACAGGTGAGGTCAGGATGTGTCTCGTGTTCCAGACTTTAGGTGAGCTCAGCCTGAGGGCTTATTCCCTTTCCTTGGAGGAACACAGGATGTTAGTTGAAAATCCAGTCTGTATGCAATAGTCAGTCCCATCCGAAACAGACTGGACTTGGCCTTGGACTTCCCAGAGCCATGCTCTCTTACTGTCCCTTGTGGCCTCTCTCATTCTACTCAGGTAAGGTCGGGTTTGAAGCTACGTTTATGGAAATGCAATGCGTGCCACTCAAAAACCCTCCAGTCCATAAGCTGGGACTTCTGCCCTGTTCCCTTTTTCCAGGGGCTTCCCTTCAAACAGCAGTGAGTCTCTATGGGGAATCCCTGCATCTCTCTCTCTCTTGTCTTCCCAGGAGCAGCATCCAGTTGGACTTCCCCGAACCACAGGCCCCATGCAGTCCTCCGTGCCCCCAGGCTCAGGTGGCATGGTCTCAGGAGCCAGTCCCGCAGGCCCCGGCTTCCTGGGCAGCCAGCCCCAAGCAGCCATCATGAAGCAGATGCTCATTGATCAGCGGGCCCAGTTGATAGAGCAGCAGAAGCAACAGTTCCTGCGGGAGCAAAGGCAGCAGCAGCAGCAGCAGCAGCAGATTTTGGCGGAACAGGTAACATGCCCCTTGGCGTGATTCATTCATTCATTCAGCAAGCACTTATTCAGCACCTGCCTGCTGCCTGTGAGGAAGTGGCAGTTCACATCCTCCGTCAAGATGCTCACGGTCTAGCATTTCCCAGGATCACAAGAGAACCTGAAGAATTTAGACCTTTCAATTAGTTAGGGTTTTTCCTATAATGAATTAATTTGTTCTTAAAAGACAGGCTCCAGCCATCAATTTGAAGGTCTGTGTGCCAGAGACATTTCTTTGATTCAAGTCTGACTCCTTTCCTTCTGATTTCTGGTACAGGGGTCTGTGTAATCAGCACATGGCGGGGACTGTCTCACATGCTCCATAAGCCGTAATATTTCTAGCTTGAAGAAAAAAATAATAATTCAGAGAACTCTGTTTCTTAGAGGAAATTGACAGGAGGAGGAATTGAGAAGAATTCTATAGAATGGGTAATGAACAATGGATCGGGAACAATAGCAGAATAATAAGGCCTGCAGAACTACCTGGAAACCTGAACTCTGGGTCACACACAGGGTGCAAACTTAAGAAAACTCCCCACAGCTTTTAAAACAGCTCAGGAAATCTGTGAGTTAAAGGAAAGCCTAACACAAATACAGCTTTACCTTAGGCACCTTTGTCCACCCTCGCCCTATAATTCCTCAGCTTTGAGAGAAAGCCTTCCCTGCAGACTGCTACTGTAGGTTTCAGTTTGTTTTGTTTTTAGAGATGCCCATACCTGACTTAGCATTATCCTAGGGAAAGGCCTGAGGCTGTCCACAAGAGATCCCCAGGCGGCTTCTGTGGGGGTCTGCACAGAGAATCTTGCACAGCAGGCTCTTTCTTATAGGAGGTGTGAGGTTGTCATATAAAGCTGAAGGCCCAACATAAGTCTGCCTCACAGTTATTCTTCTAGAATATTCCTGATAGGGTCAGAATTTTATGAATTTTTTCTTAAAGAAATAGAGACGGGGTCGCACTATGTTGACCAGGCTGGTCTCGAACTTCTGGCCTCAAGCGATCCTCCCATCTCAGCCTCCCAAAGTGCTAGGATTACAGATGTGAGCCATCACGCCCTGCCAGAATTTTGCAAATTTACTAAGCATCCACCACCGTGTATCCTGTGTAGGACACGGGCCCATGGAGGTCCCTATTAACCAAGAATAGCAGTTCAAAGTAACACCAGGCATCCCCCAAAGAGAAAAATTGTACTGCTGAGCACAGTTCACTTATGTTCCCTTTTTTTTTTTTTTTTTTTTTTTTTTTTTTGCTTTTGTTCCTGAACAGCTGTGTAATTATCTCCCTTTTTACCAAGGTCAGTCAGCCGCCTGGCAGCTATTGTACAAACAAACCTCTATCCCTCTCACCTACATAAGGTGTGCGACAAGGAGCCATGCTAATCTCTCTCAGGCAGTGACAAATGGAGCTGCCGAGGGCAGCTGGGCTCTGTAAATCCTCTCCTCAGCCAATCCCAGGAAATCTCAGGTGTGCCTGATGTTTTGAGTGATGGCTTTTGATATGTGTGCTGTGACCAAAGACACAAAGAAGGCCCAGGGCAAGCAGGCAGAGCTCAGCTGTGCAGCCCAAGGGTGTTCCCACACGGTGAGGCCAGCCCGACCCTGGGGAGCACAGGGTGTGGGAAGAGTGTGAGAAGAGACACGTCAAGATGATGCCCCCAGACAAGGAGGTGAGAGGTCAGGGGAGACCCCTCAGAATCCAGAGCATGGAGAGAGCTGGGGCTTCTTGGGAAAGACAAGGGAAATGGGAAGCCGTGACCTGTGGATCATTCCGTAGCAACTGTGTGTACCAAAAGATGATGAGGGGTGAGGGGAGGATCACTTTCCTCAGGGCCAAGATTTGTCCATTCTTTTGCATGTGATGTGATTTTGGAAAAACCACTAACTTCCCTCTTCATCTGCCAGATTAGGTTTTAATAATTTCCCAGCCCACCTCATGTAGCTGCTTTAAGGATCACATAAGATCATGTGTATAAAATGTTTTGGAAGCTGTATGTGCTGCACACATGTATGTGGGGGCCTGTCACGTGGCCCTGGTGTCAGCGAATGTCATGTGAGAGCTGCAGCCACATGGCCCAGCCAGGTCAGTGGAGCGTCTTGCCTGTACCTGAGGAGGGTGCAGATTTAGTGCAGGTTGTCCAAGTGCAGGTCTACAAGGAGTAAGTGCTCAACTTTTTTTGTTTTGTTTTGTTTTGAGACAGGGTCTCACTTTGTCACCCAGGCTGGAGTGCAGTGGCATGATCTCGGCTCACTACAACCTCTGCCTGACGAGCTCAAGCAATCTTCCCACCTCAGCCTCCAGAATAGCTGGGACCACAGGCAAACACCATCACGCCTGGCTAATTTTTGTATTTTAGTAGAGATGGGGTTTCACCATGTTGGCCAGGCTGGTCTCGAACTCCTGGGCTCAAGCAATCTGCCTGCCTCGGCCTCCCAAAGTGCTGGGGTTACAGGTGTGAGCCACGGCACCCGGCCAGCTCTCAGTTTTTCGTTTTGAGAGTGAATACTGCCAGATCAACACCAATCTTGGTTGCTGCAGCATTGAAAGTGTCCTCACACTTTGGATTTTGGAAACAGATTTTGGGTTTCCTGAAAGGACATGTGAGGGAAAACAGAAGGATTTGGGATCTTACATATTTTGGGAAACTTTAAAATGATTCTCAGTAGACTTGGCAATCAGAGCAGAGCAGGTTGAAAGTAGGCATGAATTCACATTTAATGCCGTATTCTCCAAAAGTTCAAAGCACATAACCTCTCATCCATTCACAAAGGTTAGACAGAACTTGGAAACATTCTAGATCATGAAGTCCCATCATTTTACAAATGAGGAACTGAGGTTATGTGGGGAAACTGAGCTTATGTGATTTATATGAGATCACAGAGCTAGAGAGAGACAGAGCTAGGATGGAACTGAGGACTCCTGATTCCTGACTCCAGGATACACCCTCAGTCCCCCACAGGCTGCCAGGGGCTCATTCCTAGTCATAAGTGGGACAGTTAAATTCTTATATTATATGGGAAGTTTGACTGAGGAGAAGCTGTTAAATGCTCAGCTTACTCTCAGTAATGCCCTTCTATTGCTGCCTAAAAGATTTGTGTGGTTTCTTGTCTACACTTTAATGGTCTACACAATCAATTAATTTCAACAGTTTTCTGTAGAACATTATGGTAGGAACCATGGGATGGGGTCAACGAGTCAGAGGCTGTTTTTTCTTTGGTTGCCAGAATACTGGCTGGCCTTGTAAAGAAAGAGAAAAAGAAAAGAAAATTATAGAGCAGCCCAGGAACAAACACAAGAGAAAAAACTGAAATAAACACAGGCGTTAAGAGGTGGTCAGTGTGTGTTATTTTTATAATGAACACTCTAAAGAACAGGGGCCTTGTATATTCTTTATAGCCCTTGCAGATGAAAGGTGCTTAATGAATATTCAGCAGCTGCAGGGAGCAGGTTAAACAACATCCCCAAGGTCACGCAAGCTACTTGACGGCAGACCTAGAACTGAAACCTCTTTCTCTGCTCTTTCTACATCACTCTTATTTTCTTTCCCTTTGCACATACAGCATGATAATGATCATAGCCTTCCCAGTATATTGGTAGCAACACTAGCAGTGCAGCATCCCCGTGAGTGGAAGAAGAAAGACTAATATGCAGGCCTCCTGGTCTGCTGGTATATGTGGAATCCCACATGGTTTCCTCAAAGCAGTAAATGCTGAATAGTTTACATGTAGAGATGTATTTTACAGGCAGTGTGGCTTCATGGGAATAAGATTAGCCTTTTTTGTATAACTCCTGAGGATGTCATCTTCCTATGCCCAAAGCATCCACTTAGGTCATTAAAAAGCAGTTGCTTGTCCCTTTCAACTCAGTCCCCACAGCGCTAAGGAAAGCATGCAGGCTGATGTTGGGCAGTCCATGTCAAAACCCCTTCCCTCAGCACGCATTCCTCATGAGCCAGCAAGTCCACACATCAGAAATACATACAGATGTTCACCAAAGGCATGTACAGGAATGTTCATAGCAGTCACATTTGAAACACAAAAACTAGAAACACCAAAGGTGACATCACTAGTAGAATGGGTAAATAAATTATGGTATATTCATATGATGGAATACTATCCAACAGTGAGAATGAACAAGCAACAAGAATTCACATCCACGTGGATGAATCTCACAAATACAGTGGTGAATGCAAGAAGCCAGACACAAAAGCAGCATCATGTGAATCCTTTTCTGCAAAATACAAAAGCAGACATAACTGCTCTATGTTGTTAAAAGTTAGGACAGTGATGCCCATGGGTCAAGGGAGAGTGATGACTGGAAGGAGCACGAGGGGCTCCTGGCAGCGTTCTGTTTCTTGATGTGGGGGCTGGTGGCCCTGAGTGTGTTCGTTTTGTGAAAACCTACCTGACTTTATCCTTAGACTTTGTGCACTTGCCTGTATGCATATGATTCTTCAACACAAAGTTTAGTTTTGGGGAAAACACTACCTTCCTCAGAACTGCTGGGATATTGAATTGTGTGCTTGCTCCCTATCTCACCTCTCCACCCCTCTTGTGTTCTGTTGTTCTAGCAGTTGCAGCAATCACATCTACCCCGGCAGCACCTCCAGCCACAGCGGAATCCATACCCAGTGCAGCAGGTCAATCAGTTTCAAGGTGAGGCCAGTGCAACCTCTCTCATTTTATACCTTCCAGTGGTGAAGCGTAAGTGAATGTGTAGCCAGAGGCATTGCCTTACTGGCTGTATTTGTGTCCAGGAAATACTTAAAATATGTAACTACTGGTAGGTTAAGAGTACTAACCAATCAGAATGGATTCCTAGAGGCCTCCTGTTGTGCCAGGCATTAACCTTTTGGTCACTGAGTCACAGAGAGGTTCTAGAAGGCACAGGGAAGGGTCAGGGTAGCTGTCGGAGTTGGGACTAGAACAGCTGTTCTTTACCAAAGGTACATGGTATTGTAATAGTTTAACAACCAGTAAAGATATACTGGTGCCTGTTGGCTGCATATCAATTTTGTTTATGTTTAGATCGTCATCTTAGTGACTACAGGGGCAAAAATCTTGTGCCACATCTTTTTTGCTTATCCCAGCAGGTCACCTGACCAAAGCCCTTACCTCTAAAGCTGAAGTGGAAGAATCTGGCTTGCAACAACCACTAGTCTCTTTTGAATGTAGAAGACAAATAGGGCCTTGAGGCTGATTGAACTGATCCTGTAGCCATTTGCGGGAATCCTAAATCATGACCTAGTAGCAGTGGGCGCACTGTATGTCAGTGTGGGCACTCCTTTATAAATGTGGAAGGCCCGTTCAAATATCAAACCCTTCCATCTCTAATAGAGAGAGCCCTTGGCCGGGTGCGGTGGCTCACGCCTATAATCCTAGCACTTTGGGAGGCTGAGGTGGACGGATCACTTGAGGCCAGGAGTTCAAGACCAGCCTGGCCAACATAGCAAAACCCTGTCTCTCTAAAAATGCAAAAAATTAGCCAGGAGTGGTGATGCATACCTGTAATCTCAGTTACTTAGGAGGTTGAGGCACAAGAATCACTTGAACCCGGGAGGTGGAGGTTGCAGTGAGCTGAGATCGCACCACTGTACTCCAGCCTGGGCAACAGAGCGAGACTCTGTCTCAAAAAAAAAAAAAAAAAAAAGACCCTTGAGGGTCTTATATGGGGTGAAGAAAATAGCCTGAGGAGCCTTCCTAATCTTATCCACAGGAGTTTTCAGGGGGCTACAGGGGTAACCTAGCAGCAGAAATCCTAATCCCATCCTCTGCCCATTTTGTGGGATCTAGATCAATGTGTCCTAGCTTCTCAAAAGTTACCTATTCCTTTAAGTGTCTGCAAAAAGCTATGAAGTCTCTTGCAGAGAAACATATAATATGTAAATATATACAAACTTTTATATAATTTCACAAGTATCCCTGAACTTTATCAATAGACTGGGTGAAAATTTTCTGATCTAAGGTAGCATTTTTAACTTCTCAGATTGCAACACACAAGGTTATTGGAAACAACTTAGTGGGTCACTACCAACATTTTTAAAATGAAATACAACAGAAATTACCAGAGCATATCAGAAACTTTTCTTTCTGTTTTAAACCCACATGTATATATCCTAGATCATGAACTGTGAGCTGTAGTTTACAGTCTGAAAGCCATTGATATTTACTGACAGATCACATTGAAGATCACCTGTAAAAATACTGGGTCTTGAGTAGCTACCACTCCCTTCCACCTCTGGGATGCTTATATCACATTAGATCCTTTGGCCTTGACACAGGGAAGGACAAAAGGAATTGAGTTATCCACAGGTGTTCTGTGCACTAAATCAGTGCCAGTGGTTTTTGAAGAATTATGTTTCTAATTTTGCCATGGGTAGCTTCAGAAGAGTGGGGACTAGTCATCATTACATAGTTGTTGCAGATACAGAGCCCTCCTTTGTATCTGTAGTTCTCAAACTTTAGCCTGCACTGAAAGCACCAGCGGAGCTTGTTAAAACATACACAGTGTTTCTGATTCAGTAAATCTGAAGCGGGGCTTGAGAATCTGCATTTTTTACAAGTTCCCAGGAGTCACTGATTTTGCTAGCTAGGGAACCACGCTTGAGAGCTGCTGCATTATATTATGAACTAATTAAAAACATAAAAGCTGATAAACCCAGCATAATGTCTCTTGAGTTTTCCAGGTTCATAACTCATGTATTATTTGTGGGGGAAAAGGGAAATTATTTAATAATTCCCCTGTGTTACAGAACATAGACACATATGAGCTATTCTGAATGTTTTGGGTCCAGTTAAAAACTTCTATTCCAGGCAGGTGCAGTTGCTCACTCCTGTAATCCCAGCACGTTGGGAGGCCGAGGCGGGCAGTTCACCTGAGGTCGGGAGTTCGAGACCAGCCTGACCAACATGGAGAAACCCCGTCTCTACTAAAAATACAAAAAATTAGCCAGGCATAGTGGCGCATGCCTGTAATCCCAGCTACTCCAGAGGCTGGGGCAGGAGAATTGCTTGAACTCAGGAGGCAGAGGTTGTGGTGAGCCAAGATCGTGCCATTGCACTCCAGCCTGGGCAACAAGAGCAAAACTGTGTCCCAGAAAAAAGAAACAAAAAAAACCAGAGACAAAAATTAAAGTCACCTGAAATCCCACCATCCAGAGATGATCAATCCTATTCTTTTGTTTCTATATAAATAGACACCCACAAAAATTGGGATTGTACTGTACATGGGTTTTTGAAGCTGACTTTTCCACTTAACAGATCCTGATGTAATTCTTGTTTATACTTCAGAAGCAAATTATTTCGCACTCATATAGATATGATATCATCCTCAACCAATAAGATACTATTTTCTTTGGAGGAGAGAGAATTCACCTTTGGGGCTAAATTAGAAAGAAATGGCTGATCACTTTGCATTTTCTATTCGTGACGTGGAACACGGTTCAGTAGAGAATACTATCAGTAAAGCCAGTGTGACATTTTAGGGTCCTTGAACTGATTGGTTTGAGATATATAATTTGTTTTACTATCTTCAGTATTTTCGTGTGTTTACAGACACCCTAGATAGCATGATGTTATGCATCTGGGAAAATAGCAAACTGAAAAATAAGAAATATCATTCTTGGAGAGAAGTTTTGTTAGGTATAACTTGCATGAGAACCTATCCCATACTCTCACCATTATACATTTCAAAGGTCTTAATGACTGTCTTTCCCTCATTAGGTTCTGGATCTCTGGGCAATGTTACATGACTATGGGGAAATACTTATTTTTTTCACAAATACAGGCTTCTTGTGAGTGAAAATAGAACATAGACTTTTTTAGGAAAAAGTTGGATACTATCATCTGTATTTGAATATACAAGATTTTCTTGGACATTGTGATGTTAACCAGCAGACAAGAAAATTAGATTACAGTGTCTCACAATAATATCTGGTTTAGACCAAAAAAAGAAAAAGAAAACATAACCTGTTGTTTAACACATGTAGTAATCACGTAAAGACAAGTTAATTCCTTGGACACATCTGAATTTTTTTCCTTTGTATATTTAAAATCACGGAAGGCATAAAACTAGATTAATAAAAGTCCTTTTATTTCTCTTAGGTGAAAAAGAATGTGGCAATTGCTGATTTTAAAATGCCTTTTAAAAATAAGAATTACATCAAGATAGTGCAGTCATTTACACTAAATAAAAAATAAAGGTTGGCTTGGATTAATGTATCACTGCCTATTAAAAAGCATTGTAACTCTTCTGCCCTCTAAAGAAAGGAACCTATTTCTCATTCACAAAATTATTCCAGACAGTATCTAGTCCTTTACCATATCCATTATAAATATACCCCAAAATGGCCAAATTATAGATGTCCTTTCATCTATTTCTAGCAGCCCATCAGACTGTTTATATAATTTGGGTCTATCCAATCAATCTCTGACTCAGCAATATTTTTCCCTTAAACTTTTTTTATAAACAATAACTCATTTCACCACAGTTGATCTTATTGGCCATGCAGCCAATAAAAATTTAGTCGTTAAGGTCACAAAACTTCATGACAATATTACAAGTTGCAGTATATACTACCTTCCAGTGTTTTACTAGGAACTTTTGATTTTTCAAAAAATCACTTAGATATAATGAAGCTTAAAAAAATATATGAAAACATTTCTAGGGATTTCCCCCAGATCTTTCAGGTTTCCTGATAGAAATTGTTTCATTTTTCAATGCAGTATGATATTGATCTCAAGCCACAAAAACTTGAGACATAATCAAAATTCCAGTAATTTTCTTTCTTAAAGAAAGGAAGAAAATATGGAGACATATTTGCAGCCCAGAAGTCAATAGCCACATCAGGAAGACAAAAACATGCTTCAGTTATCTACCAGGGTGCCAGGTTTAACAAGGTTAGACTATTCTCATCTGGTTTCTCATCACAGTTCCAGGTGGGATCAAATTTGCTTAGAATATTGACTGGCTCCCATGCTGCACCTTCTTTAAATGTCCAGGAAAAAAACTATTTTTCTTCTTCTCATAGACTCAATCATTAGCAGGGACATAGAAAAATCCATTTTTGTGCACCTCCTAGACCTTTGCAACATTGACTGGTGTTCTACTGGCGACATTTCCATTCTCTTGGCTGTTTGGAAATTTCCTGGTAACATGTAAAGAAGGACTCACTCAAATGCCTAATTAAGGTTGAATGACTTGGTATGGACACTCTGGCCACCTTTTAAACAGCATTATTAAAATTGTGTTAGCAATTTGCTGAGAGAAATAGTCGTTGCCGATTTGAAGGAATGGACTTTGCTGTAGAAATGCGTAAAGTTTATGGCCAAGTCGCACGTAGCAGGATGATTTCTTTTTCTAGCTCAGGAAGCTGGCCAGTTTGCAATGACATGTTATGATTCAGAGAATCTGGAGCATGTTGAAATCTACAGAGTGGATCCAAAAAATGTCCTATCTGTCAAAATAGCTGCTTAGCAGAAGCAGTGGCCTTTAACCTCTCAAATCCTACTCAAGTCTTAAGGGAAATTAGTCTAATGGTCTTTATTGATAGTATTCTCTACTGAACCATGTTCCACTTCACAAATAGAAAATACAAAGTGATCAGCCATTTCTTTCTAATTTAGCCCCAGAGGTGAATTCTCTCTCACCTCCAAAGAAAATAGTATCTTATTGGTTGAGGATGATGTCATACCTATAAGAGTACAAAATAATTTGCTTCTGAAGTATAAACAAGAATTACATCAGGATCTGTTTAGTGGAAAAGTCAGCTACAAAAACACATGCACAGTACGATCCCAATTTTTGTGGGTGTCTATTTATATACAAATAAAAGAATAGGAATGATCATCTCTGGATAGTGGGATTTCAGGTGACTTTAATTTTTGTCTGTATTTTTTAACACTTTCAAAATTTTCACAATCAGCATATGCTATAATCAGAAAAATAATCATTTTTATTACAGATTTATTATCAGAGTAGATCCTTTCATATAAAGGAATTTTGTCATTCCCAAAGAAAATTCCAACATCTTGTTGCAGTATATTGCTTATGGAGAAGAGTGAGTGGTATGTGTCCTCTTTTTCACTGCAGGTTCTCCCCAGGATATAGCAGCCGTAAGAAGCCAAGCAGCCCTCCAGAGCATGCGAACGTCACGGCTGATGGCACAGAACGCAGGCATGATGGGAATAGGACCCTCCCAGAACCCTGGGACGATGGCCACCACAGCTGCGCAGTCGGAGATGGGACTGGCCCCTTATAGCACCACGCCTACCAGCCAACCAGGAATGTACAATATGAGCACAGGCATGACCCAAATGTTGCAGCATCCAAACCAAAGTGGCATGAGCATCACACATAACCAAGCCCAGGGACCGAGGCAACCTGCCTCTGGGCAGGGGGTTGGAATGGTGAGTGGCTTTGGTCAGAGCATGCTGGTGAACTCAGCCATTACCCAGCAACATCCACAGATGAAAGGGCCAGTAGGCCAGGCCTTGCCTAGGCCCCAAGCCCCTCCAAGGCTGCAGAGCCTTATGGGAACAGTCCAGCAAGGAGCACAAAGCTGGCAACAGAGGAGCTTGCAGGGCATGCCTGGGAGGACTAGTGGAGAATTGGGACCATTCAACAATGGCGCCAGCTACCCTCTTCAAGCTGGGCAGCCGAGACTGACCAAGCAGCACTTCCCACAGGGACTGAGCCAGTCAGTCGTGGATGCTAACACGGGCACAGTGAGGACCCTCAACCCAGCTGCCATGGGTCGGCAGATGATGCCATCGCTCCCGGGGCAGCAAGGCACCAGCCAGGCGAGGCCAATGGTCATGTCTGGCCTGAGCCAGGGAGTCCCAGGCATGCCAGCATTCAGCCAGCCCCCAGCACAGCAGCAGATACCCAGTGGCAGCTTTGCTCCAAGCAGCCAGAGCCAAGCCTATGAGCGGAATGCCCCTCAGGACGTGTCATACAATTACAGTGGCGACGGAGTTGGGGGTTCCTTCCCTGGCCTCCCAGACGGTGCAGACCTTGTGGACTCCATCATCAAAGGCGGGCCAGGGGACGAGTGGATGCAGGAGCTTGATGAATTGTTTGGTAACCCCTAATCAAGAGAGGCCCCAAGATCCACAACTCGAGTGGTTAAAGCTTAAAAAGTGAAAAAGAAACAGGATGTTGACCCATCCTTGTTTTTTGTTTTTTTGACCCACGTAAACTGAGCAAAACTGCAGCTGGCTGACAATGGAAGATCCAGGTGCCAATCCACAGCCCCACCAGGCCTCATTTCACCTGATTTTCACACAGCAATCGAGATGAGACGCCATGCAGATCCCGGCTGCGAGAGAGGGAGACACCCGGAGGAGCAGGTGGGAAGATGAAGCCGCCCAGAGCCCCTCTGCCCAGCATGCCCTGTGATCGCCTGGCCCAGCAGGAGCTGCTTCAGCCGAGAGGGACTATTACCCAAGAGAGGTATCCTCAGCCCCTCCTGCCCCAGGTCGGGAGACAGCAGCTTTGGAGACACAAAAGAGACAGAGCCTCAGCCAGGGAGAGTGAGTCCCCTAGAAGAGGCTGGGTGGTTGCACAGGCCAGGTGCACAGGTTGGAAATGCACTGAACTCTGGGTGCCGAGAGATGTAAGGCTTTGAGACATGCTACTGAATTTGGAGGGCAGGCACGAAGAACAGTGAGATTGTCAAAAGGAGACAACAACAGATCCTACAGGACTGTGTCTCCTGCCCCATGATGACCCTCAGGAATTGCAAAGGCTCTGCTGTCACAAGGAGAGCAGGCTGAGTTTGGAGCAGGGTCCATCCGGCAGTCCTGGGACGGCTTCCCTCTGCTGGTGCCCCTGGTGGCAGTCCCTCCAGGCGGGGCTGGAGCCTGCTGGCGCCCAATACAAAACCCATACATCCAGGTGGGTCACATCTACTTCTGGCGGCCGCAGGGCAGGGAAACCCCTACTGGACCCTGTGTGTCTGCCAGCCTGGAGCCTTTGTCTCCAGCCCTGCCTTTATTCCTCCTTGCCTCCCCACACCAGCCTCCCCTTGCTTCTCCTTACAGACTATCCAAGAAGTGAAGCTTATGTCTTTAGGGAGCCTTAGGCAGAGTCCACATAAATGCAGGAAGAACTTAGACAATGCCTGAAATGCAAAGGCGACACTGGAGTCTTCTTTCTCTAACGTGTAGAGTTGAATGAATATCTGCCTGGAACCAAGAGGGCTGCTCTGATGTTTGGGAGTCGGTTTTTTGTGAGCCACATCTGATATTTCTGATATCCCCAGGAAGGAGTGGCCTGGAGGTCACTGGTTCAGGCTCCCTTTGGGCGAAATCCTGGGAGTGATGCTCTAAAATCCACCTTTCCCATCATCCCTACTCATCAGAAAGACAAATATAAAATCCCAGAGAGGTGGAGGAGCTAAAAAAGCAATTGCTCCACCTTACAAATTTGGATAGAAAGGCGATGTAGTTTATTTCATATGGGCAAAGTAGTCCTCTTCCAAAGTCCTGTACAGTTGTTCTCTGTCATTGACACACATCTGCCCTAAGCGAAATCTGTCAGAAGGAATCAACAAGGCTCCTTGCCTCCCCTCCCAATCCCCCTTTTGGAGGACTTGTGGCTTCAGTGTCGTCCTAAGTGAGAGTGGCATGTGCTTTTTTCCTGTCCACTCCTCCCTCCGTGTCCTAGACGCTGGCTGCCTTCTGTGCACTCCCAGGCAGATCACTACGGAAGAGTCGGAGCCTGTGGGGTTGGACTGGCCACACTCAGTCCTGAGAAGGCGAGTTGCCATGGAAAGCTGGGGGCAGAGGTGTTTGGAGAGGAGGCGGCAGGCAAACATTGCCTTTGACTTGCTCTCCGCGTACCCGGGGTTGTAGAGCTGCTCAGGAAGGGGCAGGATGTAAGGCCAGAGGTGCCTGGTGGGTGAGAAGCCCAGGCAGGGGCTGGGCGCCCTCTCCGAAGAGGTGGCAGCAGGGTGACCCTGAACTCCCCAAATGGGGAGTGATGCCACTGGGGAAACTGAGTAGATCAAAGAGATGAAACCAAAAAAAAGCAAACAAATGAGAAGACACAAAACATAATTACCTTTTCCTGAAAGGTACAGGAAATAAATATATAAGCAATGATGAGAAACTGGAGGTGGCTAATGGAAGTGAGACAGGGGTGGGGGGCTCCATTATCTTTTAAAAGCTTCCTCCACATGCTCAGTACTGGGACCAACTAATAGGTAGATTTTAATACGGTGGTTTTGTTTTGGTTTTGTTTTTACTACGGTGCTGATGTATATGTAATGTCTAAAAAAGTTATTTGTACATAAGTTTTTACAATACTGCAGATATCACTGGGTCTACTATCTGTAAAAAAAATACATATAAATATATATATACTGTTTGTTTAAAATAGAGTATTTTTATTTCATTCCTTAACTCATCATCACAGCAGTGGTATTGCACTTCAGATGACATCTAATTACTAATTTGTACTGTATGACCTCTGGCAACTTGCTCCATTTTATTCAGATTTTTCTAGTTTTCTGTTTTTACTTTGTACATTGAGCATTGCTTATTTCCTTTTAAGAAATGTACAGAACGCTGAAATGTAGAAATGAAGTGATATTGACATACCACTTTTAAAGAAAACAAAAACAAAAATAAAAGATTATCTGAATCAATCCAAAGTATAGTTTATTTTAAGATCCTCACTGGATCTCCAATCTTAATTAAGCGGACATATTATTCCTGGGTTTTAATTAACTGCAGTTCTTTTCTCAAAATTTTGATATCATTCTTTAAACATTTATTTAATGGGAGAGATCAATCATTCCCAGCCTTTGCATTCAACTGCACAACTGATACTTTCTGAATTTACTGCCGCACTCTGAAGGATGTGGCAAAGGGAAGGGAGGAAAGTCAACTTTGCATGGAACATAGTGCAATCCATTTGTAGATTCAGTACCATAACAATTCCATTTCCAACTAGTTCATCTGGAGGTAGGGAGGCTCCACTGGAAAAATAAATATTTTTGTCAAAAAAAGAAAAATCGGAATATATTGAGGGGAAGTAATAAAGGTTCTTGTTCCACTGTAGTGAGCACTGTCAGTAAACAGCCTCCACCACCCCACTCCTACCAGGCCACTTCTTTGCATCTCAAACCATGGCCTGGCTTCACCTGCACCCACAGAATTGAAAGTGCTTAGAAGTTTATACCCCTCTGGATTGACTTTAGCCAGTGACTCACTGGTGCAGGAGTATAAAAGCCCAGTTAACTTGTCTGAACAAACTCAGATATAATTTTGCTCCAGAGCTCTACTGCAAGATCAGGCAAAGGCTGGGACTTGGTTTAAAGGTGCCCCCCAGACCGGGCACTGTAGCTCACACCTGCAATCCCACCCAGCACTTTGGGAGGGCAAGGCAAACGGATCACTTGAGCCCAGGAGTTTTGTCAGAGGCGTGTGAACCAGAGCAACTCCATGTTAAATAGGAGCTGGGTAAAATGAGACTGAAACCTACTGGGCTGCATTCCCAGACGGTTAAGGCATTCTAAGTCACAGGATGAGATAGGAGTTCAGCACAAAATACACGGCATAAAGACCTTGCTGATAAAACAGTTTGCAGTAAAGGAGCCAGCCAAAGCCCACCAAAACCAAAATAGCGACGAGGGTGACCTCTGGTCGTCCTCACTGCCACACTCCCACCAGTGCCATGACAGTTTACAAATGCCATGGCAAGGTCAGGAAGTTACCCTATATGGTCTAAAAAGGGGAGGCATGAATAATGCACCCCTTGTTTAGCATATCATCAAGAGATAACCATAAAAATGGACAACCAGCAGCCCTCGGGGCTGCTCTATGGAGTAGCCATTCTTTTATTCCTTTACTTTCTTAATAAACTTGCTTTCACTGTGCACTGCAGACTCACCCTGAATTCTTTCTTGCGCGAGAGCCAAGAACCCTTTCTTGGGGTCTGCATCAGGACCCCTTTCCTGTAACACATTTCTCTGTCCTGCAACATATTTCTGGCAACCACAGAAGGGACAATAGTGTAGAAACCTAGACCTAACAGCTACCTTTGGGTAAGTATTGGAGTCCTCTAACATATTTCTGGAGAACGATGGGACGATACTGGGGAGACACCCCCTAACACAAAGGAAATAGACTGCAGCACTGATCGGAAGACTTTGGGTAAGTGGTGGGGTACCTGGGTAAAGAATGGGATTGGGTTAGAGGCCCAGCTTAGTGGAGTTAGAGTCTCTCCTAAGATAGAGGTGGTTAAAGGCTCCCCCTTAATAAAAGGCAAGGATGCTTGACCGACCTCTGGTTAGAGGCCCGACTTAGGAGAGTTAGAGTCCCTTCTAAGATTTAGCGGGTTAGAGGCCCCTCTTCGGTAAAGTCCCTCTCGGCTAAGAACAGGTTCGGCACTATGGGATGTTAACTGCTATTCTCTT
The DNA here is from genome assembly GCF_029289425.2 of Pan paniscus. Lineage (NCBI taxonomy): Eukaryota > Metazoa > Chordata > Mammalia > Primates > Hominidae > Pan > Pan paniscus. The sequence continues at coordinate 137,590,058 of NC_073252.2, read as the reverse complement.
TGGATTAATCTCCCTTGTACTTTGCTGATGGCTATGGGTGATAGAATTAGGAATGTACAAGATCCTGGGACATGGGGAGCTTTTTCCTCCCTAACAAGGGAAATTTGAGAGCTGGTAGGATTACTGGAAAAGATCCTTGCTCCACCGACAGCAGCCACCTGAACTTTTTAGTGTTGCTGCAATGGGTGGTTCTTTCTCTGGCCTCCCTGATCATTTCACCTTCCCCGCCCTGCCACAGGCAATGTTTTTCTCTCTCTCCTTTCTCTTTCTTTTCTATTACTCAGGGCGACCATCTTGCCCAGAGACCACATGTAGAAACTCCTAGTCGGAGGTTAGATTAAAGATGACAGGGCCCACCTGAGGGCAAATTTAAGCTTTGCCAGTTTGATATTGGATGCTAAGCAGCCTGGTTAATATCTATGTTTTATTACGCGTATTTTGCTTTGGCCAGAACAAAAAGAAATACTTTTCCTTTATGATGCGGCTTGGCCCCCAAAGGCAGTTGTGCCACAAGCCAGATCACTAGGGCCACTCAGGGAAAGAGAACCCAGAAGCTTAGCATGCTGGCAAAAGGGTAGGAATTTCTTACCAGTCAGATTTCTGGCTTCTCTCTCTGTGTGCAAATAGTTGAATGAATGGGGGGGAAAAAATCAGTGTTTATGTCCTCTGTAAAGTTTTGATTAATGCAAAAAAGAATTCTAAGGCTAGTCTTAAGCTGGTGTATTTTGTGCCATGAATTCGTTTTTCTGTGTAAAGGGGTACTTTAGGATAAAACATGGGCTTAGAATACCTGTAAGCCCGCTTTTCAGGATGACCTCACAAGCTGGTCAGTAATAAACTTGGCTGCAGGTCCCTGAAACAAACAAAAAACTGGATGAAGTCTCCACCTTGTTTTATGTCCTTGGGAGCTTGACCTTTTAACCATGTGGTGGTACCTTCCCGTGGTCTCCACCTTCCAGGAAATAGGAATTTTAGGATTCATGTCATAGCTCTAAAAATCATATTAAATAGTTAAAAGCCTTTGCAAGCTCAAAATTAACTACTCTAGACTCTTTCTGGGAAAGGAACTGGAGACCACGCTTTGCTATAGCTCAGTAGCTAAGATCGTGCACTTTCATATTGGTAGCCAGGGTTCGATTTCCCCGCCTACCATTTCTGGTTTCATATCTGCATGACCTTGTCTATTCTCTTCTTCTCCACGGACTGTCTTAAATTTTCCTTTCGCTAAGCACCTAGGAGGTTATCTCTGGTAGAGTTCAGAAGCTAGAAATATTGGCCGCTTGGCATTGTTAAAGTCAGGTAATAAGAGATCCAAAAGGATTTCTTTTTTAAAGAACACTATGGTTAGAAGTCAGCTTAATTAAAAGTAGATAAACAAGCAATAGATATATTTAAAAGGCCATTAATGATTTTCTCTTTTTGGAACTTGTTTTTCTGGAAAAAGGTTTTTTCTTCTCAGTCAACTGAATTATTTTTCTTTTTTTTTTTTTTTTTTTTCGTCTTGCCACTCTTAATGAACACACGAGAGGCCCTAAGATAACTTCTGGTAGCCTGGGACTCCTTGGGAAAAACAAAGGAGGTGTCACAAACTCATTGGGAAAAACAAAGGAGGTGTCACAGACTCCGTTTTGGGAAAAAACCTGTTTTCATCATGAAACCCCAGGAATTAAAAGCAGATGGATCCCTCTCAAAATCAAATGCTCTGTTCTGTTTTGCATTGTGTTATCTGATGGTTTTGAGTTTGGGGGGTATCAGAAATTACTTTGCATTTTGAGACAGCTTTGCTGTGTAATAACTAGGTAGGAAATATACTTTAAGGGATGGCTAATAGTAGTTATGGAGGGATACTTTGACTCCGCACACTTGGAACAGAGAAGCATGCTTTGCTTTGTTTTTCAGAGTCAAGGAAACTTTTCTTTTGAGCTATTTATAGCTTGTAGCAATTGAGTAAAGCATACTGCTGTGAACAAAATTTGGAACATATTTGTTTCTCTCTAACCTGACTTCTCCAGAATTTGGAAATTAGTTGTGAGTATTCTTAACTTATGGCAATATACTTATTTGCATAAATGCAATACGAATCTGTTTTCTTTTGTAACAGGACACAATTGGAGAAATGGGTTATTTTACCAAGGCTTTGACTGGAATGGTGTGCTTTCCTTTAAGGAATCAAACTTGACTTGTAGAGCCAATAAAAACCCTTTGGGGAACTGGCCTCATACCTTGCCTACACAGTCCCTGTATAGGGTTTCTGACCTATGGTAAGTAAAGAATTTCACTTTCTCACAGGTCCAGGAGCCCCAAGTTATCTTGGGACCTCAAAAGGACAGGAATTTACCTAACTCATAGGTATTTCAGGGTACAAACCCATGGCAGGGCTCGGCTTTTTAAAAAGTCTTATCTGAGATTCCTTATGAAACAGAGTTCCATCAAAGCCAATTAAAATGCCTGTGTGAAAAATAATTATCCTTGCTGTACTTTATACAAATAATCAGGCCAAGTATAATAAAGCAAATCAGTCTTACCATAATTCGTCTTTAGTAAAAATGGGAAACTGGAGCGAGAACTATTATGTTTCAAGAACTATGGTACACTTGTTATTAAATTCTAGTCTCACTAGTTGTTTTTAAGTTTGTTTCTGCAATTTAGGCTAACCCTGTTTATTCCTGTGAACTAACCAGTGATCTCTAACTGCTGCTCAGAGGAAACAAGAGGGATGGGTAATGTAAAAGTCTGGATCAGTATTCTAATTCTGGGCACATTGCAATCAGCAGCCAACCCCATATCAGCTTGGTTTCAACAGTTGCACAGTTGATGGAAAGCCTTCTAATTTAGCTTGCTTGGAATAACTTTACTTATTTTGCTTTACTCTTGTGGAATATATTACTGCTATACTCTTTGTGTAGGAATACAGAACAAGCTTACTGAATGTTTTCTTAAACTAAACACTTATTAATCTTCCAGATATCACCTCTTGTCAAAACTCAAGAGTCATGAATGGCCCTCACCATACTGATGCTTTCTGACTGAGCTCCTCTATACCCTGAATGCAAGAGACCCTCATAGTTAGGCAGGAATATCATCACCCCTATTCAGCCTGAAGAAGTTACAGAAGATGGATCTTTGTCCCTCTGCAACCCTTAGGATTAAAGGTTCTCTTATAAAAGAAAGGGGGGAAATGTCAGAGGCGGCAACTCCATCTTAAATAGGAACTGGGTAAAATGAGGCTGAAACCTACTGGGCTACATTCCCAGACAGTTAAGGCATTCTAAGTCACAGGATGAGATAGGTCAGCACAAAATACATGTCATAAAGACCTTGCCGATAAAACAGGTTGCAGTAAAGGAGCTGGCCAAAATCCAACAAAACCAAAATGGCGACGAGAGTGACCTCTGGTCCTCCTCTCTGCTACACTCCCACCAGTGCCATGAGAGTTTACAAATGCCATGGCAATACCAGGGAGTTACCCTATATGTTCTAAAAAGGAGAGACATGAATAATCCACCCCTTGTTTAGTATATCATCAAGAGATAACCATAAAAATAGGCAACCAGCAGCCCTCGGGGCTGCTCTATGGAGTAGCCATTCTTTTATTCCTTTACTTTCTTAATAAACTTGCTTTCACTTTGCACTGAGCACTCACTCGTGTAAGAATTCTTTCTTGCACGAGATCCAAGAACCTTCTCTTGGGGTCTGGATTGGGACCTTTTCCTGTAACATATTTCTCTGTCCTGTAACAGTTTGAGACCAGCCTGGGCAACATGGCGAAACCCCATCTCTACAAAAAATAGAAAACAGCCGGTCATGGTGATGCATTCCTGTAGTCCCAGCTACTCAGGAAGCTGAGGTGGGAGAATCACCTGAGCCCAGGAAGTCAAGGCTGCAGTGGATTGTGATCACGCCACTGCACTCCAACCAGGGTGACAGAGAGAGACCCTGTCTCAAAACAAAAAAAAAAAAAGAAGGGAAAAATAAAGGAGCCCCCTATTTTGGCTTGTTCCCCTTCTCTGTCCTGTTACCCCCACTCTCTTTCTTTTTCCCCTATTGAGAGCCCTTTGTTAATAAATCACATAGATGTGAATCCACCTCTCCACTTCTAGGAAATGACCTAAGACTCCTCATCAAACTTTAAAAAGCTTAGTATCACAACATGTTTCAAAACTGGGTTAAGAGGAAAAGTAGGCCACAGAATAAAGTCATCATCAAATTTAGGTACAAAACAAAGGTAAGTTTTAATATACACAAACCAAAAGAAAGAATTTAATTATGAAGAAGAGGCCATCGCTACCCTTAGTGGGCTATGGTTCCAGACAGGTTGGCAAATAACACCATGTAGGAAACAGCGTGGCATTGGGCTTTGTTCTTTTGATATTGGCTTAGCACTCTCCCAGAAAACATGGGAGAGAAAATGAACTGATTCCGGGGTGGAGGGAGGGCACAGGGGGACGCTGACACTAGAAGTAAAAACGTGAAGCTCTGAGAAGTGTTGATTACTCCTAGTTCCAATCAATTCAAGCCACATATTCTTACTTATACTCGTTTGGCCTGGATGAATGGAATACCTTTCTCTTTTCAAATGAGTTCTTACATGTAATCTTACTGACCTTTATAAAATCCTAGTGCAGTAAGTATGGTGATGGGGGAAGAAAGAGGAGAGAATAAACATTTTTCTAGAAAGTCACTAGACATCTGCCCCCAGTGAGAAAGACGTATTTCACTGGTGATTAAGGAACATTCCATAGCATTCAATGAGCTGTTTCTGCCTCTGACCATTCTTTTCAAGGAAGAATGTGTCTGGAGAAAAAGGGTGAGCCTCAAATGACCTGATTTTGTTTATTAATGACTTTTTTGGCCATACCCCACCCACCTCCAACCCCTAAAAGAAAAGTGGAACAGGAAAAATTATCTGAAAATGGAACAGAGCTACCTCTTTGGGTAACCAGTCTTTACCTTTTAATTTTCTTTTTGATTTGTTTCCTCTTTTTGTAAATTCGATTTTGTCCTCAATTCTCTTTTAAGTACTAAGGACATTAAATTCCTCCACTAGTGTCCTCTGGAGTAGCTGGCACAGACACCTGCCTCATTTCATGCAACAGGTGGAGGTAATTACTGCAGCTCTCACACATGTGGGGCCCAGGCATCTGTGCCACACCCAGGACAGCTGCCAGGCCAGCATGGATGACTGTGGATCCATCAATACCACTGGATCTCTTAACAATGCTCAACACAGAAAATCTTCAGGGCTACCAAGAATCTGATTTTAGGTTTTAACTTCTTTTCAGATCCTTTAACTCTTTATTATAAACATTTTTAAACAACCAGGAAAGTAGAAATAATAATACAACGAATACCTATACACTTACCAATTAGATGTAATCATTAACACTTTGCCATAAATGCTTCACATATATATTTCGCAGAACCATTTTAAAGTACATCCAACCACTTTACCCCTTAATGCCTCAGGACACAGCTCCAGAGAATTAGGGCATTCTCTTCTCTAGCCACAATATAATTATCACACCTAACACAATTAACATTAATTCCCTAATATCATCTATCTGTATTCCATGCTTAAATTGTTTCCATTGTCTGGCCGGGCGTGATGGCTCACACCTGTAATCCCAGCACTTTGGGAGGCTGAGGTGGGCGGATCATGAGGTCAGGAGATCAAGACCATCCTGGCTAACACGGTGAAACCCAGTCTCTACTAAAAAATACAAAAAATTAGCTGGGCGTGGTGGCGGGTGCCTCTAGTCCCAGCTACTTGGGAGGCTGAGGCAGGAGAATGGTGTGAACCTGGGAGGCAGAGCTTGCAATGAGCAGAAATCGCACCACTGCACTCCAGCCTGGGCGACAGAGTGAGACTCCATCTCAAAAAAAAAAAAAAAAAAAAAAAAAAAAAAAAAAATTTTTCCATTGTCTCACAAAGGTCATCCATAGTTGTTTTTTTCTTTTTCTTTCTTTTTTTTTTTGAGACGGAGTTTTGCTCTCGTTGCCCAGGCTGGAGTGCAGTGGTGCCATCTCTGCTCACCACAACCTCCTTCTGGGTTCAAGTGATTCTCCTGCCTCAGCCTCCAGAGTAGCTGAGATTACAGGTGTGTGCCACCATGCCCGGCTAATTTTGTATTTTTAGTAGAGATGGGATTTCTTCATGTTGGTCAGGCTGGTCTCAAACTCTTGACCTCAGGTGATCCACCCACCTCGGCCTCCCAAAGTGCTGGGATTACAGGCGTGAGCCACCGCGCCTGGCCCATAGTTGTTTTTTTCTAACCAGAATTTGATCAAGGATCTCACATTGCCATTTGGTTTTTATGCCACTTAAGGACTAATTTATAGATTCAATGCCATTCCCATCAAGCTACCAATGACTTTCTTCACAGAATTGGAAAAAACTACTTTAAAGTTCATATGGAACCAAAAAAGAGCCCACATCACCAAGTCAATCCTAAGCCAAAAGAACAAAGCTGGAGGCATCACGATACCTGACTTCAAACTATACTACAAGGCTACAGTCAACAAAACAGCATGGTACTGGTACCAAAAAAGAGATATAGATCAATGGAACAGAACAGAGCCCTCAGAAATAATGCTGCATATCTACAACCATCTGATCTTTGATAAACCTGACAAAAACACGCAATGGGGAAATGATTCCCTATTTAATAAATGGTGCTGGGAAAACTGGCTAGCCATATGTAGAAAGCTGAAACTGGATCCCTTCCTTACACCTTATACAAAAATTAATTCAAGATGGAATAAAGACTTACGTGTTAGACCTAAAACCATAAAAACCCTAGAAGAAAACCTAGGCAATACCATTCAGGACATAGGCATGGGCAAGGACAAGGACTTCATGTCTAAAACACCAAAAGCAATGGCAACAAAAGACAAAATGGACAAACGGGATCTAATTAAACTAAAGAGCTTCTGCACAGCAAAAGAAACTACCATCAGAGTGAACAGGCAACCTACAAAATGGGAGAAAATTTTTGCAACCTACTCATCTGACAAAGGGCTAATATCCAGAATCTACAATGAACTCAAACAAATTTACAAGAAAAAAACAAACAACCCCATCAAAAAGTGGGCGAAGGACATGAACAGACACTTCTCAAAAGAAGACATTTATGCAGCCAAAAAATACATGAAAAAATGCTCATCATCACTGGCCATCAGAGAAATGCAAATCAAAACCACAATGAGATACCATCTCACACCAGTTAGAATGGCGATCATTCAAAAGTCAGGAAACAACAGGTGCTGGAGAGGATGTGGAGAAATAGGAACACTTTTACATTGTTGGTGGGACTGTAAACTAGTTCAACCATTGTGGAAGTCAGTGTGGCGATTCCTCAGGGATCTAGAACTAGAAATACCATTTGACCCAGCCATCCCATTACTGGGTATATACCCAAAGGATTATAAATCATGCTGCTATAAAGACACATGCACACGTATGTTTATTGCGGCATTATTCACAATAGCAAAGACTTGGAACCAACCCAAATGTCCAACAATGATAGACTGGATTAAGAAAATGTGGCACATATTCACCATGGAATACTATGCAGCCATAAAAAATGAAGAGTTCATGTCCTTTCTAGGGACATGGATGAAACTGGAAACCATCATTCTCAGCAAACTATCACAAGGACAAAAAGCCAAACACCTCATGTTCTCACTCATAGGTGAGAATTGAACAATGAGAACACATGGACACAGGAAGGGGAACATCACACTCCGGGGACTGTTGTGGGGTGGGGAGAGGGGGGAGGTATAGCATTAGGAGATATACCTAATGCTAAATGACGAGTTAATGGGTGCAGCACACCAACATGGCACATGTATACATACGTAACAAACCTGCACATTGTGCACATGTACCCTAAAACTTAAAGTATAATAATAATAAAATAAAAATAAAAAAATTTTAAAAAGACTCTTAATGCAGAAAAGTTCTTCTCTATCCCCCACTTCCTGACACTGACTTTTTAAGGCAATGAATCTGATTTCTAAAAATAAAATTGATCAATTTAGTAATATACAAAAAATGTACATGTAATTGTCAAACCGATCAGAAACCCACATCTCTGTGGCCAGAAATGGTTGCTCTCTGTAGCCAAATCTAATAGGAATGAAAATAATCACAAGGTTGCCTGGTGACAATGCAATTAGAACAAAGGAAAATCTATCGTTTGAATGTTTAAAGTGACAAGGCCTTGATAGTCTGCTACACCCATAGCTTATTTCCACGTGTTTAACCAAAGTGTGTGTGTGTGTGTGTGTATGTGTGTTTTACCCTGCCCAGAGCCAATTTAAGTGCAAAACAGAAATTGCTTAAAAATCTTCAGTTGTAAGATTTGGAAAGTTTCTTTTCAACTTGCAAAGGACATGGTTATGAAGTAATTATGCCTTAGTATCAAAAATTTGCATTCTCATCCTTCATTGGTCTCAATGTAGGTCTCAATTAAAATGTCACAATCCAAGTCACGATCATAACTGAAAAGAATATTAAGTAAAAAGACCATAGAATCATAGCTTTTTAGCATATTTGCCCTATTTTACCTAAAAGAAAACCAAGGCAGAGAGCTACAAAGTGCTGGGGTAGCACAGCCAGCAAGTGATAGGACAGGATAGGGTGGTCTGGTTCTGGAGTCTTCACTTCTTTGATTCACAACCTCCTACTGATGGGGTGCCTTGTCCAAATTCAAATGGCCAATGAGTAGGGCAACCTGAGCTAGTATGCAAATGTGCCCACTCCCAGGCCAGTATATTCTCAGTGTGCTTTGGGGTATTTAATACTGTACTGCTATTTGGGATGCAGGAGGTTGTGTATTATGGGAACACTAGTATTTAAGTGTCTCTCTTTCTTTTTCTATTAATATTTTTCCCAGCCTTTTTAACTTCTATTGTATCCACAAAAAAAGAAAAATACTACTAAACAACTTTTGAAGATGCCCACACCAGACTCAAGCCCTTTTCCTGACGTCAAAATGTGTTATGCATGCTCATAATTCATTTTGCCTTTTATTTGAAAGCTGTGAGGTAGAATCGTTCTCATTTTACAGATGAAGAAAATGAGGAAAAGTCATCTGCATTTTGCCAGACAATGACAGCACATCAGGGTCAGAACAGCTTTGGGGGTTCCGCTGTACTTCCCATATCACCCTCCAAACCCCACATGACACAGGGCATGCAGCAGAACCCAACCCACGTTCTACAGCCATGAGCATGACCCACCTTCCTCAGCCAAGAGAAAGAATATTCTCTTCGCACTTGTCCCTGGGCAATTCCTTGAAATGGTATCCTTTTTTTACTTCTTCTTCCTCTTGAAATTGTGCCCCAAAGAGTTCAAGAAACCAATAACTAAAGGAAATTCTTGAATTTGGAGGATGGCAGATAAGAAAAGAAATAACTTACTGAAACACTGAAACTCTCTCTCCTTATGAGATTAAAAAAAAAAACTGGCTGAAATCTGTTGGAACCAAGATGGCTAACTGGAGTCTGCACAGAACAAGCTTGCTGATGTCACAGCCTGAATTTCCATGACATTTCATACTAACTCCTCTGGAATTTGCACATGCTACCTCTGAGGCAGCATAAAGAGATAACTGGACATGCCCAAGGACTTTTCAGACCTCCCCTTTCTTTCCACCAATCACCTACTAATCTCAGAATTTACCCCCTGACATTTTCTAATAAAAATACTGCTTGGAAGCCAGCAGAGGGAGACAGATTTGAGCTTGACTCCTATCTTCCTGTGAGTTGACTTGCAATATAAAGCTTTTGTTGGCCGGGCAGAGTGGCTCACACCTGAATCCCAGCACTTTGGGAGGCTGAAGCAGGAGGCTCGCTTGAGCCCATGTGTTGGAGGCTCCGGCCTGGGTGACAGCAAGACCGTCTCTTTTTTAAAATTAAATTTTTTTCTTTTCCCAAAAACCTGGTTTTACAGTATGGGCATCAGGCAGCAAGCTCTTTTGGCCTGGAAACACTTTTTTCTTTATAAAGTACATTTTTATAACCTGTTTTTGTTTTTCTTTGGGTTTTTTGTTGGTTTGAGACAGAGTCTGTCACCCAGGCTGGAGTGCAGTGGCGCGATCTTGGCTCACTGCAAGCTCCGCCTCCCAGGTTCACACCATTCTCCTGCCTCAGCCTCCCGAGTAGCTGGGACTACAGGCACCCGCCACCATGCCCGGCTAATTTTTTGTATCTTTAGTAGAGACAGGGTTTCACTGTGGTAGCCAGGATGGTCTCGATCTCCTGACCTTGTGATCTGCCCGCCTCGGCTTCTCAAAGTGCTGGGATTACAGGCATGAGCCACCGCGCCCAGCCTTCTATAACCTGTTTTGTTTTGTGCTATCAGTTGATGACTCCCTTCTCTGGCTACTCTATGTGTTTGCCTGATGTCCCCCACATGCCTTCCTATCTGTTGTTTTCCTATAACCAATGAAAGGGCTCAGCTGCTTTATCAGCTTCTGTCTGAAACTTTCCATCAAGAGAGAAGCAGTCAGAGTGGCAGGATATGTCAGTAGTCCTCGGAACGGCCAGCACACGGGTCAGGCTGCTGTGTCCCTACACAACCGGTCATGACTTCAGCATGCATTTCTAAAACTAGGGCACAACACACTTCCACTGATGATATGGATGTACCTACCCCAAGCAAATTTCAATTCTTAAACAGGAAATGTATTCTCTAAAGGGTGTGTTTCTACAAAGCCATTTCAAGAAAAACAGAATAAAGACTTTATTTATTTTTATTTAACAAATGATACCATATTACCTTCATGGTGGGAACAGCTTCTGCAAGCATTAAAGGGAAGAGAAAAAGTTAGAATTGCCGCCTCAGTTTCTTGGCAATATTGAGGTCCAGATATTCATCCAGAAAGCTGTTTGCAATTCCCAGGGCACCTAGGAGGGTCAACAAGGCCAAAATCCCCAGACTCAGTCGGAAACCGGTGATCCTGCAGAGTGGACATGAGGGAGAAAAGTGACAAACCGGACTGTAATAAGGAAGCTGAGAGTCCTGAGATAGGCTGTCCTATCGTTAACACTGTCCAGAACTTCTATATTTTTGCAATTTGAAAATTTTAGCTCATCACTTAAGTTAAAGGGAACGCCTAGCCATAGAGATCACTTGGTTTCTTTGAACATTCAAAGCATTATCAAGGCCAGGCAGGATTATTTCCTCGGTAACTTTCTGGAGACAATGCAAAATTTTTGCAAGGAACTAGAGTCCACATTCAGTGCACAGTTTTATACTTGCATTTTCCCATCTCATGCCTAATTGTGTATGAACTGGCAAGACTTGACCTCAGACAGTATGGATTACTTTTGCCACCACAACTCACAGTGCTGTTAATATCTCTCAGGAGAAGGAAACTGACCCAGACCTTATCCTGCTACTTTTTGCATAAATACAAAATTACTGGGTTCTCCTTACCGTTTTTTAGCAGCTTCTGAATATCCCCAAAAGTATAGGTGACGGCCATATATGTACACCAGACCCAGACAAGTAGCAAAAACTATAGTGGGGTGGGAAAAAAAAGAAAAGGCACAAAATACAACAGCAGTCTCTTAAGATGTTGTATGACGACTGAGAAAATATTCACAAAACATATATTGGACAAAATACTTATATTCAGAATATAGAGAGAATCCACATAGGAAGGAAACAAATGTGCCAATAATCTCAAGAAAAATGTTTCAACATGATTCAACATCAACAAATTCCCACTTAAATCTATAATGAGGCTGGACGTGGTAGCTCAGGCCTGTATTCCCAGCACTTTGAGAGGCCGAGGGGGGGGTGAATCACTTGAGGTCAGGAGTTCAAGACCAGCCTGGCCAACATTGTGAAACCTCATCTCTACTAAAAATACAAAAATTAGCTGGGCATGGTGGCGGGCACCTGCAGTCCCAGCTACTCAGGAAGCTGAGGCAGGAGAATCGTTTGAACCCAGGAGGTGGAGGTTGCAGTGAGCCAAGATCATGCCACTGAACTCCAGCCTGGGTGACAAATTGAGACTCCATCTGAAAAATAAATAAATAAATAAAAAACTATAATGAGATGGTACCACCACACATCCAACAGAATGGCTAAAATTGTAAAAAAAAAAAAAAACAAACCAGTAACACAAAATGTTGGTGAGGATGTGAAGCAACTGGAATCCGCACACATCATTGGCAGGAATGCAAAATAGTACAGCCACTTTGGGAAAAGTTCTGGTAGTTTCTTATAAAATCGAACGTAACATTTGACTCAGCAATCTCATTCCTATGTATTTACCCAAGAGAAATGAAAGCATGTGTTCACAAAAGGACTTGTTTAAGAATGTTCATTGCAGATTTATTCATTATAGACAAAAACTGGAAACAGCCCAGAAGCCTATCAACAGGAGAATGGATAACCAAGCTGTGATAGAGTCTATTTAATTAAAAGAAACAGATCTATGCAACACAACATTTTGCAATTAAAAAAAACAGATCTATGCAACACAACATTTTGCTGAGTGAATGAAGCATTATACAGGCTACATACTGTATGATTCCAATTATACGAAGTTCTAGAATGGACAAACCTCACTGATGAAAACAATCAGAAGTGCTTGCATCTGGGAGTGAGAATGGGGACTGACTGGGAGAAGCAGGAGGACACTTTCTGGGTGGTTGTCATGTTCTAGATCTTGATAGAGATTTGGACCACACAGGTGTGTGTACTTCTCAACATTCATTGAAGATTTATGCATTTTATTACATACAAAATTTATCTCAAAAAGAATTATGAAATACAGTATGATGATGTTCTATCATCGCATCCAGTGAAACATATCAATACATATCAATGTCTTCCCTATGTTAGGGCCCCACTCTCTTCCTCAGCACCTCACAGATGCAAGTTGCTAGAGCCCTACTGTAAACATTTGGAGTCTATGTGTGGGACTGCGATATGCTAGATTAAATTAAATTTATTATTTTACTTGGCCGCATGATTTTTTTTTTTCTTGAGACAGGGTCTTGCTCTGTCACCCAGGCAGGAATGTGTGGCATGATCACAGCTCAGCACAGCTTTAACCTCCTGGGCTCAAGCAATCCTCCCACCTCAGCCTCCTAAGTAGCTGGGACCACTGGTGTATGCCACCAGGCCTGGCCAATTTTTTAATTTTTTTTTTCAGAGGAAAGGCCTCCCTATGTTGCCCAGGCTGGTCTTGAACTCCTGGACTCAAGCCATCCTCCTGTCTTGGCCTCCCAAAGTGCTGGGATTGCAGGTGTGAGCCACCACACCCAGCCCCGTATCTACCATAAACCAGGTATTACTTTAAGGATTGAGGTTGGCAGTGAAAAAGATACAAGCTCCCTGACTTCAGAGAGTATACATTCTCTCAGCAAAGACAGACAACAAAGAAAAAAATGAGAAGAAAAGTGCAAACTTGAAAGTGCTGTGAAAGAAATGAAGAGAGATGGGAGAGAGAGGAACTGGAGGAGGTTGCCAAAATGGGGTATAGGAAGGCCTCTGGAGGGGATGACATCTGTATTGGCGCCAGAGCACAGGAACGAGCAGACCAAGCAAAGAGCTGGGAAGGAAGAGCTGGTGGACCCTTCCCAGGGTCTGAGGAAGCCAAAGAGTTCTGAACATGGTTCTCAGTTTTGAGACTCCCTGTCTAGGGAGTTACTCCCAGAAAGCCAATGAGAACAGTTCAGGAACAGTTAGTAGGTGACTTACTTTGGATGAGAAAGAATGAAAAGAAATTTCTGACAAGATACTCAAGAAATCCTTTCTGACAGGCAGTCTGCCTCATTCAGCCTATCACAGAGAAATCCAAAGGGTCAAATGGCAGAGACAGAGTCCCATTACCAAAAGGCGCTTTTCTTATTAGTTGTTAATGTGCTCTTACGTGACAAGGAACAGCGGTTTCATTCATGCCCTTAAGCGACACAAGTATGAGTTGTAATAAAGTGAAGAAGTCTTTCTCTAAAGGACATTGTACCTAAAATTACTCAGTTCACAGTAAAAACTACAAGAAAGAGAGTGATGGGGTTGCCTTTGAAAGCAGCTGGATTTTGGTTTATTTAAATCTTGGCAATCAAGCATAGACCAAAATGAGACAGTGAAAGTTACCAGAAAAAGGAGATTGAATTTCTCCAACGAAGGTAGCAGGGGCTCGGTCGTCTGACTCACTGTTAAACGCATAAGCCAAGTTTGGAGAAAGCCCTCAGCTCACCAAGGATACCCCAGTCAAATAGAAAGTGGATGTTTGTAGAGTCGCTACATACAAACGGCAGCACTACATACTTGGAGACCTTTAAGAAAAGGTGCATGGGTTGTTGGTACAAATACTTACAGACCCGGCTCTGCACCTGAAAGGAAAAATTTCCCCACATTGGTGAATGTCAAGTTGGAAAAATTACTTAACATCTCTGTACCTCAGCTTCCTCATCTGTAAAGTAGAAATTAATTATAGACCCTCCCTCATATGAAGGCTTTAAATCCTGTAAATCTTACACATGGGACAATGTATGCATAAAACTTAAAAACAGTACCTGGTGGCCGGGCGTGGTGGCTCATGCCTGTAATCCCAGCACTTTGGGAGGCCGAGACGGGCGGATCACGAGGTCAGGAGATCGAGACCATCCTGGCTAACACAGTGAAACCCCGTCTCTACTAAAAATACAAAAAATTAGTTGGGCGTGGTGGCAGGCACCTATAGTCCCAGCTACTCGGGAGGCTGAGGCAGGAGAATGGCGTGAACCCGGGAGGCGGAGCTTTCAGTGAGCCGAGATCGCACCACTGCACTCCAGCCTGGGCAACAAAGCCAGACTCCGTCTCAAAAAAAAAAAACAAAAAACCAAAGACCAAAAACCAAAAACAGTACCTGGCACATAGTAAGGGCTCAATAAATAATAGCTATAATGATAATTATTATTATTTTCTTTTTGAGACAGGGTCTCACTCTGTCACCCATGCTGGAGTGCAGTGGCACTGTCATGATTCACTGTAGCCTGAAACTCTTGGGCTGGAGAGCTCCTCTCACCTCAGCCTCCCAAGTAGCTGGGACTACATGTGTGCCCAGATAGTTTTTTAAAAAAATTTTGTAGACACAGGGTCTCCTTTGTTGCCCAGGCTGGTCGTGAATTTCTGGCCTCAAGCAATCCCTCCACCTTAGCCTCCCAAATTGCTGGCATTACAGGCATAAGCTGCTGGGCCTCGCCAGCTATAATTATTAATGTGAATTGTTCATTCTGTGTCCTCTTCCTTCAGTTAATTAGAATTATAGGCGACCCTTGAACAACATGCGTTTGAACTGCACAGGTCCATTTATGCATGGATATTTTCAAACAAATATATTGGATTGTGCAGGAGGTGGGTTTACAAAAATAAACACATAAATATATTGGAAAACATTTTGGAGATTTGTGACAATGTGACAAAACTCACAAATGAATCACATAGCCCAGAAATACTGAAAAATTAGGAAAAAGTTAGGTCTGTCACAAATGCACAAAACGGATGTAGATACTGGTCTATTGTATCATTTACTATCATAAAATATACACAAATTTTTACAAAGCTTCAGCAGAAAGCCTATATAGATATATATATGAATTTTATGCAAAGTTAAAATTTATCAAAGCATACAAACACAGACCATAATGCATGATGCCACTTGTAGTTGAGAGAAATGTAAACAAATGTAAAGATGCAGTATTAAATCATAACTGCATAAAATTAACTATAGAAATACTGTACTACTATAAATATTTTGTAGCCACCTCCTGTTGCTATTGCAGTGAGCTCAAGTGTTGCAAGTATCTGCTTAAAAGGTGATGCTAATCATCTCCAACTGAGCAGTTCTTCTTTCCAGAAAATTGCGTATCGCAGTAAAAAGTGATCTCTCAGGGGTTTTGCCTATTTTTCATCGATGTTTAGTGCTATACCATAAACCTTGAATAATGCCATGATACCCATACAGATTGCTACTAGTGGTGCTGAAAGTGCTCCCAAAAAGCAGAGAAAAGTTATGATATTACAAGAAAAAATTGAATGGCTTAATATGTGTCATAGATTGAGGTCTGCAGCTGTGAGCTGTGGTTGACCACCACTGCAAGATAAATGAATTCAGTGCAAGGACCAGTGAAAAAAAAAAAAAGAAGATGAAGGAAGAAGAAAGGAAAAGATAAGAAAAGAAAAAAGAAAGAAAAGGTGATTTGTAAAGCTGTCACTTGCAGCTACACCAGCAGGGGGAAAAACCTTGCACTTTTTCCAAAATGTCTTTTTATCTCATATTGAAATGCAGCTTTTATGTGGGAGCAGGATTGCTATAAGAAACACATACTTGGCTCTCCAACGCCAGCGCCGCCTCTCGCTCGCCGAGCTCCAGCCGAAGGAGAAGGGGGGTAAGTAAGGAGGTCTCTGTACCATGGCTCGTACAAAGCAGACTGCCCGCAAATCGACCGGTGGTAAAGCACCCAGGAAGCAACTGGCTACAAAAGCCGCTCGCAAGAGTGCGCCCTCTACTGGAGGGGTGAAGAAACCTCATCGTTACAGGCCTGGTACTGTGGCGCTCCGTGAAATTAGACGTTATCAGAAGTCCACTGAACTTCTGGTTCGCAAACTTCCCTTCCAGCGTCTGGTGCGAGAAATTGCTCAGGACTTTAAAACAGATCTGCGCTTCCAGAGCGCAGCTATCGGTGCTTTGCAGGAGGCAAGTGAGGCCTATCTGGTTGGCCTTTTTGAAGACACCAACCTGTGTGCTATCCATGCCAAACGTGTAACAATTATGCCAAAAGACATCCAGCTAGCACGCAGCATACGTGGAGAACGTGCTTAAGAATCCACTATGATGGGAAACATTTCATTCTCAAAAAAAAAAAAAAAAATTTCTCTTCTTCCTGTTATTGGTAGTTCTGAACGTTAGATTTTTTTTTTCCATGGGGTCAAAAGGTACCTAAGTATATGATTGCGAGTGGAAAAATAGGGGACAGAAATCAGGTATTGGCAGTTTTTCCATTTTCATTTGTGTGTGAATTTTTAATATAAATGCAGAGACGTAAAGCATTAATGCAAGTTAAAATGTTTCAGTGAACAAGTTTCAGCGGTTCAACTTTATAATAATTATAAATAAACCTGTTAAATTTTTCTGGACAATGCCAGCATTTGGATTTTTTTAAAACAAGTAAATTTCTTATTGACGGCAACTAAATGGTGTTTGTAGCATTTTTATCATACAGTAGATTCCATCCATTCACTATACTTTTCTAACTGAGTTGTCCTACATGCAAGTACATGTTTTTAATGTTGTCTGTCTTCTGTGCTGTTCCTGTAAGTTTGCTATTAAAATACATTAAACTATATAAAAAAAAGAAACACATACTTGTAGACTCTAATAGGATTCGAGAAAAAGCAAAATCCTTGTATGACAACTTTAAGCAAAAGGAAGATGAAGGATCTAAAGCTGAAGAATTTAATGCCAGCAAAGGATGGTTTGATAATTTTAGAAAGAAGTTTAGCTTTTAAAATATCAAGATAAGAGGAGAAGCAGCTTCTACCAACCAAGAAGCAATACATGAGTTCCCAGGCACCATTAAGAAAATCATTGAGGAGAAAGGATATCTGCCTGAACAGGTTTTTAATGCAAACAAAAGTGCCCTGTCCTGGGGGAGAAAAAAAAAGTCACAAAGGACATTTATTAGTAAAGAAGAGAAGCAAGCTCCAGGATTTAAGGCAGGAAGGGATAGGCTAACTCTACTGTTTTGTGTAAATGCAGTCAGGTTTATAATCAGGACTGCCCTTATCTATAAAGTTGCTAACCCCCTGAGCCTTAAGGAAAAAGATAAACAGCACCTGCCAGTCATTTGGTTGTACAAAAAAAAAGCTTGGACAACAAGAACCCCTTCTCTGGATTGGTTCCATCAATGCTTTGTCCCTGAAGTCAGGACGGGATTACCTTCTAACATTCTTTTGATATTGGACACTGTCCCTGACCACCCAGAACCCCATGAGTTCAACATGGAAGGCATAAAAGTAGTCTACTTGCCCCCAAACACAACATCTTTAATTCAGCCTCTAAATCAGGGGGTTATCAGGACCTTTAAGGCTCATGATACAAGGTACTCTATGGATATGATTGTCAATGTTGTGGAAGAGAACCCTGATAGAAACAGCATTATGAATGCCTAGAAGGATTACACCATTGAAGATGCTAGCATTGTTATAGGAAGGTTGTGAAAGCCATCAAACCTGAAACAATAAATTCTTGCTGAAGAACACTGTGTACAGGCGTTGTGCATGACACTCACAGGATTTACAACAGAGCCAATCAAGGAAATCATGAAAGAGATAGTGGCTGTGGCAAAGAATGTGGGGGATAAAGGGTCTCAAGATATGAATCTTGGAGAAATTCAAGAGCTAATAGACACCACGCCAGATGAATTAACAGAAGATGACTTGGTAGAGACGAGTGCTCTGAACCACTGCCAGATGATAAGGAAGAAGACAGAAGAGGCAGTACCAGAAAACAAATTGACATTAGACAATCTGGCAGAAGGGTTCTGATGATTCAAGTCTGCTTTTTTACTTCTTTTATGACATGGACCCTTCTATGATACAAGCACTGAAACCAAACATAACAGTGGAAGAAGGATTGGTACTATATAGGAACATTTTTAGAGAAAAAAGCAAAAACGTCAGAAATGATGATATTTCTATAAATTTATACCTACTGCGCCTGCCAATTCTGTCTCCCATTCTACCTCCTTCACCTTTTCTGACTCTGCCACCCTTGAGGCAGCAAAACCAACCCCTCTTCTTCCTCTTCCTCAGCTTACTCAACGTGAAAATGATGAGGATGAAGACCTTTATGATGGTCCACTTCCACTTAATAAATAGTAAATATTTGTTCTTCCTTATAATTTTAATAACATTTTCTTTTCCCTAGCTTGCTTTATTGCAAGAATACAGTATATGATACATAAAACATGCAAAATATTTATTAGTAGACTGTACTCAGTAAGGCTTCCAGACCAATAGGATATTAGTAGTCAAGTTTTGGGGAATCAAGTTACATGCAGATTTTCTACTGTGTGTGGGGGGGGGCGGGGGGTCAGCACCCCAACCCCTCCATTGTTCAAGAGTCAACTGTAGATTATTAGATTTGAAGACAAAGCTCATGTCGTTCTCATCCTTGAGTATCTAGCATACAGTTTGTCTCAATTTTTTTTCATTATTGAATTAAATTAGAATGAAGCCAAAGTTCATATATCTGCAACATAGCACTCTGATGCACACACTGTTTATTTTGTTTAGTCTCCAGGATTGGTAGCTATATAGTTGCATATCTGCTCCTTTTTTTGTTTGTTTTTTTGAGATGGAGTCTCTGTCACCCAGACTGGAGTGTAGTGGCACGATCTCAGCTCACTGCAGCCTCCACCTCCTGGGTTCAAGTGATTCTCCTGTCTCAGCCTCCCGAGTAGCTGGGATTACAGGCATGCGCCACCACGCTCGGCTAATTTTTGTATTTTTAGTAGAGACAAGGTTTCACCATGTTGGCCAGGCTGGTCTCGAACTCCTGAGCTCAGGTGATCCGCCCACCTGGGCCTCCCAAAGTGCTGGGAATATAGGTGTGAGCCACCGTGCCTGGCCATATATCTACTCCTTAATCATTTAAGCATCATAGTCATCATTAGAACACAGTTGACTGTATTTTAACATTACCTTGGTTGAAATACCACCCAGCCATCCACAATGTAATTATGAATATAGGATAAAACTCCACACAGTTTTGTCTGCAGAAAAAAATAAAGACATAGGTTATTTTATGAGAAAAGTATACACTGAAGCATTGATTTTTCATCTAGAGGTAAATGTTCAGCCTATTTTAACAAAAGTAATATAAGAACTTACAAAAGAGTTTAAATGACCTTTACTTTTAAAATCAATCTTTCAAGGTTGAACATTGTTTAAACCTCAGAGCAGGGCCAAGAATATTCTCTTACACATAAGTTGCCGGTAGTAGAAGTGAGTTATAGCACTTTCCCAAAAGACAGGCCTCCTGAGCCTAAAGATCACTCCATATCTTATCTAAAGAACTTAAGAGATTACTCAATTCATATTCAAGAGACTTCTTATTTTAAAAATTCCCTCACATCCATTGTCTTCCACTTGAGTTACCCAGAACATTACAAAATGGTCTTTAAATAATTCCCTTAAAATCTCCTGAAGTAAATCAGTGAGCATATTTCATTCCCATTTTATGGAGGAAGAAACTAAGGCCTGAGAGCCCAGACTGACATGCATTGCAGAGAATCAAAGATAGACAGTATCCATCCCTAGATTCCAAAGCTCTGTCCTAATGTCAAGTCATATTGCCTCTATTCATAGAAGATGTGGATGGAAAATATGACACTAATTTAAGCAAAAGGGAATAGTTCTCTGGGAACTATAATTAATTCATCTGCATCTAACAAAGGGGAAAAAGATGAATTATATTCATCCTCCCTCCTAAGGTATAACTCCAAGTGATCTTGGTTAGGTTGGCCGAGCTCTTTGCTGACAATTTCACCACCAGAAAGAATTTAACGTAATGTGTGATGAGGTCTTGAGTAGATCCTGGTGGAAGGTCATAGTCTACAGGATTGTAAATGACCCCATATCTTTCCTTCAGTAAGCCTCAAAGCTTAAATACTTAATATTACAAGGCAATTGATCTAGAAATAGATGATGCTGGTTGTTGAAGACCTAGGTCTTTTAGCCTGGGTCACCATAAGTGATCTTTTTTCTCTGAATTAAAAAAAAAAAGCATAATTACAAAGCGTAATTCTTCCCTCATTCTCCATAATCCCACAGAAAATTGCGTCTAGGTCAGCTCAACCTTATCAACTTATGCCTCAACTACATGGGAAAAAACTCCCCAATAATAATTCAATCATCTTTTAAAGCTGGGTAAGAAACATGCATCATTAACAAGCTCAATGCTCACAGAAAGACATGGCTGAGGTAGAGTCCTGAAGCACGTATGGAAAATTTTAACCCCACCAGCAAAGACACCAGCGAGGTTACCCACACACATCTCTAAGGGCCAGGAGGGTGACCATCAGTCCCCTAAAAAATTGGAAATGGATAATATGAATGCAAAATTGCTTTCTTCTTCCTTTTTGGACTGTGGCCATTACCACCCAAAAGGCCACTGGTGACCCAAGGAATGTCTTGTCTAAAGCCTAACACTGATACTCTTGCAAACCATGACTACAACTTTCTAGAACTCACAGAAGTAACCAAAGTTTTTCCTCCTGCTGCTTCTCATTCTTGGCATGATTTTGCTTCTGATGGTTGTCTTTCCATTAACAACTTTTTGAGTGGCTATGATAGGTTGAGTGAAAAGATACTTGATAAAATTCATACTTTATATTACAGCTATGCAAGGAATAAACAGCATTCCCATGTTTCTTTTTCCATGTTTCTTTTTCCTTGGCTAAATCCATAGGCCTGTTTCCCATGAGGTAAAATGTAGTAGTAGCAGAGGAAGGCTCTAGTCCTTCCACACTCACTGAAATTTTTTTTTTTTTTTTTTTTTGAGACGTAGTCTTGCTCTGTTGCCCAGGCTGGAGTGCAGTGGCACGATCTCGGCTCACTACAAGCTCCGCCTCCTGGGTTCACGCCATTCTCCTGCCTCAGCATCCCGAGTAGCTGGGACTACAGGCACCTGCCACCGCGCCCGGCTAATTTTTTGTATTTTTAGTAGAGACGGGGTTTCATCGTGGTCTCGATCTCCTGACCTCGTGATCCGCCCACCTCGGCCTCCCAAAGTGCTGGGATTACAGGCATGAGCCACCGCGCCCAGCCCACTCACTGAAATTTTATATGAACTTTTTTGGAAACATAACACAATTGTCCCATCATTTATTGTTTTGTAATACACCTTAAATTATTCCAAATGTAAGCATCAAGTTTTTCCACAACATATTTTTATTCAAAATTAGGTGTGATAAGATTGTTTTAAAAGCACCTTCAAAAATAGCCCAGGTTAGCCTTCATAAAAGTCTAATTATTTAGAGGTTTTTCTAGTGGCCTTGGCTTGGCATCTGGGGACAAAGAGATAATATTGTGTAAGAATGTCCTAAGTCCAAACTGCACGGCAGAGGGCAGAAACCCTTTGGGTGTCTGTCCACATAAATTGATAGGCATGTGTGCTTTTGTGTCTCTTATCTGAAAGAGGAAGAAGGCCTTTGAGCAAGGAGAAAGGAAATAAAAATAGAGGGGATGTTTTGGAGTTCCCCTGCTGCCCTCACAAGCTAGGGAACTAGTTTCACACCTAATGGGAAACCAGAGACCAGAACAGATGCTGATGGATCGTCCTCATGAAAAACTTGGTGAGATTCCAGACACAAGTGGTGCCATGCCTCAGATGACAGAAGAGACAAAGTCGGGGAGAGTCACACCCTTAATCTCCCTCTGCCACAGACCCAGAGCAGCTCCTGGTGGTGGTGGAAGGCACTCCAGAACCTGGGGAGGGTACTGTACTCACAGAGGACTGGGGAGCAGGACAGTGGCATAGCCCCTTGCTTCAGCTGCTTGCCAGCAGGAGCTGTGTCCCTGGGCACATCCCCTGTATTCCCAGAAGGAATTGGGAAGATGGGGAACCGGGGTGCTGGGATCCTGAGTGAGCAGCAGGTGGCTGGAAGCCACTGAGATTTAGGCAAGGATGTGATTGCAGCTGCGTTTGTGCTCACAGGATGGCAACACCTGAAGTACTGGAGCAGCTCAGCACCATATCTCTGTACCTTTCTTTCTCAAGAAATAGGCCCTTTGTCCCCTACAAGTGGCTGGTCACTGCTGAGCTCACCCTGACCTCACGTCCCAGCTGTGCTCATTGTACTTTCACCCTGGTCCCTCTTTTGCTGACCTGCCTCAAGCCTTAGTCCCTTGGAAATGAGACTTTGCCCATTTCTTGCTATCATCTCTCAGAGATTGAAAATAATTGCTGGGTGCAGTGGCTCATGCCTGTAATCCCAGCACTTTGGGAGGCCGAGGTGGGCAAATCACGAGGTCAGGAGATCGAGACCGTCCTGGCTAACACGGTGAAACCCCGTCTCTACTTAAAAAGTATAAAAAATTAGACGGGCGTGGTGGCGGGCGCCTGTAGTCCCAGTTACTCGGGAGACTAAGGCAGAATGGTGTGAACCCAGGAGGCGGAGCTTGCAGTGAGCCGAGATCACGCCACTGCACTCCAGCCTGGGTGACAGAGTGAGATTCTGTCTCAAATAATAATAATAATAATCATCATCATCATCATCATCATCTGACTGCCAGTGGGGTGCCCTGTTTGTTGCTGACAGTCTTCCGTGCTGCCTGCCTGGTGAAAGCACCAAGTATTGGTTTGGCCTTGAAATACCTGGAATCCCATTCTACCTGCTAATTGTCACCTCCTCCAGCCCCTCCACCATGTGACCATGTCCTTCTGCCTGATTCTGGGTCCCTCCAGGCCTGGATGGTGTCCCACAATAACATGTCCTCAGTAAGCTGTCAGCAGGCATGTTTAACTCAAGGAGACCAAACTCTGAAAATTACTTCTTGACAATCCTGTCAGTGGCTAATTACAGTTTCATTGACATGACAATAATTTATAGCCTCTTTTAAGTCATGAAGGCAGATATATTCTATCCTCTTATTACAGGGGATCCTCAGGAAAATTTCCCAAATGGAACAGCAAACAGCCTGCAGTAGCTGTCAATCTTCCCTTCCTGTGAGAACAGGGGGTAGAGTTGATTATGACCACTGTCTCCTCTCCTGCATGTCCATACTGGAAAAACAGGCTGTCCATGGGAAAACAGGCTGTGTCTACTCATTCCCTGGCGAGAGCCCTCTTTGAACAATCCCATGCTCCTTTGATATTGGAGCTTCCCATGAAAGCTATCTTGGTTTGCCTGGGACTGAGGAATTTAGAGGGACATGGAGCTTTAAGTGCTAAAACTGGGTAAGACCCAGAAGAACTGGAAAGAGTCTGGTGGGCACTGTGGAGATTGAGTAGTTAAAGCTGCTGAGACCCCTTGTTGTTCATCCCAATACCATGGAGCCTGGGCCCTGGGGGCTCAGGACTACTGCACATTCCCACCTGGATCTGGTAACCAGGAGCAGTAAGGATGGCCCCAAACTAAGCGCTATTTGGGCCTTGTCTCAGTCAATAAGTATACTACAAAGTTTATGTTATTTGGGGGTGGGAAAAAGAATCAAACTGTGGCCTGGCAGCTCCAAATGTGGCAGTTCCTTCAACACTAGTCTCCAAAGTTTTCTGATTGCATAGCTCTAACAGTTGCACAGCCCCATAAAAATATGCACACATCCTCCTGCAGCAGAGGAGGCCCACACCCAGGAGCACCCACATAGGACCAGACTTGAGCAAGACATGAACTTCCACTGTGTTAAACCATGGAGAATCTGGGATTTATCCATTAGCACAGCTAATACATTCAACTGGAAAAGAATATCATATTCATTATAAAACAAGCATCATAAAAATTAAAGGATGGGGGATCAGGAAGCTGGTTCACACCTGTAATCCCGGGCCTTTGGGAGGCAGAGACAGAAGGATCATTTGAGCCAGGAGTTTGAGACCAGCCTGGGCAACACAGTGAGACCTCATCTCTATAAAAATATAAAAATTTTTTTTAAAAATTTAAGGCCAGGAGCGGTGGCTCACACCTGTAATCCTAGCACTTTGGGAGGCCAAGGCTGGTGGATCACTTGAGGTCAGGAGTTCAAGACCAGTCTGGCCAATATGGTGAAACCCTGACTCTATTACAAATACAAAAATTAACTGAGCATGGTGGCGCGTGCCTGTAGTCCCAGCTACTCAGGAGGCTGAGGCAGAAGAATCGCTTGAACCCAGGAGGCAGAGGCTGTAGTGAGCCAAGATCGCACCACTGCACTCCAGCCTGGGCAACAGAGCAAGGCTCTGTCTCAAAAAACATTTTTTTTAATTAAAGGATAGGATTTTAAGAATAAGTATAAACAGATGCTCCAATATTTTCCTCACCCTCACAGTGGATTACTTAGTGTATTCCTTCAATGTGGGCACATCACTTGGGAGACTTCTGGCCTAAAACTTTTTATGAATATTTCTCTATTTGAGTGTGTCCAATGAACACAATATGCAACTTTGCTTGCAACAACTTTGTTCAGAAAATAGGAAACATTCTCCTAAGGAAAACCTCATGAGCCATTTCTAATGACAGGTTCACAGTAGGTCTTTTTCTAAATAAAAACAGACAAAGCAATTCAAAGGAAGTTTGCTTCTTGCAGGTTTTCTGTTTGCTTCTGATTTTTTCTCTTCTTGTTTAGGTGACTCATCCTGAACCAGTGGGCTGTACACTGCCATGAGCCGTTTGCACTCTGAATGGATGACCTGGCCTTGGTCTTCTGACTTTGGACCCTGGGCGGTCTTTTGGATGATTACACTGACTGGGATCAGGGCAACAGGTTAATATGCTCAGAAAAGGCTTGGGGATGAGAGGTTGCTGGAGTTAATCTTTTTATAAAGACGTGTAACTGTCTAAATTGCTCCTTGTCAAGTAACTCTGAGTGGGACACAATAGGGAGGTGGCGGCTGGTGGCAGGAGAGCATGAGTCCCACCACTGCCCTTCAGTGGTGCTGCTTGTAGGGAACACGAAGAGCATGCAGGGAAAGGAGATTTGCAGTTCCTCCACCTCCCAGCTCCCTCTTGTCCCCTGACCACCTGGAGAATCTCCCGGATTATGTGACAGATGCTGCTTGGTATTGGTAAGGACACTGGAGTTTGAGGAGCTCATCACACAGAGTCACTCTGTCATTTTGGGAGATCTCTTTTTTTTTTTTTTTTTTTTTGAGATGGAGTCTCACTCGGTCACCCAGGCTGGAGTGCAGTGGCGTGATCTCAGCTCACTGCAACCTCCGCCTCCTGGGTTCAAATGATTCTCCTGCCTCAGCTCCCAAGTAGCTGGGATTACAGGCATGTGCCACCACGCCCAGCTAATTTTTGTAATTTTTAGTAGAGACGAGGTTTCATCACGTTGGCCAGGCTGGTCCTGAACTCCTGACCTCAAGTGATCCACCCACCTTGGCCTCCCAAAGTGCTGTGATTACAGGCACGGGCCACTGCGCCCAGCCCCCAGCCCTTTATAATAATTCAGTAGATAAGGGCATCTAGTGCTTTCTGCTATTGTCCATGATGGTTACACTTGTAAGAAAACAGGAATATGTTTACTGTCTCTTTTTTTCCCACTTATTACAAAAGCCAGTTGCCCACATTACTGTAATCTTATAGTTGCACAATATCTGAAAAATCACTATTCTTGTAAATTTTCTTTTTCTCCATAGTTTTTAGACATGCATTAAGGTCACTAGTTTTAATTTCCAAATTTCAGAATCAGAATTCAAAATGACATTAAAAAGTTAATAAAATGTAAAAAAAAAAATACAGAATCACAGTAGAATGAGAAGAGGCTAATATTTCTAAAGGGTACCGAGACTCACGATGATCAGGCTTACCTGTGCCTTGTGGCAGGTTAATTTTGGAACAGGAACTGAATAATTCGGCATTAAGCAAATAGGAGTGCATTCACAAGAACTAAGAGGCAATTCTTCTGTCTTAACCAGCATCAAAGAAACCATTATTAGTATACTAGATATACATCTAGACTCCAGGTTTAGAAATAATATTAAAAATTTTTGTCTAAAGAGAACCAAAATTTCTAAATGGTTGGAGGAAAAAAAGCTGAAGAATTAGTGCTCCCTAGCCTCAAAATCCAGAAGATGAAAGATGCTTAATAATGGTCTTTCAGCACATGAAAAGGAGTGAGGTCAGCAGCTATTCTCCCCTTCCAGTGAAGGTAGAATCAGAGGAAATGTATTTACATTGCAAGAAAATCAATTTATTACTTGGATCTACTTTTTAGATTTTATAAAATGACTTTACTCTAAAGAGATCAAGGTGCTCAGATTAGATGAGATAGAATTTTCTAAATTCAGTAATAACGCAAAGGAATGGTCCTTGGTGAAATTATAGTTGCTATTTTCACAATTTTAAAAAATGTATTCTGGCAAAAGACGGCAAGACTCTAGAGACTGTCATCTGTAAGTCCTCTCCTGTAAGGAAGGGAAGAGGAAGTGAATGGAGATTTTAAGGAGCCCAGGGCTAGTAACTCAGAAAGGCTGGACTCCATATCAGCTCTGCTCACAAATAGATACCCACCCTGAGATGACCTTCCAACAAGAAACAGTCCTTTAGGATCAGTGAACCTTGAAGTGACGCTGATGAGATGTCCAGGTCCACCTAAAGATAGAATTAGTCATAACTTTGGGCTTCTTGGCTATGCTGAGGGCAAAATCAGCAGGAGAAAAGGGTAGGGAAAAGGCTGGACCTCTAAGCTCTAAGTCCTTCCAAAGAGGCAAAGGGAAACCAGTGCTTCTGGTCCAGGAGAGCCAGAAAAGACAGTGCATTCCTCCTCCGGGAAAAAAACAGATAACCAAGTAGGCTTTGGACTGAACTGGTTATCCCAGGGAATTCTGCTCTAACTACTTCAGATAAAGTCTAAATGGCTTTGCAAGCAATGACTCTTGATTTGGTTTGGCCCGATTTATCCTACGCCTTAGAATCTAAGGCAAAAATTGGGCTAGGGCTGGGAAAATTCAAGAAGAAATTCAAAGTATGGAGTGGAGCCATCCCCATTCACTCTTCAGTGAGAAACCAGGGGAACAACTACTGTGTTGTTGCTCAAAGTATTTCCTGGCTCCAAATCTGTCCTGATTATTGATCGTCATTTTTTAACTACTCTCTGTTCTACCATGATTAATCCAACAAAGCAAAACATCTCTAACAAGGAAACTGGGTTTGTATACAGTACTTACTTTATAAATAGTAACTTGAGAGAAATACTTGGAAATGGTGTTCAGTTTTATTCCTGGGACAAGAGGATTCCAGATATAGAAGAGGAGGGAGAGCAAAATAACTTCAAAGAAAGTCAAATTTGTGGAAACTATGAGAATAAAAATAGAACCAAGAAGTGGCCCAGGGACTTAGCCTGCTTGATACCCAGTAGTTCCCAACAAGTTTTCAGATCATGAAAGACAAAGTGGGAAGATCTGGAATTTCCTCCCGTGATGATTTTTATAAATAGCATAGTGTCTCCCAAACTTCAAGCATTAATCTAACACTGTCAAAGTTTTAGCCTTTTAATGTATCACTATCTTTCTACAAATCAGCTTCTTTTTTGCTTAAATTAAGAAAAAATAAATTTTACATCATTACAAGTGCAGAAAGAGTGTAGCTTTCTAAATAAAGGTTAAGTATAAAAATAAATCCAATGAAAGCAAAAAGTTACTAAATTCTAGTTAGATACTAATGATTGCTGACGGCTCTGACCATGAGATTCTTTCTCTGTTGAATAGGGTGTAAACCAAAAATTAAATTCTAAGGCCCCCCCTACCATCTGAATGGACTTCCTCCTCAGCCAGGGCTCTTTTAAAAATTTAACCTGAGAGGCTGTTTCAGGCCATGATGGAAAGTGAGAGTCAGACATACCCCCTTATACCTCTTCAGCATTCACAGCAACACAGACTTTAAGTCTGATAAGAAACATTTTACAAACTATTCTCTCTGAAGCCTACCATCTGAAGGCTTCCTCTGCAAACAAGAACTTTGGTCTCCATAATCCTTTATCTTAACCCAGACATTCCCTTCTGTTGATCCCAGGTCTTTAGATAAACTCAACCAGTTGTCAACCAGGAAAAATTTTAAATCTACCTATAAGCTGGAAGCCCCCTGCTCCCACCCCACCACACTTCACATTGTCCCACTTTTCTGGACAAAACCAATGTATTTCTTAAATGTATTTGATTGAAGTTTCATATCTCCATAAAATGTATAACGCCAAGATGCACCCCAAACAAACTGGGCACGTGTTCTCAGGACCTCCTGAGGCCTGTGGCATGGGCTATGATCATTCATATTTGGCTCAGAATAAATCTCTTCAGGCTGGG
This sequence comes from Pan paniscus, assembly GCF_029289425.2. Lineage (NCBI taxonomy): Eukaryota > Metazoa > Chordata > Mammalia > Primates > Hominidae > Pan > Pan paniscus. Next base: position 137,561,049 of record NC_073252.2, on the reverse strand, counting down.
TGTGGTGGCTCATGCCTGTAATCCCAGCACTTTGGGAGGCCGAGGAGGGTGGATCACTTGAGGTCAGGACTTTGAGACCAGCCTGGCCAAGATGGTGAAACCCTGTCTCTACTAAAAATACAAAAATTAGCCGGGTGTGGTGGCACATGCCTGTAGTCCCAGCTACTCGGGAGGCTGAGGCAAGAGAATCGCTTGAACCCAGGAAGGGGAGGTTGCAGTGAGCCAAGATCGCGCCATTGCACTCCAGTCTGGGCGACAGAGTGAGATTCTGGCTAAAAATAAATAAATACATACATAAATCTCTTTAAGTATTTTATAGAGTTTGACTCTTTTTGTTGACAAGGGAAAATGGGTGTGCACAGGATATCAAAAATGTATCATGATGACTTCCTGTTAAACATGGCAGATTGAACCCATGCTCATTTCTTCTCACTTCTGAAGCTTCACTAAAATGCTAGTTAAAGAATAAAAAATAGATATGAGTAATCAAGAACAAAGAGAATGAGAGCAGACACAAGAATAAACGAGAGGAAGTGAGGGTAATCTGGCTGCAACATCTGTCACCCCATCAATTGCCAGGGTTGATTCGGCTGATCTGGCTGGCTAGGCGGGTGTTCCCTTCCTCCCTCCCCACTCCATGTGCGTCCCTCCCAAAACTGCATGCTCAGTCAAAGAGGACAACCATCCTCCATAGAGGAGGACCAGTTTTCGGTCAAGGGTATATGAGTAGCTATGCTCCCCTGCTGGAACCTCCAAACAATCTCTCAAGAGTGGAAGAGAGCCATTAGCAAAATTCTGCGGGAAAGACAGCACACGGAGGAACAGTGGCTGGACTGGTAGAGTGCAGAAAGCTGAAACCTATGTGCCTGCTGAAGGAAGAAGCAATGAAGACTGAGACCATCCTTACCCCAGAACCAAAAGAAGCTCAGGAATTGGGCACCCCAGGTACCTTAGAGGCCAAAGGCTGGAACTTAAGAGTGGTTGAAAAACTGAATAAGGAGGGCTTAGCTGCCCTCCACCTCTGCTTCCCACTCCTGAGCCCCAGCCTGCTCCCCATCACAGGAGGTGGGAGGCTTATTGCCTGGAGAAACAGAACCAGAGACTGTTAGGGACTTCAGGAATAATAGAGGGTGGGGGTAAAATTCTGTCCTGAAAACAGTCAGAATCTGCATGCTGCACACTGCACAGTCGAAAAACCTTCCTGTCTTTACTACTGCACTCTCAAAAGTCAGGCCTATTATCCTATCTCCACCCCTCTTTCCTTCAACCCCTGAAGGAGGTTTAAAGGGTTTTCTCTAGAGAAACTAAGTGGTACCAGAAAGATGACCTACAGATACTTTGAGGGTTCTCCAGAAGAAAGCTGCCTCCTGACCAATCATAAGCCCCAGCCATGCACATGGAGCTTCCATATCACTCTCTAATGCCTCTTTCTTAACAGCCAGTTGAGAATTATTAATACCAGATGTTTGGGTAAAACCTCTAAGATCTCCTTTATTCAGATCTCTCTGCAGGACCCTTGTCATCATCTTGACCTCCTGATGCCATCAGGGCTCAGTCCTCTTTTGTTCTTTACCTACTGATATGGTTTGGCTGTGTCCCCACCCCAGTCTCATCTTGAATTCCCACGTGTTGTAGGAGGGACCTGGTGGGAGGTAATTGAATCACGGAGGCAAGTCTTTCCCATGCTATTCTTGTGACAGTGAATATGTCTCACAAGATCTGATGGTTTTAGGCCGGGTACAGTGGTTCATACCTGTAATCCCAGCACTTTGGGAGGCCAAGGCAGTCGGATCACCTGAGTTTAGGCATTCAAGACCAGCCCAGTCAACATGGTGAAACCCTGTCTCCATTAAAAATACAAAAAATTAGCTAGGCATGGTGGCAGGCACCTGTAGTCCCAGTACTCAGGAGGCTGAGGCACAAGAATTGCTTGACCTGGGAGGCGGAGGTTGCAGTGAGCCAAGATTGTGGCCACTGCACTCCAGCCTGGGTGACAGGGTGAGACTCCATCTCAAAAAAAAAAAAAAAGAAAACACAAAACTGATGGCTTTTAAAAGAGGCATTCCCCTGCACAAGCTCTCTCATTTTTTGCCTGCTGCCATCCATGTAAAATGTGACTTGCCTTTCTCCATGACTGTGAGGCTTCCCCAGCCACATGGAACCGTAAGTCCAATTAAACCTCTTTGTTTTGTAAATTGCTCAGTCTCGGGTATGTCTTTATCAGCAGTGTGAAAACGGACTAATACACCTACACACACTCCCCTAAGTGATTTTATCCAGTCTCATGGCTGTAAATCATCTTCCTGTGCCAATGACCCCTGAATTTATATTTCCAGCTCAGATCTCTCTCCTAAAATGCAGATTTGTTTATCCAGCTGCCTCTCTACTTGGAGGTGTAACCAACAATGTATTTGTCAGTTTATGATGCAATCATAAACAATCCAAATAGCTTAGTAGATCATAATGCTTAAGGCCTCTCCTTAAGTCACATCTCAGACACAACATGTCAAGACAGAACCTCCTAATACTTCCCCAAAACCAGTTCTCCTGCAGCCTTCTCCATCTCAGATCATCGCAAGGCCATCCTTTGGGATGGATGCTCAGGCCAATAATCCAAGAATCATTCTTGACTGTTCTCACACTTCACATTCATTATGTCAGAAAATTCTATGAGTCTACCCTCAAAATATATCCAGAACCTGACCACTTCCCATCATTTCACTGCTATCTCCCTGGCTCTAGCCGACAGAGACAGGAGACAGCCAAGGGTCCCTGGTGAAACCCCACCCTCAAGTCTAAAAAAGCTTGAAGGCTGAAAGCCCGGACTGCTGGTCCAGGATGAAACTTGCCACCCTGAGGGAGAACTGCCCCCGCTTGCCTGCCCTTTCCAGACTGATTCTTTCTGAATAAAGCCTGCATGCTCACTGGAGGAACAGGGTGGAGCCACAGGAAGTTCGAATCTTGTGCAGAGGGAGGAGCCTGGTCTCCAGCTCGTGGGTGGTGACCTGGAATTAATCTGCGAGGCAGGGGCCTGTAAGTAGGACCCCCTCCCGCTTTGTTGAGTTTCTTTTTTTTTTTTTTTCTTTTTTTCCTTTACATCCAATAAATTCTGCTCTACTCACCCTTCAATGCGTCAGCACGCCTAATCTTTCCTGGCCATGTGACAAGAACCCAGTTTTAGCTGAACTAAGGAGCAAAAATTCTGCAACACAGCCACCATCATCTCTTGCCTGGAATTCTAAATGCATTTTCTGCTTCTACCAATGCCTCTATACAGGCTCTTCTCAGCAAAGCAAACAGGATTCTCCTTTTAAAATATAAGATCATGTCACTCTTTTGCTTAAAACCCTGTCATGACTTTCCATTTCACTCAGAGAAAAGCCAAAGTCCCCTACAGTGGCCTTTAAGGCCCAGTGTGACCCAGCCGTCTATGACCTCTCTGAGTTGACCTCCTCCCACTCCCTGCCAGGCTCCCTGCAGCCCCCTGACCTCCTGACTAACCCACTGGGTGTATCCCCAGCTAAGGGCTTTTCCCTGACTATTGTCTCTGACCCAAGAGCTCTTTCTCTACATGTTCACAAATGCCACCTTCTCAGCGGGACCTTATTGTACATCACAGACCACCCAACTTACCCCCCAGGAACCCATCCCATACCCTCTTACAATGCTATCCTTTTTGTTTTTGTTTTTTAGCACCAATTACCTTCTAACATAATATATGATTTTCTCTTTCATTTTGAGTTGGGGTCTTTCGCTGTTGCCCAGGCTGGAGTATAGTGGCATGATCATAGCTCACTGAAGCCTTGAACTCCTGGGCTCAACCAATCCTCCCACCTCAGCCTCCCAAGTAGCTAGGACTACAGGTATGTACCCACATGTGGCTAATTTTTAAATTTTTTTTTAATAGAGAGAGGGGGCTCTTGCTATGTTGCCCAGGCTGCTCTTGAACTTCTGGTCTCAAGCAGTTCGCCCGCCTGGGCCTACTGAGTCCCTGGGATTACAGGTGTGAGCTACTATGCCCAGCTTATATTATTTTCTTATAATATCATCTGCTTATTGTTTATTTTCTGGCTTCCTCAGCAAACTCCAAGAGGGCAAGGATTTTTGTGGGATTTGTTCATGGATCTAGGCCAAGCTATTATAACAATGCCCAGTACACAGAAGTGCTCAATAAATACTTAATGGGTAAATAATAAATATAAATGAAAGACAAAGGCCAAAAAAGACACAAAGATACTTGGAAGAAACAGAAATGTTACAGAGAATTTTTAAAATTATAATTAAAATCCTCAAATATAAGAGAATAAACTACATCAATGAAATAAAAAAGGGACGGTTTAACATCAGCACCAACAACTAAAAAGCAATCAGAGAATAAAAATAAGTTATTGGAAATTAAAATTATGATATCTCAAATTTCAGATAAAAAGTTAGAAGTTGAGGAAATTCCTCTGAAAGAACAAAAATCCAAAAATATGAAAACCTGAAGATAAAAGAAAACTAGAGGATCAGTCCTGGAGGTTAACACACAACTAGTATGTGTTTTAAGAATGAAAGAACAGAGAAAATGAAGGAGAGGAAATCTGGGGGAAGAAATAAGATTAAAAAATATTCTGGGCCAGGAGTAGTGGCTAACACCTGTATTCCCAGCACTTTGGGAGGCTGAGGTGGGCAGATTGCTTGAGCCCAGAAGTTTGAGACCAGCCTGGGCAACATGGTGAAACCTTATCTCTACCAAAAAATACAAATATTAGCAGGGCATTGTAGCACGGATCTGTAGTCCTAGATACTCAGGAGGCAGAGGTAGGAGGATTGCCTGAGGCTGGCAGGTCAAGGCTGCAGTGAGCTGAGATTGTGCCACTGTACTTCAGCCAAGGCAACAGTGAGACCCTGTCTCAAAACAAAAAACAATTCTAAAACAGAAGGACATGAGTTTTCAGGCTGTGAAAAGGCCTCACCTGGGGTTGAGCACAGTGAAGAAAAAGCCTCTCAACAAGCACAATGCTATTAACATCTCGGGACAGTAGGCCAGGCAAGATCCTGAAGCTTCCATAGTTTCCAAACAAAAGGTCCAGAAGCAGAATAGCACAGAACATCTCAACAATATCAGTGGGAACTAGGAAGCCATGGAGCAAATTTTTTCAAAAACTCTGAGGGTAAGGATTTCTAATACAGAAATGCATGTAACCAAGCCATCCCTTAACTGTGAGGCAAGATAAAGGTGCATTTTCAGATATGTGAAGTCTCAAAACTTTACCAAACATTCACCCTCTCTCAGGAAGCTTCTGAAGGGTGTACTCCACTAAAAAGAGAGAGAAACCCAATAAACAGGAAAACAGGAGGTCCAGGAAATCCAAATCAGGACAGTATAAGGGAAATTTCTAGGATGGTGACAGGAAGTCCCAGGATAGCAGCTGTGCAGCAAGCACCAAGAGCATCCCACAACTTGAAGCGAAAAGTGGAGGACTCAGGCAGAAATGACTCCAAGACAGAAAAATGTATTACTAGATTATCTAATGCATTTGAATGTAACGAAAGGAGATTTTCAGTTCTGCAGAAGATTTGGGCATGAAACTAAGCAAACAAAGAAATAAAGAGCAATTATTAACCCTAGGGGAAAAAAATTGCACAAGAAGGAAATGTAACCACAGTATACTATAAGGCCCTGCTTTCAACATTATTTTCTTAATCACAATAATATAAACATTGGCTATTGATTTAACTCAACAGAGTGATATAATGTTACTGGAAGGATGAGGTAAGGAAAAGAGGAAGTAAAGGAGCATGAAATTATTTCTTCCATAAAAAGAAGCCAACTGACAATGTCTAAAATTTGTGAATCAATAAATAGCAGTGAAAGTATAATGTTTAGAAATACAGAAGTAAATACCCAAAGTAGTAATCAAAAAGGGTTATCTCTAGGGATAGAGGGAGAGGGGAGGTAGGGACAAGGAAGAGTTATTTGTTGTCATAAAACCTGTAATCCCACTTTATCTTCAGATCACGTACATAAATTACTTTGATAAAAATAAACATTAATTTTGAGGTGTGGGACATGCTGGCTCCAAACCAATACTTTCCACTTGACTTAACCATAAGGATTCAAAGATAATTGAAATGAGAATGACTTCTCATCATGTAGTTCAATGTTATTTAAAACCAAGTCTACACACCTCTTACAATTATCTCGTATACTCCCGGTGGTATTCACCCCACGCTTTCAAGCCTAGGGAGTAGTCTGTAAAACCCTCCTTGGAGCAAGTGGGTAATCAGAAGACCAATGTTATCATCTCAAGGACCAAGGCCTACCAAAATTGATTCAAGATGTAACAAAAAGCCTGCCTAGTCCAATAATCATTAAAGAATGCAAATCCCATAATTTAAAAATTTCCCACCAGAAAAACATTAGGCCCAGATTATTTTAAGGCAAGTTCTACACAACCTTGAAGGAACACACTCTTCCAACCTTATTAAAATTCTCTGAGAAAGTAGAACAGGATGCTTCCTCCAACTCATTTGACACTAGGTTCATCTGTATCAAAATGAGACAAGAACCAGACAAGAAAGGCAAAGTGTAGGCCAATCTCACTTGTAAACATAAATGAAAAATCCCACGATGGTAACAAAAGAACCCAATGATATATCAGTAGTGATGCATGAAATGTTTCTTAAAGCACGTATTTTGGGGGATGAAATATAAAGTACGCCCTAGCGTTCCTGCAGCAGGCAAGTTCACGGTGTTAATGGTGGAACATTTTGTATGGGTCTGAAAAAACAAGGAGCACAAGATGATCAAAAAACATGGCGCATGCATGTGAGCTGGCAAGCTTTCTCATTCTTACAGGTGTCTGATTTTAAGAAATGGTTCACAGAGAAACTGGCAGAAGATTAATCCTGATCTACCTCTGTTTTGAAGTAGGGAGGAAAAAATAAGATAGAAAATTGTAGCATAACTAATCCGACTTCAGACTATTGTGGTCTCCCAAGGCTCCAGGGGGCCTCTTTGACCCAGTGACCCTCCTTGGGAGACACAGCAGTCCCTCCTGAGATCCCAGCCTTTTCTGTAAATATACCCTGCTGAATTGGTAATAGATGTGGGCAGAGACTTCATGCCCCGAACCCTTCAAACTTTCTGGATTCTGAGAACGGTCTTGGCTGTGAAGAGTGACTTGTTATAACTAGATATTGCACATGAACTTAGGGTCTTCTCCATATCCCTTTCCCCTAGTCAGGAATTGTGTCTGTATGGCAGGCACAGATCCATGAAGGGTGGAAGAAGCATTACTTACTGTGCCCGAAATACTCTCTCAAACTCTGGTGACCCAGTGACTGCTGGGGGCGTAACTTTGTATTTTAATCTTGCCTTTCCAACTTGCAAAGCAAAATAACCTGCAAGTAAAGGGAAATGTTGCGTTAAAGATGGGGCACGTCATTAGTCATTAGTGGAATGCAAATTTAAATCACAATTAGATAGTACTACATACCTATTACAATGTCTAAAATCAAAAAGACAGATGATAGCAATTAAAAAAGACAGGAGAGGATATGAGAGCAACTGAAACTTTCATACAATGCTGGTGGGAATGTAAAACGGTACAACCACTTTGAAAAACAGTTTGGAAGGGAGTCTTTTAGTTAGACATACCTCCAATGTATAACCCAGTCATTCCATTCATAGGTATTTCCCTAAGAGAAACAAAATTGTATGTCCATACTGTAGGGGCCAAAGCCCTTGGCCCCCTGGAGGTTCACTGAAAATCACTGACATGAGGCAGATTAATTAACAGAAGTTAAAAGAAAGATCACACACATTTATTTCATATGTATACATAGCAGCCTTCAGAACAAAGACCCCGCTCCACAGTGAGGTACAGAAGTTCATATGCCATCTTGAGGCTACAGAAATGTGAAAGGAAAATAAATCTCAGGACCCCAAAATCACTAAGCCAAGGGAAAAGTCAAGCTGAGAACTCCAGCAGGCAAACCTGCCTCCCATTTTAATTCCTAAATAAGATAGCTACAAAGCACAATTTGCCCACAAGGAAAAGCTTATCTTCACAGGTGCTGGACAGAAAGTCACCCTCTGCTCATCTGAGACAAACGCATATCTGATTGCTTATGTAAAAATGTGCCGATCACGGTGGCTCACACCTGTAATCCCAGCACTTTGGGAGGCTGAGACGGGTGGATTACCCAAGGTCGGGAGTTCGAGACCAGCCTGACCAACATGGAGAAACCCTGTCTCTACTAAAAATACAAAAAATTTGCTGGACGTGGTGGTGCATGCCTGTAATCCCAGCTACTCAGGAGGCTAAGGCAGGATAATCACTTGAACCTGGGAGACAGAGGTTGCAGTGAGCCGAGATCACGCTATTGCACTCCAGCCTGGACAACAAGAGTGAAACTCTGTCTCAAAAAAAAAAAAAAAAAAAGCAGATTCACTGAGCCAGACTAAATTGTGTATTCAGTGAAAGGCTTATCAAGGACTCAAAAGAATGCAACCTTTATCTCTTATCTATCTATGACCTGGAAGCCCCTGCTTTGATTTGTCCTGCCTTACCTAGACCAAACCAATGTACATGTTACACATACTGATTGATGTCTCATGTCCCTCTGAAATGTATAAAAGCAAGTTGTACCCTGACCGTCTTGGGCACATGCCATCAGGACCTCCTGAGGCTATGTCACGGGCATGTCCTTAACCTTGACAAAATAAACTTTCTAAATTGGTTGAGACCTATCAGATATTTTGGGTTCACAGAAGCAATGCAGGCTCAGAACATGGCCAAAAAAACAGGTTATGGTGGTAAGTCAGGTTTTAGTGGCAAGACAGGATATGGGAGGGGAAGAAGAGGAGGCTCAGCTAGCCAAGGGAGTCATGTTATACAGACGAAATCTCACAGATAGCAGCCCCTCAGAGAAAATAGATGGTAAGTGTTTCTTCCAGATCTTTACAGGTGTCAGACTCCATTAATCTCTCCCAGATCTGGACAAGGGAAGGCCTTGCTGCATTCATGGAGATTCTCCACAATGCAAAGTTCCCCCACAAAAAACAGCTTTGCAGGGCCATTTCAAAATCTGTCAAAGAAATCTATCTTGGGTAAAATATTTTTATTTCCTTCAGTACAAAGAATTGTACACAAATATTCACAGCAGCTTTGTTTGTAACAGGAACAACTCTGTGATGGCTAATTTTATGCATCAGCTTGGCTAGCATACAGTGCCTAGTTGTTTGGTCAAACACCAGCCTAAATGTTGCTGTGAAGGTGTTTTTTTAGATGTGATTAATATTGAAATCAATTGACTCGGAGTAAAGCAGATTACCCTCCTTAATGTGGGTGGGCCTCATCCAATCAGTTGAAGGCCCTAGGAGGTAAGACTGAGGTCCCCCAAAGAGAAAGGACTTCTGCCTCCAGACTGCCTTCAACACCAGATTGTAACATCAACTTTTGCCTACCAGCCTTTCCTGCAGATTTCAGACTTGCCAGCCCCCACAATTGTGTGAGCCAATTCCTTAAAATAATTCTCTCTGTGTGTGTCTATGTGTGAGTGTATGTATTGATTCTGTTTCTCCGGAGAACCCTGACTCATAAGAGTATCCATCAACAGGTGAGCAGATAAATAAATCATGATAGAGCCATACAATGGGATATTACTTAACAATAAGAAAAAGGAATAAACTATTGATACCCCCCAAAAATGAGTGAATCTCAAAATAATTATGCTGAATGAAAGCAAGGATTTTAAAAAAGAGTACTACTGAATAATTTCATTTATATAAAATTCTCAAAATGCAGATGAATCTATAGTGACATAAAGATTGCCTGGAGATGAGGAAGCCAGGAGGGAGGGGCCACTAAAGAGAGCAAAGACCACCTGGTGGCCATGAAGCCGACCATCCAGAGGCAGAACTCCTTATCTGAGGAGTTTAGAAATAATTGATCTTCCCTATATCTAAGGCCGGTTCCAGGCTTCTTTCCCCAAAATTTATACGTAACTAGACTTTCTCTACCTCTATACATCTCCGGAATGCATGCATGACAAAACTCATTGTGCAACCCTTGCTGACATTACGACACCAAAATGTCTACAAATGTAATCATTTATCACGACATACGTGGCTAATACGGACCAAATTACCCCTAAGCTCTTGCTTTAAGGTCCATAAATACCCCTAAGGAAAATCCTCCCCAGCGCGCTCAGTCCTCTCGCTGAGGCAGCCCGCTGCACTCTTCTGCAGCTTTCTCTCAATCTAATAAAACTTTCCTTTTCAAACCTATACTGTTGTCGGTAAATTCTTACTCCCTGTGGGCCAATCACTTTCCATTGCCAGGGCTCTGACACCTTGCCCAGCAGGTACAAGAAAACTTTGGGGATGATGGCTCCTACCTGCCAACGTTTCCCTGTTATAAAACAGTATGACTTTCTTCTCCTTTATTTCGTTAGATAATCAACTCTGATGCCTGGGACCACCTTCATCTTGTGATGAGCCCTGTGGACTTCTTTCACTTCCACATCCATACTTCCTCCTCTGTCAGTTTTTGAGCCTTCAATAGGTCTTGCCTCCTGTCCTTAACTTCCTCTTTTCACCCCATAATAAACTTCTGGCATTGAGACAGAGCCAGGAACACTCTTAGGGACCTGCTAGCCACCTCAAGCACGGAAATAAAAACTCTTGAGTTCCTTCAAGGGAAATTCCAAGCACCTTGCTAGCCTTCAGTCCCGCTAAGCGAGAAGATAATAATAGTTTAAATAATAGTCACCCAAATAAGACAGAGTTACAAGACGTTTGGTTCCCTATAGAAACTAAAGATAATGTCTTCACATGGGTTCTTGAGTTGTTTCTCAGAAACCAGGACCTCCATCAGATGGAAAATGCTGACCACTGTCACATGGACCTCAGCTAAGCGGGAACTGAGGACTGAATTCTGACCACCATTCCCTGTTCTAAATTTCTTCCTGAGGGGCCTGCAGAGAATCACACACACACACTTTATTTTCGTGAAAGGAAAATAAATCTCGGGACCCCCAAATCACTAAGCCAAAGGGAAAAGTCAAGCTGGGAACTGCATTGGACAAACCTGCCTCCCATTCTATACCTAAATAAGACAGCTATAAAGATTTTTTTTTTTTAAGAGACAGAGTCTCATTCTGTCGCCCAGGCTGGAGTGCAGTGGCATGATCTCAGCTCACTGCAACTTCCACCTCCTGGGTTCAAGCAATTATCCTGCCTCAACCTCCTGAGTAGCTGGGATTACAGGTATGTGCTACCATGCCCAGCTAGTTTTTTGTATTTTTAGCAGAGATGGGGTTTCACCATGTTGGCTAGGCTGGTCTTGAACTCCTGACCTCAAGTGATCCACCCGCCTCAGCCTCCAAAAGTGCTGGGATTACAGATGTGAGCCACTTTGCCTAGACCCCAGATAAAAAAAGGAAAAAAAAAAAACTACATAGCTCCCTCACAATTTACCCACAAGGAAATTCCTTGTGGACAAAGGACAGACAGAACTCAAAGTGATTCCTCTGCTCACTTGAGACAAATACATATCTGATTGCTTCCTTCAATTCAGTAAAAGGCTAATCAGAAACTCAAAAGAATGTCTCCTATCTACCTATGACCTGGATACAGACTTTGAGTTGTCTCGCCTTTCCGGACTGAATCAATGTACATCTGACATAGATGAATTGATGTCTCATATCTCCCTAAAATGTATAAAACCAGGCTGTGCCCTGACCACCTTGGGCACATGTTGTCAGGAGCCCCTGAGGCTGTGTCATGGGCATGTCCTTAACCCTGGCAAAATAAATTTTCTAAATTGTCTCAGATACTTTTTAGTTTAGAACCTTAATATTTATTTCTGCTGACCCCAAGTTTTTAGACAAAGCCTGGCTCCCTTAACCAACTGCAAACCAAAGAATCTCTGAATCCACCTGTGGCCTGTAAGCCCCTGTGTCAAGATATCCTGCCTTTTGAGGCCAAACCAAGGTATAACCTCCATGTATTGATTTATTATTTTTCCTATACCTTCTGCTTTCCTGAAATATACCCCTGCTTTTAAAAACCCTTGCTTGGGCCATGTCTGGTGGCTCACTCCTGTAATCCAGAATTTCAGGAGGCCGAGGTGGGAGGATCACTTGAGACTAGGAGTTCAAGACCAGTCTGGGCAACATGGGGTGACCCTATCTCTATAAAACAAATTTTAAAAACCCATTTAGGCATGGTGGTTCACACCTGTAATTCCAGCATTCTGGGAGGCCAAGGCAGGAGGACTGCTTGAGCCCAGGAGTTTGAGACCAGCCTGGACAACATAGTGAGACCCCATGTCTAGAAAATAAAAATACAAAAATTAACCAGGTGTGGTGATGGTGCACGCCTGTAGTTCCAGCTACTTAGGAGGCTGAGTAGGCAGGATCGCTTGAGCCTGGGAGGACAAGGCTGCAGTGAGCCAGGATCAATGCACTCCAGCCTGGGTGACAGAGCAAGACCCTGTTTCAAATAATAATAAAATAAATAAAATTTTAAAACCCTTGCCTGAAAGCCATTGGGGAGTTAGGGTCTTAAGCATTAGCTGCCCAGTTTTCCTTGCTTGGCACCCTGCAATCAATGCTTCCCTTTCTGTCACTGCAAATCCTGGTGCTTGTGTTTGTTTCTCTATGCTGGGTGAATGGACCCACGTTCAGTTGGGTTACAGTAACTATTATTTCGCTTCACATTATTTATTTCAGTTTTAGCTCCTTACCAGTTGTCTCCCCCACTATCCCCTTGTCTGACTTGTTTTAGTACCTCAATATCTGTTTCCTACCTGCTAATATTTTAAAAATGTTTCCTTTTAAAATTCCACACCAAGTGTGTAGTTTGGGTCTCTCCCTGTGTTAAGAGTATTAGAGGCAATGTGTTTCCTACTGGAACAGGATATGATCTCCCCCTCTCACAAGAAGTCAATATTGATCCTGGTGTAGCAAGGGCTCTCAAAGCAGGCTCTTCCCTTCCACTAATCCCCTTCTGCTACAAATAAGCTGTTGTTTAGGATTTAAACATTGTCACTGAATATCTAAAGTGTGTAAATGCTGTCTGGGCCCGGTAGCTCACGCCTGTAATCCCAACAGTTTGGGAGGCTGAGGCGAGTGGATCACTTGAGGTCAGGAGTTTGAGACAAGCCCGGCCAACATGGTGAAACCCCGTCTCTACTAAAAATATAAAAATTAGCTGGGTTTGGTGGTGCACACCTGTAGTCCCAGCTACTCAGGAGGCTGAGGCAGGAGATTTGCTGAAACCCAGGAGGCGGAGGTTGCAGTGAGCTGAGATCGCACCACTGTACTCCGAGTCAAAAAAAAAAAAAGTGTGTAAATGCTTGGGATTGGAGTTTTCTCATTCATACTGCAGCCTGAGAGAGCAGAGTGAGGAGAAGGAATGTACAGATGGGCCCTGACTGTCTCCAACCCTGGGCTCCATCCCTCCAGGGCAGCATCAATCTGGAAAGGCCAATGACTCATGGGCTCAGCTAAAGGGATTTGTCCATTGAGGGGGAAATGAGGACTTGGCCACTCTGCACCTGCTATTACCATTGCTTCTAACATGCTTCACAGCCTTGCAGAAAATACTTGGCAAGTCTTCTTGTTTCCACCTATAAAATGGAAATAATGAAAGGTATGTGCTCCTAGACTTATGAATTAGTAATGCACAGGAGCCTAGAGCTTCAAAATGAGGCTGGGAGTAAGCAAGCCTTAAAAGTGCTATCTTTTCTTACACTAATTGCACCCAATGGGCATCTGTTTGTGACACTAGCAAGTGTGAGGAATGAGCTTCAGTAAATGGAAGAGGTACTGAGATATCCCACCTACTCCCAGTCCAGCCCCAAGAAAGAGGATTCAGCTGGGCTCACCTCCAGCCCCAAGGGATAGAAGCCCTTCTGTTCTCTCAGGTGAGGGGCCTCAGAGAGACCATGGCTATTTTTGGAATAATATGATGAGAGTGGGGCCAGGTGCGGTAGTTCGTGCCTGTAATCCCAGCACTTTGGGAGGCTGAGGCGGGTGGATCACTTGAGGTCAGGTGATCAAGACCAGCCTGGCCAACACGGTGAAACCCCGTCTCTACTAAAAATACAAAAATTAGCCAGGTGCAGTGTCGTGTGCCTGTAGTCCCAGATACTCAGGAGGCTGAGCCGGGAGAATCACTTGAACCCGGGAGGCAGAGGTTGCAGTGAGCCGAGATCGCACCACTGCACTCCAGCCTGGGCCACAGAGTGAGACTCCCTCTCAAAAAAACAAAACAAAACAAAAAGAACAACAACAAAAATTAGCCAGGCATAGTGGCGCGCCTGTAGTCCCAGCTACTCGGGAGGCTGAGGCAGGAGACTTGCTTGACCTTGGGAGGCAGAGGCTGCAGTAAGCTGAGATCACACCACTGCACTCCAGCCCGGGCGACAGAGCAGTATGTCTTAAAATATATCTACGTATATATGATGAATATATGATGACAGTGGGGTGCTATTTCACCTCCTTTTCTGTAGAGTTTCAACTTTATTTCCCTTCTTATGAGTTGATTAAAACCTCTAGATAATAATCTCCTTTTGCTTTGCCTGTCTTTCCTCTTTCCCTAGCTTTCTCCAGAGATACACATGTGCTGAGGAGAAACCAAAAATGAAATCCTAACCCCCAAACAACTGAACAGACCCACTCTTGGCCAAGGGAACCCCAGAGAGACCTGAAAAACTGAATTCCCTGCCGTGAGGGGAAGGGAGGTAGGACACACCTGGTTGTGCCCCCTCCCTTTTGGAGTTTAGGCACAACTGCCCAGGATTAAGGTTAAAATGGGGATCATAAGACTAACAAAGCCGGCTGCAGCAAGAAGACATCGAATTGTAGACAAGACCTAAGGCCTTGCAAGGCAAGGGTTAAGTCACGCCCTACAAACCATCAAATCTCATTAGGCCAGTTCTTTTAAATTAACCCAGTATGTGGCTTACTTTACAACTGACTTTGGTATAGCATCACATGACCTCTTTATCTCTTTTTTTTTTTGAGATAGGGTCTCACTCTCACCCAGTATGGAGTGCAGTGGCACAATCTCAGCTCACTGCAACCCATGGACTCAAGCAATTCTCACACCTCAGCCTCCCAAGTGGCTGGGATTATAGGTGAGCACCACCACACTCAGCTAATTTTTTGTATTTTTAATAGAGACAGCATTTCATCATGTTGCCCAGGCTGGTCTTGAACTCCTGGGCTTAAGTGATCTACCCACCTTGGTCACCCAAAGTGCTTGATTAAAGGCATGAACCACCACACCTGGCCACCCCTTCTCTTAATGTAAGCATTTCTTTGTGCTGAATTCAAGTCTTTAAACAAAGCTTTACTCCTTTAACAACTGCAAATCTGAGAATCTCTGAGTCCACTTATAATCTGTAAGCCCCCTGGCTTTAAGATATCCCACCTTTTGGGGCCGAACAAATAGATACCTTCCATGTACTGATTTATGTCTTTGCCTATAATTCCTGCCTCCTTAAAATGTATAAAACCAAACTGTAACCCAATTGCCTTGGGACCACCCACTGAAGGCTTCTTGGGTTTGTGTTTTCTCCAAGCCATGGTCACTCATATCAGCTCAGAATAAACCTCTTTAAAAGATTTCACAGAGTTTGGTATTTCTGTTAACCACCCCCCCACCGCCCCCCACCGAAGGAAATCAGAATATTGCACCTCAAAATATGACTGAACTAAAGAAGCTGCCTCAAGGTCTTTGTGACCTCTCCACTGCCTCCTGTCTCAACCTGTGGTCTCTACCAAGGCACAGGATGCAGCTGGGCAGTCCTCTGAAACTCCCTTATCTACCTAGAAACCAGACCCCCTAAGACAAACACAATTGCCTGCCGTCTCCTCCCTCAGACCTCATTATCTCATGTGGAAAAGAAGACCGAGGAATGCACACACCTGGACGAACTTTCCCACCAGATTAAGCCTACCCCTCTGGCCAATCAAATTCCAGAGAATCATTGACAAGTTACTTTGTCTCCCAGTCCATTCATTCTCCCTAATAATTGTTTACTACCACTCAAAAGAATTGTCTGCATTGCCCATTTCCTCCCTCCCCTGTGAAGAATGGTATACAAACTGCTGTACCCCTTTGGATTATTGGGCAACCATTCTCTCATGCTGTGCATATTAAAATAAATTGTCATATTTCTCCTATTAATCTGCCTTTTGTCAGTTGACGTTCAGTGAACCTTCAGAGGGTGAAGGGGAAGCTTTCTCTCTGCCCCTTACCCCCTGTGATGCCCACCCAGCCACAGCTGGGTACCTTCACCCTGTCTCTACCTCTCCATGCAGCAGAAACTTCTCTCTTCGAAGAAGGACCTTAGGATGGGAACTGACAGTGCTGAGCGCCTACATGGGGCCAGGAACTGTGGTGGGATTTCCTCCCCAGCGTCCCATTAAACCCTCTTTGATGGTGACATTGAAGGGCAGTGTATCCTGAACGGGGACACCCAGCTGGGAAGTGGCTAGACCAACAGATACAGCTCTGTCTGTCTTCAAAACCTAAGCTGCTTCAACCATGGCACATGGTGTCCCAACTCCATGAACATCAGACTTGCAAAAGGAGCAAATTCTGGTTCCTAATGCCAGCTAAACAGTTGTGTCTTCCTCTCTCTGTCTCCCTCTTACACAATCTCTCTCTCCTTTGTAAACCAAAAATAAAATTCTAAGCCCCCCAACCATCTAAATGGAGTCCTCCTCTCAGCCAAGGGCATTCCAAAGTTAACCTAAAAAACGAGTTCAGGCCATGATGGGGAAAGGGTGTCAGATGTGCCTCATTATATCTTCCTCCCTTTGGAATTCAGGCATAACTGACCAGCATTAACATTAAAACAGACCTTAATGTTAGTCCAAACTACACCATTTTGTAAGCCCCTGCCATTTCACAGACCTTGGTCAAAGTGAAACATTCCATGGGGGTTCGGGCCCTGAGAAATCCTGCCTAGCCACCTGACCACAAGACACAGGAACATCTTTATCATACCCTGCCAAGCAAAGGCCCAACTGAAGAAATATCCCTATCAAATCCTGACAGAGCCCAAGGAACATCCCTGGCCAAACCACCTGAACATAAGAACATCTTATCAATATCCTCCAGGGCAGCAAGCCATACTGCCCAAACCCTCCCGCCCATACCTATACATACCCCAGCCTGTAAGCAATGGAGGGCTCTGGCATTAAGCTGGTCCCCCGCCTCCACAGGTTTTTGTAATAAACCTGTGTTGTTGTAAAGCCTCTCTCTCTTCCTCTCCCCCTCTACCCCCTCCCCTCCTCTCTCTCTCTCTCTCTCTGTGTCTTTCTTTAACCCCACCTTCCCTTTAAAAAATCTAACACTTAAGACTTTTTGTAGAAATAAGACACCAAATTCCAGCCTGACTCTAGTATAGCATCACATGACAGATAGCAGGCCTTGAAAGAAATTGAAGTATTTTACCCTAAAATATATTTCTTTGTCATATTTTGAAATGGTCCTGCAAAGTTGTCTCTTGTGGGGAAAGTCTACATTCTGTAGAAAATCCCTTTCCCTTGCCAGGTCTTTTCTCTGATCCAGGAGAGAATTAACAGAGTGTGGAACCTTTTCAAGTCTCATAAGAAACATTTACAATCTATTCTCTCCAAAGGCTGCTACCTGGAAGCTTCATTTGCATAGTAAGAACCTTGGCCTCCACAACCCCTTATCTTAACCCAGGCACTCCCTTCTATGGATTTGAGGTCTGTAGATAAACTCTTTTAATCAATTGCCAATCAGAAAATCTTTAAATCCACCTATGACCTGGAAGCCCATGCCCCACTTCCAGTTGTCCCGCCTTTTGGGACCAAACTAATGTACATCTTACATGAATTGGTTGATGTCTTATGTCTCCCTAAAATGTATAAAACCAATCTGTAGCCAGACCCCTTTGGGCAGATGTTCTTAGAATCTCCTTGGGCTGTGTCACCGGCCACTCGTCCCTCATGTTTGGCTCAGAATACAGCTTTTCAATTATTTTACAAAGTTCAACTCTTCATCAACATCTTTTTTTTTTCTTTGAGATGGAGTCTCGCTCTGTCGCCAGGCTGGAGTGTAGTGCTGTGATCTCAGTCCACTGCAACCTCCCCCTCCCAGGTTCAAGCGATTCTCCTGCCTCAGCCTCCCTAGTAGCTGGGACTACAGGAGCATGCCACCACGTCCAGCAAATTTGTGTATTTTAAGTAGAGACGGAGTTTCACCATGTTGGCCAGGATGGTCTCGATCTCTTGAGACCTCGTGATCCACCTGCCTTGGCCTCCCAAAGTACTCGGATTACAGGGGTGAGCCACCGTGCCCGGCCCTAACACCTTGTCATTAAACATTCCCTGTCCACCATTAATCATCATTCACCCAGTCTCCTCTCCTCTCTCCCCACCCCTACCCCGACTCCATCCAGCCCCCTAACATTCTGGCCCCAGTTCACACAGCCCCCTGCACAAGCAGCAAACAGGGAGGATGAGCACCTCTGTCAGCTTTGGGACATCTGTGGACCTGCAGGCCTAGGATAAAGGCGCATGCAGGTTTGGTAGCACCTGTGAGTCAGGATGCTACCAACAGTGAGCCTTAGACCTGTTAAATTAGGTTTAGCCTAAAGCTGCCTTCTGACATATTTTAAGTTCGGCCTAAAGGTTTCTCCGTACATCGTGAACTATATGCTTCCGTTTTCTGGGAGTCGCTTTCCTTTTTCTGTCCATAAATCTTCTTCTACCACGTGGCAGCCCCAGAGTCTCTCTGAACCTATTCCTGTTCCCCATGCCCAACTGTGAATCGTTCTTTGCTCAATTAAACTCAGTTAAATGTAATTTGTCTAGGGTTTTCCTTTTAACAGGTCTAAGTGCTTCTTTAATTAGAAACAAATATCCTGCTCTTCTCCACAACAGATTGTGTGAATCAAACCACAAAACGTGAGTCTGAAGGTTCAAGATCTTCATACAATCTCAAAACAGACTGGCTAGGCAAGACATTGAGCATGCACGGAGGCCTGGACTGGATCCTCAGCTGTGAGGCCTTCCTGCTTCTGGCTGTTTGTGTAACCTGAGCAGTCTACGGCTTGGCCCTATTTCCTGGTACAGGCATACTTGGAAATATAAAGAAATATGCATGCTTGGTAAGAAGTCTTGCACTCTTGCACTCGGACCCCTTTCCCCAGCTGACATTGTAGGTAAGATAATATGAATTGAGCAAATGTGACTCCCATGGAGTAAAAGCCCTCTATTTAACCAGGCAGTCGGGATATTGAATAATCCTAGTGGGAAGCTGTTTTAAAATTTAGAGCTAATTACTTAATCTAAAGCTAATATTTCTGAAGGAAGTTTTTTTCAATCTGATAATCATACCACCATAGGCAGTTTATTTAAGAAAACACATTAATTAAAACATCAACGTTCAAGAAATCACAACCAGGTTTAGAAGCAGGCACGTTTCCTTTGGAATACTTGTAATTAATATTCACACCACTTCCTGCAGGTTAGCAGGCTACTAACGCTCGTTTGAACGGGCTGTGGGTCGTAATCACAGATGATGCAGAATCGCTGAGCTCTGAGGCCCCACAGCGTTCCAGTTGGGAGAACTAATCTCTGGAATGTTCTCAGTCTCTGCTTGCCCCTGGGAAGGAGGGGAGCAGGCGGCATGGGTGACCCTGAGGCGACTGTGCTCTGAGGACCCAGAGCTACCTGCAAAGGCAAGTAGGAAACAAAACACCGGACCCATCTCCCTCCCTCCCTCCCTCTCTCTCCCGCAAGCCTTGTCACACACACACACGCACACACACACGCACACACACGAACTTCCCATGCCTCTTACTTTGCTGACAGGCCGAGAGAATAGAGACAGCAGCCAGCAGGATCGAGTTCCCGGCCATCTTTCTCACGGAACTATTTGTAGAGCGCAGGGTAAGATAAATGGCGCTTCTTGACTTTGAATGCTGACCTTCCTTATCGGGTAAACAAAGTTGGGGACCGGGTTGGGGGAAAAGGCTGATTCAAGCGGCTGAATGACCTTTGCTCTGGAACAGAAGTCAGGAAGGCAGGCAGGTCTGGGGCTGCCTGTCACAGATCTTTATGGGGCTGGGAGTTGCTTCCGGCGTTTGTTTTAAGCCTCTCCCACGGCCAGCGGGCAGGGCTGTAGCTCACTGTGGGACCAGCCCTCCAGCCGCAGTGCCAGTTACACTATCTTCTCTGCCAATGCACAGACTCTCTGGATCCCTTTCATCCCCACGCCCTTCCCTCCCAGGGCCTTGCTGAGACCTTTCTCACCTCCTGTGGAAAAAGTGAGAAGGAAGTACTTACTTAATCCTGTTGACATTTTAAATGCTAATTTAAGCCAGTTCTAATTTATTCACGCTCTGAATGGCCGATTTAGGATTTGAACCCAGTCTAGCAGATTACAACTGTGCCCTTTCCCCTGCACCAGGCTGCCTCTCACTGTCACCTAGAGACTCTGATAATAATCATACTTTTTTTTTTTTTTTAAGACAGGGTCTTGATCTGTCACCCAGGCTGGAGTGTGTAGTGGCACGATCATAGCTCACTGCAGCCTCCAACTCTTGAGCTTAAGTAATCCTCCTGCCTCAGCCTCCCAAGTAGCTAGGACTACAGCCACAAGTCACTGTGCCCAGCCATTTTTAAAAAAATAAACCGGCCGGGCGCGATGGCTCACACTTTAAGAGGCCAGCATTTTAAGAGGCCAAGGAGGGTGAATCATGAGGTCAGGAGATCAAGACTATCCTGGCTAAAACAGTAAAACCCCTTCTCTACTAAAAATACAAAAAATCAGCTGGGCATGGTGGCATGAACCTGTAGTCCCAGCTACACAGGAGGCTGAGGCAGGAGAATCTGCTCTTTAGAGATGCAGATTCTGGCCTGGAAGGATGGCTCATGCCTGTAATCCCAACACTTTGGGAGGCTGAAATGGGCAGATGGCTTGAGCTCAGGAGTTCGAGACCAGCCTGGGTAACATGGCAAAACCCCATCTCTTAAAGAAATACAAAAATTAGCAGGGCATGGTGGCACGTGCCTGTAGTCCCAGCTACTTAGGGGGCTGAGGCAAGGGGATTGCTTGAACCCAGGAGCCTGAGACTGCAGTGAGCCAAGATCGTTCCACTGCACTTCAGCCTGGGTGACAAAGTGAGACCCTGTCTCAAACAAATAATAAAAATAAAGATGCAGCTTCCCAAAAAACAGAGCTGGGGGCCTTTCCTCACCCCATCCTACAGCACCATTAGAGGGTATATCTTGGCTCAAGCTGCTATAACAAAGATACCATAGACTGGGTGGCTTACAATAGCAATTTATTTGTCACAGTCCTGAAGGCTGGGAAGTCCAAGATGACAGTGCTGGCCAATCAGTTCCTGGTGAGGGCCCTCTTCCTGGTTTGCAGAAGGACACCTTCATGTTGGAGACAGAGAAAGAGCAAGCTTCCTGGTCACTTCTTATAAGGGCACAGATCCCATTATGGGGGCCTATGCTCATAACCTCACCTGTAGCTAATTATCTGCCAAATGCCTGATAACATCACGTTGGGGGTTAGGGTCTCAACATATGAATTGCAGAGGGGACACAAACATTTAGTCCCTAGCAGGGAGCTCCCAGTGTCTTCTGGGGAGGGCAGTTGCCTCAGCCTCACACAGACCCTACAATTTAATAACACAACCTTGGGCCTCTCAGCCTCCATTTAATAAGATAGGGCTAATAAGAGCTGAAGAGAAGTTTAAATGACATAGTCCTATTCTAAGGATTGAATTAGTTAATACTTATAGATCACTTAAAACAGCACCTGGCATATACAAATGTGTTCTGTGTGTCTGCAAAATAAACACATAAAGTATCTAGACAAGTACTTAGCATATAATGTACCTAATGTTAAAAGATACTTTCAGAGGTAAAAATCATGCCTTTCATACAACATAAAATGAAAACATATCAAAATTTTTATGTAACTCATTCATGAGGGAACCAGTAAGATGTTATAACCAGTTCAAAGTAGAATTCATGGAACTACACATATATAGGAAAGAAGGAATAACAAAATTAATTTATAAATAGTTGCAAGCCAGGTCTGCTCAAAGTTTCTTGTTGGTCTTCAGGCTTCCTTGGCTGTTTGCTCTTGAAATCATTGACAACTAAGATTAGATAAGAAGGTAGAGCCAAGAAGCCAGGGCAGCACCAAAACATTCTTGTATACTCAGTTTAATAGTTTTGGGCTTCAGTACATGGCAGAGATTCTAAACTGCAAACTAGCTGCCCTGAACCCATATCACCATCTACTATAATAACCTCCCAAATGACAGATCTCGAAGGAGAGGTCTACACTAGGCCTGTGGACAGGCAGAGGCTCTCAAAGTCAGAGAACGGCTCGGGAAGAGAGGAACAACAGCAGGAGGAGCTGAGCAGAGGATTGTGGCCCTGGCTGATGACTGTAACTTTTGGGTGCTGGTAACTCTTATTTTGAGAAACTCTTGGGTACACCTGTACTAGTCAACTGGTTTAAAAACTACAACTTCCGGCCGGGCGCGGTGGCTCACGCCTGTAATCCCAGCACTTTGGGAGGCCGAGGTGGGCAAATCACCTGAGGTTGGGAGTTCCAGACCATCCTGGCTAACACGGTGAAACCCCGTCTCTACTAAAAATACAAAAAAATTAGCCGGGCATGGTGGCGGGCACCTGTAGTCCCAGCTACTCGGGAGGCTGAGGCAGGAGAATGGCGTGAACCTCGAAGGCGGAGCTTGCAGTGAGCTGAGATCGCGCCACTGCACTCCAGCCTGGGTGACAGAGCGAGACTTCGTCTCACAAAAAAAAAAAACAAACGAAACTTCCCAGCTTCTGGACAAATCCTGAGGTTCCCTACTGACTTCTCCCAGCCAATCTTAAGTCAGTCCCCCAAATCCAGATTCTAAGAGATGGTTGACACAAAGTAAAAAAATAAAAAATCAATTAATCAATAAAATCTCAAGTGCTTCAAAACCCCATGTGTCTATTTAAAAAGATCTTCATTGCCGGTATATGTAGTTATTGCCTCTAGGAAAGTATAAAAGAATAGAGCATTGTATAATGAAATGTTTATCACCTTCTGCAGTGATAAAATTTCCAGGTGACCCACAGCTGAAATACTGCCATAGCATTAACAAAAACTCACAAAAATTAGAGTTTCTCTGTACGTTTTCCCTGGATTGGTTGAAGAGGAATGGCATTTTCCCTGAATGTTGTTCCCATAGATCCTTCTAGTATGTTCCATTTATTACATTTTTCTATGAAAAGGAAAATAAGAGGACAAACAGCATACTGGTAATTGCTATGGTCTGAATGTTTGTCCCCTCCAAAACTCATGTTAAAATTTAACTTCCATTATAATGGTATTAAGAGGTAGGACAATAAGAGGTGATTAGGCCATGAGAGCTCTGCTCCCATGAATGGATTAATGTTGTTATCATAGGAGTGGATTGTTATAAATGTGAGCTTGGCCCTCTCTTGCCCCCCCTCCCTTTGGGATGACATTGCACAAAGGTCCTTACCAGATGCCAGCACCTTGATATTAAACCTCCTAACCTCCAGAACTGTGAGAAACAAATTTCTTTTCTTTATAAATTACCCAGTGTGTGGTATTCTGTTATAGCAACAAAATGGAATAAGACAGTAATGATAGTAAAATGTTTTAAAAATATTTTTATTATCTATGTAAACTCAAAAGAAACCTAAAAGACTTTCTGAGGACTTTGGTTACTACTGAATCACTGTTACCAAAACTATACTCTAGGTAAGGTGAAACAGAGAGGCCAAGATTTGATCACATAAAAACAAACCTGAACCATGTAAAAGAACTGCTTTCATGAAATGTAAACTCTAAATGTAACTCTTTCAGTATAATTTTGGTAATAGATGAAAAGAAATGATATATTAAACTATAGAAATGTTTTTCCTCAGCCGGGCATGGTGGCTCACACCTGTAATCCCAGGACTTTGGGAGGCCAAGGTGGGCGGATCACCTGAGGTCAGGAGTTCAAGACCAGCCTAGCCAACATGGTGAAACCCCATCTCTACTAAAAATACAAAAATTAGCCAGGCATGATGGTGCACATCTGTAATCCCAGCTACTGGGGAGGCTGAGACATGAGAATCACTTGAACCCCAGAGGTGGAGGTTGCAGTGAGCCAAGAATGCGCTACTACACTCCAGCCTGGGTGACAGAGCTTGCTCTGTCAAGCTCTGTCTCCATCTCAAAAAAAAAAAAAAAAAAAAAAAGGTTTTTCCTCAAACCAATTGCAACCCCCCCAAATTATTCCCTGGTCTCACCCTCTCTGTTCACTTGCTACCCTTCCAAAATTGACAGCACATCATCCAGGTTTCTGCTGAGCACTACAGCAGGGCTGTCCTCACTGCCATCAGGCCAGGTAGCAGAAAGAGACAGAAAATACACCTCTTTCCCAGGAACTATCAGAGTGATCATGATTATCAATGACCACATAACTCTCCATGTACCCAGAGTTCATTACATTATCTTGCTAGAAGTCCTGACGAGTTGAAGAATCTTGTAACTACACAGCAGTTTTTCTGTGTTTTGTTTTGTTTTGAGACAGAGTCTTGCTCTATCACCCTGGCTGGAGTGCAGTGACATGATCATGGCTCACTGCAGCCTCAACTTCCAGGGCTCAAGCAACCCTCCCACCTCAGTCTCCCGAGTAGCTGGGTTTAATAGTGGCTTTAACACAGTAAGTTTTTAAGCAAAGCTCAGATAAACACAATTTGAAATTATGCTCCATTTTGCTACATGTTGCAAAAATTTAGGACATTTTAGTCATCCTACGGAATATTTTCTCCCATTTCAGAAACTGCAGCATTTTGCTTTGTAGCCCTGAGTGTGAAGAAACGAGCTAAAGAAGGCAAAGGCATTTTATTCCCATTGAGGAGACTTTGCCCTGGACCAGACAGGGCAAAGGATTACAGTTGAATGCCAGCTACCTTCCAGCAGAAACTGCCCACTACCCAGCACCAGTAATGACATATCAAGGCTCAAAGATAAAGACAGAAAAAGAAAGGCAAGGAAAATAAAGATCAGTTACCAATGTAGTGTAGAAAAAAAGAGTGCAAGGTTTAAGCTCCTATCTCTGTGTCATGGTGGACAAGTTGCTAAACTTCCTGGACATGTGTTTTCAAAGGGAAATAATAATACTGACCTTGCAGGGTTCCTCTGATGAATAAAGGAAGTCATGTGAAGGAAGCAAATAGCACAGAACCCGGCATGATGCTGGCTGTCCACAGGTGTCACCACCCTGCCCATTCTCTCTGCCATCCCGATGCCCTCCAACCCTGGGCGAAAGCAGAAGAGACTAGGCCTATTTGTTGAAAAGGCCATATTACAAAGCAACAGATGATTTTAGAATGCCATTAGAATTTCTGAGACAGCACAGATTTCCCAGAAGAATAGAAACAGAGCATTTGAATTGCTTCAAAATGGCTTTTGACAGTAATAGAGGGTCTCAACCTGAGTTGTCTTAAGTTTGCATAAGGCTTAGGAGAAGATAAAATAAAGCAGGATCTAGAGATTGGTGAGGAGAAATAGAAGTCCCCATTCTTGACAGCTCTCAGCACATGCAGCCCTCCCCACACACACACAAAGTCACACACACACACATCCAGATTCACACACATTCCTACACACACACACCCACACTCATAAACACCCACACACACGCACACACACTTGTGCACTCACACATTCACATACTCCCATCACACATTCAAAACACACACTCATACACTTACATACTCTACAAAAACTTATGTTCCAAAAGGAGATTTGTAAGCTGAATGTTTAGACCTCAGAATACATATTTTCACAAAAATAATATTATGGCCAGGAGCAGTGGCTCACGCCTCTAATCCCAACTCTTTGGGAGGCCGAGGTGGGCGGATCACTTGAGGTCAGGAGTTCAGGACCAGCCTGGCCAACATGGTGAAACCCTGTCTCTACTAAAAATAGAAAAATTAGCCAGGCATGTTGTCGCGTGCCTGTAGTCCCAGCTACTCTACTCAGGAGGCTGAGGCAGGAGAATCACTTGAACCCAGGAGGCGGAGGTTGCAGTGAACTGTGATCGTGCCACTGCACTGCAGCCTGGATGACAGAGCCAGACTCTGTCTCAAAAAATAATAATAATAATATAAATGGTGGCCATGTTTCCAGGTTACCACACATGAAACAAAACTTTCTATTCTTTTTTTTTTTGCTTTTGTGTTTTAAACCAAATTTGAACCCATAAATTAGGTAACATACTGCATATTGGCAATTAAGCAACAACAAAAACAACTAATACTATTGGTTTGCCTTTTTCATGGAATCATTACAAATTTTTTAAACTGAATAGTATTTTGTATTAGATGCTTTAAAACAGGGTCACTGGCATGAACATGCCCTGGCTCCTGTAGGCCATGCTCAGAGCTCGACTGTTGAACTTGCTGGGTTAGAGCAGCAAGAGACGGGACAGCCTGGAGCCCAGAGGCCTGAGGTGCTCTGGATGAGCCCAGGGCTGCTGAGAAGGCCTCACTCTGATGGGGGCCTCTCATGCCCACCCTGCCAGCTCCCAAATCCAGTCAACAGAAGGCACTGTACTAGGCCCTATGCCAACCACTGGACAGAATTATCTCAACTAATCTGCATAGTCAAACAGTAAAGTGCATATATTATTCCCATTCTTCAGATGGAGAAACTGAGGCTGAGAGGTTAGTGACTGGCCCAGAGTCAGTACAACCCAGTCCTGCTGCCCCAGAGCCTTTACTCTTAACTTTGGCTGCACATTGGAATCATGTGAGGAGGGGTCATTAAAAATTACAGAACTTCAGATTTAATTAGCTCAGGTTCAGCCTAGGCACCTGAACTTTTTAAAGCTTCCCAGATAATCCTCATCACAGCCAGGTGGAGAACCACTGTCTTAACCAATGTTTCTCAGCATAGCCCATACCACCGCTACCACACTGGAGGTGACAGAAACACGCAGATGTCTGGGCCTCATCCAGGATCCATTATGACACGCCAGCAAAGCACACGTGGTCTCATGTAACTTGCACAAAACTCCCAGGAGGCTGTAAATTATTCCCATTTTATAGATAAGGAAACTGAAACTGAGATCTAGAAAGCTTCAGGAGCTTGACTAATCACTCCATTTCACTGCATCCCAAAGAGGGAAGATGAGGCAGGGCTGTTGAGGGGGTGAATAATCTGGTAGGTGCCCAAAGTGAGCATCAATGGTGCCAGGATAGAGGAGAAAGGGGTGTGGAAGGTTCTGCAGTGGCAGAAGGGAAGAGGTGAGGCTGGGAATAGATGGGACCTGTAGGCCTTAGGGGTGCAGCCCAGGAGAAATGCTGGTTTCCACTGGAGGAGTTTACAGTATGCCTGGGTGGAAGAGAGAAGGACAGACAGACATGGGAGGGAAATCTGAGGCTGAGATGGGGCAACAGGCTCTGAGGCACCAGCAAAGGTAAGCGTGGCTGGAGCCGAGTCTCAGCTGATTGGGCCCAGTACTTCCCCGCCCACTGGCTTTGAAGTGCGTGGAGACTGGTGATTCTCACATTAGAATCACCAAGGGCGTTTTTGAAATAAACACTGATTTAACTGAAAAATCTCCAGGACTACCAACTACTGCCTCAGAGAACTTACTGCGATTTCTATGCACCAGAGGAGAGTTTACTCTCTTGAAACCTACAGCATAGCATGTGATTGGGCTACTTAAAGAAAAAAAGGGGTACCGTGGCTTCACTTGGTGTCTCTCTGGGGCTTAAGGCAAAAGAAAAAGGGCAAGCTACCCCTCTTTTGATGAGAAAACACAAAAGGTTGGTGGATTAAGAACAAACAGTTAAAAGCAGCTCTTATTCACTTTGAAATGTGGTGCTAAACCTGCATCTGGGCTGACACACCAAACAACAGTCATTTCAACACAGCACAATCCTGTTAGAACATGACTCACAAAAGCACCGATGTGTCTAGATCGGAGGCCAAGTCACGTCCTGCACAAAAAGAAAGGAAACACAACAAAACAAGAAACCTACTGGCCCCAAACAGGAAAGCCCTCCTGTGCATGCGGGCCTGTGACTGCATCCTTCAGCTACCTTAGCAAGATGATAAAGAACTTTGAAAACTGCTTGCCTGGTTCTCTCTTCTTTCTTTCTTTCTTTCTTTTTTCTTCCTCTTCCTCTTCCTCCTCTTCCTTTTCTTTCTCCACCTCTCCCTCCCCTCCTTCTCCTCCTCTTCCTCCCCCTCCCTTCTCCTCCTCCTCTTCCTCCTTCTCCTCCTTCTTTCTTTCTTCTTGTTCTTCCCTCGTTCTTCTTTCTTTTCTTCTTCCCTCCTGCTTGCCCTTAGAGTGTGCCTGGTTCTCACCTTTGCTTCTGGGACTTGGGCAGGATGATATCCTCGGAATTTCAGTTTCTGGCCATTCCCAGACAAACCTGTCTGGGACAGGAATTCCAGACAAAACAGCTTATCCGCCCTTCCACGCCCTCTCCTGCATGAGCCTATTTCTCATTCTCTTCTCAGAGGTCCCACTGGCTGGTCATCTAATTTCATCCCTAATTTGTAGTAGAAGGATTCTAACAGCCACACATTTAGAGCTAGGAGCTGCAGTTTAAGGTGCTCTATCAAAATAACATATTTTGTGAAACCGCTAGGGGGAGTCAATCCAGGGCTGCCAGACCTGCCGGGATAACATCACCAGAGGCAGCTCAGCTTCCAGGCAAGCCACCCTCTGAGGTCCCTGTGATAGCTTACTCCTCCAGGTTTCCAGAGGTCCCTACAGATGCACATCAGCGAAAATGGAACAAGTCAGTTAACACAAACTGTCAAAATCATCTCTAAATAATGTCCTATAAAAATTCAGTTTTTCAGAGATGAACACATTGACCATTTCCAGCAAGCGACCTGTAACAGTCAATTGCTCAAAACCCACAGGTGCTCAAATGTAAAAATACCAGGATTTAACCGTTAGTCCTGATCCACTCACAGCTAGACAGAAGCCAAACACAGACGCTGCCCCAGAGACGTACATTCCACGGAGAAGGGTCAGAAAAGGACACTTTACGTTTGGCATCCCTGTGGCAAACTGCGAGGGGATAGAGGAGGGGTGAGAAAAGACACAAGGTTTCCAACTGGTGGTGGGGAAATCCCTAGCCAAGGGGATGCCCGTTTTTGATCAATATTCTGAGGAATTGGATACCACACCTTGGACTTTGATTTGATCCCTTGATGTACCCCTAGC
The DNA here is from genome assembly GCF_029289425.2 of Pan paniscus. NCBI lineage: Eukaryota > Metazoa > Chordata > Mammalia > Primates > Hominidae > Pan > Pan paniscus. The sequence continues at coordinate 137,531,770 of NC_073252.2, read as the reverse complement.
TTTTAAAGTGGCTTGGTTAAAAAAAAAAAAAAAAAAAAAAAAAAAAAAACTTTGCATAAATTCTTTGGAAAGGAGTGGGTCAGAGAGCTGGGCAGTGTCTGAAGAGTTTCTCAAGATCAGGCAGACAGTTTGGTTGGTAAAACATCCGAGAACTGGGTTTTTATTCATACTGGAATGAGGGTACTGCTTTGCAATGAAAGAGAAAAATCTAAAGCAAGGAAAGGGGGCCAGGTGCAGTGGCTCACACCTGTAATCCCAGTGACTCAGGAAGCTGAGGCAGGAGGATCACTTGAGTCCAGGAGTTCTAGGCTGCAGTGAGCTATGACTGCACCACTGCACTCCAGCCTGAGCTGCCATCTCAAAAAAAATAAAAAGAAAAAAGAAAGAAAGAAAGGAACAAACCAGAAAATAGCAATGCACATAAGGCTGGGCATGGTGGCTTATGCCTGTAATCTCAGGACTTTGGGAGGGCGAGGCGGGCGGATCACTTGAGGTCAGGAGTTCAAGACCAGCCTGGCCAACATGGTGAAACCCCATTTCCACTAAAAATACAAAAAAATAGCCAGGTGTGATGGCATGCTCCTATAGTCCCAGCTACTCAGGAGGCTGAGGCAGGAGAATCACTTGAATCTGGGAGGCAGAGGTTGCAGTAAGCCGAGATCGCCCCACTGCACTCCAGCCTGGGAGACGGTGCAAGACTCCTTCTCAAAAAAAAAGAAAAAGAATGTGCATAAGTTCATTTATTCATTCATTCATCAAATGCATTGAGTACCTACCACATGCCAAGCTCCATACTAAGTGCTGAGACCCAGGGATAAGCAAGACAGACAACAGCCCTGCTCTTACAGTATTTACAGCAGAGTGAGGAGGATGTACATTAACAAGCCATAACCAAAGCGAATTAATTCATGATCAATGTGGGGAGTGCTGTGAGAGGTCCCAACTGCCATATGAATGTATGTCAGGGGGCCTAACCTAGTCTGGGAGGCAAGAAGAGCCTTCGCAAAAGCGACATTTTGGCTGAGGACTGATCCTAAAGTGTTAGCTAGATGAATGGTGCACAGGTGTGTGTGTGTCAGAGGGTGGACTGGAAGGAGAAAGGGGAATATTCCAGGCTGAGAAAGAACAGTAAAAGGCTTGTAGAGGGAAAGGCTACGGCATGGTCAAAGAATCCTGAATGAAGTCCGGTGTGGCTGTTGCTTAGAGACCTGGAAGAGAGTAGTGTCTGCTGTGCCAGGGTTGGCCCACATAGGGTCGTGTTAAGTATGCTTACTTCATACCAGCTGTTCTCAACCTGGGATGATTTTGTCCTCAGGGGACATTGGGTGATGCCTGTAGACATTTTACTTATTACAGCTGGGGAGTGAGGTGCTACTGGCACCTAGTGGGTAGAGTCCAGAGATGCTGCTAAATATCTTATGTTGCACAGGGCAGCCCCCACAGCACAGCAAAGAGTTGCCCCGCTCACAATGTCAGTAGTGCTGAGGTTGAGAGACCCTGTTTACAAGGAGGATGTGAAGCCTGTCATGGGTTTTAAGCTGGAAGGTTTTGTGAGGAGATTTGTTTCAAAAAGATCACTCTGACACCAGTGTGGACTGATGGGGCAGTATCAGTCGTGTAGATACGAATGGATCTGTTAGGAAAGCATATTATGGTCTAGGCAAGAGAAGATGTTGGCCTGGCCTAGGGAAATGTCAGTGTGGATGGAGAAAGAGATTTAAAAGAACAAATCAATTGCATTTCAGGGCAGTTGGGTTGTAGAGGGTCCCTTAGCCCATGCTTTCTAGACAAGGCTGGAATGCTGAGGCTTTATTTGGCGGGTGCAGTATCAGGGCAGCAAAAGTGATGGGAGAGCCAAGTATGGCAGATTGGCCAGAAGCAGAGCATGTCCACGTGGGGTGCTGCTTCAGATGCCCTGTGATGAGATGTAGCCAGTCACTGCACAGGCACCCCAGCCAGCCCTCGGGGAATCTCTGGACAGGCTGAGTGGAGAAACTGCACCTCAGCACCATCCACTGAAGGGAGGAAAGGAGAGGGAACTTATTTTATTTTATTATATATATATTTTAACTTTTATTTTAAGTTCGGGAGTACATATGCAGGTTTGTTACATACATAAACGTGTGTCACGGGGTTGGTTGTGCAGATTATTTCATTACCCAGGTATTAAGCCTAGTACCCATTCATTATTTTTCCTGATCCTCTCCCTCCTCCCACCCTCCACCCTCAGAAAGGACCTGGTGTGTGTGTTCCCTCCATGTGTCCATGTGTTCTCAGGACTTTGTCTTCTACACCTCATCTCCCATTGGGGCAGTTTCCCCCATGGCAGTTTTTAAACAGAACTGCAAATTCTTTGCCATTTCTCCTGTCTTGAGGTGGGGACACGCAGCAGGAGTGATGCTGGGCAGCTTCTGCTTTATTCACCGGGGCCCTCATGCTTGGAGCCCTCGGCTGCCATGAGAGAAATCAGCTACCCGAAGGGCACCATGTGAGCCCACGTGTAAGGGCTCTGGGTGACAGCTCCAGCTATGGCCCCAGCATGCAGCCCCACCTGCATGGATATACGTTCATATGATTCTAGCCCACAGCTGTGGGGGCACTCCCAGCCATTGTCTCCTCAGCTGAGGCCTCAGACATTGAAGAGCAGAGACATGCCAGTCCTACTGTGCCCTACTGACCCACATAACTCATTAAAGCCTAATGAAATGGTTGTTATAAACCACTAAACTTTGGGGTACTTTGTCACACCTGAGTAGTCACCAGAACAACCTCATTGCAAGGTAACAACTCAGCTTCCCAGGGTTCATCATTTGGCTCCAGTGATACCACCCCATGCCCTGCAAGTGTGGCACTTCAGACAGGAGCCAGGGACACCAGGAGTATAGCTGGTGGCCCTTAGGTGGCAGGATTGCAGAGGCCCCACCGGAAGTCAGCTGGCCACAGCAGAGCCAAGGTAGAGTGCATGGTTGAAAATTCAGGAGACAGGATGAGCTCCAGAAAATTGGGCGCTGCACTGGACGTGCCTTATAAAGCAAAGAGGGAGAGAAAAGAGGAGTTAAGGATTTCCACATTTCTGGTTTCTGAACAACTAGATACATTAATGATGGGGCAATTTACTGCCACAGAATTTAGACCAAAGGAGGGGGCTAGGTTTGAAGTGCCTGTGAGTCCATTAGAAATGACAAGAAGTGGGAGCCCAGGTCACCAAAGATGGTCAAGGTCATTGATCTTGAGACCACAGGGCCCCAAGAAGGCTTAAGGGTCTGTCCCTGATTCTTGTTTCCTGTGTGAGAAATATTTTGCAGGTGTCAGGCTGGGACTCTTGACCAGCTGAATTACGTATTTCCAGAACAGGGTGTTAAAGAAGACAGAAGCGACCCCAGGAAAAAGCGTGGCTTCCACAAGAGCTGCCATATACAAACACGCATGCCCCACAACGCTGGCAGGAGAGATATCATCAGATTTATTTATTTATTTATTTATTTATTTATTTATTTATTTATTATTTGAGACAGGGTCTTGCTCCATTGCCCAGACTGGAGTGCAGTGGTAAGATCTCTCTTGGCCCATCAGATATATATTTTTTAAAAACTGGGAGGAGAAGTGCGGGCGCAGTGGCTCACGCCTGTAATCCCAGCACTTTGGGAGACCGAGGCATGTAGATCACAAGGTCAGGAGTTCAAGACCAGCCTGGCCAATATGGTGAAACCCCGTCTGTACTAAAAATAAAAAAATTAGCTGGGCATGGTGGCAGGCACCTGTAGTCTCAGCTACTCAGGAGGCTGAGGCAGGAGAATCGCTTGAACCCAGGAGGCGGAGGTTGCAGTGAGTTGACAGTGTACCACTGCACTCCAGCATGGGCGACAGACCAAGACTCTGTCTTAAAAAACAAAACAAAACAAAACAAAAAACTGGGAGGGGAAAATATTTTTTTATTTTCTAATATGTTAGAACCCTTTCTCAATGTGTAACTCTCCTCATTCTTCTCCCTCTCATCTTTAACCAAAATTGTAAATATTCTACATGTGCATCATGTTAGTCTATCAGGTGTTATTTAGATAATTGGTGCTTTGACTTACATTCTTGTAAACGTTGCCTTAGTTCATAAACTCATAATATTCCCAGACCTGAAGCCTGTCTTAAAATTGATAATGTAAATCATCTAGGCCTGGATGCCTAAAGTGATGGGGAGCTCACCACCTCTTGTTTCTGGTCATAGGTAGGTGAGATCCCTTCTGCAGCAAGAAGTCAGGGGCAGGCCTGTGACACTAGCTCTGATTCCTGCAAATGACCAAATGAGGGGCAGGGCCTGGTGGTCTCCCAGTCCCAGCTGAGGCTCCCATGACCTGCACCCTCCTGCCCTCCCAACTCTCAGGTTCTCCCAACAGCCCTCCCCCAGCTAATTTCATAAAAGGCACTAAAAACTTTTGATCAGTCACAAAATCATGGGAAGAGAAAGAAATACAAGAAGAGAGAAAGAAGGGAAAGTGGGGTGAATCATTAACAAAGGCACCACATCCCTGATGCTGTACTGTTCTGGGTGCTTTTTTCTCAATGAATTCTCACAAAATCCTGTTGGTATTAGTGATCCATATTTCTTACATAAAGAAACTGAGTCGCAAAGAGGTTATTACTTAACTTGCCCAAGATCGTACAGCTAATAAGATGCAGAGATAGAGTCCACTTTTGACTCCAGTCCAGTGCTCTTTGCACTATTGCTTTCTTCCCAAGAGTCATTGTATCCACTCCTCTTAAAGAAAGGAAGGCGTTAAGTTTGGGATAGACTGTGTATGCACAAGAACCACTGTACCTCTCCCTGAACGCCACCAGATGGCGCAGTGGAAGGCTAAAATCCTGTTGCTTTTTATCAGTTCACTTGGCGAGACAGGCGTGGGGGAGGCCAGCTGCAGGGAGAATGTCAAAACAGAGTTCTATTTAGGAAAATGAAGCCTTCTGCCTGCCCCGTCTCCCACCGGGATCCTTGGATGGCTCTCGGCAGACTATAAATGAATTCGCTTCTTTCTTCCTTCCCCATCCTACTGCTAACCCACATCTCTGATTCTATTTTCTCTCCATCTCTGACACAAGGGCACTAGTTCCACCCACATCAGAGAATAGTGTGTCCTGAAGACAGAGAGGAGCAGGCAAGATGGGTGGTGGGGAGAATCAAGACCTGCAGTTCCCTGTAGCAACTGGAGGGGCATTTCCCAGACATATCCCTTCCTGCCTGCTTACCCAACACACATACACACACACCATAACACAGACGTGCACAACACACACATATCATAACACACACACATCTCATAACACCATAACATGCACATATCATAACATACACATACACATGAACATGCACACAACACACAAGTGCTAATCTAAGGGCCCTGTCTTAGCCTGATGTGGCTGCCATAATAAAGTACCACACACTATGTGGCTTAAACCAGCTTGAGGGAGACCAGCTGCAGGGAGAACATCAAAAAAGAGTGCTATTTAGGAAAATGAAGCCTTCTATTTTCTCAGAGATCTATTTTCTCACAGTTCTGGAAGCTGTAAGTCCAAGACCAAGGTGTGGATAGGTTTTGTTTCTTCCGATACCTCTCTCCTGGGCTTGCAGATAGCTGCCTTCTCACTGTGTCCTCACAGGGTCTTTTCTATGTGCACCCTGGTGTCTCTCTGTGTGTCCTAATCCCCTTTTCGGACACCAGTCAGATTGCATTAGAGCCCATCCTAACAGCCTTATTTTAACTTCATCACCACCCCCCCACCCCCCCCCTTTTTTTTTTACTTTAAAGACAGGCCATCACTCTGTTGCCCAGGCTGGAGTGCAGTGGCGTGAACATGGCTCACTGCAGACTCAACCTCCCGGGCTCAAGTGATCCTCTCACCTCAGCCTCCGGAGTTGCTGGGACTACAGGTGTGTGCCACCACGCCCACCTAATTTTTAAATTTTTTCTAGAGACGGGGGTCTCCCTATGTTGCCCAGGCTGACCTCGAACTCTTGGCCTAGAGCAATCCTCCCACCTCAGCCTCCCAAAGTGCTGGGATTTCAGGTATGAGTCACTGCACCCAGCCTATCACCCGGCCTATCATGTGACCTGTCTCCAAATACAGTCATATTCTGAGGTACTGGGAGCTAGGGCTTCAACATATGACTTTGGAAGTGGGAGGATACAACTCAGTCCATAACAGGACCGAATCACTTATTTTATTTTATTTTAATTCTGAGTAGTGGGTGCAACTTTGTGCTTAATAAAGATGTTTGACCCCTAGAGGTCACAGGAGAAGTCCTAGGTTACAATATGCTCGCTAACAAATGAAGCTTATCAATTGTGTGACACTAAGGGTAAATATGGCTGAAATGATCCAAGTAATTTTAAGATGAATCTTCCCTCCCAGGAGCCTCACATAATTACCTGGATAGATCTGGTTTGGAGGTCTCTATTGATGACCAGAACATCACCAGTGTCCACTTCTTTGTGAAAAGCTGTCCTTTCTCTGTTCACTCTCCTTTGGATGTCCTCCAAAGCAGACCATTCCTGGAGTTCATAGAACTCCCTCATTCTCTGAGATTTTTCTAACCTGGAAGGTGGTGCTGAGAAGGCGTCCTAGATCTACCTGATATAACCTGGGTGACTGTAGAGGTAGCAGAGTTGTCTTCAGGTTGAAAGTTTAAAGCAGAGGGTCTGTTCAACCCAGAAGTGTCCCAGGCCAGGCTACATGGTGCCTTGTTTAGAAGAATCATATAAAATTAAGAAACCCCAAAGAATGAGGATCACTTGAGGCCAGGAGTTTGTGACCAGCCTGGCCAACGTAGACAGTCCACATTCTACAAAAAAATAAGATAAAATTTTTGTAACTAGCCAGATGTGGTGGCAGACAACTGCAGTCCCAGCTACTTGGGAGGATGAGGCGGGAGGATGAGGCAGGAGGATCACTTGAGCCCAGAAGTTGGAGGCTGCAGTGAGCTGTGATTGCACCACTGCACTTTGCAAGGGTAACAGAGCCAGATCCTGTCTCTAAAAGAAAAGAAATCCCAAAGAATTTGTCCCCTCCCAGAGGGAAAGTTATATATATACATATATATAGAGAGAGAGAGAGAGAGAGTGTGTGAAGTGAAATAAATAAAGCAGCTTCTGCTTGATGAGGCCAATAAGGCCTGGGGTCTGGGATCAGGGTTTTCTCGAAGCTGGGCGGTGATCATAAGATCACTTTGATACCTGTGGACCTCCAACACCTGCTATTCCCAAAAACCACTCTGCTATCCCCTTAGACGGCAAACTAGCACTGTCTGCTGACCTAAGTAATTCTCAACCCACTCAATGGGGCAGCTTGCCTTATTTAAGACATATGATTTTTGTACTTGAATAAAGTTAAAGTTACATGAAGCTGAAATGCAGCCACAACTGAGTGCAGGCAATAATTGTGAGTCCAGCCTCCTACAGTTAAGAGTTGCTCTCTTTTGGCCAGGCGTGGTGGCTCACGCCTGTAATCCCAGCACTTTGGGAGGCTGAGGCGGGCGGATCATAAGGTCAGGAGATCGAGACCATCCTGGCTAACATGGTGAAACCCCGCCTCTACTAAAAATACAAAAAAATTAGCCTGGTGTGGTGGCATGCACCTGTAGTCCCAGCTACTCAGGAGGCTGAGGCAGGAGAATCTCTTGAATGAGGGAGGAGGAGGAGGTTGCAGTGAGCTGAGATGGCGCCACTGCAGTCCAGCCTGGCAGAGCGAGACTCCGTCTCAAAAAAAAAAAAAAAAAAAAAAAGAGTTGTGCTCCTTTGGGGACAGGGAGAGACAAGTAGCAGGGGGCACTTCCCTGAATGCTCTCCTTAGTGGTGGGAATTTGACCTGTTTAGAAGTTCTACTCCATGAGGGTTTTTTCTGGGTTGTTGTTTGTTTGTTTTCTTTTTTTTTTTTTTTTTTTTTTTGAGATGGAGTCTTGCTATGTTACCCAGGCTGGAGTGCAGTGGCATGATCTCAACTCACTGAAACCTTTGCCTCCTGGGTTCAAGTGATTCTCCTGCCTCAGCCTCCCGAGTAGCTTGGATTACAGGCGCGTGCCACCATGCCTGGCTAATTTTTGTATTTTTAGTAGAGATGGGGTTTCACCATGTTGGCCAAGCTCGTCTCAAACTCCTGACCTCAGGCGATCTGCCTGTTTTGGCCTCCCAAAGTGCTGGGATTACAGGCATGATCCACCACACCCGGTCTACTCCATGAGGTTTTGATTAAACAGTTCAAAATTTATACTCAGGAAGACCTCGTTTTATTGTGCTTAGCCTCATTGCACTTTGCAAATATTGTATTGGTTTGTGGCAACCCTGTGTTGAGCAAGTCTATCTGTGTCATTTATCCAACAGTGCATGCTCACTTTGGGTCTCTGTGTCAGCATTTTTCAGCAATGAGGTATTTTTTAATTAAGGTATGTACATTGTTTCTCCAGTGCAATACTATTGCACACAATAGACTACAGTATAGTTACTTTTATATGTACTAGAAAACCAACAAATTTTTGTGATTCAACCCACTCACTTTTTATGATATTTGCTTTATTGAGATCATCTGGAACCAAACCCACAATATCTCCAAAGTATTGCCAGTAATGAAGCACTACATCACATCAGGCCCCATGCTGGGTGCTGGAAATACAAAGGTAATAGTCTGCTGGAGGAGACAGGGATCTAATTAAATTTATGTATTTATGTATTTATTTGAGACCAAGTCTTGCTCTGTTGCCCAGGCTGGAGTACAATGGTGTGATCTTAGCTCACTGCAACCTCCGCCTCCCAGATTCAAGCAATTTTCCTGCCTCAGCCTCCTGAGTACCTGGGATTACAGGCGTGTGCTACCATGCCTGGCTAATTTTTGTATTTTTGATAGAAACAAGGTTTCCCCATGTTGACCAGGCTGGTCTCGAACTCCTGACCTCCGGTGATCTGCCTGTCTCAGCCTCCCAAAGTGCTGGGATTACAGGTGTGAGCCACTGCACCCGGCCATCTAATTAAATTTAATACAGTAAGGCATGTGCAATAATAAAAGTTGGTGTAGGGTACAAAACCAGCCAAAAGAGGAAAGAGTTCTTCATGGAAAGATCAGAGTGGGCTTTACAGTGGAGGTAACCCATGGACAAGGGTATTTGAAGGATGAGTAAGAGTTCACCACACAAGAAAGGGTGGAACAGAGAAAGCTCCACCCAGAAAGTGCACAAGGCATGGAACAAAAGCAGAGTGATGCAAGACAGTGTATCTCCGGAACTGCAAGCATTTTGGTAAGGTGGAAGCAGAAGTGTGTGTGAAGGAAGAATGTAGGATGAGCTGAGAGGGGTAGGAGACAGATCATCTAAAAGAGCCTCAGGTAAGCTCATGCAAAGAGTTTGAACATTCTTCTGAAAGTCTTTATATGATTTGAAGCAGGCTTGTGGCCTAGTCAGGTGGACATATGAGAACAGCCTGGGGGAGGAAGGATGGTGGCTACTGCAGTCGTCCTAGTGAGATCACATAAGGCCAGTGGCAACGAGCATGAAAAGGAGAGGATGCATTTACCAAATATCTGGGAGGGGTTTAATGTGTGTGGGAGAGAGAGGGATTTAGATATGATTTCATACTTTTTTCTAGAGTGGCTGGGATGGTGGTGCCAGAGGTGGAGAATGTTAGAAGGGAGTCGATTTGGAATGAGAAGGTGAGAATTGTCTTCAGTATGCCACGTTTTTCAGTCAAGTGGGAATGTCAATAGGCCTCTGAATATATGGGTGGTCTAGAGCTTGAGGAAATATCAGAATTGGCAGAAGAGATGCAGGCATCATCAACATATAAGCATTTAAACCACCTATGACGATGAAATATCCCAGGAAGTGTGAGTGAGAAGAGAGAGCAGAGGTTGGAACTATGAGAGGCAACAAAACATAATGGCTCAGCCCATAGGATGGAGGAAATATTTGCAAATTGTGTGTCTGATAAGAGAATAATATCCAGAATATGGCCAGGTGCGGTGGTGGCTCATGCCTGTAACCCCAGCACTTTGGGAGGCCAAGGCGGGAGGATCACTTGAGTCCAGAAGTTCAAGACCAGCCTGGGCAACATGGTAAAATCCCATTTCTACAAAAATTACAAAACATAGCTGAATGTCGTAGTGCATGCTTGTAGTCCCAGCTACTTGGGATGCTAAGGTAGGAGGATCGCTTGAGGCTGCGGTGAGCCATGACAGCACCGCTGCACTCCAGCTTCACCCTGCCTAAAAAAAAAACAAAAAAACAAAAAAACCCAGATTATATAATGAACACTTAAAACTCAACAATATAAAAGCGAACATCTCAATTCAAAAATGGGCAAAGAATGTAAATAGACATTTCTCCAAAGATACGCAAATGGCCGTCTTGGTCTATTCAGGCTCCTACAACAAAATATCATAGACTAAGCAGTTTCTTAAAAATGAAAATTTGCTTCTCAAGTTCTGGAGGCTGGGAAGTCCCAGATCAAGGTGCTGGCAGATTTGATGTGTGGTGAAGGCTGTCTTCTGGTTCATAGAAGACCAATTGCTTCCTAAAGGCCCAGCTTCTTAATACTGTCACATTGGCAATTAGGTTTCAACATAAAAATTTGGGAAGTGGGGGACACGAACATTCAGACATGGCAACATGAAAAGATGCTCAACATGACTAGTCATTAGGGAAATACAAATCAAAGCCACAATGAGATGCCATTTTACACTTGCTGGGATAGCTATGGTATTAAAAATGGAAAATAGGTGTTGGAGAAATTGGAACCATCATACATTGCTGATAGGAATAAACAAATGGTGCAGCTGCTATGAAGAACAGTTTGGTTGTTCCTGAAAAAGCTAAGCACAGAATTATGATATGAGTCAGTGATGCCACTCCTAGGTGGGTACACAAAGGGATTGAAAGCAGGAACTCAGATACTTGTATGCCAACATTCATAACTGCATGATTCACAAAGCCTAAAGGTGGAAACAATCTGTCTCCATCAAGAGACAAATGGTAAAACAGGCCGGGCGCGGTGGCCCATGCCTGTAATCTCAGCTCTTTGGGAGGCCGAGGCGAGCAGATCACCTGAGGTCAGGAGCTCAAGACCAGCCTGGCCAACATGACGAAACCCCATCTCTACAAAAAACAAAAACAAAAATTAGCTGGGTGTAGCAGCACTCACCTGTAGTCCCAGCTACTCAGGAGGCTGAGGCACAAGAATCGCTTGAACCTAGGAGGCTGAGGTTTCAGTGAGCCGAGATCGTGCCACTGCACTCCAGCCTGGGTGACAACGAGACTCCATCTCCAAAAAAAAAAAAAAATGGTGAATGGAAAAACAAAATGTGTTATATGCATACGGTGAAATATCATTCAGCCATAAAAAGGAATGAAATTCTGACACATGCTACAACACAGATGAACCGGAAAACATTATGCTAAGTGAAATAACCCAGTCATGAAAGCACAAATATTGTGTGATTCCACTTATAGGAGGTACCTACAATAGGCAAATTCATGGGGACAGAAAGAAGATTAAAGTTTACCAGGAGCTGGAGAGAGTGGAGAATGGGGAGCTATTGCTTAATGGTTATAGAGTTTCTGTTTGGGGTGATGAAAAAGTTTTGCAAATAGTGATGATGACTGCACAACATGTGAATGTACTTAATGCTACTGAACTGCACATTTAAAAATGCTTAATGATAGGTTTTATGTTATATACATTTTACCATAATTTTCAAAAATTAATAATATAATAAATATGTAATAACTTAATAATGCAGTACACCAAAAACAATGGAATTGTATACTTTAAATGAGTGAATTGTATGCAATGTATCGTACGTAAAGATTGAATGGAAGACCAGGCGCAGTGGCTCACACCTGTAATCCTAGCACTTTGGGAGGCCAAGGCAAGCGAGACCTCATCTGAGGTCATAAGTTCAAAACCAGCCTGGCCAACATGGTGAAACCCCTAAAAATACAAAAATTAGCCAGGCATGGTGGTGCGTGCCTGTAATCCCAGGTACACGGGAGGCTGAGGCATGAGAATCACTTGAACCCAGGAGGCAGAGGTTGCGGTGAGCCAAGATCGCGCCATTGCACTCCAGCCTGGGCGACAGAGCGAGACCCTGTCTCAAAAACAAACAAACAAACAAAAAAGATTGAATGGAGATTTCTCAAAGAACTAAAAATAGAACTACCATTCTATCCAGCAATTCCACTACTGGGTATGTACCCAAAGGAAAAGAAATTATTATATCAAAAAGATACCTGTACCCATATATTTATCCCAGCACTATTCACGATAGCAAAGATATGGAATCAACCTAAGTGTCCATCAACAGATGATTGGATAAAGAAAACGTGGTATACATACACTTTAGGATGCCACTCAGCCATAAAAAGAATGAAATCATGTCTTTTGCAGCCACATGGATGGAACTGGAGGCCATTACATTAAGTGACACAAGTCAGACACACAAAGACAAATACTGCATGTTCTCACTTGTAAGGGGGAGTTAATAATGTGTACACACAGACATAGAGAGTGAAATGATAGACAATGGAGACTTGGATGGGTGGGGGATGGGAAGGGGGTGGAGGATGAAAAATTACTTACTGGGTACAATGTACATTATCCGGGTGACAGATACCCTAAAAGCTCCGACTTCACCACTATGCAATCTGTGCATGTAACAAAATTACACCTGTACTCCATACATTTATACAAAAATTTTTCAATAAGTAAAGATTGACCAGAAGAAGATTTCAATGAAGAAGACAGAGAGGGGCTGGGCCGAGCAGTAGGAAAAGAACCAGAGGAGTGTGACACCGAGGAACTGAAGGAGGAGAGTTTCAAGGAGGAAATGGTCAGCAGGATCAAGTGCCACAGATGAGAACAAACAAAGCATTCACTGAATTATCACCATTGAGAAATTTACTCAAATAGGCATTCAACCCACTTTTATTGAGCACCACAACATGCCAAGCCCTGTCCAGGAAACTGGGAATACAAGACAAATGAGTCCAGCAACTTACGCCTTGGTGACAAAGACAGACAGCAACATCTGTGAGCAGAGGTGCCCCCGCTCAGTGTCATGCAAGCTGGTTGCACAGGGTGCTGAGGAGGAAGAAGGAGAGGCAGCTATACCAGAGGGGAGAGCTCAAGGAGGGCAACCCAAAGCAGGTGACACAAACTGAGTTTTGAAACCTGTAGAAGACAAGGAGGACATTGGTGCTAGCAAGAATAGCACAGACAAAAGCACAGGGATATAAAATGGCTCCTTGCATTTGAGGAACAGCAGCTAATTCGCTGTGGCTGGAGCCAAGGGTGAGTGTGGGAGAATGAAGGAACGGCATTGCCCAGGGAAGGAAGTGTGATGAATGCAGTATGGTCAAGATCAGCAGGGCCTTGGGCTTGGAGGAGTTTGAGGAAGGTGGCGGGACTGCAAGCAGGGAAGCCAGTTAAAAGTTTGTTGCCATAATCCAGCAGAGAAGTAAAGCAGGCATGAGCTAGAGTGGCAGCAATGGGAGCAGAGAGGAGGGAAAGGGCATTGGAGTACATTCTAGGAAAAAAATGTACTGAGGGCTGTTCAAATATATGGGCGGAAATAGAGGGTAGGATTTGGCTTGGATAAGTGGTACAGTGTGGTGCCTTTCATTAAAATGAGAAATATAGAATAAATGAGTTTCCAAGAAAGATGACGAATTCATACGCTCAGAGACAAGGGGAGCATCTCCCCAAAAACAACTATCAGCAAGAATTCCAGCCCTGAGCCATGTGTGGCTAAGCTAAGTATTTCAGATCGTAAGAGAAAACCAAGTTCCCATCCTCCTGTACTCCCAGCATACCTCAAATCCCTGTTTGCCTTAGTTACTGTCCTCTCACCCTGCAGCTAGGACCTCATCAGGAGCACCCTATGACCACTTGACTACAGAAGACAAAATTCAGGTCTGATTTACAGAGGGTTCTGCCAGATAGGCTGGGCACTATCTGAAATATGAATGGCTACTTAAGTCTGAAGCAGTGGCATGTGCAATACCACAACGATGAATGAGGCATTCCATAAGTTCACAGGTCATGGTTTAGGCAGACACACTGCAGGCCTGGAAGGCAAATGAGTATCCAGAATAAGCATCGATCGCAGTGAGAACAAAGTGCTGCCACTTCCATTATGAAAGTGATCTTTTGTAATCAGTCACCTGCTACCAGGTGACTGGCCGTGTTTCCCATTATCTGAAAGAGCTGCCCTGATAGAATGGTGAGATGGCCTTTGTTTTTTATTATTGTGATTAAAAAAAAACACCTAACATGAAATCTACTCACGTAACAAAACTTTAAGTATATAGTATTGTTAACTATATGCACACTGTTGTGCAGGGGGATGGCCTTTTGGTGGCCCACTGATGGTACCAGCTCAGTGGCAACCCTTTGTGGAACTGGGGAAATGTCCTCTAGATTTGCATGATATTCTAAATCAGCAATGGTGTGGTTCTTTTTCTCCTATAATTAGGATTCACAGGCTTGAATCGTTTTGCTGTTACACCTAGTAATCCTCTAGGGAACATTTTGCTTCCCATCCATGCAACTTTAGGCTCAGTTAGCCAAGGTATGCTAGTTCCCAAGGAAGGACTGCTGCTTCTTTTTTTTTTTAGAGACGTAGTCTTGCTCTGTCGCCCAGGCTGGAGTGCAGTGGCGCGATCTCGGCTCACTGCCAGCTCCGCCTCCCGGGTTCACGCCATTCTCCTGCCTCAGACTCCTGAGTAGCTGGGACTACAGGTGCCTGCCACCACGCCTGGCTAATTTTTGTATTTTTAGTAGAGAGGGGGTTTCACCAAGTTAGCCAGGATGGTCTCGATTTCCTGACCTCGTGATCCGCCCCCGTCGTCCTCCCAAAGTGCTGGGATTACAGGCATGAGTCACTGCGCCTGGCCAGGAAGGACTGCTTCTATCAAGGACACAGCAATGGTTCCATTAAACTGGCCGCTTGGTGTTCCTCATGTCAATGCATCAATATAAAAAGAAGCGGTTCTTTACTGGCTAAGATATTGGCCCTGATTTTCAAGGGGAATGGGGTTGCAACCATACATTGGGAGTATGAGGAGTATGTCTGGAATGCAGGAGCTTCCCTGGAGTGTCTCAGTACTCATGCCCTGGATTAAAGTCAACAGAAAACTACATTATCAGGACGGCTAATGGCCAGACCTTTCAGCAATCATGGCTTAGGTCATCCACCAGGCAAGAGATCATGTCCAGCCAAATTTGCTAAGTGCAAAGGAACTATGGAATAAATAATGGGAGAATGTAGTTATAAATACCAGCTATGAGCTGGGTGCAGTGGCTTACATCTATAATCCCAGCACTTTGAGAGGCTGAAACAGGCAGATCACTTGAGCCCGGGAGTTCGAGACCCACCTGTGCAACAGGATGAAATCTCATCTCTACCAAAAAAACAAAAAAATACAAAAATTAGTGTACATGCAGCTCCAGGCTTGGCCTTCTGGCCTCTATCCTAGGCCTCCTCACCTGCCAACCTTGTTTCTTTGCTCAGAGCTCTCCACAGCTGCACCGGCCCCATGGCTGCCTCTAATCCTCTGTCTAGTCTCCTTCTTCAGCCATTAGTCATTTGCTGCTTAGACACCATATGGATATGAACCTTACTTGGGGTTTTGATCATCTCCCATCCCCTTCTACCAAATGGCCCAAGCACTATCTCCTTTCACAGGTTGAATGGAAAGGGAGGCTGGGTTGGTGTACACTAGAGATAAATGGGGCAAAATGCACCTTTGCACAGTGGGGTCTGTGATTGTAGCTTTTGCGCCTTCTACACAAATATTTTTGTTTCAAAAAAAAAAAATTAGTGCACATGTATCCCAGCTGTTCAGGAGGCTGAGGAGAGGATGGCTTGAGCCCAGGTGGCAGAGGTAGCAGTGAGCCATAATTGCACCACTGCATGGCAGCCTGTGCGACAGGGTGAGACCCTGTCTCAAATAATATTAATAATAATAAATAAATAAATACCAGGTATAACCATGTGACTACTTTCAGAGGAAAATTGTAATAATTATGAGTATTTATTTCTTATTTTGATACAAATGTATATACATATAAACTATTTTTTCTTTTCCTTTCTTCCATCCCCCTGCATCTAAATGCATCTTTACATCTCAAGGAGACAATGTGACTCTGTTAGAAGACAAATAATCATGGCCCAAAGAGGGATAAAGGGACTTTGGATCCTCTTTTGGAGAAAGAGTTAGTATGGGTTTGGTTATAGAATGGACAGTTGCATTATGGTAGATGAAAGAGCTCTTTATTTGGAAGTAAATCTAAGTATCATTTAAAGATGTGTACAGATTCCATGCTGGTATGAACTCTGGTGGGTTTGTAGCATGTTAACTTAGCTAAGCTGGAACTGGGTTCTCCATGTTCTACTCCCTTCCTGAGTAGTTCTGGGTTAGTCTGGGCCACAAAAGAGACATTATGTGTAAGATTTGGAGGGCAGAAGTGCAGCAGCAATGATCGACTTCTGCTACTTGGAAGGTCAGTGCAAAACACAAGATGATGTTGCAGCTCGGGCACATCATCCCTTGTGTGCTGGTCAGCTTGTTGGCAGCGGGCAGCAGGCAGCTGCAGCTGACATCTTGCCTCAGCTGCTTTGACACTGGGCCAGGTACATGTTGGATTCCATGATGAAGGGCACCAGATTCCACTGGAGATCACTCGCATCATCAGTGTAGGAGGTGGGAGGGGATGAGAGACTGATAGGAGTTTCAGTCCATCCTGTTGGAGTGTGGCGCATCCATGGAGGTTCATGTGTCCTTGATTCCCCCCTCACACCTGTCTTCCTTTCCCAACTGCCCAGTTGCCTGTCCTATAGCCTTCAGCCAGCAACTGAAGCAACAGCCACATGGAGACTGCATAATCAGTCCCACAATTGCACAAGGTCAAGCTCCTATAATAAATCCCTTTATATAAATATATGTGTCTACACAGGCATCCTTATGTGTGTCTAAGTATGTGCATGTGTGTGTGTGTCTTTCTGTTTCTCACACTGAACTCTGGCTGACACAGAGTGGAAGGGTAAGAATGAATGCCAAGTAACAAAAGGGAAAGACTGTTCCAGTGGTTGGTCTCTTTTATTTTATATCTCTTTCTTATTCTTGCCCTGCTCTGCTCCATATTGTTGGAGCCTTACCCACATGGGCTGAGTTTTCCAGGCTTCTTGTTCATCTGGCTTCCAGCTTGGTTTATACACCAGGAAACCCTGTCGGGAGCTAGGAGGATAGCAGGGAGAAAAACTCAAGGAATTTCTCCCTCACATTCTCTGGCTCTATCTGCGACTCTTGCCTGTCTCCAGCTCTTCCCAACATGCCCACCATGCTTTCACCTGTCACTCAGTGACTTTGTTCCTGGGCTGGTGATGTGGTCTCCTCCTTTGTCTCTCCAACTTAAGGGTGGCAGCAGCTTCATGCTGTTGCATCTTTGGGCTATCTCACCAGCCCTTGTTTGGCTTCTCAGTCCATCCATTATCGGGGGAACCAGCCCTCAATATTTCTACGTAGGTTCTATTTTCCATAAGTGTTGGCAGGGTGAGAAATAAAGAGAAAGAGTACAAAGAGAGGAGTTTTACAGCTGGGCCTCTGGGGGGGCATCACATATCGGTAGGACCATGATGCCCACCTGAGCTGCAAAACCAGCAGGTTTTTACTGAGGATTTCAAAAGGGGGTGGGGTGCAAGAACAGGGAGTAGGTCACAAGATCACATGCTTCAAAGGGCAAAAAGGAGAACAAGATCACATGCTTCTGAGGCCAATAAAGATCACAAGGCAAAGGGCAAAGCAAAGATCACAAGGCAAAGGGCAAAATCAAAAACTTCTGATAAGGGTCTATGTACAGCTGTGCACGTATTGTCTTGACAAACATCTTAAACAACAGAAAACAGGGTTCGAGAGCAGAGAACCGGTCTGAACTCAAATTTGCCAGAGTGGGGTTTCTTCCCCACCCTAATAATCCTGAGGGTACTGCAGGAGACTAGGGTGTATTTCAGTCCTTATTGCAACCTCATAAGACAGACACTCCCGAAGCGACCATTTATAGACCTCCCCCCAGGAATGCAATTCCTTTCCCAGGATCTTAATATTAATATTCCTTGCTAGGAAAAGAATTTAGTGATCTCTCTCCTACTTGCATGTCCGTTTATAGGCTCTCTGCAAGAAGAAAAATATGGCTCTTTTTGCCCGATCCCGCAGGCCCTCGGACCTTATGGTTGTCTTCTCTTGTTCCCTAAAATCGCTGTTATTCTGTTCTTTTTCAAGGTGCGCTGATTTCACATTGTTCAAACACACATGTTTTACAATCAATTTGTACAATTAGATACAATTATAGTGGTCCTGAGGTGACGTATATCCTCAGCTAACAAAGATAACAGGATTAAGAGATTAAAGTAAGACAGGTGTAAGAAATTATAAGAATATTATTTGGGAACTGATAAATGTCCATGAAATCTTCACAATTTTATGTTCAGAGATTGCAGGAAAGACAGGCATAAGAAATTATAAAAGTATTAATTTTGGGAGCTGATATATGTCCATATTAAAATGAAATCTTCACAATTTATGTTCCTCTGCCATGGCTCCAGCCAGTCCCTCAATTCACAGTCCCTGACTTCCTGCAACATCTCTCCCTTTCTTTTTATATAAATGTGCCATGGTGATGAAGGCTTGTTTGTTCTCTCGGTTTTGACGCAGGATTCTTTGATTGGTCCGGCACATTAAAAACAAGCAGATTAAACAGAGAAACATAATTCCAAAATTTACTACAGTGAAGCCACCAATAGACTTAATTCAAGTCATGGGGTTTAGTCTAGAAAGACTTTCTGCCACCTGATCTAACACCTCAGCTTCAGGCACAATGGATAAATGAGCTTGAGAGGCTTCAAAAATTTGCTTCTTTAATTTGGTTATGTCCAAGGATAAATTATCTTCCCTACCCAGAAGTTGTCCTTTGACCATTTCCCATGAATGATCAGTCTCATTGTAGGAATATGATGTGATACAGAAATCAGAAGTATTCCAATCACACTGCATTTGCATGCGATGTTCGAGACTCATTAGCCAATCCCCAAGCCAAATAACAGACTGTCTTTTTTTTTTTTTGAGACAGTCTCGCACTGTCACCCAGGCTGGAGTGCAGTGGCGCAGTCTCGGCTCACTGCAAGCTCCACCTCCCGGGTTCATGCCATTCTCCTGCCTCAGCCTCCCGAGTAGCTGGGACTACAGGCACCCACCACCACACCCAGCCGATTTTTTTGTATTTTTAGTAGAGACGGGGTTTCACTGTGTTAGCCAGGATGGTCTCAATCTCCTGACCTCGTGATCTGCCCGCCTTGGCCTCCCAAAGTGCTGTGATTACAGGTGTGAGCCACCACACCCAGCCAGACTGTCT
Source organism: Pan paniscus (assembly GCF_029289425.2). NCBI lineage: Eukaryota > Metazoa > Chordata > Mammalia > Primates > Hominidae > Pan > Pan paniscus. The sequence goes on along the minus strand of NC_073252.2, from coordinate 137,512,337 downwards.
TAAATCATTAATTTGATTAGCTAATTTTTGATCAATGCCTTGTTGAGAATTCCACATTTGGGTAGAATTGGCTTGCCAATCATTAACAAAATGAGCCATTTGAATAGATTGATGTAATGCCATTCTGGCAGTGGTGGCCAGTGCAGTGACTGTAATTAGGCCCATGATCGCAGCTATTAAAGTGAAAACAAATCTCTTAGATCTTTTGAGAATTCATAGTAACACTTCATTAATTAAATGTACTGAGGGGGAAGATTCCCAAGGTCTGGGTATGGTTACCAGTATCCAGATTCCTTCTTGAGTTTGAACCAACATTACACTTTTCCTGGAGTCAAAACACGAGGTAACACAAGTATATAAATGACAATTAATGCATTGGACAGTTTGATTTTTCATCCAAATTTTGATATTTCCCACTAACAGCATGTAAGGAGGCTTAACACAACTCTGTATAGGAATAGTCATGTTGGAGGTAAACAAAGCAGAATGTTTGAATCTACATTGATACTGAGGGAGAAAAGCGGTGGTGGCCATGCCCGATGTTCTCCACCATAAAGAAGCAATCTGAGGTGCCCAGGGATGCCAAAGAGGCAGACGGGCATACCTGGGTAGAGGAGAATTATCATAATGCCAATTGGAGTCCCATAAACGAGGATTGGCATCAAAAAGAGGAAAAGGGTTAAAAGGGGATTTATCATGGGGTTCAGAATCACAGATGGGAGGGGTGGTAGGGGGGACAACAGACAGAAAAGTTTCCCCTTCCCATACTCGCAGTCCGTACATGGCAATAGCCAATTTTCAAAGTTCTGGGTGTTCTGGGCTCAGAATGGGGAATATCATAAGAGGCCTCAGGGTACAGGGGTAATTGCCTTATCTTCCCATTTTAAGGGAAAGAATGAGCTGAACCTCCCATGCAAAGTAGGATGATGATCTTTGTCCTCCCAATAAGAAATAAAATAAGTAGCCTCCAGGCATTCCCTTACGCCAGAGGAGCAATTGTTTTTAAATAACCCTTTGGTGCCCAGTCTATTACTAAACCATATGAGTCATTTTTTAATACTACCGCATATGAGTTAACACAATCTTCCCAAATTAAAGTTTTAGATGGGCCCTCAAAATTGTTAGGACATGGTTTTCCTACAGGTTTATATTGAAAGTATGGGGTATCTCCTATTACTCCCCTTTCATTTGTTTTAAAGGAGAAAGGGAGAGGCTGGAGACCAAATGTCCCCGTTGTCTTGTAGCTAATCTCTCCGGAAGATAAGCAGCCCAGACTTGACTTTCTAGATGGATACAACCAGGTGCGTATCCGAGGCACAGAGGAGGGTATTTATAACCCATAGTAACATTAAGTGCCATGCCTTCTTCTCCTGGTTGAGCGGGGCAATGGTCATCTGTAGCTCCAGGCATCCACACACTATCGTCAGTATAGATTTCCACAGGAGCATCCATCCAGGTCAGAGGTCGAATAAGTGGAGGAAAAGGCACATAAGCCCAATAAGAATAATTTTGTGTAGCAGGTAAATCAGTGTGAGGGAAACTGGTGAGACAGAAAGTATAACGAGGAGAATTATTAAATAAAACCTATTGTAAGTGAGATTCAGTGCTAAAGGAGGAAGAGAAGAACAGAGAGATGTTATTTTCAGGCTAATAGAAAGGTTGAGATTTTTATGTTTGTAAGGAGAAAAAGAAAGGTAATTAGGAGAAGTGGGATTAGTTAGGGGGTCTCCGTTGCCATTAGGGAGGATTGAACCAGACCCATTTTCATTTGGTGTGCCAGTTTCTGAGGAGTCAGCACAGATCTCACCACATATCAGGGCGGTCTCTGACGCGGACGTCTTTTCCCTGTGGCTTTCTTTGTCAGTATTCACACGAAGTGTAAGTCTTCTAGTGGGCACCCATACAGGGGATTGATGATCTCCTGGTGAAACGCAAGCATACCCTCTTTCCCACGTTATAATTGTTCCAGGTTTCCAGGTATTGGTTTAGGAGTTTTTCCATAACACTGGCTTGCCTTCATTTAGGGAGAATTTTTTGCCTGTATAATGGCATTCAGCTGCAGTCAGAGTATTGTCTTTAGGAACATTTAGAAAGTTGAAAGTAAACAATGCTAAATGTAATTGAGGTAAATTTTGTCATTGGACAGAACACATGGCCATTTTACCATGATTCGCATTCTCAAAAGCTAACGTACGAAGGAGAATACCTTGAGCGTGCTCATCAGAGACAGGTTTTTGAACAGCATCTTGTAATTTGACCAGAAAATCAGGATATAATTCATTGTGACCCTGTTTAACAGTAGTAAAAGAAACAGGAGCTTGGCCTGGGGCACGTAATTTATCTGAAGCTCTCATACACACTTTGTTACTTGTTCCGTGGTGAGAGCATCAAAGCCTAGTTGGGCAGTAGTATCAGAGTAATTATCAGGGCCTGTGAGTTGAGCCTGAGTTATTAGAATGCCATCAGCCCGATTTAGCTGAGCCTGCAAAGGGGACTCCTCTGACTGCCTGGTACGGATTGTAAATGCTGAGATGGACTTAGAACAGCTTTTGCCAAAAGATCTCAGTCTAAAGGAAGCAAAATGACCTCAGTACAAAGAGTCTGTAATACCATTTTAACATATGGAGAAGTAGGACCATACTGAGTACAAGCATCCTTGAATTCTTTTAAAAAGGTAAGATTGAGTGGCGCATATCGACGCACTCCTACCCCTTGAGCATTTGGAGGTTCCAGCGCAACTGGATAAGCCCACGCATCTAATCTACTTGCTTCTTTGTTTTGGCGTAATAAGCGTTGCATGGAAGTTTCAAGAGCAGGCACGTGAGACGGAGTCGGCATAGAAGTGACAGGAAAAGTATGTGTAGATAAGAGAAACTGAGGTTGAGGATGTCGGACTGGTATGAGAGTGTGAGAAGGGGCACTGGGGGAGCAGAAGAGGTAAAAGCATGCTGGTGATTATTGGCGCAATCCTGTGCAACAAGAATGGCAGGGGCATCCATGCATGAAGAAGGGTACAGAGAAGCAGGTTGAGTGGATGGCAAAGTGACCGGTTGAGGGACCGAAATGACAGGAGGATGAGGGGCTGCGGTGGATGGGGGAAGGCCTGCAGAATTACAGGTAAATTGTAGTTTGGTCCTGGGGCCATTAGATGGCTCTGGAGCCAAAGGCTGCAAAGCTTTGAAGAGGGAAAAATTAGCATAGTTATGCTCCTGGGCTGTCCGAGTCCGGGCCTCGGGAGCTACAAGTATCGGCTCTTCATGGAAAGAAATAAGATCATCAGGTGGTGACGTTAAGCCAAAGTCACCGGAGTTAGATATTGAATTCTCAACATCTTCACGTGGGGGAGGAGTAGGCGAAGGGAGAGGCTGAGCAGATAACAAAGGCCGAGTGGGAGAGGAAAGCTGAGGAAGAGGTAGAGGGTTGCCGGATTCCGAAAACTGTGGTAACTGCAGGGGGTCACAGGATTGGTATGTCATTAGGATGGCACGTACCAAGGCCCAATCACCCCAAACAGTGACGGGAACATAATTCCCTGTTGGGACCAGTTCCCGGAATTTTGCACCAACACAATCCCATAGTTTCACATCTAACGTTCCCTTTTCAGGAAACCAAGGACAGTGTTCTTCCACTGCCCTGAATAGAGTGACCATATTTTCCACGGGCACTCAAACTCTCCCCTGTTTTAACAGGAGTTTAATATAGCAGAGATAAGCATAACGTTTAGACTCCGCGTGACCCATAGTTACCCCGGACAATACACAGACAACTCACCAATCGTCAGGGAGCCAAACAAGCGTTTCTGTGGACCGGACCGATGAACGTTTCACTGCACCTACCAAAGGGAATCGGGTTCCCACATGCACTTAGGAAAAAGAAAACCATGTTGGCGCACCAGATATCGGGGGAACCAGCTCCCAATATTTCAGCATAGGTTCTTTCTATTTTCCATAAGTGTTGGCTGGCTGAGAAATAAATAGAAAGAGTACAAAGAGAGGAACTTTACAGCTGGGACTCCGGGGCTGAATCACATATCGGTAGGACCGTGATGTCCACCTGAGCCACAAAACCAGCAGGTTTTTATTGAGGATTTCAAAAGGGGAGGGGGTGTAAAACAGAGAATAGGTCACAAGATCACATGCTTCAAAGGGCAAAAAGGAGAACAAGATCACATGCTTCTGAGGCATGATCACAAAGATCACAAGGCAAAGGGCAAAATCAAAAACTTCTGATAAGGGTCTATGTTCAGCTGTGCACGTATTGTCTTGATAAACATCTTAAACAACAGAAAACAGGGTTCGAGAGCAGAGAACTGGTCTGAACTCAAATTTACCAGGGTGGAATCTTTTCCACCTGTTCCCTAAAATCGCTGTTATTCTGTTCTTTTTCAAGGTGCACTGATTTCATATTGTTCAAACACACATGTTTTACAATCAATTTGTACAGTTAGATACAATTATAGTGGTCCTGAGGTGACGTACATCCTCAGCTAACAAAGATAACAGGATTAAGAGATTAAAGTAAGACAGGTGTAAGAAATTATAAGAGTATTATTTGGGAACTGATAAATGTCCATGAAATCATCACAATTTATATTCAGAGATTGCAGTAAAGACAGGCATAAGAAATTATTAAAATATTACTTTTGGGAACTGATGTATGTCCATATTAAAATGAAATCTTCACAATTTATGTTCTTCTGCTGCAGCTCCAGCTGGTCCCTCCATTCGTGGTCCCTGACTTGCTGCAACAATCCATCGCTTGCATAACCAGTTCCCTGCATTACATTCCCACTGTTTGAAACACTTAAAGTAGTTTCTTTTTGCCTGGCTGGACCCAGGCTGACACAGCCCACTTGAAATTTGAGTTCATAAATTTAAAGTGAGACCCATTAAGATGGCATGTGACTTTTCCCAGTGGCATTCAGTTCTTCTTCAGGGGCAGACACAGAGTAGGCAGATTTGGGTGAACTAGGGCTAGAGTTTGGCTGGAAAATTTGAAGGAATGGGGGAAGTTGAAGGTGAAGGATGGCTTTTGGCCAAGTTAGGAGAGAAGTGAAGTTATGAAAGCTGAATGGCAATGTGAAGATGAGACCATCAGAGGCTTAAAAATCCATGTGTGGGTGATCATTGTTAGAGCCAGGGTGGTGCAACAAGTGAGCAGGGAAAATCCAAAAGGGTAATCAGGCATTTTAGGATGCTTGAAAGCAAAATTTTGGAAGAATGCAACAATTAGTAATGATAAGACATATAGTATGACCATGGGAGTGAGTGGCTAGAAGGGTTGGAGGCTAGGTTCAGGGAAATGAGATGAAGAAGCTGAGAGGCCAAAGTGTTGAATGGATTCTTTATGGAGATATTGAACCAGTGCAACCCTAAGATTTCTAAAAAACTTTGGTCTCTCATCTCTCACTTAAACCCTAGAGAATGGGGCCCAGCTTGTTCTCTTCTCTTCTCTATCTGCTGTTCTCTCTCAACCATTACCCTCCATACATGGCCATGGCTGTTCCTTGTATTCCACAAGCTCCAGTAGCACATAGCTGTTATGTATAATAGACATTCATCAAATGTTTATAGGTAAAAGAGAAGACCACAGCAAAGCACGAAGCTAGAAATAATTTAAAGCTAAACATTATGCATAATGTCCTAAAGTCCTTGAGAGGAATTTCTCAAGGACCATTTTCCCCTTAAATCTCCACCTCTGCCAGTTTTGTTCAGGTCACTTCCCTCTCTAGAGATTCTTTACGTTTCCTCCTGTCCAGGGCATCTGAAACCACCCTCACAGGTTAACAAGAATGACAAGCCATGCTTTAGGCAGAATTTTAGTTAGGCATTGACCAGGGTGCACAGGTGCACTTTGACCCACTTCCCTGCACCAGCTAACTAACCGAGAGTCACAGAGCAGGCTGACCACCAGCTCCTCTATTGTTCCTATCGATGCAATCTGTGACATTTGACCTTTTTACCCAAGAACTTCTTAAGGTGTTTTTCAGAACCTGAATTCCTGCAGAACGGCTGCCACCAATCGGTTTAAAGACCCCCACCAAGAAACTCACTCAGCACAGGAATGTTGTTTCTTCATCTCCCTGTCCCATGACTTCACTCCTCACTTCTGGACCAATCAACAATCCCCACACTTTAGCCATTTGCCCATACAGAGCCCTTAAAAACCTCATCCCCAAACCTCTCAGGGAGGTGGATTTGAGGTTTCCTCTTGTCTCTTCATTTGGCTGCCCTACCATTATTAAACCCTTTCTCTGTTGCAACTTCTTCTGTTTTGGTGTATTGATCTATTACTGCACAATGGGAAATCAAACCTGGTGTTCCTATAATATATGTGATCCTCTGGCCCCCTCTTGCAAGCCTATAGGGAAATACTCTTAAATTCATGTACAGTTAATGTACATGCAGCATGCAGTCCTCTTTTCACAATCCCTGCCCCTGTGGCATCTCATTCTTATTTTTAAAAGTCTTTTCAAGGTATTTCCCAAAGAAAAGAGTAATCAGTCTTTATGATGAATTCTGCTCCTTCTCAAAAACGCATAATTGCAATAATCATAGAATTATTTTGATAAAGAACTTCATAATGTTGCTGTTACTCAAGACAAAATGACATCATGTAGGTGACAGTGTCGGAAATCTGAAAAGCACTTTTGTAATTCAAGTATAAAAGGAGAGAAATATTACATACAATCCCACAACCTAGTCTAGTTAAAAGATGATCCAAAAACTGAAGATCCATTGGTCTACAAGTCCTCAGACATGGCAAACTTGAAGAAACTGGGCTGTGGCTAAATGCAATGCTCAGTTGAATGCACACTTAAATAAATGAAAGAAGTGTGCATAGGGTGTAACACAAGGAGATACTTAACTAGGCAGGTTTTAGCCATTCCATTGAAAAATGTTTCAGAATCATCATGGAAGCCAGGCTAGGTTGGAGAATGAATGGGAGTGAGAAAATAGAGAAATCAGCATGGCTTTTGTTTTCCTAGAAGTTGAGTGTGAAAAGGAGAAAGACAGCATAGTAACCACTTAGGTTCAGCCATAACACTCCATGGCATGATCCACACTCTCCTCTGAAGTCTGGTTTTTTCACACTCATCCTGTCTCCTAGAGAAGATCCTAATAAAGGGTCCCTTCCAGCATCCAGCTCTCCATTCCTCAAGTGCATTGGGCCATGTCAGACCATTTCCTGAGTTAAGCTTAGTGTAACTGGAGAGACAAGTAAAAGGGACAGGCGTGCAAACATGGAAAGAAAAGCAGGGAAGTATGCTATGGACTAGACTGTGTCCTTCCCAAAAACCCTATGTTGAAGCCCTAATCACCACTGTGACTGTGTTTGGAGTTAGGTCCTTTTAGGAAGTGATTTCCTTAAAGAAGCTTCGAGGATCACTTGAGATTAAATAAGGCCAGAAGAGGAGGGCCCTCCTCCAATAGGACTGGTGTCTTTATAAGAAGAGGAAGAGACACCAAAAGGAAAGGCCATGTGAGGACATGGCAAGAAGGCAGCTAGCTGCAAGCCAGGAAGAGAGGCCTGCTGGCACCTTGACCCTGGATTTCCAGCCTCCAGAACTGTGAGAAAATAAAGTTCTGCTATTTAAGCCACCCAGGCTGTGGTATTTTGTTATGGCAGCCTGAGTAGACTAACATAGGATGGTTAAGAAAAACAAACAAACAAACAAACAAACAAACAAACCTACAGTCATCCTTGGTTATATACAGGGTATTGGTTCCAGGACCCCCACAGATATCAAAATCTGAACATACTCAAGTCCATACTCAAGTCCTACAGAACCCATGTGAAAAGCCAGTCCTCAGGTTTTGCATCCTGGGAATACTGTATTATCAATTTGCTTTGGTTGAAAAAAAAATCCAAGTATAAGTGGACCCTTGAAGTTCAAACCCGTGTTGAACTGTACAGTGCAAGGGTCAACTGTAATAATAAAGGGGGGGGAGGGGGGAGGGATAGCTTTAGGAGATATACCTAATGTAAATGACGAGTTAATGGGTGCAGCACACCAGCATGGCACATGTATACATATGTAACTAACCTGCACATTGTGCACACGTACCCTAAAACTTAAAGTATAATAATAATAAAATAAAATAAAAATAAAAAAAGAGCAGTAAAAAAATATAATGATAATAATAAAGGAGGGAACTTGTACTTTGTACTTTTCTTCACAATTTTGGGTAGGTCTGGCTCTAATGGCATAACCTGAGAGAGAAAGGGAGAAGGGGAGTATGTGACACATGTCAATCTGTCACAGCACAGGACACCGGCTCCCACCGGCCTCACCCTCCCTCCCCATCCCTATTTGCTGTGCTCCACTCCCTGGGCTTCTTGGCTGCTGGTCAGCCTCAGAGGTTGCTTAGTTTTAAAATATCCCTGCTTAGACAGCTAATGTTCCGTGGTGGGACTCGTGGATTTTTTTTTCTTCTGATTTATGCTAGGATCAAAAGAAGCTTTAGAGTCTTTCCTGTTGCTATCGACCCGTTGAGATCGGCTCTGCAGCCAGAGGCCTCGCTGTGATCCGCCGAACGCCAAGGATTAGCGAAGATTCCACAAGAGATTTGAACAGTACCCAGCGAGTACACCTTGCATTCGTCTTTGAAAGTATATTATGGACCCAAAGTGGTGTATCACCCACAAATTCTTCCCCCTCCTTTTCTTTCTAACCTTAGGGGAGCAAGGCATTAATTAGTTAAACAGTTGAGCAGCTCAAAGGTTTTTTTCAGCAGCAATGGCTCACGTGGCTGCTTCTCATATGGACAGGTTGCTGCTGCCAAGCGGGGGTAAGGGCGGGCAGCACTTACAGGGAGTGCTTGTTTAAACAAGGCCAATTTCCAGCCTACTTTGCAATGCTAATGCTTTCAAGAGCATCCCGATTGCTCCTCAGAATTAGCTGGAATAAAGACACTTAGGAGGGATGTAGCTTGGTTTGTTTCCAGCCTTTTCTTCTTATGGCTGAAACCAGTTTCTTCAGATTATTATTTGGCTTTGATGTGTTCAGAGTTTATATCATAAGGAAAATCATTTTATTCTACAAGGCAAACAGTTTAAAATGGGAATAATTTAATGTTGTTTTTGTTTCATTTTAATTTAAAAAATAGTGTCTTTTAAATGGACATTTTAAAACTGTATGCCCTCGAAATGTTATTTTCGTGTGGCCAATTTCAGGCTTCTTGGGCTCTTGGTCATCATGAAGCCATCCTGCTTGCAGAAGCCTGTGGGAGGCCAACGTGGTCTTAGCATTTCTGTGTCTGTCCAGGTGCGTGCCAAGCCCACAGTAAGCCCTCTTTAAATAACCCCTTTGGTGAATTATTTATGGTGCAATTGAATTAATCTTTTAACTCTAATTCACACCCTAAAATGTTGGTTTGGCCATTTTGCAAATATTTGTCACAAATGAGCTTTTGTCCTGTATTTGTCGGTTAGAAGTTCAACCAAAAAGTGTTACCATGTACTAGAATATGTTCTCTGGTTAATTTAACTTATTACTAAATTAATACCCTTACGTATTACTAAGATTGTCAACTTTATGATAGTTCTTCCAGCAGTGATTCTCAAACTCCTAAGTGCAGTGAAGGAGGCACAGCTTTTTGTGTCAAGCTTAGTAATATTTTTAGGTGTACTCCTAAAAAAAAAAAAGCATTCTGGGGCATTTCATTAATTCTTTTGCTCATATATTGACACAAGCATTTTTTTTAAACATTTGTAGAAGTTTTTTATTGAGACAAAATTGTACATATTTATGGAGTACATGTCATATTTTGATACATACTTACAATGTGTAACGATTACATCAGGGTAACTGGAATATCCATCACCTCAGACACTTAGCATTTCTTTGTATGGAGAACATTTCAAATTCTCTCTTCTCGTTATTTTGAAATATACAATAAATTATTGGTAACCACAGTCACCCTACTTTGCTATCCAAAGCTAGAGCTTACTCTTTTTTTTTTTTTTTTTTTTTTTTTTGAGACAGAGTCTCACTCTGTCACCCAGGCTGGAGTGCAGTGGCATGATCTTGGCTCACTGCAACCTCCACCTCCCAGGTTCCAGCCATTCTCCTGCCTCAGCCTCCCAAGTAGCTGGGATTACAGGTGTGCACCACCACCCCCAGCTAAATTTTTGGATTTTTGGTAGACATGGGGTTTTACCATGTTGGCCAGGCTGGACTCGAACTCCTGACCTCAGGTGATCTGCCCACCTCAGCCTCCCAAAGTGCTGGGATTACAGGCATGAGCCATGGCGCCCAGCCAACTAGAACTTATCCTATCTAACCGTATTTTGGGGCCTTTGTTTTTTAACAGAGACAGAGTCTCACTGCATTGCCCAGGCTGGTCTCAAACTCCTGAGCTTAAGCACTCCTCCAGCCTCAGCCTCCCAAAGTGATAGGATTACAGGCATGAGCCACTGTGCCTGGCCTAACTGTAGCCATTAACAAAGCTACCAAACTCTCTTCATTCCCATCAGCCCCGTACCCTTCTCAGACTCTAGTAATTATAATTCTTCTCTCTACCTCCTTAAGATCAACTTTTTAAGCTCCCATATGTGACTAAGAGCATGCAATATTTATCTTTCTGTGCCTGGCTTATTTTACTTATAATGTGCTCCAAGCTCCTCCATGGTGCTGCAAATGGCAGGATCTCATTCTTTTTATGGCTGAATAATATTCCATTGTGTATCTACATCACGTTTTCTTTATCCATTTATCCAATGATGTACACTTAGGTTGATTTCATATCCTGTCTATTGTGAATAGTGGTGCAATAAACAGGGGAGTGCAGCTATATCTTCAATATACTGATTTCCTTTCTTTTGGGTATATACCCAGCAGTGGGATTGCTGGATCCTCTGGTAGTTCTATTTTCAGTGTTTTGAGGAATCTCCATACTGTTCTCCATAGTGGTTGTACTAATTCACATTCTCACCAACAGTGTACAAGGAGTGTTCCCCTTTCTCCACATCCTCACCAGCTCTGTTATATTTTGTCTTTTTGATAATAGCCACTTTAACTGGAGTGAGTAATATCTCATTTTGGTTTTGATTTGCATTTCCTTGAAGATTAGTGATGTTGACCATTTTTTCATATACCACACAGACATTCATTGAGTAGACTTCAGCTCTCCCATGAGAAACCCATAATCTAGGGAAACACATAAGCAAATGATTACAAAATAAAGTGATAATGATGGCCATTTTCATAGCTTTTTTATTTATTAAATATCACCATTGGGTTGACTCAGTAGCATCTCATATACCTACCTGATGGGCTGCAGCAGATATTGGCACTCAGACAAGCCAATTTTAGGCATCAGAGCCCTGTAGCCATGGTAGCCTCACCCCTGTGCTGGACGGGAGGCAGGTCGGCTGAGAAGAGGTGCTGGAGGTGTGTGTGATACCAGGACTGGGCCGCAGGATCTGCACAGCCTCACAGCACATTAGCCAATGGCCCCATGCCAACCCCCTTGGCTGGGTTTTCTGGAACAGGTACCTCCTTACCATTCCAAGAAAAAGTCCAAAAGATCACTAAGCAAATGCCTGTTTGTCCTTTGGAATACTCAACCCTGATCAGTGGTGAATACTCAGTCACCAACTATGTGGAAGAGGCACAACCATGGCAGACAACAGGTATGGAAAGAACAGGAATTCTTCTAGCAGGAATTCTTATATCAAATGCAATGGTGGCCATGCCCCCAACAGCTCTGCAGTTGGAAAAATGAAGCCTTCAAGTAAGGCCAAAGTCCTACTCTTTGAGGGCAATTCATCTTGGCCAAATCCCTCAGGAGCAGGGCCATGCGGGGGTTACAACTGTTCATGCAACACAACAGATTGGGCTTAAGCTGGCCAGGGCAGTGATGGGCTTGTTATCTTAATTGTAGTTGTCTGTGTCCCAAGAAAATGTTATCAGCTTTTCAGAAAAACTTTCAAGAGACTCGAGCAAGTCAAACCCAAGCTGCCCTCCTTGTCTGCATATCCTGCTCTGTTTTCCCATTTGGGAAATGAAACCAGCAGCCCCTGAGAGGGAGAAGGTTCTACACTCACTGGTTTTCTCCACTCCTACCACTCCCTCCTTCCCCCTCCTCTCTGTCACCCTGAAGAAATCTCCTTCTGGAATAAGGTGTCATTCATCCTTGTCACCTCCAGTATAGTTCTGTCAGATGCAGTGAGGTGCTGGATTTAGATTACAAGAAGCGGGAGGATTCTTGCAAAGAGAGGACAACATTTGCTTGACTATGCCAAGGGTCCCCTTGTCCCCCTGACCAAGAGGGCCTTCATGCTCCCTCAGCTTGACTGAACTTTAGGCAGGATTCTTCCTAACCTCCCTTTT